>NC_138161.1:10133327-10759363 GCF_964165515.1 Mesoplodon bidens | reverse complement strand
TCCTGCAAAGGTACCTCTTCTGAAGGCGGGGGATTCAATGATTTCTTTTACCTTGAGAACGAAAACCCAAGAAAGGTCACTGTTTTAACCTCACCCCCAACCATGGTTTCCTACAGCTCCTTTTCTCCCCCCTCGACGCCTCTGGGGCTCCCTGAGCCTTATGAAAAAAAATGTACCTTTGCGAAGACAAATATTCAAATTGGTAAAGATTAAAAAAAAAAAAAAGCGGCGTCTTGGCTGTGGGTTGATGATGTTCAAAACTCTGCGAAACCCTGTGGTTTGCAGTCAGTGTGATTCGTCCTGCTTGCTGACCACTATGCTGGGCTCAGACTTCTGACACTGCCAGGCTACCCAACTTGTGGTTCTGTGGTTGTTTATGAGGCCCAAAGAAGTTTTCACACAACCCAAATTACAAATTTAACTGTTCCCCTTTCCACAGCCCATCTTAATTGGTTCTCGCCAATCATGTGACTTCAGTGATGTCAATTTTTTTTTTTTTTTTTTTACTTTCTGAGCAATGTCCTTCCTTCCCTCCACCTGCCCTCCCCCGGGCGGTGCAAGAAAATAGCCGAGTAGGCTTTGCAAGAGAGAGAGAGAGATTGTAGAAGAAAGTGACTCAGTCTCTTATTTTATCAATGGTCTTTGCTGATTTAGTACAACTTGGGTCCTGTTGTTGTTATTTGTGGTTTTGGGAAGTCCTGATTATTTTGATAAGGATTTCATTGCTGCTTATTCAATAGGAATTCAACCCTCACATCAGGCTGCTGCTCAGACAGGATGTGGACCTCACCATTTAAGATGCTGGGCATTGGCTCAGGAGAATTCAGCCCTTGGTAAAGACGATCACGGCATAAGTGAAACTATAAAAGGAAAAAAACCCTAAAAGGAAATGTTCTGATGAGAGTCTGACCCCTAAGGGGGTCTAGCAACTTACTGGTATTTTAAAGCCTGTAAAAAGGAAAGCATTTTAATTTTGTGATCAAAAGACCATTTTAATAAAACCAAAAGTTTGTGGTTTACTTCCTGCTAACTGGACATCTTTTCAGTAAAGAGATAAAATTATAGTACTCTCTTACATACACATACACACATGTAACTTAGGAAGCTAAAGGAAAACAAAGAAAAGAGAGATTCTGTATTTTGGGTCAAAGCAGTGGCTATCTTGCAGCTGTTTATTTTTTGTTCTCACCCATGAAAGATCACTGTATTGCCTTTTCAATTCAAATCAGTAGGCTAATTCATACCTCTAGGTAAAACTCAACCCAGGATGACTGTAACTGTACTTTGAAAGCATTAAGAAGACCTCACAAAAGATAGAGGAACCAGAGGCGGTGATCCTCCAGAGCAAGAGGCTGATGAAAGAATATTATATAGCTCATCCTACCTTAGCAAGAAGACATGCCTGCTTGGAAGTGCTAAAAATAGGTTAATTTTGCACATGGGCCAGCCAACCTGGGCACACATATTTATTTATTTTTCCTGCCCATTGGTTTTACCTGCTAACAAATCAAATATTGATCTGAAGTTCCAAAATAAGCATCTCCTTTCCCCATTAGTGACTTTATTTCTTTTGTTCTGCTCCATATACGTCATCCACGGCACTCTGCGTGTAGTTTCAACGCACACGGTTAAGAGAAACTATGAGACGAGAGGTTTTAAAATGCCAACCCTGGGTTCCAAGCTGGTCTGTGATAGCCAGCAAAGGCACTCTGCAAAGTCTGTACTATCGGGACAGCTCCTCAGGTTTTTCCCTCATCTTTTCAATTTTGTCCCTACGCACCAGGGATAACACATTATAAAGGCCATGGCGCAGGGCTTTCAAAAGGAATAGACATGATTTTTACTAACTCCTGTTTTGACCTAAGCAGGAATTGAAACTCGAGAGACTGCTTTCTCTCAGACTTGTGTGAAGTTAGCTCGGCAAAGCTTGACACCTTATTAATATTTAAAAGAGTAAGAATGTGTGTATTTCTTTTACGAGGTTTATGAAGATCTCAATGTCATGCGTGTTGCGTACAACTCCCAATGAAAATCCTTTGTGAAGAAAATTAACAGTATGTTTCTGGGCTCCCTGATAGAGTCGTGGCTGGTTAAACCCCAGGTCAAGTTCTTTTCTCTCTGCTACACTGACTACTGCCTGGCAGGGTCCTGGGAGCTCAGTGCTGTTAACATTCAGCTGTCATTTCAGAGTCGGCTGAGACTCAGTAATGACGTAGAAATTCGAGCGGTGATGCAGCTAAACCCTTTGGATATCTCACTTTCGGAACTCCCCAGATGATTTTAGCCTTACGTGTCCAGATGCTTGAGGGGAGGGTTTGGATGTGTCAGTTAAATGCCCAAATTCTTGGCTTTGCTCTGGGGGTCTAGTTGGAGTCAAATACATATCTTTCCCATGGGGTCTTCGTAGGACAGGTCAAGTTTAAAGATCACAGTAAGGCTGGGATTTGCTGTGGCCTCGAGGTTTGTTGTCATCATCTGGGCTGGGGTTTCCATGGGGCACCAGGGGGCAGAGTCTGCAGGCCTGCACGCCGGCCCTGAGCTGCCTTCCTCCGGGTTATCTGACATGACAACCCACAGCAGAACTTGACGGCTCGCTGAGGCCACCGTTGGAGTTTTTCTGGGCATCCTCCAAGTCATGACAATAATAAAGACTCATCCAGCTGGTGGTGAACTTGGCCTTCTCTCTTCCTTAGGAGCCCAAGACGAAAGGACACGTGTGTCATCAGTGAACCGCCTAGGGGGATACTCAACTGTATCTCAGCTAGAACCGTTTGGGATTCTTTAAGTTTGTGCACTGACCCACACCCTCTCTCCTACTTCCTTCAAGTGACTCAGACTCTGGGCTGCTGGCTTGGGAATTTTACCCAAGCGGCTACAGCAACTGTGGCTTTGCAAAGTAATTGGATGGCAGTTTTCATCCCCGCTCAGTTTGGCTACAGCTTCTATTAGGGAGGCAAATGTGCTCAGCTGTCATTTTTAATGGTTCTGTAAAAATACTAGCAAAGGTGGGAAGATGCATATTTGTGTAACCTTATAATTAATGTATAGGCTTCTGTGTGCAGTCCAATCCAATCCAAACATTCTGTTAGGCTTTTTCATTCCATGATTACTGTACACTCTCTCTGAACGTGTTTATTGTTAAGAAGATTCTCTGGCCATAAAATGGAGGCAAAGAAGATCCCCCTCAAACTATATATAGCCTAAAATCCCAGGAGGACAAGGCTTGTAAATAATCTCTCTGCAGCACACGTTTCCATTACTTTCTAAATCTTTCTGTTCCAACAGAGGTGCTATCCAGAAACTTCCATGCCATGCTGATAATGACCTCAGTGATAATTTTTAAACTGGGACATAGACGTCAGAGCTTCATGGAAGGAATATAATCTGCTCTTGGCAAATCCTGTATTTTAAAACAACTGGAGAGCTCTGCAGGCCCAAACGTTAAAGGTTTTCTCTCCTGGACCCTCATGGTGGTGTCACCAGTGGGGCACATCTGTCTTATGCACAAGCCCCTCTGGATAAAAGTACAATTCAAATGTAAGACTTTGTTTTATACTCAGGCAAGAGTTTCAGTATTTATTTCTTAATCTTCCCTAGATGAAGATGTATTGCTCAACGGGGAAATAGGAAAATAGGATTTTTTAAAAAAGGCATTGAAACCAACCCATCAGATGAAAGCCGTCTAATGGTATAAAAAGCTGTTTAATGACCATTGTTTCAAATATAAGACTTTAAGCTACTTGACTCCAAGAGTGGCCTGTGGACCAGCAGTACTAACATTACACAGGAATTTGTTAGGAATCAGAATCTTGGGCTCCCCCGCAGGCCGACTGAACCAGAATCCAGTAGTTTTATAAGATTTCCCAGGGCATTCCTACACACATTAACGTCTGAGAAACGTAGCTCAGAGAGAAGCCTTGAAAATGTAGGAATTTGGTAAAGAAACAATGTGATAATTTTCTACATTCTTTGAGATCGCTTTTTTTCCTTGGAACTTTCTGAAAGGTCTTACTTTTCTACCTTGCTACCTTGGCATAATTTTGTAAGCCCTAGATATTTCTAGACAACAGACACCACCAAGAGGCATGGTTCATGTCCTCCAAGATTGAGATTTCTTGGATTGTCACTCTTGACTCAAGTGTTGGGTTCGGGTCACGTTTGCAGTCTGAGGCTTGACAGACACACAGTGTAGGAGGCTCCCGTGCCCTCCCACTGCCAGGCCGGCAACCACATGCATGTAAACAGAAGGCTTATTTTTCCTCCAGAGGCATGAGACTCTCAGTTTTCACCTAGCTTGCAGTTTGGAAGCATATTCATCCTGAGACTTCCTCCAGCACATCACAACATTGCAGGTGGTCTCCATCTCCATGATGGACTGTCCTCCTCATCACTGGTTGCCTGCCTCTGCTCTCCAGCCATGGCCTTGCCACTGTCACACCCACACTCTGGTCCAGAAGAAGGGACCCAGCCTTACCCTGCACCCGCTTGTAACAGCCAAACCTTCCAGAGTCCAGAGGCCCCATTTCCATAGGCACCCAGGATTTTGGCTACTTCTTTCAGATGCATCTGGATCCTTTCAGGCCTGCCTTGGGCCAAGAATCTTGTTTGGAATAGTTTCTCCTTACAGCATTTTAGTTCTTCTGCTTCTGGTGCCATTTGAATTGAAACCAAGAGGGTAGAGCTGGAAAACTTCAACAAACGCTCCTTGAATGTTAGAATGTTCAGTATTCGAGGTTTGGTCAAAAGATGGAAAACATTTCTGGTTGGTACTGAACTTTCCAGGTCCTCCAACCTTGAGGTTAATTTTAGCATGAGATCCAGGCAGGGAAAGCTAAGGGAAATGAGGAAACTAAAATTATTCTGAGTGAGAGAAGCCAGAATTCATATTGGTTAAATGGCGGAGTCAACAATACAGTTTGTGTGGCAAAGAGTGGGGCGTATCCCCAGTCTGAGCAAAGCACCTGGCCTCAGGAACTTTTGACTTTTACTGTAATTGCTGCTCATTTTCCTGGTGGTAGGCAAATTTACAAACATCCACATGGCTCTTTAGAAACTGAAGCATAATACTACCTTTTTCACTGGGGTGCCGTGAGGATCAGTAATTTTTGGACTATGCAAAGCGGGTTTGAATGGAATAAGGGAGATCTGTGGTTGATGTTTCAATATGGAAAAATGCAATATGTGAATTTTAATACTTGCATTTGCCAAGTGTCATAAAGACATGGCATTAGACCCCTAAATTAGAGGTCTGGGTAAGAATGAGATGAAAATCTCCTCTGCGGAAAGAAATCCTTAGTGTTCATCACTTAATTATTGAATTAAATGTTCTTTTGGAATAATATCATTCAGCCCTACAGATGCAGGCTGCAAATTCTTACAGAACCTCAAAATGTCAAAATGAAAAAAATATCAACTCTATTGAGAAAACAGAATATCACACTTAAAATTTGTGGTGTGTATTTTAATTTCCTTCTCCTTAAATTCCCTTCCCCTCCTATGGCCAGTTCAGACACTGGCTGGGTTTCTGGAAGGAGGGCAGGAAGAAAAGCCTTGTTCATGTTCTGGTTCTGATTTCATCTTCTTCTCAAGTTTTTAGTTTACTCAAAGCAGAAAGAAGAAACCAAGGTATCACTTTATGCCACTCTGCTACATACAACTATCAGACCATGAATCCCTCAGCATCTGGGACTCCTGTGAATGGCCAGTCATGTAACATTACCACTGGGACCTGGGGTCTTAAGAGATACATATACATGTAGAGATCTTATTGAAGATATTGCTTCCCACATAGGACTTATATCTGAGATAATATTCCTTGCGGGATAAGGAAATTTCCAGGAGTGGAAAGCGTTAGTGGAACTAAAAAATTACTGAGGGGGCTTCCCTGGTGACGCAGTGGATGAGAGTCTGCCTGCCGATGCAGGGGACACGGGTTTGTGCCCAGGTCCGGGAAGATCCCACATGCCGCGGAGCGGTTGAGCCCGTGAGCCATGGCCACTGAGCCTGCATGTCCGGAGCCTGTGCTCTGCAACGGGAGGCCCGTGTACTGCAAAAAAAAAAAGGTTACTGAGAGGTAAAACAGAGGAGTGTTCATTTGGGTTTCCATCATCAGAGGGCAGTCAATGATCTTTGCTTGCAGGCCACATCAGAGCTTTAACGGCCTTCGATTGTTGCAGAGGTATAATCCTTAGTTTGTTTCCCTGTGCTTTTTCAGATTTTACCAATGCTTGTTTATAATTCTCAAATTTATATTGAAAATGGAGACACAAGACATTAGCTTTTGCCCGCAAGGTCTTCATGGTGTGAACTGAGACTCCAGAACTTACTGAAACTCAAAGTAGTTGTCCAATAGACATTAAGGGGTTTCAGAAAATCAATCTAATGAATGTTGAAAGGTCTGGAATTATACCCAAGTCATCTGGGACTCTTAAAAAATTTTTGAGCTCCTTGAGAATATTGTTTCTTATATCTACATTACTGTCATTGTCAATGAAAAGACTTTCAGGAACTTGCACTTTACCAAATTTTGTGGGTGACCTTAAACCTTTTCCTGCTGTGCCTTGGTCTTTTAAATTCCCTTATATTTATTTATTTATTTTACAGTAGGTCCTTGTTGTTCATCTATTTTATTTTATTTTTTAATATTTTATTTGTTTATTCATTTATTTTTGGCTGTGTCGGGTCTTAGTTGTGGGGCGCATGTTCTCTCCACCTAACCCATTGTGGCACATGGACTTCGTTGTCCCTCGGCATGTGGGATCTTAGTTCCCTGACCAGGGATCGAACCCACATTCCCAGTATTGGAAGGCAAATTCTTAACCACTGGACCACCAGGGAAGTCCCTGGTTATCTATTTTAAATATAGCAGTGTGTACATGTCAATCCCAAACTCCCAATCTATCCCTCCCCCTACCCTTCCCCCCCGGTAACCATAAATCTTGTCTTTGTTAAACGGGAACCCATCATTGTCCTTCTGCCTGGTCCTTTTAAAATCACAACATTTCCATGATGTGATGGGACTCCTTTATCGTGACCCTCTATCTTGTCTATGGCCATAGCCCAGTATGTATGTATTTAGCTTTATCCTCACCCAAAAACTCAGGCCTCCCCATCTATGTGAGTTTTTTCCATCTCTATGAATTTACATCTGGACCCTCCCTCTGCTCCCCTCAGGCTCCCAATTTTTATGCTTCTCTACATCCAGTGAGCAGTGCACCTCCCAAGGATGTTCTATATCATGGCAGTGTTGTTTGCCTTTAACTCTTATCACAACATGAATTCGCTTGCCTTCATCTTTGGCAGAATTATCCAATTGACCCTTTATCCCTTCATTCTTTGCCTCTTCCAATCTTTTCCCTGGGCTTTACCAAATATCAGGAACACCTCGCTTTCCCTGCAACCCTTGTTGTTTCACTGAGTATTTCCGAACCTCCGGCGAGGCAGACTTGGTCCTGCTCAGAAGAAGGTTTACAATCGTATGAACCATTTACATGAGAAACAAAATGAATAGCAAATACCAAAATGACAGGTATGGCCAGGGCTTGGACTGGGGAGAGGTGAGTGAGGCTCCCAGGATGCAATATTTAACCCTAAACTTGCAGAATCCTAGAAGTGAGTGCTTCCTTAAATTTTGCACCCTAGGTGCCTCACTTGTCTCACCCTAGTCCAGTCCCTGGGTCTGGCTCACAAAACTGAACATAGACCACTGGCTGGGCAGAGGGTCGTGTCTAAGTCAGGAAGAAACTGTGTGGCTGAAAAGCCTGTAGCCTCGGAATAGTGGAGTCCTGAGCTGGACCTTGGCAGATATGGGTTTCATTTTGCTTCACCAGACATGTACATTATTTTTTTCGGTACACAGGCCTCTCACTGTTGTGGCATCTCTCATTGCGGAGCACAGGCTCCGGACGCGCAGGCCCCGTGGCCATGGCTCACGGGCCCAGCCACTCTGCAGCATGTGGGATCCTCCCAGACTGGGGCACGAACCCGTGTCCCCTGCATCGGCAGGCAGACTCTCAAGAACTGCGACACCAGGGAAGCCTGACATGTACATTTTTGAAAGATAAAAGGACAGATGGAACAGAGCTCTGAGGCCAAAGGCAGATCAGAAATAAACTCAGCCTTCTTGGGAGATAGTGAGAAGCCTAGCCTGGTGGTGAAGGGGACCAGAGAAGGACCCATCTAGAAAGAAAAAGCCTGGGCCAGGTAAAGGGGACTGCAAAGGCCAGGATAAGGAATTTGCTTTTATTCTATACATAATGGGGAGCTGTCAAAAGCTTTGGACCAGGAAAATGATGGAGTGAAATTGGAGCTTTTGGCAAATTGATCTGGCAGTGGTACCTCTGGTTATTTGGTTCATCTGTTGACTTTTGAGAGTAGGGTCTTAACTATTTTTGGTCATTAATGTATCTTCAGCATCTATCACTATGCTTGGTATGTGGAAACTTTTTGAATGAATGGATGAATGGATGGATGGACAGATGGACGGACAGTTGGATAGATGGATATGAGGCTATATTAAGACAAGAGGCTGGGGAATCATGCCCTTTGCCCTGTAACTTGGTCCTCTCCCACTCTGACCCTGAGCTCAGCCTTATGACTTGCTTTGGCCAATGGGACAGTAACAAGCTGATGGAAACAGAGGCTTGGGAAAGTGCTTGCATACTTGAATACACCTGGGCTGGTGCACTGGAAAAAGAAACACACGGAAGAGTGTGGTTGTCCCAGCAGAGGCCATCCTATATCAGCCAGTAGTCAGCTGATTATCAGATACTTAACGAGCTCCACCTAACCCAGAAGAACTGACCAGCCAAACCCAGCCATGACCAGCACAACTGCCCAGCCTCCCTATAGACACATGAGCAGTAACACACGGTGGTTGTTAGAAGCCATAGTTTTGGGGTGGTTTGCAACGTTACATCATTATAGAAACAGTTTTTGTTGTAGAAGAGGTGGAGATGCAGAAAGAGCAGTGCTGAGCTGCTGGCTGAGATAATCAGGCAGAATCAGTAAATTTTCAAGGTGAAAGAAAATAGAAAGCTGAAGATGGGGAATCCACATAAGAAGGGAGTGGGAGGAGACAGGAGCCAGAGGAAGAGAGCAAGAGAAAGAGGACAGAGAAAAAGAAGCTTGGTACAAGCCAAGGGAGGAAGAACTTTCAAGGGATGGATGGTATACAGAGTTAGATGTGGAAAAGAGAGAGACCAGAAAAACAAAAACTTTGGGAAAGTCAACAGAGTTGACAAATAGAACCCACTTGAGATCTTTTCCTTTGTGATGCCTCCTCAGACTAAACAGAAGAGTGACATCTAATTTTGCTGGTAGGCAGACAAGCAGCTCCTCGTTTGCTTGAATGGAAAGCTAACATGAAATTATATTATTACACGTTTCTATTTGTCCCAATATATCTAAGTTAGTTATATGGCTTTTTCTGTTTCAATTCAATTCAAAAGAAATATTTATAGAGCATCTACCGGGAGAGAATGGAGAGAAAGTGCATCCAAAGAAAGATTTTGAGTAGTGTTTTTTGCTGTATCCCACAAAGTGGCTAGACTTTGAGGGTATGTTTGAGATGAGCTGTCATAGGACAAATGAGGGACACTTCAAAGAGATGGCCCCTCCACTATGGTGGTCACCCATGTGACCAAGATATAATGGATATTCCATGTCAGAGTGAGGGGTGAGCCATGTACCATGTGTAAACTTCCAAAGAGGTGTTCAAGATCCACCTGGACAACTGATCCCCAGTGAGGATATAAAGGGTCAAGAGTGGGCATTAAAGAGGAGGGTTTTAGGAGAGGGTTTTGAGGTGTGACTACCCCACTCCTTTCCCCCCACCCAAGTGGCCAAGGCCTAGGAGAGAGTTTGTCACTTGAGATAACAAATCTAGTGAGGGGGCTTGAGTTGGACCATACAGCGATCATGTGTCCCTCAGTCTGGGCCTTGAGTCACCCCTGGGAGAGCGAGTGACCTCTTGCAAGGTAGGATGGGGGCTGCATTAGGAATTTCCAGCAACCCGCTCCAAGATGCCTCAAATATGGAATCCCCAAGTAGGATGCTGGCACTATTTTAAAAGGGATACTGCCCAGGGTTGGGCTGCCCAGGTAAAATGATTTCAACCCCAAAGAGGTAATGGTGTGAATCCCTGGGAGAAGGAATTGAGATGGATTGGGGGCCAAGAGCCTAGAGAGGGACATAGCAGATGGAGCCTGATGAGAGAGCCCAATGTAGAACCCACAAAAGTGCACACAGAGAAACAATCCACATCAAACATCTATGAGGCCCAGAGAGAGCCAAGCCACTTGCAGCAGTGGCTGATAAGTAAGTGCCTCCTGATCGCTCTCCTCTCTCCCTTCGCCCTCCCAAGCACTGCCCTGTGAGGATCCTCAGCTACCAAAAGCTGGAGGTGGACAGACAAATGCTAGGCTGTAAGAAGAAAGGAGTTGGACCACACTCCATTAACCACCCAAGCAGTCAGCCCAATGGGCTTCACCTGCGGCCATGGACATCTAACCAAGTTTGCAGTTTTGGTTATCTGGGACTCTGTATACAATGTAGAGGGTCCCTATGACTTTTGTTATCTACATGAGGATCAGGAAAAGGGTCACTCACACTAAACAGATTTAAAAAGACAGTGAAAGACAAAACTCAAGTGGCTTTTCACAAGGTGGAAACAACCCAAAGTGTCCATCAGTGGATGAACGGATAAACAAACTGTGGTTTATCCAGGCAATGGAACATCCAGACAATGGAATACGTCATAAAAAGAAATGACCTTTGATATGTACTACAATATGGATGGACCTTGAAAACATCATGCTAACTGAAATAAACCAGACATGAAAAGACATATATTGTATGATTTCACTTATGTGAAGTACCCAGGGTAGTCAAATTCAGAGACAACGAATAGAGTCGTCGTTACCAGGGACTGAGAGGAAGGGGGGTTGGGGAGTCATTTTTGAATGGGTGTAGAGTTTCAGTTTGGGAAAATGAAAAATCTGGAGATGGATAGTGGTTATGGTTGCAAAACATTATGAGAGTAATTGTAAATGCTACTGAATTATACACTTATGGTTAAAATGATAAATGTGAAAACAAAATGAAATGATGACCTACAGACTGGGAGAAAATATTTGCAAACGATGCAACTGACAAGGGCTTAATTTCCAAAACAAAGAGCTCATACAACTCAATGACAAAAAAAACCAAACAACCCAAGTAAAAAATGGGCAGAAAAACTAAATAGGCATTTCTCCAAAGAAGACATACATGTGGCCAACAGGCACACGAAAAGATCCTCAACATTGCTAATTATTAGAGAGAAATGCAGATCCAAACTACAGTGAGGTACCACCTCACACAGGTCAGAATGGCCATCATCAGAAAATCTACAAATAATAAACACTGGAGAGGTTGCAGAGAAAGGGAACCCTTCTATGCTGTTGGTCAGAATGTAAATTGGTGCAGCCACTATGGAAAACAGTATGGAGTTTCCTAAAAAACTAAAAATAGAGTTACCATATGATCCTGCAAACCCACTCTTGGGCATATATACAGAAAAGACAAAAACTCTAATTTGAAAAGATACAGGCACCCAAATGTTCATAGCAGCACTATTTACAATAGCCAAGACATGGAAGCAACCTAAGTGTCCATTGACAGATGAATGGATAAAGAAGAAGTGATGTATATATATACAATGGCAGCAACAGGGATGGACCTAGACAATATCATACTAAGTGAAGTAAGTTAGACAGAAAAAGGCAAATATTACATGATATCACTTATATGTGGAATCTGAAAAATAGCAGAAATGAACTTATTTACAAAACAGAAACAGACTCCCAGACATGGAAAACAAACTTATGGCTACCAAAGGGGAAGGTGGGGAGAGGAATAAATTGGGAGTATGGGATTCACAGGTGCATACTACTATATATAAAATAGATAAACAACGAGGGTTTACTGTATAGCGTAGGGAACTATATTCAATATCTTGTAATAAACTATAGTGGAAAAGAATCAAAAAAGTGATTCGGTTATATATGTATATACCTGAAACTAACACATTACTGGAAATTAACTGCATTTCAATAAAAAGAATAATGAATATGTATATTTCACCACAATAAAGCAAAGTCAAGTGTTTTTTATGATTGGACCTAATGAATTCTTTATGTCCAAAATAACTGATTATATCCACGGTAGGACTCTTGTATATTGATTCGCAAAGCTCCGGGGTAAGTAGCAGTGGGATTTATTTATTAATTATTGTTTATTCCCCTTCGCAATGCTGGCTTCATCAGTTTAAAATAGATACAGCCCGATCTGGACAGGCATACCTCATTTTACTGTGCTTCCATTTATTGCACTTAGCGGATATTTCAGTTTTTAAAAATGGAAGGTTTGAGGCAACTCTGTATCAAGCAAGTCTAACAGTATAATTTTTCCAACAGCATTTAATCACTTTGTGTCTCTGTGTCACATTTTGGTAATTCTTGCCATCTTTCAAATCTTTTCATTGTTATTATACTTGTGATGGTGATCTGTGATAAGTGATCTCCCATAGGACAGCTGCAAAAATTTATGACTCTCTGAAGGCTCAGATGATGGTTAGCATTTTTTAGCAATAAAGTATTTTTTAGTGTATGTACATTGTTTTTTAGATGTAACGCTATTGCACACTCAAGACACTACAGCATACTGTAAACATAACTTTTGTATATGTACTGGGAAACCAAAAAATTCATGTGACTCACTCTATTGCAATATTTGATTTATTGTGATGGTCTGCAGCTGAACCCTTAGTATCTCTGAGGTCTGCCTGTATAGATACTGCCTTTAGGTAATTGAGTCAGTGGAGTATATATTATGGCTTGAGACTCCCGAGAAGTTTCCTTTACCTCCATGTGCGACACAATTAAAGTAGTACTTATTACTTGATAGACATTTACTAAATCTTTATTATTTCTATGATAATTGGAAGAAATCAGAAGACCGCCCAGAAAAAATGATTCTTCAGAAAGTTTCTGACTTTGGCTGCACCTTACATGGTAGTCTATACTTTTTCCTTGCTTATAGAAGAATCTGGAGTTCTATCTTAAGTTGAGAAAAGTGAAATTTAAGATTTTTCCCAGGATATGTTATCTTGTAATAAATTTTGTTTCAAAAATTAGATAGACCCACACACTCAGATGAGCATGTGTGTGTGTGTGCTTGCACACACACACACACACACATACACACACACTTGAATCCAGGGTACTGATTCTGTCCTTACTTGGCCACCAATGTGCGAGCAAACTCAAACATTATCTTTCGATGTTCCCTGTTCCTGTAACTAGTAGACCACACAGAGGGCAGACCTAGAGGAGATAACTGATTCATTGATGAGTCAATGATTAATCTTTTTGCGCAGCATCTTAACATGCAGACGTTACCTTGTTTGATGCCTGAACTATAAATACGTTGCCACTTGTGATTAACCGTACACAATACCTATCTTTTTCTTGGATCTCCTCAAGGATTCACCAACAGCCTCTTGGGCTTCTAGCTCCCAGGTCAATAAGATGAACCTATGAAAACATGCTGATTAAATTGTTTTATCCTTTGGGATTGGCGTGCCCCCCAGTGCTCCCTTTTCAGATATGCCAGTGGAAATTGACAGTAAGAGATGGAGGAATGACTCCATGTTGACAATTATGCTCCCTGTGCCATGCTGTCCCTGGACTACCTGGGACCTGGTTATTACGGTGATGAGAAGGTAGTGATGGGTTCTTTTAGATTCAGAACACTTCACCTATGGAAATAGGAACCTTTTAACTCCAAGATTTCCATCATTATTCATTTAGCTCATTCTCTCTTTTAGGATGGACTGAAAACATCTGGAACAATTAGGTGGTTTCACTGTACTTCAAGCCCTAACCTTATTGGAGAAACATATTTTTGGCTTATCACTTACTTTCAAGTTCAAGTTCATCTCTACGCTTCTGTGATGCAATCTGATAGGGTTGCCAGATTTAGCAAAACAAAACAAAAAAAGATGCATTGTTATCTTTGAATTAAAGAGGAAAAAATGTGTACGTATTTAATAAGTCCCAACTATTGCATAGGACATACTTCTAGTAAAGAACTATTCACTGTTTAACTGACATTCACATTTAACTGGGTGTCCTGTATTTTACCTGGCAGTCCTCACTGATGGTCAAGATGTGAGATATGGATCTATATATACATATCATCTAAGAAGCAGGAAGCTTGGGAGTAAATTTAAGCATACAGGAGAAGATAATAGAATGTGCCAGTGGACTTCAAGCTCGGCAGGCTAGGGTGGATTTTTGTTTTCCCCTTTCTTGCAGCCCTTTCAAGACCCAGGAGGAGTGTTTAAAACCAAGCTCACCTTGCCAGTGGTCTGTCCAACAGTAAAGAAACAATGGCCAAAGGGATCATTTACCTTGTTTTTTTCCATGCTGGACTCACCTGCTTTCTTGTCCAGGAGGACTCATTGTGGCATTGTTCTTCTGTGTTCCTTTTCCAAAGGAGAACCCAGGTGTGCTAATTGCTGGGTGGCAGCCCCACTCAATGGAGGTGGACGACAGCTGGGGGCAAGTCACGTTCTACAAGGAGAAGTTTGGGTCTCCATTGTAGTCAGCGTCATAATCTTGCACCCTTCCATCTGCACTAACTTTTGTTTTTGGTCTTAAGCAATAGAGCTGAAAACATAAGCACCTCCGTGTGCTTGCCCTTATCATTTTCCTTTTATGTTGGTTTAGGAAATACACCTGAGAGACCAAAGGCACACACTGAACCCAGCAATTACCAACCACCATGAGCGGGCGGCAAATGCTCAAGCAACAAAACACCGGAGGGTGGGGCTGCTGCGGGCTCCTGACCTTCCTCGTGGCGCTGGGGGCCCCTTGCAGTGGCCAGGCTCCGGAACTGAGTCTAGGACTCCCTCCCACTTCTGTCCTGGGACAGCTGACTTCAGTGTTGCCAAAGATGGGGAACTTAGGAAGATGATCTCCTGATTTATTTTGAGTAAACAACTGGTACAGATCATGCACAGTGCTGGGAAAACTTTAATAAAGGGAAAGAAGCAGGACATAACTAGTCATCTATGAAACACTTAATTGTGAAATTGGTAAAAGGAAAAACAGATCTCTTTTTTCCCCCCAAGGTATGACTTTGACAGAAAAATCCCAAAAGGACATTAGGAAGTGGAGGGGGAGAGGTGAGGGGTGCAGACGGGGGATTGAAGACATCATCTCCATTTCACAGCTCAGGGACTGAAATTTCTATTCCTTCAACAAGCCTTTATTCAGCACATTCTGTGTGCCAGGCACTGCTGTAGTGAGCAAAATAGACAAAAATGCCTGTCCCACTGAAATTGTGGGGCAGGGCAGTCTAGAATAGAGGTTATGGATGTGAACTTTGGGGCTACACTGCCTGAGTTGGCCTCCCAGCTCAGCCACTTACGAGCTCTGCATCCTTGGGCAAGCAACCTAACTAACCTGTGACCTGGATTTCTCATCTGAAAAATGGGGATAATATCATTACTCCCTTCATATGGCTGTTGTGAGATGACAATAATAATATTTCTTACCTCACAGGGTATTATGAGGATTACATGGGTGAATGCCCATGGAGCACTTAGAAAAACCCTTGGCACACACTATCAGCCCTTACTTGGCGGTATCGTTGAGTCGCTATTCAATGCTAATTAATGTGCTATCTGTGGGACGTGTTGCAAAAATGATGGAGAAAGGGAGAAACTATTACCTCTCAAACCTATTAGTGGAAGACTGGGCAGATGGGCTTTTATGCTCATGCGCCCTCCTACGATAGTAAATGGTTTAAGGAATTGTTTTTATTTGCCACATTCTTGGTTGGTCCTGAAACGTCAAAAGCATTTCTTTCATCTATTTATTTATTTATTTATTTATTTATTTATTTATTTATTTATTATTTAAATTGACATATAGTTAATTTACAATGTTGTGTTGGTTTCAGGTGCACAGCAAAGTGATTCAGTTATATATGTGTGTGTATATATATATATATACTTTTTCAGATTCTCTTCCATTATAGGTTATTATAAGATATTAAGTATAGTTCCCTGTGCTATACAATAAAAAGAATTTCTTCCTTTAAGTAATTCTTTAAAAATTATCAGAATGGCATCAGTGATATGAGCCATCTTTCAGAACATGTAGAAAGCACATTTACCACCACCAAACTAGAAATCAGAGTTATCCTGTTGGATGGTTAGACCGGATTCTTGTCAAGAGTGTTCTCTGGGTTCCTTGGTGCCTCACCATCACATTTCGCATCCTTCATGGCTCCATCTGCCCTGAGCCTGGCAGCGTCTTGGCTGGGGCTGCTTTTCAGCAGTCAAAGGGCAGAGCCACAGCCAATGTGTAGCTGGCAAGCAACGTGGGCAAGAACTCAGTCTCTGTGGTTGTAAACCACTGAGATTTGGGTAGTTTGGGGCCATAATCTAGCCCATCCTGACTGATATATTGGCTCCACCTAACTCATGGTTTTCTCTCTTTCTCTGAAGTCAACTATGGCTTTTTTGTTAGTTGGTTGATTATTATAGAAAGAGTATAAGTTTCATGTACTAAAAAGTAAGGGTTGCATTCAGAACAACTCTTGTCTCCTTACTAAATTATTATGGCTCCACCACTCATGCATTGATCTAAGTGCACCATTCTTTCACTTATTCACTTAACAGACCCTTTGATAGCACCCAGTCTATGTTACTTTCTGGACTAAGTTCTGGGAGAAGCAGAGAGACAGTTCAGAAATGCATAAGGCAGGGTTCCTGTCCTCAGGTGCTTATCAAAAGAGTGGAAAACATTTGTTTTAAGACATGTAGAATTCTAGACATTTATTATATGCTGTGTAAAGTAATGTTATATTTGGCTTTTACCACCTACCCTTCACTTCAAGCCCTAGGCCCTAGTTATGAGCTGGTATTGTCTTAGTGGTGCCCTAACTAGTAACCTTTATAAGGGTTACAACCTAAATCACATCCCTCCCTCATTAGCTTTCCAAGATAAACACTGCTTTTAATTAAAATAATCTCTTCCCAAGTGTCCCCTTTATCTCCTCAATACTGTTAGTTACCTCTTACTGGCTATTCACACCTCAGTAACTTTTCTCTTCTGGGCAGATATCTAGGGTAACCAAAATCTCTCCAGGTTTCACCACCCCATTATTTTTTTGGAGAAGAAGATAATTTTTTTTCCCGCCGTTTTCCTTCCAAAAAAAGTTCAGGTGATAAACACTGCAAACATATTTCTGATTGACATTAGTGTCAGGCTAGAACTTTCTAGATCATGGGTTCAGTCTTCTATTTCTTTTCCCTTGTCATCCAGTTGCACTTGGAATGTTATACACACTGGGGTCCAGGAATAGAGGAGTAAAATTCCTTAAACTGTCACTTTTTCCAGGATCTTGGGTATATGACGTATGTTATTAACTGCCAAATGACTCTGCTTTTAATAAGTTCTAAAATATTTTCATAGGTCTAAACTCTAAAACAAATAAACCTAACATTTCATGTAAAGATCGACAATTGGAGTTTTGCATCTCAACCAAAGTAAGGAGCTAGACTAAAAAGATATAAAATAATAATAATAACAAGAAATATTTTTTTTCTCTGGTAACCATATTTTCACTTGGAAAGTTTTCTTTGTATGAACAGAAAAGGAAAGAAATGATTCTATTTATTTTAATTGCCAAATTAATAACCTTTGATAACTTAAAACATCTCCCTTTATAAAAAAATTAAAAATGAAGAAATAATAGGAAAACACTTGATATATCTTTGACACATCATGACATGTGACATCTTGATTTCATCAACAATGGAATTCATTGAGTTTATTAATTAGACTAACAACTGTCATGGGTTGACCCCCTCTGCTAAATGCTTTACACTCATTTAATTCTCACAATCCCATATTTATCCCCATTTTACAGATGGGAAAACTGAGGTATAAAGAGACTAAGTAATTTCCAAGACCACACAGATGGAAAGTGGGGGAGCCAGGGTTTCAAACCTAGGTAACCTGACTCCAAATTCTACGCACGTCCTCACTACATAATAGTGCTCAGAATATTCCATGCCTTCATCCTTACTCTTTGTTTTTATTCTTAATCCAAGAATCAGCTAAGATTAGGAAAGAGAAGATTTGCTTCAACAGGAAGTCAAATTTTACATGCTTTGTAGATTGGCGCTGGGATCTTTTTCTTGAGGTTAGTAGGAATATTTTCACTCAAGTTCAGAGGGTTTTTAGGAGGTAGTTCCCAAATTTTATGGTCATTCTTGTCTCCACAATATGAGTTATTTATAAGATGTTCAATTATACTACAAAGAGGTCATATGTTCCCTTTGGAGATTTAAATAACATTTTTTTCAGGAATAATATAAGTTGACCATGCCTAGGCCTGCAAGTGTCCTTGTTTTTGTGAAACATAGGATGCATTTAGGTCATTTTAGATCTTGTTCAACAAGGGAAGGGGATGATTTAGCAGTTAACTAGATTGTCTGTGAGGTCATTCAAAATGACCATGAAATCTTTCCTTCCTCCAAGTACCATGGGCATTTTTTAACCACTCATGCAATTAATATTGTGTACCACCCTAACTACCAATGCCCACACCTTATCTTCCCTGACAGACTGTAATACTTGGAGTGCAAAGGGCCTGTCTCAATCATTGCTATGGTACCTTTAGGACTTAGAAAGTGGTAGGGGCCCATCACTTTTTGTTAACTAGTGTGTCCATTATCTATTGCTAAAATCATGCTGAATTAAAAAATATCCTCCAATCCTGAGTTCATTTAACAATGAACATTTATCACCGTTCTTGGGTCTGTGAGTCAGCAGGGCTCACTCATGCATCTTCTGTCAGCTGCAGGTTGGGTGGTCAGCTCTACTCATCTTGGCTGGGCTCTCTTACTGGTTGGGAGTTGGCTGGGATAGCCAGACTGTCTTCTACATGGTCTCCTGTCCTCCAGGACCCCAGCCTAGGCAGGTTCTCATGGAGGTAGAAGGGAGAGAAAGCGAGCAGAAACACATATTGCCTCTAGAGGTCTAAGCTGGGAAATGACAAGCAGTCAATTCTACTATAATCTATCGGCCAAAGCAAGTGACCAGGCCAGGCACCATTCAAGGGGTAGAGAAGTAGGCTGCATCTCTTGATGGGAAGAGCTGCAGAGTCACATTATAAAGGATGGGTGCACAGGATGGGTGAAGAATTGCGGCCATCTTTGAAATCAATCTGCCACAACTAGAATAAATAAATAAAAATGAATGGTGTCATGAAATGGGAAGAAGGGTAAGGATGGAGCTGATTCAAAGTCCCTGCCCTTTCCATAGATGATGGGTCACGAACACGTCATATCTCATCCTGTCATGTCATGTCATGTCCTTAATCCTTAATCACAGTTCCTCATCTCCTCAAGGTTGTTAGGGGAATCCGATGGAATAACACACTCCAAATTGCTTCATAAATTATAAATCTCGACGCATGTGTGAATCATCATTGCTGTTATTTTATTTGAGGTTGAGAAGCCTTCTGACAATTCAAGTTCTTGACAAATTCTGAAGAGCACCGACAAAGAATGTGTCAACCTCTTTAAGCAGCATTTCTTCACTTTCTTCCAGGCCTGGATCTGATGCCTCCTGAGAATCACTGATGGTCCTACATAGTGTACAAGGTGTCAACAGGAGCCCACCTGAAATGCAGAAAATGTCTACATCTGCTGCTGTAACCCTCACCTTCTGAAGTATAGACGTGTTCCTGCCCTGGGTGGCTCCCACACTGAAGGAGGGCGGCACACAGAACATCCGACTTCTCTATTTGTTTCTGCTTGAAGGATTAACAAGCTCTTAAAAAAAATAAAGTCACAACTTCTCCTCTTCCAGATTTTGTGTCACAGCCTGATGGGGCCTTCCCTCTTTATTGCTGCCTGGGATGATTTTTATGGCCTTTGTTGATGTGAGAAATAGTCTCTGGTGATATTGAAAACAGTTGTCCCTCGGTATCCGCAGAGGATTGGTTCCAGGAGCCCCCATGGATACCAAAATCCATGGATGCTCAAATCTCTTATGAAATGGTTCAGTTCAATGAATACAGTTTGCCCTCTCTATGGGCGATTACAAAATCCAAGGATACAGATACAGAGCGCTGGGCCGACTGTATCTGAATGGATGGATTTCCCCCTCTGTGACATCCCTTGTGATTAAAATAGAGATGCATTTTGCATAAATGACTTTTAGGGAGTCTCTTACATACCCCAGGGGTCTGTCCCTGTTTATGAGCCAAGTGTGAATGCAAATATTTGACACATCACAAGAAATGACATTTAGGGGAAAGAAGACCAACACTGATTTCATATGTGTAGGGAACGGCCCACATTGTACTTTCTCAACTAAGTTGCCTCTTAGTCTGCAACTGAGGCTTCTGAGAGGCTCCATGGACATTTATGGTGCCTGAGAGCACATGGGACCCCAAAATAAAAGAACTTGCCAGCCTGAGAGAGAGGTTAGAGAGAATTTGTCACTCTTCTGGATTCTCCAAAAGATTTATTACTGCCTGTATAAATCCTAAATCCCAAATTAGCTTAAATGGCACTACACCTTGTATGTAAAACAATGGGACATGCAAACCCACAACACAGTTTTTTTTTCCCCTCTTCTTGGCATTGACATAACCCACACACTATATGAAGTTCAACCTGCCATTCATTTATAACCAGACCCAAAGGCAAGGGCTGTACCATTTCTGCACATACAATCATTAATTCCTTTGAAATGGAGCTGCTTCACTTGCTGGGACTGACTTAAGCTAGAAGGGGGAAAAACAAGGCTGGCTTTTGCCTTCCTAATGTACAAGCCACTTACCTTTTCCTAGCTCCCTGTCCCTCTCTTGTCTTGGCAGAGGGGCTAGAGTTTAGAAGGTGACCTTGGAGGAATGGGTCATTCCCTTGACTTCCTTGGAGCGCCATCGTGCTGTCAGGGTGAACTGTCTGCGGGGAGGGTGGTAGGGTCTCTGGGGTGGATCCCAGAGCTGAACTATCTGGCCAACAGCAGCAGCGAAGTAGTGGAGGAAAGACAGCAATGTCCTTTTTTCATTAAATGTATTTATAAACATACTGAACGTGAAACATTTTTCCTTTCTTCACAGTGATGGATGATTATATGTCTATGAAATGTTTTCATTTATTTGGCGCCAGGGTAATCAAAATCAGTTGAAACGGTCCCACTGAAGGGAAAGAAAACAAGTAGGCGTGGGACAGCCTGTGTTCCTTCCCTCCTGCTCTGCAAGGGTAGTAGCTGGCAGAGGGGCTGGCTTTGCAAGGAGCACGCTCTCCAACTGGTAATTACTCCCAGTTGTGCTCAGGGCTGCCATCCACAGAGGCTGCAGCTCTGCAGGACATTCAAAGCCATTGTGTCCTCTCTGGGAGCAGTGTGGGAGCATTGGGGCCAGCCTGTGCGTGACTCTGTTTAGGCTGAGAAAGAGCTGGTCCCAGGAAACCTTTGTGAATGAAACTCTCGTGCTTTCATGTCTGCCCTGGCCCGTGTTCTGGGTCAGCCGTCCTGATCTCCAACATCCTGTTTAAACTTGGTTTTCCAGTACACACAGACAAAACGATTTCTACGTCAGGCTCACAATGATCGCGCAAAGACAGGCAAGGGAGATTAGGTAGGGAAGCCGGGTGGGGTTGACCTGCTAGTGAGAAAAATACAGGAAGCAGATGCCTGATTCCTGCTTTCGATGGAGTTCCTTGGATGGCTAAGGAACTCCCATCTTTGTTTTACAAAACCAAGTTTGTTTGGAAAGGCCACGTTTCTGGTGAGCTTATCCAGCCTAAACCATGGAAGGGTTTTGCTCACTTCTCGTTATCTCTGTGCTTTATGGTTTGTGATACAGACCAGTTTAGAAGCATGAGGGTTAAGCTCTTCAGTGGGTAAAGAGCAAATGATTTCCCTGATTTTGAATCATCACCTTTCAAGGAAATAATTTGAATACTAGAGCAAGGAAGGGACTTTCACTTCTTGAATAGATGTCAGAATTTTTTAAGTGAATTAAGAGAATCTCTTTATAGTTGTTTTCTTATTAAAACAGGCAGAGTCCTGAGTGATGGTTTCAAAGCAGGCTCAGAAAGGGATGACACTCACTTCCTGGCTCCAAATTAACAAGATGCAGAAGGGCTTGAAGAGGGTCCTTTCAGAACTTACCTATATCTAGTTAAAAAAATTTATAATTACAGCTACAGTGTAGAAACCACAGTCCTAGATAAACACGTTGCATTTATTTTGTAGTCGTTAGCTATAGAAAATTAGTGACCTATCCTAGGGTTCTTAAAATTCTGAGATTGGAATTCCCAAATTCTTCACCTTAGGGAAGATAATTACTTGATATACTTCACCTACAAGGGAGCAAAGATTTTACCTTTGTGCTGTGCCAGGGCATGAAGTTGGCATTTGTAAGTATGAAATCTGAATAAAAATTATAAAATTAAAAATTTATGTCTGATATGGACACAGACATCTTTTCCATAAGGAGCAAGGGACAAAAGTGACCATTGAATAACCAATAGAACTTCCTGTTATTTTCATAAATTCCCATGTTTAGCTGTGAACTTTGGAGGTGTCCAGTTTCTAAAAGTAAATCTCAAATAACACAGTGCATTACTGAAGATATTTAAAATTGTTTCTGGAATGCTGGGGCAGTTTGAAAAGACAAATATAGGTGTGGCAGAAGGTTTTGAATGTCTCATGTTATCTTTCCATAATTAAAAATTAACCACTGTGATTAAAAAATATATTGGCAATACTTATAAAAGAAGGTGTGAGAAGGAGACTCTTTGACCCAAAAAGAGATGGTTTGAAAAATGCTGGGGGTGGCGGCCCTGACTTCAAATGTTTAGCTCTTCAATTTCTTGATGTGAAATCTGTTACTTAGAGAAGAACTGATTAATTCAGAAACTGGTAGCAACCAAGTTCCTCCCAGTGAGTTAAGATGACATCATCCCAAAGGTCCGAGGGTATGCTAAATACAACTTTGAAATAGCCAGTCCCATTGGCTGAGATGAAGTGCCCACAGACAACCACTATCACCCATTCTTCATCACCCAGCCCCATGGCCTAAGCCTTCAGGAAGCATCAGGGTGAGCAAAACCAGGGGCATCCAGCCAAGTCTTAAACAAATCCCTGAGATGCCTTTATCTCTGGATGAATAGATCATGTTAAGGATTTCTGTGGCAGAAATGGGCCCCATAGACAGCATGACTTTGATGTCTTTTTAGGTAATAGTTTTCCTTCCTAGACAGAGCCCACTGATTTATTTTAGAATGAGCATTTTCTATTTTTATAGATGTCTTTTCCATTTTACTTAGAATCTTATCTGAAGTGTGAACAAATCCTCAAATGTTTAGTATGAACTGAGAGGAAAGAGCCCCTTAATCAGATTTCAATTAACTGGTTTTGTTTGCCAGCAGATTACATATTTCAGAAAGACAACCAGCTGCCACTCCTGCTTGGTTAGTTCCCAGTGGGTTCCAACCCCTTCATTTCTGCCCGTAGCTTCTTCCAGGTTCAGCCAAATACACTTCCTTCCCCCCGTTTGCCATCCATCGTTCTTACTGTAGAATATTCAGTTCATTTAAATATATGCAAGGCCTCATACACACAGTCACTTCTATTCAGAACAGGCTATATAGTTTGTGAGGCCCAGTGCAAAGCGAAAATGTTGGTCCTTTGTTATAAAGCATTTCAAGATGGCAACAAACGTATTAAGAATTTCAAGATGGCAGCAACAGAATTTCAAGAGCATTAAACCAAGAATGAAGCCTTTCTGAGATGAATCCTTGTAAGACCACATGGGTCGCATGTCCCTGTTGCCAGCCCCAACTGCTTTAGTAATCATACTCACACACATCTCCTTGCAAGTAGCCAGCAAAGAACATGCGTAGAGCAATTGAACGTTTACTTTACGCTAAAACTTTCCTTTCAGCCCAATGATGCAGTCATAGTATGTTAGTAATGAAAACTGATTTCTTACATTAGATTTCTAGCACTTTTATATGTATTTTCTCCTTTGATCTTAAGAAGTTCTTATTATTCCCAATTTGCCAATATGCAAACAGGCAAAGTCACTTCCCCAAGGCCACACTCAATATTTTTTCCTGATTATAAGTGTACTATATAGAACGTTTGAAAACTATGGGGAGAAAGAGAACATTTATTACTCATAAAGTACCATCAATTAGAGAAAACCACTATTAAAGCTTGGGTATGTATGCTTCTATTTTTCTATAATTTCTGAAGTAAGAATTTTTATAGGTTCTTGTATATTTTCCAATGTAAATGGGTATCATATCATCTATACTGCTTAATAACATTTTTGACTCAGTAATATGACCCAGGCCTCACCCACTTTATTAAACACTCTTATGAAGAATTATTTTTAATGACTACATACTATTCCAGCATGGTTGGTAAAGAATCCACTTAGGAATAAATGAGAAATGGTAAACAGAGAAAAGATGACACAATTAGTGCTAATTCCTTTTCATACTATAACTCTTTTACTCCTCGCAACTGCCTTATAAGTGAGACGTTATCTCCATTTCACAGGTAAAGAAACTGAGACACCAAGCGTTTAAATAATTAGCTATAAGTAACACATTTATTAGGGCAAAGCTGGAATGAAGGCAAAGCTTATATTCAAATCATTCTGCAATGACAATGATACATAATTTATTATTCTATTCTGAAAAAAGTCCCTGAGTTAGCTCATCATTTAGAGCCTTGGAGATGTTTCAGGGGTGGCAGGTTCTCTGCTATTGGGAAAAGGCAGCCAGGAGAGTCCATGGAACTGAGAGGTGTCTGGAGATCCTGAAACATAATGACCAAGAACAACCTCTGGGCCAAAGAACTATCACTGCAGAAGTTATTTCCTGGTTAATGGGAATTCTTTTGGTCACAGAAAGTCATATTCACACATTAGGAAAAGCTAGCAAAGAAGGCTGTATACTCATGAAGAACAAATCTAGGAATGGGGGTGGTGGAGGGTAGATTGGTTTCCACCTTAGGAAAGTAGCATTTGGGGTGCTATGTGTCTGTTGGACTGTGTGTTTACACTCGAAGTGAGAATTCAGGACAATTTCAGAAAAAAAATATTATGTTCCTAAAAGATCTCGGAAGAGATCACTTGAAACAGATTTCCCTGGTGTAATGGTGTTTTCCTGCCTCACTTGCCCCCAACCCCGCCTGGCTTAGTCACCTAGTTTCTCGCTGACACCCTTAGCTCCAAGAGCTTGGTCCCAGAGGGAAATGGAAAAGATTCCTAGCACGTACATTAGATCAAAAAAATTTGATGATGAGTAAGAGTAGCCTACTATCCCTCTCATCTTGACTACAAAATCTCCCCCAAAAGGGAAGGCAATTAGTGGGGAAAGTTTCCTGTGTCTGCTGTAACAACGTACCACAGATTGTGTGGCTTAAAACAACAGAAATGTACTCTCCTCCCATTTCTGGAGGCTGGAAGTCTGAAATCAAGGTGTAGATGGGGCCATATTCCCTCTGACAGTTCCAGGGGAGGATGCTTCCTGCCTCTTCCAGCCTCTGGTGGCTCCAGGTGTCCCTTGGCTTGGGGCTGTACCACCCTAGTCTCTGCCTCCGTCTTACATGGCCTTCTCATGTCTGTGCCTTCTCCTTGTATGTCTTCTACTCTTTGAACATTTTTAAGGACCCTTGTCATTGGATTTAGGGTCCACTTGGATAATCCAGGATGATCTCCTCTGGAGATCCTTAATTACATCTGTAAAGATCCTTTTTCCAAATAAGTTTACATTTACAGGTTCTGTGAATGGGGTTAGCTCATGGATGTATGTATATTTGGGGGGGCCACTATTGACCTTCTCCAATGTCAGAGCTTAGATGTTGCTGTGTCTCTGAGAAAGAGCTACTGAACCCTCCTGGTTTAGACCTTGGGTAGGGCCTTCTTCCCTGGACAAAACTCTGGGAAGGAGGAAGAGCTCAGAGCCAAAGAGCTGTTTAGGTTACCTAGGCAGACACGTCTCTCTGGCTGTTTCTGAGCTCCTGAGTTCTAGATTCAGCAAAATGATGTCTGTGGGTCTCAGAGGGGCTTGGAGACAGTTGAGAAAGAGGAAGCCATGTCGGAAGAGACATGAGGCACAGCTAGCCTGGTGTTTGACTAAACAACTGGGCACCATAACCTTAGCCAAGTTGATGCATAAAATTAACTGTCACATTTATACACTGGAGCATGTGGACTTGAAATTCCGACTTGTTCTTCAAATACTCCTGAGCACCTAGTAAGTGTCAGGCATTGTGCTAAGTGCTAGAGATATTGCAGTGGACAGGACAGCTGTGACCTCTGATGCCATAGAATTTACCATCAACCCATCAATGTAGACCAAACCAAGGCAGCGGTTACAACACCTGAAGGTGTGTAGAGGTGTGGAGAACACCCCAAGGGGTCTTGATTGACAGCTGTGGTGCCTGGAAAAGTTTCCTCCAAGCTGGGAGGAAAATAGGTGTGAATGAGGGGAAGTGAGGAAGGTAAAGGAAGGAGGAGTATCACAGGTAGAGACAAAACTTAGAGTAAAAGAAAAGCAAGAGGTGTTTGAGAAACTGAAATAAATTCATTATGGGGAAGGAATGCGAGACTCGTAGTGCTGGTGAGATGAAGCTAGAGGGGTGAACTTGGGGGCTGATTATCTTTCACCTCTTCTGAGATGCTGTAGAAGTCACAGCTTAGCTTAAGAGCACTAGGGAGCCACTAAAGGGTGTTGAGCTGGGGGGGGTTGGCATGATCAGACTTCGCTTCTGAGAAGAGAGCACTGGCTCATGGTGGGGGTCAGGCCCTGGGTGGTTGAAGGATCCCAGAGAGATGTGATAATGGCCAAAGTTAGGGCATGACAGGGGTTGGGCAGCACAAAGTATTTGTAAGAGGACAAGTCAACCAAGATGGCATTTGTTCCATTTGCAGATCACTGTTGGAGCTCATCAGGCAGAAATAAACTCTCAAACTTCTTATTTCATGTGGGGATGGAATTTGACAGCCTTACAAGTAGCTTATCAATTCTGATTATCTTTCTACCAGCCTTTCCTCTCCTCTCCCCATCCTTAATTCTTGTGTTTAGAATTAGATACTGATCTTTCTTTTTCAAATGTTTGATGTTTAGTTCAGAGTAAAGTTTCTTTTTATTTAAAGCATGTCTTGTAAATTAACTTATCACAAAAGGGAAGAGAGGTAGATGATCATGTAGTTGTGAAATGTGCCACATACTTAAATCTTTGCAGGACTGTGCACACCCTCAGCAGAACCCCTTCCCTACTCCCACCCCTCCTCAGGTGCTGAAATCTTCCCAGCTTACCTCTCTTTGGCAGCCCCTTGCCTCTCATTGAGAAGATGAAAATTGGAGTGAATTGTAATTGAATGTTATCAACCTTTCCATATTAAAGTGAACATGAGATCAGATTGTCGGTTTTCCCAAACTTTACATCATTTTGTATTAGATTACTTTCCTCATGCCAGGACGTAGAGCTCACGTGAACCCAAAGTGGAAGGAATCTTCAAATTTTGCCAAGTCTATAATACGGAGGAAAAAAAAAAATCTAGGTGAGGTGCATTTGAACGTGAATGAACTCCCAGCTCTGCCTTGGCAGCAGGATGAAATGAACTTAGCTCATACTTGGTCTTTGGGCTGCTGATGTCCTGAACCACACCTCCCGAGCAGTCCGAATTCTCGCAAACCAGAAACACATTTTGCCAGATGCTTTCCCCACTCACTTCCAACGTGTGCACTTGTGTGCAATGGAATCCATATGTTTCTTATCCATTTACACTTAAATCATCAAGATGTTACTCAATGATGCTTCTGTGATTTCCAGATCTTTTCAGTTCTTTATTTAATTTGAAAAAGTAAAATCATATTTTGCAAAGTGTAGACTTGAAACCACAAATTTGTACAATGAAGAAATATGTGTGTTTGCTGTTTTCTTTCTCCTCTTCCAAGTTTCAAAGGGGGCATTGCCAACTTGCAAACACATGAATTCCAGAAGCATCCACACCAACTGCATGGATGAGTCTCCATCTTTTATTACTGCCATATTCCCTCACCATGGGCAATGTGTGTGTGTATGTGGCGGGGGTTAGGGCAGGGAGGTAGATGAAGAGAGAATGATTTATAGAGAAATTGATAAGAAGGAGGAAAAGGAAGGAAGATACAAAGGAAGGGTGGAAGGGAAGACTTTAAAATTTTGGAACATATGGGAAATCGATATATTCAGAGGTAAAGGAAGAGAACATACATGTAACAGAAACAGGTTAAGGTGATCAACTACTTAATCATCCACTTGTTAAAAAGATATTTGTATAGTGCCTTCTATGTACCGGACTGTGGCAAAATAAAGATGGGCGCGAATTCTTTGGCACGTCCCCATCAAGAGGTGGGCCTATTGCTTCTCCATTTGACTATGAGGTAGCCTGTGGTTACTTTGATGAATGGAGCTTTGTGAAAGTGATGTTATGTCAGTTCTGGACCTAGCCTTTACGAGGACTGGCACCTTCTGCCTTGGCCTCTGGAACATAGCCACCATGCTGCAGCTGTGTGTGAACCAGTTGACAACCCCAGCCATGCTCCCTGGTGACAGCCAGCATCAGCTGCCAGCCTTGTGAGTGTGCCATTTTGGACTCCCAGCCCATTCAAGCCTTCAGATACAAAGATTGCATCAGCATGTCATCAGCTCCTTCTTTGGAGCCAAAAAGTTTTTTTTTCTAAAAAAACTTTTGTTAACATTAGCCATCAGAAGTATTTGCTTATCCTGTGGTGTCTTTAAGATGAATCTTTAAAAATTTCATGCCATCACTGGCATGCATAAATGATGTATATTTTTCCAGGTTATGAAGCTTTTCCTTTTAATGACTTGATGTCCAAGTAACAATCATTTCCTCCTAGAAGCCTTTCTCAATTACACCACGGTGACTCTATTCAAGAGATCATTGCCAGTTTCTATGAGTATGACCCTTGTATTCAATATCTAGCTACTATCTGTTGGCCTATCTATTTATCTACTCATGCATCTCAAATATCAAATTTTAAATATATCTCATATATGTAATATACACATACATATATTAACACTTTATATTTTAATTTCATTGTTCCTTGAATGGATTAATAAATTCAGTTATTTTAGTTTTTGATTCACTTTTCTGGAAACTAGCTTTGTTTTGTCCTCCAGATTCATTTTCTTGGATTTTGATGAAAGTCTGGAGGGAATATATAAGTAACTTCTGAAATACTGACATCCCTCACCTACGTTGCTTCCTATAATCTTTCTTTTTTTCAACTGTTTTTGAAGGATAATAATAATGATAGCTGCCATTTTTGAATATTAGTTCCAGAAACTATGCTAATGAGGTAACATGTTCTCTCACTTAATTCTCATAACAACCCCTAGAGGTTGGTATTGTTTTTCTCATTTTACTGTTCAGGAAGCAGAGACTTAGAGAAATTTAGAAACTTGCTCAGGGTCACACAGCTAATGATAACATCAGGGTTTGAATACATATTTATCTGATTCCAAATCAATGAGATCATAATATCCTGCCTTCCTGTCTTCTTATATACACTGACTCATTCAAAGGGATTAATTTGGACATCTATCCAGTCATTTCAAAAATTCCTCAGACAGCTTCTCTATTGAATAGTTTAGTTAAACCATACAAGGTAAAAGGCCAGTAAAAATAAATAGGACATTCTTCACATTCATAAGGAGGTTTCTGGACAAGAATTTGAGTCTTGTTTAATTTTATCAGTGAAATGGGACTGTAGATTTTTTTGCCTTCCTTAATGTATCAATCAGTATAAACTGGGTTATGCTGCAGTAACAAACAATCCCACAATCTCAGTGATTTAAAACAAGGTTAATTTCTTGCCCATGCTGTTCATTCCCTGAGGCTGGGGTGGGGGCTCTCTTCCTTGTTGTCATCATTTTCAGTCTGGGACACAGTACTAACTGGAACATTTATGGTGACTGTGGCAGAAGAAAATGAGAGTTCTATAGGGTCTCACTGGGGCAAGGAACTCCTCCAGCCAGAAAGTGACACACTTGCTTATATTCACAATGTATTGGCCAGAGCTAGTCATAGCCCACCACAAGGGAGCCAAGGTGGGCAATTGTTCAGAAGGTGAAATTGCTGAGAAGAGGGAAGGATGAGAATATTTGGAAACCAGCACTAATGACTACTACATTTATAGTAATATAAGAATTCATAGTCTAATATATGGAAGGACTTTAAAACCAGACAACATTTTATGCCTGACACGTGTCAGTGTTTCATCAGTGTCATGGAATTCTATTGAGAAATTAGGTAATTTCAAGATTTTCTTCAAATCCCTTCTTCCAGGCTACCCTAAAGGGGAAAGAAAAAGTATTTAATGGAAAGGTTACTATGAATCCTGTATTTTTTGGTTTTTCAATCTTTAGGAAAAGGCTTCAGCTAGTAGCTCTGAAGGACCAGCTTGAGACAAACTAGTACTGCAGTCAAGAACCAAGAAAAACTGGATTAAGTTGGCCTGTGTACATGTGTGTGCACATACACATGGACACACGTGCACAGAGTCTGAGTAAAGAGTTACTAAAATGAACTATATTTGAGGGTCTAATATCTTGCAGAGAAAGGTCACTAATTGAAGAGAACCTGGCATTCATTACACAGCTGAAGGACGGCTTGTTACTGGGAATCTGTCAGCAGAAAATATCCAAATTAGAGCAGGGAGAAAACTATAAATTACAAGTGTTTTGTGATCAATTAAAATGAACATAAATAAATGAAAATAAACACAAAACAGTTGATAATTTTCAGAGGCTAGAAGACTCAATATCACACCATAACAATTTTCCCCAAATTAAACTTTCTGTTTGATATAATCTAAAGGAAAATAACAGCAAATTTGTATTTATGTGTGTGGAAATGGACAAGTTGCTATTAAAATTTATGTAGAAATGCAAAAGGTCAAAATTAGCCAAGTTTTATGTTCAAGAAGAACAAAGTTGGTGGATTCATATGACCAGATTTCAAGATTTATTAGGAAGCTGCAGTTACTGAGATGATATATATTAGTGCAAAGAAAGGTATACAGTCTAACTTAGTATAATCTTTTTTGAAAAAATAGGTGAATGGCAAAAAAAGAAAAAACAAACAAACAAAAGCATTCAGTGGAATAACGTGTCAGAATGTGGTAAGCTGCAAAATAAGAAAAAATACTTGTGATACTTTTACATTTTTATTTTGATTTGCCTCTTTGTTGGGTATAAATACAGAAACTAGAAAAGATAAATTTTGGGGCTTTAAAGGAAAACTTTTGTTAGAACAGTGAAATCAATTTATGGAAATATTTTTTCATTGTGTATTTCTGTACGTTGTTAAATAACAATAATGACAACAATAACTACTAATAATAATTCTTTACAATTCTATAACACATTAGTACTCAAAGCACATAGTCTCGGTTTAATTTTTCCCCTCTTTATTTAAAAAAAATGAGACAGGGAGCACAGTGGTTAAGAATCTGCCTGCCAATTCAGGAGACACGGGTTCGATCCCTGGTCCAGGAAGATCCCACATGCCATGGAGGAACTAAGCTTATGAGCCACAACTACTGAGCCTGTGCCCTAGGGCCCATGAGCTACAGCTACTGAGCCCACACGCCACAACTACCGAAGCCCACACACCTGGAGCCCGTGCTCTGTAACAGGGGTGGCCACTTCAGTGAGAAGCCTGTGCACCACGGTGAACAGTAGCCCCCGCTGGCTGCAACTAGAGAGGGCCCGCATGCAGCAACGAAGACCCAATGCAGCCATAAATAAATAAATAAATAAATTTATTAAAAAATTTTAAAATGAGGCAATCCAATGTTGATTCATCCTTGCAGTAATTCTGTAAAGTAGGACTGGAAAGACTGACTCTACTTCCTATGAGAGATGAGAAAACTGTGATGCAGGGGGCATTAACCTACTTGTCTATTATCACACATCTAGTAAAGTACGGACCAAGGGCCAGGATACAAGCATTGTGACATTGACTGATGCTGGCGTTTCCCACTAAGTTCATCTTTTCTTCCTCTCTGCCTTGATTCGGGTTTAGAAAGCTTAGGATTATCAGTTTCAGGTCAGGCCTGATAGAGATAGATAAAGAGGATAGTTGTGTAATAGGACAAAGTTGAGCTGAGATGGCTGGATAGCTGGACTGAGGTAAGATTGGGCTCCAATTTCTAGAATCAAACCATAATCCAAGAACTTGAAAAAGCACAGTCACTCTACCATAGTTGTTATTGATTAAAAAAATAACAATATGAAGAAAGTATAAAACCAGGTACTGAAAAGGCAGTCTCAAGACAACACATCTGTTTCTTAAAATTTCCACTATTGTATAAAACCAAAACTGATCATCTTCTAACATCTCCCTGCTTCCCTTCTAGTCCAATTCCTCTGGGAAATTACTTGCAGAGCTGCACTGTGAACATTTTGTTTCCTGTGGAGCAGGAGAAGGATTGTGTGAAGGAAATTTCAACTCTGCATCAAAAGCCAAGAGAATCATCAAAGAACCCTCAGACTTCAACTGCCTGACCCCGGTGGCTACCCTCAAAGGGCCTTGACAGCATAGACCTGAACTCCCAAATTCCTAGCTCTCCATCTCAGTGCTCTCTGCCTACACTTTAATGGGGTAGGAAATGGCATGACAGTAAATTACATATCTCCTTTGCATCCTTGACTTGATGATGACAGGATGAATGGGTTGGGATACTCTGGGTTCATTGCTGAGACACTCTGGGTTCATTCTCCGTGGGTGCAAAAAAATACTTCTACCAGTTGGACCTCCTACTCGTCCCTCCCTCCACTATGGGTCCTTCTTCTCTCTAATCTCTGGTTCTCATTGTCACTCATTGGCTCCAGAGATTAGAACTGACCTTTTATCCCATCTCTGATACCTTCCATTTCCCCACTAGTCCCCATTTCAGGGATGAGATCCTTCCCTAGAGCCAGGCAGGGTCTTTCCTTCCTCCATATCCTTGAGATTTCCTGTCCTCTCTCCACCTCTTTGATGAGCCTTGGGAGTGAGGGCTGCATGAACAACCACGTAGGCCATCGCTAGGTTCTTACTCTGAGACCTCCTGTTGGAATCCGTGCTGCCTGCATTGTGATGGCAAGGAACAGAAAGAAAGTAATTGTGGTTCAGAAGTACAGTCATTTTATTATCTTCCATAACGTTTGGAGGTAGATGATTTTATCTTTGGTGTAGCAGATGGTTTGTGTCCCCAAGGACTAAGGCTCTTTCTCTCCTCCCTTCTCTGGGATCTTTGGCCAGCTGGCTTTTTGTCTACAGACTTGTCACCTGGTGGTGATAAGATGGCTGACATGGTTCCAGATGACACATTGTCGTTCCAGTTCATCAAGCAGGAAGGAAGGGAATGACACAAAAGGCATTCTCCTCAAGAAGTTGTGTTTTGATTCAGAACATGAAGGTCCTCCAGTATATTTCCCTTTGTATCTCAAGTTGGAGAACAAAGGCACATTCCCATCTCTCGTTAATCACTGGTGAAGGGTATTAGGATTCCCACAACTGGTTCAGGCCAATAAGGATTCATGCTAAATTCAGAAAGAGTCTCATTTCCTAGGGATGATGTTACCTCTGTTCAACATTTTGAAACAAAATTGGGAGAAAACAACTACTGGGAAAACATGGGGTCATAAGAACCCAGTCTGAAGTTGGGCTTTGCACTCAGGCATCTGGTGCTACAGGGTGGGTTCAACTATCCATCTTCTCCTTTGCCCTGACCACTGTCCATGGTAAGTACAAAAAAAAAAAATACAATGCATGCATCGTGCATGAAAGAATGAACACATGAATGAGTAAATGAATGAATGAATGAGTGATTGTGTGCATGCCTTTCTCCTTATTCATGACAGACTTACCAGAACTTTCTTCTTTATCCTGGTATTTGTCTCTGCAAAGAGGCTACTTTGAGTTCCGCTGTTCCAACTAGTCTTGTATTTTATCATTCCGCCTTCTCTATTTATAATTCTAAACTCTTTGATTTCCAGGAAGCTTGTCTCTATCATGTTGCTTTTTCTTAAGCAGGCTTCCCCTCATCAAATCCTTTCCCTTTCTTCACTGCTCTCCTCCCTTAGCAGTGTTCTGCTAGCTGGCTTCCCTGAGTCTAGTTTAATGTTTCTCATTTTTTTAAGTCAAGTGTATTGAGGTATATTTTAAATATATTAAAATTCACCATTTTTAGCTGCGCAATTTAATGAGTTTTGCCAAACAACTATGCAATCACCCACTACAAACTAGATATAGAACATTCTCATCAGACTCGAAATTCACCTTTTGCCCCATCTTGCTCCTTTGCAGTCAGTCCTATCCTGATACCCCAGCCCTTAGAAACCACTAGTCTGATCTCTGTTCCCATAAATTCAGCAAACAGACTTCCGATTATAGCTTATTTCACCTCATCTAATGTTTGTGAGATGCATCCACTTGTTGCATGTATCCGTAGTTTTGGGGTATCTTTTACTGTTGAGTGTGGGTGTACCTTGTACGGATGTACCACAATTTGTTTGTCCATTCACTAGCTGAGAGACATTTGTATTATTTCCAGTTCTTAGCTGTTATAAATAATGTTGTTATGAACATTCATGAACAAGTCTTAGTGTTGACAAATATTTTCATAAGTGATGCTGGATCATTGGTAAGTTTATTTTTGCTTTTTTAAGAAAATGCCAAGCTGTTTGCAAACTGGATTTTTCATTTTATATTCCTACCATAAAACATGAGGATTCCAGTTTCTTCTTGCCGACACTTAGATTTGTCTTTCTTTTTTATTATAAGCATCCTAGTGGATGTGACATGATATTTTATTGTGGTTTTGTTTTGCATTTCTCTAATGATGTTGAGCATCTTTTCATGTACGTGTTAATCATTTGTATACCCGCTTTGGTGAATAAAAGAATTTTATTAGAAGACTACTGCTCACCAGATGGAGTGTTTGGTGAGGACAATATAAGAAATGTCAAGGTCTGCCCAGTGGAGAAAGGCCAATTTGAGAGGAGGCCTCAGGCAGCCAGTGGTTCTTCCAGAAGGAGGGGTAGAATGGTCTTTCTATCATCAGAGCACAGGGGATTCTGATGCTGGCAGAAACGTCGCAAAGAACTTCAGTGCTCTGAGCGGTCTGGTATTTGATGTGAATGAGATACGGAACTTCTTCGCTATTATTGCGTTATCTAGCATCTTCCTCCATATTTCCCCACTCACCCTTACACACACACACACACACACACACACACTTTCTCTCTCTCTCTTCCCTGCCTAGAAAATGCTATTTATTTTTAAAAATGCAGACTAAAGGTTTTTTGTTTTGTTTTGTTTTGTTTTGTTTCTGGAAAGCCTCTGTAGACCAACCGAGCAGAATTAATGGTTCCTTCTTCTGGGTTCCTATAGGAACGTGGGCACGTTTCTTATAAGCACTTAGTATATTGAATGTAATTAGGTGTTTGTGTGTCTGTCTCCCTCACCAGACAGATGGTCAGTTTTGTTAGGGGTGGGACTCCATCATGTATTTTCTCATCTTCAGAGCTGACCCACAGCCTGGCACTGAGGACTCTTAGCACACACTTGTTGAGTCAGTAAAGGCAATCCCTTTCAGTTTGCTATACTTTTCACATAGAGATGCTATGGTGAAAAAAGAGAAATAAATGCTTAGCACCTGAAGTTGTTTCTTTGCTCATTATTACCTAATTTCAGTGGAAGTGTGAGGTGAACTGGGTCATAGTAGCCTATTTCATCCAGTCTTTTGGACCAGGGAAATAATTTCCCAACCATCTGCAGCTTGTTCTACTGTTTCCATATGAACCTTCTTGACCGTTACACATCTACATGTTATGATTGCTGCCCTCCAAATTTTATTTTGAAGAAATGTGGTTTTTTTTGAGAACTTTACACAGTCATCCAAAATGCTTTAATTTAGAAATCCCATATTCTAGAAAATTCTTCCCCATAGTTACAATAAAAATAATTCTGAATAATGTCATCAGATTTTTCTTTCTTACAGTCTCACTTAACTGCTTTCTTTTGGTCTTTTGTTACCCATCGCAATGCCTACCAAGGGTTCTTCTTTAGGTTCAACTAAACCTTCAGACTCGCAAGTTATCACAGGATATGCTTGACATCCATTTACTCAGAGGATGTGGGACAGGAGTCACAGTTTGCCAACAAATATCTAACATTCATAGGAGTTCTTGCAATAGTTGTCTACACAGCAGGGAGATGAATCCACTTTGGGCATGTATGGAATCTGACCTGACTTCAAAGCCTCATACCTGCAAAGTGCACAAACATATCTTGTAAAACTGCAGAGGTATAGCTCCCAGGGTCCCCTTAAGAGTCCTATCTAATTGTAAGAGTTACCATGTTCAGGGAAGCCCCCAAACAGCACACCCTAATTGGGTTCATTGATAGTTTCTCCCAGTCCAGATGTGAGCTACGTCAGGGTCATTTTCACCATAACGAATGCTGCCTAGGAACACAGTTGACATTTTAATTTTATCAGGTGTCAGGAGAACAGAGCTAATCAAAGGTTGGATTCTTACACAGAAGGCAAGACAGTTTGGTCGATTAACCCTTTGCCCACAACCGTATAACATAAAAGCCAAATTCCTTAGTACAGCATTCAAGGGCATCCACTGCCACAGGGGAGGGGAAACTTTCCAGGTTCATTCACCTTCCCTCCAAGTCTTAAGCATTAGTCACATCTAATGTCTCACAGTGTTCTGGAAACACACTGCATTTTCGTATGGTCTAAACTTCTCCCTGAAACGTTTCCCCGCTTATAAACCCTCCTCCCGTATCCATTTTCACCCTTTCTCTTTTCTAATTCATGTTCCCTTGTGAAGGTGTGGACCCAATGTGACCCCTTCTATTAAATGTGTCCCTGACATGACTCCCCGGGAAGATTTAGTCATTCTCATCTCTGGCCTCACAGCGTTTTATTCACGCCATTATTTAAAATGAAAAAAGATAGAAAGAAAGAGTCAGAATTTCAGTGAATTCCACTTGCATCTTCAGCCAGACTGGCAGACTCTAGCACACAGAGCAGTTGTGGGTGCCCCAGAAATATTGTGGAGAACTTAATGAAATCACATTAATTGCAATAATGGGTATAGAAAATTTCTGAACCATTTTAAAGGTGAAAAAGCCCAAGTTCACAGTGTTTTGTAAAGGTTTATGATGATTGCAAGCAATTCTTGAGGGCTCAATGTACGGCCACATTTAAATTTCCTCAGTGAATCCTCACCAAAGTCCTATGTAATAAGCATTATTATTGTTCCCATTTAATTGATGAGGAAACTGAGCTTTAGAGCTATTGAGTGGTGTGCTTGTGATCACACAGCTATCCAGAGGTGAGCTGGGATTAAAACCCAGGCGGGCTGGCTCAGAGGCTGACTCACACCTCTGTGTCACACTAGCTCTCTTGCACCTTGAAGGATCCGGGCAGGAGAGCCCAGGGTCATGAGGATCTTTTATTCTGATTTTCTGGAAAGGTCAATGAGTTTAAGCTGTTCACTCTGCTCCCATTCTTCCCAGGGCCTATGAAAAACAATTTCAAGGTCATCTTTAAATTTCACCTCGTATGGCCCACTGGAACAATGGATAAGTTGAGTAAAGTAATCCATTTACTGTCTTATTTGGTAATTCTGTAGAAATTATTTCTATAATATTGGTAACATTCACTGTAACATTTTGACTTTTGGCCTCAAAAATCATTTTGGCAATTTGGGTTTCATGGTGGGAATTTGATACTCTTAGGGCCCATATTGATAAATGATTTCACACACAAAAAGCAAGAAAGGATTGAAGTTCCCAGTGCCAGGGATATATTTCTTTCTAGTGTTAATATTTGTGTTATTGGTATTTTACCATTACAAATTATTATTTTAAGATAAGTATCCTCCATATACATATCTATCTGTGTTCCATTTGTATGGTCTAAGAGCAATAGCATCCATCACTTAAAGAGTATGTCCAACAGTTTCCAATAAAGGACAGAGATGTGTGATGTTTTATCCTTCACCTTTGATATTTTAAATCACATATTATATTTTATTGACATTTATGTCCATCAGATACATTAAAATAAAAATATTTTAAATGATCTCTTGAACTATTTTGTCTACTTCACCCAGTGGCATGAATTCCATTCCTGGGGCATTAACAAGGATACCCAAGCAGTATGGTAGAGTCCATCCTATTATTGAAACTCTTCAAGAAGATTCTATTTTTTTCTGAAACAGATGTGGTTTAATTTTATTGAATGGTATTTAGAGTTAGATACTGAAGGAGCAGGAAATGGAATAGTCTGTATCCATTTATTCACTCATTCATTCAAGCATTTGTAAAGCCCCTTCCATCCAGCTTTTGCCATGAACAGACTGTGGCAGTACTTCTTTCATTGTGTCAGTCTTAGACTAGCATGCTATTTTCTCACTGGCCTCAAACCCAGTTCTAGACCTAAGGAAATCCATTTTCCCACACCTTGGGATAGTAATATCTTGGCTGCAGAGTTGGCAAGAAGATCATCAGTCAAATTGAAGACTGAAATATTTTCTTTTCATGACACCTACAAACCTGACAATACCTGACTCCAATCTAAAAATATCAACTCCAGGATTATAAAGACTCAATGCCTCTTTTTTAAAAAAAATTATTTCTTTTTTTGGCTGTGTTGGGTCTTAGTTGCGGCACGCAGGATCTTCGTTGCGGTGCGCAGGCTCCTCTTTGTAGTGTGCAAGCTCTTCTTTGTGGTGTGCGGGCTTCTCTCTAGTGGTGCACAGGCTCAGTAGTTGTGGTGCACGGGGGATAACCAACAAGGACCTACTGTCTAGCACAGGGAATTCTGCTCAATATTATGTAACAACTTACACAGGAAAAGAATTGGAAAAAAAATAGATACATGTATATGTATAACTGATCACTTTGCTGTACACCTGAAACTATTACAACATTGTTAATCAACTATACTCCAATATAAAATAAAAAGTTAAAAAAAAAGATTCAATGCCTCTGGTGGGACTGCCCATTGCCACAGAGCTCTTAGGCCTAGGAAGAAAGGGAACAGGGGTTGGCTACTTCTGGAGGGAAGCAGCAAATGGAGAGTCTTTGTAATTCTTAGAAGACTGAATTTTTTGAGTATGGATTGGACCCTTGGGGAGTTGTTTAGGCTACATTTGTCTTTCCATAGCCTCTCTCTGTCTGTTTATCTACTATCTATCTATCTATCTATCTATCTATCTACCTACTATCTATCTATCTATTATCTATCTGTCTATCTATAATCATCATCATCATCTTGTTTGAAGTAATTCCTAAAATGGATGTAGCTGAGGCAGACTTAACCTTCTGGCGTGTTTTAACTCTGAACTCCTCTGACTGACTTTTGATCTTTGAAGACAGTGGTCTATGCTGGCAACAATAGTGACCATTTCACCATGAAGAGAGGAAGAGAGAGGGGAGTTACATGCATTTTGTCTTTATGACATTCAATTTCATTACTCTTAGCTAATGACAATGCCCATTGAGGTCCTGTTGATTTAAATTGTTTTTTTACAGATAATTTGTATTTTGGGCTTAGTTGCAGGTTAAACTATAATATATAAAGGTTTAAAGAGAAATCAGATGACCACTGGGTTTATTTTTTCATCAGGTACATTGCTCTGGTTGCAAATAAACCTTCCCATGTATAGGAATATAATAATTTGACTCTATAAAGAAAAAAATATAGCCATTTGTTTGGGTTAAATTAAATTAAAAGGTGTACTCATTACATTTTTTTCTAGTTTTCTTATTGTATTATTATAAAGTAAATGGTCATGTGTCACAAACAATATCTAATTGGTCTAGCCTCCTTTTCCAGGGCTGTCAAAGAGCATAATTCCAGGGATTAAATTATTCATCCCTATTGGACACACATGAGGAAAATATTTATTTGGGCTCTTTAATCCCTACATCTTAAAGCATAAGAGCAATGGTGACATAGATTAACTCCTCCTTTTCCCCAAATTCAGCATGTGTCTAAAAGAGCATCACACATATGTATAGTATGCAGAGCATAAAAAGAGTTAAAACATAGTTTCCCCAAGTGGTCAATGGTTTATGTAAGAGTTTATACAAAATATGTTTATTGACTGGTATGTACTTCAGTGTGTGTTGGGTGGAGTTTTACATAGACTCTCAGAGTTGAAGTGGAACTAAGTGTTCGCCCAGCCCTCTAGCTTTACTAAACAAGAAAAAGATGCTTGTGTTGTCTCAGTTCAAGTGTAATGAGGTCAACTCCTATCACAGAGATTTCATCTCAGTTCTGACTCATAGATACTTCCAGTTAAGTCAAACGCCCAAACCGTCCTCACCAATTCTGTTAAGCCACAGCTCCCCATTTTGCTTTACACTCCCTCAAAGTTTTGTTCTCACCATTCCCACTCTTAATATCCTAAAGTCTGTCCAGACTTTGGTTCCTCCATTTTCCTTCAATCCATCAGGATCTACCAGACTTGGCTTCTCTCCTTCTCTAGTCCAGGCTCCTTGGTTTACAGGGCATGTTAGTTTTCACTGGTAATCCCCTGTTCTCTCTGTCTTCTTGTCATCCAGGCCCAGCAAAATGCTAACTGTCGAATCCCTCCATCACTGACCTTCTCTGTTCTCAAGCCTGGAAGGCAGCGTACAGATGGAGAAAATCACTAAGATTATTCAACCAGTCACACCAGGAAGCTTGCGTGGCTATTCCAAACCTCCATCTCCTTTCTCCATGCCTTTGCCTCACTAGCTTCCTGTATCACAGCAGATGGCCTAGCCTCTGAGGACAACCAGCCCCTAAACTTCTTGTCTTGAAGGCCCAGAGGAATGTATCACATGCACAGACTCACCTTTAACTCCTGCCCCTCGTTTCAGCTCTCTTCAGCCAATCCTACCAGTGTTGCTCTTGTTTGTTCTCTCTCCTACTTCTTCCAGACCTTGACCCCTCAACCATCTTCCCTCTTGGCTGTATCCTTACATCTCCCTCTGTTCCAGGTCCTTCTCCTTAGCACAGAAGCATGCTTAAGTTGTTCCCCTGTGTAAGAGCAAAGAAACATAGCAATGATTAAAAAAAATTTTTTTTTTCATTCAACTCTTTTCTGGACATTCTCAACACCATTGATTTTCACACACACACACACACACACACACACCTCACTCCAGACACACTCCCAGGTCCGTGCACTGGATCTTGTTATAACCTGGAATTCTTCCTTCTATGAAAACTTACACCCAGTTATTTCTCCTTCTGCCCACAATATTGTATTATTTTTTCGTTCATACTGCTATATGACTACTACATTTGTTCTTTTATCTCTGGGCAGATCTGTTGGCTCTTCATCCCTTACTAGTCTCACTTTGAGGACTAAGCAGCCTAGATCTCATGACCCACAACTTCAATCCATGTCCTGTCTTCATCTTCCATTCCCAGGTGTTCTTATCCTTTCATCACACTTGCTTGGTAAGCCCCATCCCTGGACCCACACAACCATCTAGCTTTTCTGCACCTGGACTACTGATGAAACTTGGATACCATGTAGATTGGGGTCCTACACATCCATAGTCTGCATCTTGAGCTGAGATCAACTCTATCCAATTCTCTTTCTACAAATCTCATGATAGCTGTTTCCTTCATTTCTCTAATGGAATGGAGACTGCTACTTCTCTCCAGTCTTTACAGACCCTGGGACTATCTCCCTTCTCCTTCTTAGAGGATGCCATCTTTCTTAATTCTCTAAGAAATGGAGACCACAAGATGTAATACCTTCATGTTCTTCCCCAAGCAGAAGATAGGGGGACCTGTTTTCAGGGCCCTGAATCTTCCATGGAGAAGCTGATGTCCCCTTCTCACAGTTAATGTCCTCACATGGCCTTCAACTCCTATCCCCTATCTGCTTCCTCCAGGGTCTTTCCTTATCAATTACCTCCTCACTATCTTTAATTTCCAGTGACTTTTGTTCTACTTTCTCTTTCCTCTAAACATATACTTATGTTTAAATATTCCCCCGTGTATAAACAGACAAAAATTTTAAATAAGAACAAAGCACAAAATTCATCCTTGATCTTATATCTTTCTATAGTGTCCACTTTTTCACTCACATAACAGGCAAATTTTGGAAATAGTGGCCTCCTCTGCCTCATCTCATAGACCTTCTAGGGACCTTGTTTCTGTCCCACCACTCCACTGAATACATCCTTAAATCACTAGGATCTTCCTATCATCATGCATGACCGTTTCACATCATTCAGCCTCTGCAGGGACTATATGGGTGGAAATTTTCTCCAGCCCAGGTTGCTGTGGTAGTCGCCTCCTGGCTCTTTTTCTTCCTCTGACCATTTCTTCTCATACTCCTCTGTAGGTCCCTCTTCCTCTGCTTTCCCTTAAACACTGGCATATCCCAATCCACAGCCCCTACCAGCATCCTTCAAAACCTACCTCTCCATTCTTCTCCTTGGTGAAGGGTTTCCTAACTGAAGCCCTTAACACTATGGAAACTTACCATCCTGATGCATCATCTAGTGATTTGTGTGTTCCTGGCAGTGGCTTTTTACATAGAAGACAGTAAATACTTGTTTAATTGAACTGAGTTGAGTTGCTATCCTTCCTCTCTGTTGTCTGTTTATATTTTGTACCAGCTGCCCTTACAGAATGTCTATCCTGTCCTTGTTCTTTTTCTTGACTCTCATTTCAGACCTTAGCATATTTTTCAAACCTCTTCAAAGCACAAGGCTTCCTGACACTATTTCTTACTCTCATTTATATTCATCTTCATTTTTTTTACAAGTGTTTTTACATCTGACTTTACAAAGAATTTCCTGTTTGGCCACCTCTTTAACTACTTCCCCATTTTCTTCCCAGTCAGGATTATGTTATTAACAAGAGATCCCTATTCCTTTGGAAGCAAGCTGCTATTTCATCAAGTCTTAGAATCCCACTGGTCTTTGCTCCCAACTTTTAGAACTCTGCCTTCTCAAAACCAGGTCATGAATCTGACAATACCCAGCTCACCCATCGTTGGCTGTCTCTGGAGTAACCTGCTTTTTTTCTTCCAGGGCCCCTGCCACTTCCTGGTTGGTTAGAATAGATCCAGAGAAGCAGTTCTGCATCGCTTCCTCTTTTGGCAAGTCAATTTCTAGCAGATGTCCCTACGGCTCCTCCCATCCAGCCCCTTTCCTCTGCCATCACAAGCTCCTCTTGCTGCATCTGTGTCTGCTGTTTGATCCATGCCTGGAAAACATCATCGCTTCCGCCATCTGGATGGGTGGTCTCAGCATAGTCCCACTCTGCTTCTTTCCTTTAATCTTCAACCAAACTCTCTCGTCTATGATAGCATCATCCTAGTCACATGTTTCATCTCAGGTGTTCGTGACTCTGTCTGGCTGAGCATTGAACCTGTTTCTCTTGAACAGACATTTCCTAGACTGTGGTGTCTTCAGCCAGTCAAGATTCTGCTTCTTTACATCCTGGTGATGACAAGAAGTGATGCTTATCTTCCTTTGTTAAAACCCATTTTACCTTTTTGTTAACTATATTTTATGCCTACCAATTTGTATATGGACAAAAGCACTAATTCTAGGCTTCTTGTGAGTGATTTTTGACTGTGAATTACCTTCTCAGTAGTATTATTATGTAGTATTATTTTCTCTGTTTCCACATAAATTTTCCCAGTATTTATTTGATTTTACCCTTTTTGCAGAACAAAGCCTTATTTTTCTTCTTTATTTTTTTAGCTTTGACTTTTAAATTTTTAACTTTCTATTCCATTTTTTTACAGAACAAAGTTGTTTGTTATTACTATTACTATTGTTATTATTACTTGAACTTTTTTTTGGCTTATCTTCCTGAGATACAATTTCTAGCCAAGAATTCTTATTTCAGTATAATAATTCTGAAAACCAAATTCTGTTCTGACAATAATTGTAATAGTAGTAGTACTAGCAGTAAAAGTAGGAATAGCAGCAGTTACCATTCATTCAACGAGTATTTGTTAAGCACCTACCAAGTGCTTAAGCATTTGTTAAGCATCTGCCAAGCAGCATGCTATAAACTGAGGAGAAAATTGTGAGACATTCTCAAACTGTCCCTGGTCCCATGGACCCTGCTGTCTAGTGAGGAATACAAATGTTAATCAGATATTCACAAAAACAAAAACAAAAATCAGCCCAGCAATACAAGCACGGCAGAGACTACTGGTCACCCACCACCATCCTGCTTCTCTCTTGGCTTTCAGTGGTAGCACGCCTCAGTTAGCTGGACTCATGGCTGCCCAGGCAGAGACAGAAAGACCACATCCTCCTTCTAATAAAGAAAGAGAGAGTCTTCTATTTACTAAGCACTTACGTAACACTCCCTGAGTGCCAGCTACTCTTCTAGTCCCTGACACATACAGGCTCATTTTGTTCTCTCATGAACCCTTTTTGGGTACAGACTATTATTATCCTACTTTTGCAGTTGAATATTTAAAGGTCATGTACCTCTTAAGAGAAGAAGCTGCGATACAAATCCAGTCAGTCTAGCTTCAGAGTCAATGCTCTTAACCATGGCACTAGGCTTTCTGTATAAAGATCTCCCATGTTGTACGTGTGTGTACATATGATCTATATGTGTAAATGCTAACCTGAAAGAGTGTATCTGTGTCTATGTCTGTGTGTTTCTGTGTATGTCTGTATGTCCATGTGTGTGTCTGTGTGTGAACAGAAGTCCGTGATTTCACTTAGATCAACACAAATCTTTTGATTTAATACTGCAAATCTAATCCTGCCTCCTTACCCTAGGGGATCAACTCAGTGGACATCTACAGTTATTGACTATGGACACCATTTGATCAAATGTATAGATTGGGAAATGGACTATACTCCATTTATATTTATTATAAAATATTGGTTATATTCCCTGAGCTATACATTACATCCTTGTATCATATTTATTTCATACCTAGTAGTTTGTATCTCTTAATTTCTCTTAGAAGACTAACTCCAGCCGTGGGTTATTCAGATTATCATGACTATTCAGATTATACATGATCCCAGTATCCAAAGGAACTTTGATAACTCATCTTACAACTTCAGCTGCTCCTGCAAATAGAACCCTCATGCTATTTTAGATACACGAGGTCACTAAAAATCTAAATACAAACCTAACTGTGATAATTTTAGAAAGACACTTTTCTTACTGCTGTTAAGAGAAACACACAGTTCTCCTGAGAATAAACATGGGAGAGAAAAAGTTCTTTTCTAACACCTGATGCCTCATTTGTTGGTCATCTGTGCTGAGCTGGACTTGAGTGCAGCCTTCAGTGGAGTCAGTGTTGGAAGATAAGTGGGAGCACATGGCGAGTGCATGATAAGGCCTCGGCAGCCTTAAGTAAATGTGAAAAACAGTGCTCTTCTAAGTGGTGTTCTGAGAAAAAAGCATTGTTATCATCAGCATCTTCTTAACACACATCACATTTCTTAACAACTTTCCTTGGAGTTTTCAACATGTTTGTTCTTTGAACCCTGAATTATCTACCAGGGAAGAAACTCTTCTCAAGACCAGCCAGTGGTTGTTAGTGTGGCTTGTGGCTCTCAAAGCAGCTTTCTGCTGTTGTCAGCACAGCAGGAAGGAGCCTGTCCCTAGATAGCCACTGCCTGGGGCCAGCCCAGCCCTGCCGAGTGGGCCGGGAGAGGGCCATCAGCCAAAGCTTTTGGAAAAACCTATAACAAGTCTTTCAGAGGTGTGCTAGGTCTAGTGGGAGAAATTAAGAGGTACAAACTACTAGGTGTAAAATACATAAGATACAAAGACGTAATACAGCCAGTATTTTATAATAACTCTAAATGGAGTATTATTTAGTATTAATATCACATGGGGTATGCCCAAGATGAATATAATATTATAAATAAACTATACTTCAATAAAAAATAAATATTAAGTCAAATATCATATGATATCAGTTACACGTGCAAGCTAAAAAATGATATAAATGAATGTATTTGCAAAACAGAAATAGATTCACAGACATAGAAAACAAACTTATGGTTACCAAAGGAGATAGCAGAAGTGTGGGGAGGGATAATTTAAGGATTTGTGATGAACAGATACACTACTCTATATAAAATAGATAAACAACAAGAACTTACTGTATAGCACATGGAACTCTATTCAATATCTTGTAATAACCTATAATGGAAAAGAATCTGAAAACATACATACGTATAAAACAGACTCACTTTGCTGTACATCTGAAACTAACACAACCTTGTAAATTAACTATATTTCAATTTTTAAAAGTGGTTAAAAAATAATTAATTAGTTTTTTAAAAGCTAAAAAAATTAAGAAGAGTAGGACACGCAGTTTGCCTCTTCTCCATTTTCTGCCTATCCCTTTTAAAGTGTCAATGTAAAAACGCCTCCTCTACTATCCAGAAGGAGCCTAAAAGTTCAATGGGAAATTCTAATTCTAGTCTATTGGTTTTCTAATTTGGACCAGATGGAGTATTCCACCATGTAGCTTTAGCTCTGCAAAGACAGGTTCCATCACAATTTCTCCCTGACTCTCCAAGCTGCCAACATGCCCAGTACAGTCAGTATTTACAAAAAGAAAAAAAAATGTTAAAGTGAATGGAAGATGCTAAATTCTACCGCTTCTTGTCATCCACTGATGAACCTTTGAGAGTAATCCTATAGCGTTTCCCATAGATGTCCTGGAGACATTTATAGAGCTATTTTGAGGGACTAAATATAAATATTGAGAACGCAGAGAGATAAAAGCTCTGAGATAAATCTTCCATTTTGATAATCAGGAAAAGGTGTGGAGAAGTGTTGGGACCTTTGTTTTCAGTCTCTGGACCATTTTCTTACTTCGTGTGTTCCTTGACTCATTAGTTTATTCACAGGCTTTGGAGTTAGGTCAGGGCGAACCCATCCTAGTAGGCATTTGATGGGTGCTGTTGGGCAAGTCTCTGGTATCGCTCAACTTCAGTGTCCTGTAAAATGTGAAATTAATTCATTTAGTCAAGAGATGTTTGGGGCCCCTTCCTAGGTTCCACGCATAGCACAGAGTAGAGAGACATTGTTCTTACTCTCCTGGAGCAGTTGAATGTCAAAATAACAAATTAGAATATAGATTTGAAGAAATGTGGAATGCTGCCCACAGAGAAAAGATGGAAAATATGAAAGGGCAATTAAAATAAGAAGGACTAGTTGAAATTTCAAGGAGAGACTTGAGAGATAAGAAATGTTGAAGATATCAAGGCTGATGGGTTTTCAGACATTATGAAAGACAGACCTAGATTCAGAGAGCATAATACATCTCAGGTGGAATTAAAAAAGGAAATTTGTATCAAGGCACATTATAATGTCATTGTAGAATTTCAAACATGGAATTTTGACAGAAACACTTCAAAGCTGACATAGAGAAAAGGCAGATACATAAAGGAGCAATAATCATATCAACAGCAGAATTTTCAACAATAATGGATGTCCAAAGACAGTGAACTAAATGCAAAGAGAAAATAAATTTACCTAGTTAAACTATAGTCTCACTTCCAAAGAATCCTCAAAAGAAGAGCTTTTAAAACATATACAGTTGACCATTGAACAATGCTGGGGTTATGGTCACTGACCCCTGTGCTGTGAAAAATCCACATATAATTTTTGACTCCCCCAAAACTTAACCACTAGTAGCCCACTGTTGGCCAGAAGCCTTACTGATAACATAAACAGTTGATTCAAATATATATTGTATGTTATATATACTGAGTACTTACAATAACATTAACTAAAGAAAAGAAAATGTTATTTAAAAAACATAAGGAAGAGAAAATACATTTATGGGACTGCACTGTATTTATTGATACCATAAGTTTACGTTGCCTGTTTACAAAATAGTCTTTCTCTCAATTCCTACATCAATATTGTCTTATATTATACAAAACACTGTAGATGTTATATTATTACTAACACTAGACATCAACAATGAAAAGATAATGTGAAAAGGAAATTTATATTTACTTACAGGTATAATGATTCATGTATTGAAATCAAAGAAGCAGCAATATAATTGCCTTATTATATCCTAGTGTAATAGATACGATTGCTTCATGGTAGCCCAGCCTATACACTAATGAATAAATCATTATAAAACTTTTTTGACATTCAGTATTACCATCATGTTCATAATACAGTCCTGCAAACATTGTTACGTCTTTTAAAAAAACACTTACTTGTGATGATAGGCTGAAATGCATCTTCTTCCAGTATGAGAGGGGCATACTGTACAATAATGTAATTTTTTGAAAACAAAGTTATAAAATAGTAAGAAATTTAACACATTATTAATTTTATATTAAATATCACTCACCTTATGCCTATATAAAGATAGACTAGTAGTACAAATATTTTTTTAACTTTTTTTTCTATACTGGAGTATACTTGATTAACAATGTGACAGTTTCAGGTGTACAGCAAAGTGATTCAGTTATACATATACATGTATCTATTCTTTTTCAAATTCTTTTGCCATTTAGGTTGTTATATAATATTGAGCAGAGTTCCCTGTGCCAGACAGTAGGTCCTTGTTGGTTATCAATTTTAAATATAGCAGTGTGTACATGTCAATCCCACACTCTCTAACTATCCCTCCCCCCGCTTCCCCCATGGTAACCATAAGTTCAGTTCTCTAAGTCTGTGAGTCCGTTTCTGTTTTGTAAATAAGTCCATTTGCATCATTTCTTTTTAGATTCCACATAAAAGCAATATCTTATATTTCAGTACTACATATATTTTATGCATTCCTGATACACTAAAGTTTTTGATATTTCTAGTTATATGGTTCATCTGTGAGTTTTTTCAAATTGCTGCAAATCTCTAAAATTTTTTTCAATATATTTACTGAAAAAAATCTCTGTATAAGTAGACCAATGCAATTCAAACCCATGTTGTTCAAGGGTGGACTGTACTTCAGAGAAAAAGAACATAAATACAGAAGCAATATCTCAGATCTCAGATATGCTCAGGAATGTGAGCAAAGAAAAACTGGGAACCATGGGGATAAAAACAAACACACTTTGATTGTATAAACCAACAGTAGTAATAATGATGAATTATAGCATAGAGAACATTGTGGAATTAAAACCCAGTACAGGGAAACTATAATATATAAGACAGGAAGTAGGGTGATGAGAATTAGAGCAATATTGATTTTCTCTTAATTATTCAGGAGGAGGGGGAATATTGATTAATATTAAATAAAAATGTGCAATTGAAAAGTCTAATTAGTTTGGAATTGAAAAAGAAAAAGTATAAAAATTGAATATAAAATTTCCAAACAAGTAACAGAAAAAAAGGGGACTGAACTCAGCTGAGTACTATACTAGGAAGAGTTCTTTAGAAAGGAATTCATGATGAAATGGAGATTGAATTGGATGAGTTGAGAAAGTGGGGTCAGAGAGATTATTAATGAGGTGAAGTGTAAGTTTTGCGTTCAGAATTGTGAATTGTGTTGAAACCATTTAGGGGAATAATAAGTGAGGCTGGACCCCATCATGATAGGACCTGAATGACATGACGTGGAGTTTGGACCTTATTGGGAAGGTGACTGGAAGTTTGTGATCAGATGTGTAGTTGAGTAGGAACAATGTGAAAGTTAGATTTAGTGGGAAAGTACTAGCGGTGGTATATCATCAGTTAGTCAGCTGCAACTCAGGGTAAATGTAAAAGGAGCTGATAAAGAGTGGTTGTGTTTGTCATGTAACCCAGGCTGTGGAGGGCATCAGTGGCTGGCTGGGGTCAGATGTTCAAGATTTCAGTTATAACCACAAAGGACCCCAGCTCTTTCTGTTGTTTTGCTCTGCCATGCTTAGCACACATTAGTGGCTTTACACTTCACGGCCACAAGATGACTGCTAGCTTCATGTTTCATAACCTCAAATGAGAGCAGGAGTCAGGGGTGTCATCAAGGCAAAGAAAATTTTTTGCTTGTGTTGCTTTCACCTTTAATCAGTGTTTTAATCTGCCCTAACAAAGTGCCACAAACTGGTGGCTTAAAATAACAGAAATGTGCTCTCTTACAGTTCTGGAGGCCAGAAGTCTGAAGACAAGGTTTTGGTAAAACCAGGCTCCCTCTGAAGGCTCTAGGATCCTTTTTTACCTCTTCCTAACTTCTGGGGGTTGACAGCAATCCTTGGCAGTCTTTGGTTTGTAGCTATATCCCTCCAACCTCTGCCTGTGTCATCACTTGGACTTCTTCCCATTGTGTCTCTTCTCTGTGTCTGTATGTCCAAATCTCCATCTCCTCCATCTCCTGTATTTCTACAAAGACACTTGTCATTGCATTTTGGGTCCTCTCTTATCTAATATGACCTCATCTTAACTTGATTATCTGCAAAGTCTGTATCTCAAAATAAGGTCACAGGCACAGGTACTGAGGTTAGGACCTGAACATAACTTGTAGAGTGATACAATCCAATTCACTATAATCAGGGATCAAAACATTTTCTCAGAAGTGCCCAGCAGGCATCCCTTCACATCCTGTGGCCAGTTCTGAGTCACAGACACAGCCCTCAGTCAGGGGCTTACACTTCTTCTATGGATATCAAGAGCTTTCTGGTTGATACCTAACAAAAATCAGAATTAAAATAACAAGGGAGAAGAGAAGCGGCTGCTTCATCTTTAGATGCTTGCTAAATGAGCCCCAGGGTCTGTTATGTAGGGAGACAAATTGAGAAGCTACTGTATCTATATATTGATGAGTTAAGGGACTGAACTAAAAAAGAGGGTATGATATATGAACAACACATGCAGAGATGGACTCAATACATCCTGGAAACTACAATTATGAGCACAAGAGAATCCATGCACAAGGATAAGAGCAACCTAGACTCTGGGAAACAAGAGACTCTGTGAAACTTGACATTGAATGGGTGAGCAGAGGGTGATTTGGAAAAGGTGAGTAATAACCAAGCTACAGAGAGATGAGGACACCAAGAAAGCTGATGAAGCCACAGTTTTCTTTCTTTGTTTACTTGTAATCCCCATCTCCAGCCCCCCACACCCACTCGTCCACTCATCAACCCAAAGTGGAAAGTGTATTTCCTGCTTCAACAAATCCCTAGTAAGAACAGCTCTCCGGGATGATACCCAGCACATGCCATGGAGACTGGAAAGCTTCTGGATGACACAGTTGCTTTTGTTTGGAAGATGAACATCAAGAGTGCCCTGGTGGTGCAGTGGTTAAGAATCCACCTGCCAATGCAGGGGACGTGGGTTTGAGCCCTGGTCCAGAAAGATCCCACATGCTGTGGAGCAACTAAGCCCGTGCGCCACAGCTACTGAGCTTGCACTCTAGAGCCCGCGAGCCACAACTACTGAGCTCACGTGCCACAGCTACTGAAGGCCGTGAGCCTGGAGCCCATGCTCTGCAACAAGAGAAGCCACCACAATTAGAAGCCTGTGCACTGCAACCAAGAATAGTCCCTGATTGCCACAACTAGAGAAAGCCCGCACACAGCAATGAAGACCCAACACAGCCATAAATAAATAAATAAGTAAATTTAAAAAAAAAGAAAAAAAAAGTGCCCAAGAAATGATGGTGTGAACTGCTCCATTGTCATCTTGCCTGTATTTGAACATAGTGTTTTAACCATTCCTAAGGCCCCGTCTCCATCTACCTGAGTGTCTGGGGTGGAGATGTACACACTGGATTTTTCTATTAGTCACTGACTTGGTTGGCCTCCAGCTGGAAGGAGTAAAGGATGGTGCTCGAAGCTGAGATCATCCCTTGGATTCTGGTAACTTGGTTGGAGATTCCGCACCCTTGGAATCCAGCACATTCATTTCCAGAAAATCCAGGTTGGTAAATTAGTACCTAATCTATTTCATTCTCAAATCCCCGTCATGACAGCTTATAAGAAGTTCAAGGAAAAACGTCCCAAGTCTCTTCATTTAAAACATACTGCATATTTTATATTAGCACTGAGAAACAGTCTACTTATCTCCATTTCCTTCACATTTTTTTGACTTCTGATTCTCACCCTACATTTTTCACCCACACTAAACTTCCTGCAAAGTTTTCCTTGAGACTTGACCTGTAGGAAGCAATACATGGTAACCCTACTCATTTTGCTGGTCTTGTTTATATCAGGAATTATCTAGTTGATCCAGAGCCCTTAGTACACTTATCTTCTCATTTAGTAGGAGATAAAAGAGCACAGGGCCAATTATTACCATTTTTCACATACAAAGACTGGGTTTTAGACAAAGGAGTCTGAAGACTTGACTGGGTTGCCCAACCATGGTGTCCAGTCTGGGGAAAAAATTAGTCATCTTTCCACCCTTTAAGATGAAGAGGCAGCCTTTAGCTTTCCTGTGGGTGGACACAAGCATTGAGGAAGAGAATTCAAAACGTTAACTGATTTAAAATGCACGTACATTGAACTGAAATAAGTTATCTGAAAGCACCGAAGGCCTATCTGTTACATAGAACATGATCTACTATAAAATTTAACTTCCTGCCTCCCAATCTTGACCTAAGTGTAGATTTTTGTATTAATATTTAGATGTGGTACCTTCACACACTTGAGTTTAAACACAATCATGTGACACTATGGTTTTCTGACTTAAGCAAGAAATGATTTTCTCCTTCTGGCTGAGCTGCGGTGAATCTTCCCTTACCTTCTCTGATCAGTGGTGATTTGTGTGTGAGGAAGGGAGTGAGCTCAGCCTCTTACCTTCATTCACTGAGAAAATGTTGAATCTGTGTTTAAAAATGTTGTGTACTCGAGTGCATGAGGAAATAAAAGTGAACTGAAATCTGAGGAACCAAGTTAATAATTCATTTTATCATCTAGGAAGACTGATTCTTGCATTTGCTACTGCTCTCTTTGGGGTCCCTGGTAGAGCATGTTGCCCCTCTGAACCTGTCCCCCAGTTATTATGGTAGGTTCAAGATTATTATGATAGAGAATCTCTAGGTTTCTTTTCAGCTACAGAGATTGGGCTGAATTATGTCCCCTCAAAACTCATATGCTGAAGTCCTAATCCCTAGAACCTCAGAATGTGATCCTTGAAGATAGAGCCTTTACAGAGGTAATCAAGGTAAAATGAGATCATGAGGGTGGGTCTTAATCCAATATGACTCATGTCCTTATAAAAAGAGGTTATTTGGATACAGAGAAATGTAAGGAGGGAAGATCACGTGAGGCTATAGGGAGAAAACGGTCATCTGCAAGCCAAGAAAATTGGCCTTAGAAGGAACCAACTCTGTTGACACCTTGATCTCAGACATCTGGTCTTCAGACCTGTGACACAATACATTTCTGTTGTTTCAGCTGCCCAGTCTGTGGTACTTTGTTCTGGCAGCCCTAGCAAACCAATACAGAGTTCCATGATTCCACTGTGTTCAATTACATCATTACAAATTTAATACTAATGAATAACATTTTTGTCAATGCTTACATATCCTGATCTTATTGAATCCTGGCAATAGTGTGAGGCAAGGGCCATTTTCCTAGTTTCACAGAGGTTAGACACTCTACTCCAATTTAAAGATGAAGAAAGATGGGCTCAGGTGGGACTAGACCAGTCACTCAATGTTGTGGGACAGATGTAGGTCACGAAGACATGGCGTGCTTCCAAGGTTCATGTTCGAGCTTCTACTTCACTCTCCCTTGTGAAGGATCGTAAGAGATTACATCATAATTTTAATCAGAACATCCATGCTTTAAAAAAATAGGGATCATATATTTATACAATGGAATACTACTCAGCCATAAGAAAGAATGAAATAATGCCATTTGCAGCAACATGGATGGACCTAGAGATGATCATACTAAGTGAAGTAAGTCAGAAAGAGAAAGACTTATATCATATGATATCACTTATATGTGGAATCTAAAAGAAAATGATACAAAAGAACTTATTTACAAAACAGAAGTAGACCCAGAGACATAGAGAGCAAACTTATGATTACAAAAGGGGAAAAGGTAGGGGGAGGTATAAGTTAAGGGTTTAGGATTAACATACACATACTACCATATATAAAATAGATAATCAACAAGGACCTACTATATAGCACAGAGAACTATACTCAGTATTTTGTAATAAGCTATAAAGGAAAAGAATCTGAAAAAGAATATATATATATATATATATATATATATATATATATATATATATATATATATATATATATATATATATATAATTGAATCACTTTACTGTGCAGCTGAAACTAACACAACATTGTAAATCAACTATACTTTAATTAAAAAAAATAGAGATCACAAAAGTTAAGGTAGCTGTCCTGGGAACTTACATAAACTCTCTAAACAAAGTTAGGGCTGACTATATGGGCACCGTCCAAGGACAGAAAAAAATACGATAGGAATGCTTGCCTTATCAGTATATCTCATTTGCTTGCTTCTTTAGCCGAATTTGGCTGAAAAGATGACCCTTGCTGCCAAAAACTGCAAGATGAAGGAAGGCACAGATCTCTCAGGAAAAAAAAATTCTGAGTAAAATACCCCTAATTGCTTCCAGCTCCAGGCAGCACCCTTTAATGCATGAAGACAGGCATTTACTGCCCTCATGACAGGGAGAGAGCGTCACGCATGGTGCTGGAGTGGCTGCCAACTGGTAGAACCTTCTGGAAGGCAATTTGGTAGTATGTCTCAAAGACCTCTATAGTCTTTGACCCCATAATTCTACTTCTATGACTTTATCTTGCTGAAACAGTCCTGTCAAAGATGGGAGATCGTGTGGATAAGAATGCTCTCGGCAGCTCAGGTAACCACCTCAGGGGACAGTAGAGGAAGTGGAGAGAGGAAAGGAGAGCTGGTCTTGGGGGAACTTGGCAGCGGAGCTACCACTGAGGGCCGCAGACCTGGGACTGATTATCATGCAATCATGGTGAAAATTGGTGTGATAACGTGTATATCTAATAACATGCAAAGGTGTCCATGACATAGCTAAAAAAAAAAATATATATATATATACAGGTGATGTATATAGTCTGACCTTATATATATGTATGTGTGTCTATATATACACACACATGTGTACACACACTATTGAGGGGGGGTGGGACTTGAATAATGTACACCAAATGCTGACTACAGCTATCTTTGAGCCATGGAATCATGGGAGATATGATTTTTCCTTCTGTTTTTCTTACAAGTAATTTCTGAAATTTCTACAACATACATTTATTAATTTAGTAATAAAGAGCATTTTAATAAAGATTTAATAGATGAAGGTCTATACTATTCTCTTGGTCATTATTTTTATTTTAATGTGTCATCCACCTCTCCTGAGTTATTTGATTGTTAATCCTAGCGTCAATATTTGCTAGGAACGCCAAGCACTTTCTTATTCAACATGAGCTTTCGTTCTTTCTTTCTTTGGTGCAGTTTGCCTTCACCCAAGTTCAGATGAAATTAAAGTTGTTTGTCTTATGTTCTTGGAAGCTTGGATTATTGTATCACTCACATTCTACCATGCCTAGAGAGAGCTAATGATTAGTAGCACGACTGAAATGTGATTTCACCTCTCATGCGCTCTTGTTTAACAGTATTGGTACTGTGCATCTTGTCTGTACTAGTCAGGGTTCTCCAGAGAAACAAAACTTTTATTATAAAGAATTGACTAATGTGATTATGGAGGCTGAGAAGTCCCAAGATCTGTAGCTGGCAAGCTGGAGACCCAGGAGAGAGGATGGTGTGTTTTGAGTCTGAAAGCTGGCAGCCTTGAGATCTGAGAAGATCTGATTTTTCAGGCTAAGTCTGAAGGCAGGATAAGACCAATGACCCAGCTCAGCACTCAGGCAGGAGGAGTTCCCTCTTATTCAGCTTTTTTATTCTATCCACGTATTCGATTGTCTTAATCCATTTAAGCTGCTATAACAGAATACCTGGACCGGGTGACTTAAACAACAAATATTTGTCTCTCACAGTTCGGAAGGCTGAGAAGGCAAGATCCACACTAGAAGCTCTGATGAGGACCTGCTTCCTGGTTCAGAGACAGTCATCATCTTGCTGTGTCCTTATGTGGTGGAAGGGACAAATGAGCTCTCTAGGGTCTCTTTGATAAGGACACTAATCCCATCATGGGGGCTCTATCCTCATGACCTAATCACCTCCTAAAGGCTCCACTTTCTAAAAGCATCACATTGAGCGTCATGATTTCAGCATTATGAATTTGGTGGTGGGGGTACACAAACATTCAGTTTATGGCAGATTCAATGATGGCCACCCACATAAGGGAGGGCAATCTGCTTTCCTCAGTCAACCAATTCAAATGCTCCCTTCACCCAGAAACACCCTCACAGACACAGCCAGAATAGTGTTTGGCCAAATATCTGGGCAACTCATGGCCAGGTCAAGTTGAGATTAAAATTAGCCATCACATTGTCCAACATACAAATGTGTCTCAGTGGGCACAAGCCACTGAGCCCGTACCTCCTGAAGTGCTGTTCCCATGTGACCTGTCGAGTCTGGCAGGCCCCCTGGGCTGACTTTCTCTCCTGGGGTCACCCCACAGTGCTGGGGCACAAGAGACCTGGACAATACCATGAATTAGTTATTGGAATATCCTTGTATATATCTGATTTGAATTAAACTGTGTACAGCAGATGTACTCTATCAGACCAAAATTATTCAAATTCCAAAATATATGGTTTAAATTCTCCCCTGACACTTAGGAAGTACATTATCAGTCTTTCCGTGGTTTGGTGAGGTGGGCACACAAAAGCAAGCTGTTGTCACCATCAGGTTGGCCACCCCATATAAGCGTTCTGCTCAAATTCATGTTCTCAAAAGCAGAAGGGTGGAGTCATTCACCTGTTCTCCCTTAGGTGCTGTGCCCTGGCAATTTTGGCACCGAAAGTAAATGCCAAGGCACAGCGTTGGTTGTTCGTCCCTGAATGCATGATTTTACCCAGACTCAAGAATGGTGGTGGCTCTCTCAAGACAGAATCAGGACCAGGGATGACACTGCACTCAGGGGCTGGGAGAAGTGAGCGTGCTTTGGAACAGGACTCCGGACATTCTGGTAGACAGGATGGACCCAGTGTCCAAGGGGTCCAAGGGTCTTGTCAACTCGGAAACTGGGCAGCTCTGGTTTCCCAATCTGGGGGTAGATTGCAGACATGGGGGATCAAGGGGGGCTCAGGACTGGAGTGTATGGCTGTGGTCACCAAGGACACCTGTTCATGGACAGTGGGGTCCAAGGTGGAGGACTGGGGCAAGATAGGCAGTGCAGAAGGCAGTGGAAGTGGGGGAAGGGCAGGAATTGAAGCCCAAATCTAGCTCAGAGGTTCTCAACTGTGGACTATTTTGCAGTGTCTGGAGACGTTTAGGGGCATAATAATGGAGAGAGGGGGATAATGGCATCCAGGGGAAAGAGATCGGGGTGCTGCTAACACCCTATATGCCCATTGGCTCCCAAAGTCAGCAGTGTATATGTATTTATGTACACACACACACACACACACACACACACACACACGCCCACACAGATGAAGGGTGTGGAGCCTTATAGACTGGGACAGCAAAGATTGGGGAAAGAGAGCTTAGAGTGGGGAGGAGAGTTCAGAGCGGGGAGGAGAGTTTAGAGGGGGCACTTGGGGCAGCAGAGCAGCCTGGAAGCCACCACCGAGGGCTGCAGGCTTGGTCTGATTTGCAGGAAAGGCACTGATTGACAGGAGCTCACTGCTGACAACAAGGTTGTAATCAAATGCTGGGTCCAGGGGTGCTTCTTACCAAGATCCACCAAACTTGAAGGAGGGAGAAGAACAAGAGGATGCTCCTCCCACCTCAGGCAGGGATGACTCAGGATCCAGGAGCACACTGAAATATGGAGTATCATCTGGGGACTCATTTATAAGAGATAAAGGCAAGGGTAATGAGGCAGGGGACCAACCCCTGAAAGCCCAGAGAGGGGACATGTGAAAACTCCCCACGAGGCCCATTTTAGGGGCTTTCTCTTTGCCTCCAGCCCCCCTCTCCATGCATAGGCTCTCCTGGAGAGAACAAACTCTGGCGGTAAAGAGCATGTGCTCTCCAGCTAGCCTGCCTGGGTGATAGCATCCTGCCTCTACCCCTTGCTGGCTGAGTGACTTTGAGCAATCTACTTAATCTCTCTGTGCCTCAGTTTCCTCATCTTTAAAGTAGGCACAATAAAAATAATGCTTATCTCCCAGAAATAATGAGAGTTAAATGAGATAATATTTGTACAGCTGAGGGCTCTCTGTGACAACTGTTTCCCTTTGCTTCTCAAAATAGACAATCATTTATTTTCCGTCTTCCAAAATTCAGCCTCTCACAAAATTGAAACCAGGGAGGTGAGCAAGAGAAATTGAGACAGAGAGACAGTCTAGAGAAAGAATATTCTTGGATTCTGCTGTTCCTTTCTCACCACTCCCAGGTTCCAGGGCTGTGAGATTTAGGGTCAGTCACATCTTTGCAGGGACTAACATGAAGAGGGGACTCTGATCAGGCTGTTTCATGGGCAAAGCAGTCTTGGCGTGACATGGAAAGCGTATTTCCCCCCATGGATATAAAAAAGCCCACTGAAATTATTTTTTAATTTTATTTTATTGAATGTATTTGACATATAACATTGTGTAAACTCAAGGTATACCACATGTTAATTGGATACATTTATATGTTGTAATATGATTGTCATTGTAGTGATATTTAGCACCTCTATCACCCTTCATAATTATAGTACAATACTGTTGTCTGTATTCATTATATTGTGCATCAGATGTCTGTCTTATTTACTATTCATTGCAAATGTATACCCTTAAACAATGTTTTGCTCCCAAAACATTCCATAAAGTGCAGGCCAGAGCAGAGATTTACAATAGAGGGCATGTGAACTGCCTCAGTGCAGTAGAAAGTACCATGTCCGGTACAGAGCAACTTATCAAAACTCCCACAGAGCACATCTCTGTACCCCCAGTACGGGAATGCTGCTGAATCCTACATCCAGAATATGAAAAAATGAAGAGAAAATGAAACAAGCTGAGATTTATTTTTGAAAGGTCTGCTAAAGGATAAACATGCACAAGGGAAGGTTTTTATTAATATGCATAGAGGTATTTACACATTTCATCAGCTGTCTCACTAATGCATGCCAGAATAAGAAAAGTTTTGTGTTTCCTTGCTAGATTTTTTTTTTCTCCATGAGCTTTTCTTCTGTGATTCTGCTTCTTGTGAAGGGGCAAGACAGATTTGGTTGACCAAGTTGGACACTGGACCCTTGATTGCATGTGATGACTTTTTTTTTTTTTTGCTGTACGCGGGGCTCTCACTACTGTGGCCTCTCCCGTTGCAGGGCACAGGCTCCGGACGCGCAGGCGCAGCGGCCATGGCTCATGGGCCCAGCCGCTCCGTGGCATGTGGGATCCTCCCGGACCGGGGAACGAACCCATGTCCCCTGCATCGGCAGGCGGACTCTCAACCACTGCGCCACCAGGAAAGCCCGCATGTGATGACTTTGACTGCTGGTTCTGGCTTGATGAAACCGATTCCCTAGAAAGTGAATATGGAATAGGGAATGGTATAGAGTTAAATAGGTGATTCAGGAGAGCTGCAATTTCTGCTTCCCACTGAGATTCATAGCACTCAGGACACTCGTAAATATGGGGGGCTTTGTTGACAAGTGGCAGCTCAGGGTTCACAAATGACCCCTGGTACCTCTCTCATCCCTGTGGCCTCGGGAAGGACATTTTCAATCAGAAAGTTTTTAGGTTGAAACCAATATCACAAGTCCTGGGGCTGGTTTTTCCTTTATGATTTACACTGCAACACTCAGTAGGAGCTGGAGTTGACCTTTGTTCCCCACGTGGCCTCGTTTTAAGGGGAGTTGAGAGCCACTGAATTTATGGCCTTGTTGGAACGTCCACCACCAGTTAGCGTCAGAGTCAAGCCTTGATCATAGAACTGCTGGTTCTTACTTCTGGGCTCCTTCCCCCACGCTGGGTGGGTCCCTTCCTGCAGAGACATCTGCTCTGAAGCATTCAAGCCTCAAGAGTGACGTGACAAGTTTCAGCATCAATTACACTCTGGAAACTGGCATCCATTGTCATCCTTCACTTGGTATTAGCCAGTCTTCCTTTCCTACTTTGCTTTAATTCAAACCTCGTGTAATGTTTCCAAATGCCTGCCTCGATCCACACTAACCTTCAACATCACTAACCCCAAATGGGAGATTTCACTGACAAGTTTGCTCTTGGGGAAAAGGACAAAAATTAATTCTCAAGTTCCTCTTCTCCACTCCATGTTTACAGTTAGACATGCAGGCAGAGCCCACGCAGCTCACTTTCTTTGTGACCCTCTTTCCTAATCCCAGCTTGGTTGTCAATGGTCTAGAAGATTAATTGCAAGAAAAACACCATTGTGGTTTTTCCAAGCCCTCAAAGTTTTAGAGATTAGTCAATTATTTCTACTTTTGACGCTCACAAGTGTGAACACGGCCTAATTCTTACCTTCAGTGAGCTAACAGATAAGAAAGATAAAAAAATATTGGCACATATGAAAAGGCATAAGAATGAGTAAGATGGTACTATTAAAGCAACAGTGATTTGTGAAAGTAGTGTGTGCACTTATTTCCAGAAAGCATCAGGTGTTAATTCGTAGAAAATGTTGAATTTCAGACCTTGGGGAAGAGTCCATCCAGTATTTTTGATTGACTTCAGTCTAAAAGAACAACAGTTTCTTGAATATATTCTATGCTGTCCCCTCTCTCCCAATCAGCTGTCTACCACCAATTCAGTGGTGATATGGCATGTGGCTAGGTTCCTCCATATCATCCATCATATATGTATTTTCTTTCTCAATTTCCTTTTTTTTTTTTATTCTGGCCGCACTGCGAGGCATGTGGGATCTTAGTTCCCCAACCAGGGATCAAACCTGTGACCCCTGCTGTGGAAGCTCGGCGTCCTAACCACTGGACTGCCAAGGAATTCTCTCGATTTCCTTTCTTAACACTTATCTAAATCTTTATTATGAGGAAAGAACTGTGTGAATGTACTTAATGCCACTTAACTAGACCCTTAAAACGTGGCTAACATGGTAAATTTTATGTTATGTGTATTTGACCACAATAAAAAAGAAATATGTGATTTTAGAAAGAAAAAAATGAGTTTTTTTGAGAACAGAATTCTAGCTGCAGGTAAAGAGTAAACTTAAGATGAAAGGTAGTTGAGCCAGAACCACAGTGGATCTGAGCTTCTAAGCCCTCAGTAGGTGTTTTACCTCCTAAACCAATCCTGGAGTGGTGCAGGGGTCTTACATTTTTTTATCTATGTCCCTCGGTTATATAAGTGACTTTCTACTGATGTATCTCAGTAAAATGGGGAGGTATTCAGCTGGAAAGTGAGGACCGGTGCCAAGGAATTCAATTGCTCTATTGCTACTTGTTGCTATTTATGTGTGAGAATGACACAGATTTATCCTGCCATCCACAATTTTAAACAAAAACAAATAACTTTCATGAAAAAACCTCATTTTCTGTCTGGTTTTCCCTTGGGAGCAAAGCCTTGCTTTTCTTAAGTGGGATGAATTTTGCACTTCATTAAATGCCCCGATCTTTTCATCACGTTAGCCTTTAAGGCAATAACATAATCTTAGATCATCTAGATTAATGATTGCAATAAAACCGTGGGTATAAATCTTAAGAGGGCTGTGAAAATAAACAGCTGCAGATGATAAAGTCTGATTTCTAAAATTTCAGAAAGATTTATCACTATTGATGGTGATCCTATGGTTTTTTTTTTCTTTTTCTTTTTCTGTTTTTTGTCTAATTAAACCAAACAATCTTTCCTAGAGACTTATCAAACTTCCAGTTGAGGAGTTGAACAAGTCTTCAGGGGTAATGTACCCCCTGGACAAAATGTTCAACCCAAATCCTTCTGGTGTGATTTTAATTGTCTTGACATTTTCATGGGAACCCTGAGAGTACAAGTAAGGAGCGCTGTCTACACATGAAATGGCATTCTCCAAGATTCCCTATAGCACAAGATTGGTGCCCTGAATTTAGAACAGGATGATGAAGACTATTCCAAATGCTAGAAGATACTCAGGTCATCTCCCCGACCCTTACTGATCCACAAAGGAAAAATGTCTCCTTAGCCTACACACCAGCAAGAGTGAGGGACTCAGACCTCTAGACTTCCAAGGAAAACAGGGTAGTGAACCAAAACGATGTCACTTCTATATTCATGTTGGCCAAGGAGCTCTAAATTTTTCTTAAATCTGGCTCAAGACATCAGTTAGGGTTCCTTAACAAGGTAGGAAAAAAAGACTTGGAAGAAGTTGGAGCTTTGTTGATTCTTCTGCATAGGGCAGCAGCTCATGGTTCTATCAGGAGGTCCATTCAGATTGTTCTGGAATATTCTATGGTTCCACAGGTGCAAGACACAAAATGTATGACTATTCCATCCTATCTTTTGAGATAAAGTTTGAATTTGCTTATGTGAAGGAACCTAGAAACATCGTATGGCTTAGAGATACTAGTGTCTTCACCTTCATGCTAGCAAACACTTAGAGGTCCAAGTGATAAAATCCACATAGTGTCTGATTTTTTCAGTTTTAATCCCTTTGCATCACAGGCTCAGCATGTCCGGTTTCCCCGGACATGGGGTCACTGAGACAGGAAGCGCTGCTGGAGAGGGCGTCAGGCCCCCTCCTCACTCACAGACAGCACCCCTCCAAACTCCGTGCACACCCCTCCCCCTCTGCCCAGGACCACATAGAAATCATCTTCAGTTTTTCGATGCCTTACACTAGTTTTGATCTCTTTTCAATGCTGTTTCAACCTTGTACTGCAGTGTGTTTATTCTGCATTCGAGTTGCTGGGTATTTGCCTTCATAGCAACCTTGGGGGAAAGCTCTCTGAGGTCAGAGGTCATCCTCATGTCCCTCTTAGTACCTGGTCTAACTGCCTTCCACTCCCAACTTCCACCTTCAAAGTTGCACATCTGAAAGAGGTGCAGTTGGGATTGTGAGAGATTGGGAAGTAAGGTCAGTCCTTAGTGAAGTCTCCTGAAGAGGCAGAAACGGGGCAGCCTGGGGGTGATGCTCCATAGAAAGAATGAAACCGCCTTCAGCCCCCAGCTTAGACGCATCCCTCTCCAGTCCCCACATCCCACCTTCTCTCTCTAAGTGCCTCCGTCACCGTCGTTTTCCAGATTTGTCCTCATCCCTTGTGAATAACTCAGAGTCCTTTCCTCACCCTGATTCCTGAGTACACCACAAGGCTCTGAAGCCCAGAAGACCAAGCTTCTAAACTGTGTGTGTGTGTGAGTGTGTGTGTGTGTGTGTGTGTCTGTGGGTGGAGGCGGGCGCAGAGTGGCTTGAAGCCAGGAATCTGTAAATATTTTTACCCTCATCATAATAATATGAATATTATAAATAATATGTGCTTACTAAATGTTTATAGCATTGGATGACTTCTCTATCACACAGATGGGTGGCTCTCCAATTAGTTGTGGATCAAAACACATGTGGATCAAAAGCCCATGACAGGGACTCACACCTCCCCCCACCCCTTGCACCCCCATGAGGGCTTAGAGTGAACTAGGGGGTGGAAAAAAGGACCTGTTTCCTTAGCGGTAGAAGTGAAAGCTCTGAAAGAAGGGGTGTTGGGACGTGTGTGGTTGTGTCCCTGTGGGTGTGTTGTTGTGAGCAGGGCCTAGTCAGTGCAGGCCAATAAGGTGCAAAGGAAGAACTTGGATTTGAACTTTGGATGGCTGGCTCCCTGTGCCAGCTCTGAGCCTTTGGGCAATTTCTTTAACCTTTCTCAAGGCTACAGTTTTCTCATCTGTCCTTCATAGAGTTCTTGGAAGGATTAAATATCCCAACACGCATAAAACACTTAGCATGGAGCCTGATGTATAGTAAACACTCAATAAACATCAGCTATTACTATTTTTAGGGCTGACCCCAGCTACAGATGAGAGGCTTCTAAGGCTCCAATAAATCCTCATGAGAGGGGGCCACGAGCAGCCGAGGATGTGCTGGCTTGAATTTTTGGAACTGTCTTAATATATTTGAAATTTATACTGAAATCCAATGTGCTGAGGTCTCCTGATAAAAACAGAAAAAAAAAAAGTGGAAGCATATGGTGGTCTGGGTCTTAAAGAAAAATGACTTCCGTGATAGAAACACACTGTTGGAGAAATATGTCTTTTCAGCCCCGTCAGTCACAAACCCTTTCCAAATGTTGACATTACGCATGATATTAATATATTCTAAAGGATCCGTGGAAAGTGGAAAAGCACAAATGTGCCATGCAAAGCCCGAGCCATGCTAATGCCCCTAATGGATTAGAAGTAACAGTACACAGTTAGCTTTGAGTATTAGGGTTTGCAGTGGCTGGTGTCAGGATGCTTATAACAATTAGTCACCCCCTAAGGGTGTGGCCAGATCTGGATTTTTCTAAATTAAAGAAAACATATTCTCTCTCATCCAAGGATTTATTAAGGTTTTATTTTATTTTACTTCATTATCAAGGACTTTTTCCCTTTTGGATCCCTTCTTGCTTTGGGAGGTAAATTCCTATTTAGAATAAAGCTTCATTTTTTACCTCCCCAAGCTTGGAGGAGTTACTCAGGCAGAGAATAACCTTTGAAGTTAGGAGAAACTGTGCTATCAAGACAGGATACGAAACAAAACCAGAAAGGCGCCCCTAATGCATTATGGAATACAATGCAGGATCTGCCCGAAGGTGATGCTAATTTCTGCTCTTGTCAATGAAAAACAGGCGTCAGGATGACTTGCTCTGTATTCATCTGAATCCTCAAGACTCCGGAGGTACCACATGGTGATACAGGAAAGCTAGTGGGCCTGGTGGGCAAGCGGGTAGCCCCGTGATGGGGCAAGGGGTGGCTCCTTTATTTTCTTTGGCATGGCTTATGGAAAAGTCAGAGAAAATGAATTTCAAATGATGGGTCAAAACTCAAGATCTGAAACACATTTCTTCCATTCTGTAGGTCTCCTGCATCCGTGGAAATGATTCTGATAACTTTAATTTCATTGTCAGTTGCAGGTATACTGTTCATAGAGTTCTATTCAAAAAAAAATCTTTTCATTTCAGTCATTTATCAGGCAATGAATCTTTCTCAATCCTGTAAAATCGTGGAAAAAAGTTCAAATTGGCTGTAAATGATTACACTAATTTCCTGTTTTCTTTCCATTTCTTTTCTCCTTTGCCTTTTAAAATTGTCCCTTTCGCCTGCAGCATATTTTGCATCAAACATGTGGAGGAGGACAGAAGATGTACATTAAGGCAGCAGCTGGGATGGAGCATCACTCAGGCAACTTTTTCCCTCACTCAGTAATTTTGTCCACGTTGTAAAAATATTTCAAATGCTCAACAAATGTTGGCGTGCTAAACGGAAATGTGGAAATAACAAAATACCGTTTGGTGAGAAATTTTAAGAAATTAGACAGACGCATGGATGTGCTTAAGGACAAAAGAGAGGCGAGTGTTTTCTAAAGACTCTGAACTTTACGAAAAGGGAGGAGACAGATGCTAGAAGCAGAAGGAAGAGCATCGCCTGTAGGTCTGCTTCCGGCTTCTCCTTTGGGTTAACTTGGTTCTGGAAGGCAGCTTCTGAGGAGTCTCACATGCACTGTAGTTTGGAGTAAAACCAAATCATAAGAAAGAGAGGACTGTCTCTCCTCCCCCAGCCCACCACCGACTTGAGCCAAGGGAGGACATCGTCTTCCCTGCATCTCTGGCACAGGGATACCTGCAGAGAATGGCAGGCTCTGACCCTGACCTTGGGGACCCCCAGTGCTGCAGGACTGCTGTGTCCTCTCCCTCTCTTAGCCCTGTGTCCCCCTGTCCCACACACCATCCCTGTTGATCGGGCCTTTCTTATTCCTCCTGGGTTCAACTCTGTCTTGTTCTCAAGCACAGCAGGTCCAGTGAGTACAACAGATTGGGGATCCCAAGGACCCAGCTGCACAAATGACCCCCACCTGTGAGAAGGTTCAGAGCAAGGTCCATTGCCAGAACACCATGGAGCCCATGAGAGGGTGGCGTGGCCTTGTTTCTTCCCATCCTGCGGGTCTACAGGGAGGAAAGCTTGCTCCCAGAGTTGGGGATGCAATGTTGTTTCCTCGGGATGAGGTTAGATGGAAAAATGGAGGTCTGTGTCTAATTTAAAGGGTAGTGAAGAATTTAAACTTGCCCAAAGAGAGAGCTGGTCTTTGCCCTTGTTTTCTGGGAGGTAATCGCTAAGCCCCTGGAATGTCAATCCTGATAGGAGTGTCTTTGTTGGCCTCGGGACCGTGGACCAGTCAGATAATAACAGAATGATTTAGGGTGGGGATTGTGAGCCACAGCATCATGCTCTAGGGTTGGGGCTCTGGATCCCCTGGTGTCTGCTCTGCCCCTCAACTCTGTCTGCATAATGGAGCCCCAGGAAAGACTCTGGACCCCAAGGCTCAAGTACGCTTCCTGGTGGGCAATGCTCTGTGCATACATCACACATCACCCCCGGGAGGATAATTGTCCTACGTGCACAGACAGGACACCTAGCTCTGGGTCTGGTGCCCTCCTGGAGTTCACCCCATGCTCCTGCTTCCTTGGTTAATGTTAACCTGTGCTCTTTTCCTTTAACAAATGCAACTGGAGGATAACAGCTTCCAAAGAGCTCTGTGTGTCCTTCTAGTGAATTATTGAAACTAAGGTTGCTTTCAGAACACCGTGGACTTGCAATTGATGTCAGAAGTGAAGGTAGTGATATTCCAGACATTGTCCCTCTAACTTCGCAGTTGGTGAGGGTTCTCACCTGGGGTCTTTTTATTTACATTTTCCTAATCAAAAGAAAAATTCTGTAATGGAAAATTTAAAATATACGTAATGACGATTTTTCAACTCCATCACTCCTTTTACATTTACCATTTGGAAATTGCCCGTCTACTGTAAGTAAGAGCCTTCTCTCTCTCTCCTGGGGTCTTCTTCCTGAAGTGAGGATCTGAGGGTTTGTAAGGTGAGCCTTCTAGAACCTTCTCACTTCTCCACTTCCTAAGAGCTACTTATTCTTATTCTTACCTCTTGGCCGCACTTAATCCACCTACAGTATTTTCATTTGAGTCACTTATATCCAAACTAGCAATTACTTCTTATGTTCAGCCGATATAATTTTTTAAATGATTCCTTTAAGGCTTACATATCCAGGTAAAAGGAAAACTTCTACTTCCATTTCCGAATCTGTAGACTTGATATGATGTACACATTCTCTGGGAATGGTGGAAGTTAGACAAAATGACACATAGTAGGCTCTTGATAAATGTTAGTTCCCACCTATATGAGTTTCCTGGGGCTTCCTTAACGAAGTGTCACAAACTGGTGGCTGAAAACAACAGAAATTCATTTTCTCACAGTTCTGGAGGTTGGAAGTTTGAAATTAAAGGGTTGGCAGGGCCGTCCTCCCTCTGAAACGTGTAGGGAAAGCCTTCCTTGCCTCTTCCAGATTCTGGTGGTTTGCTGGCACTCCTTGGCATTGCTTGCCTTGTAGCTGCATCACCCCAATCCTCCATCTTCACGTGGGTTTCTCCCTGTGTCTGTCTCTTCACATGGACTTCTTTCTCTAAGTCATGTTTTATTAGAGGGCCATCCTCCTCCATTATGACCTCATCTTAGCTAATTACATCTTAAAGGACCCTATCTCCAAATAAGGTCACATTCCAGGTACTGGGGGTTAGGACACGAAAATATCTTTTCTAAAGGGATACAGTCGAATCCCTAACACCCTCCATTTCCCCTTTCTGAAAACTAAAGCTAAACATGTGAGCTCCTACAGCCTCAGTTCCTTCATCTGTGAAATGGGAAGTGTTACATCACTACCTCCCTGTCTAGGAAGGGATCAAAGAGATGAAAGCATGTACCTGCCCAGCACGCACATCCATGGATGGACCTGATAGCTTAGACACTCGAGAAATGATACTTCATTGTCCCTACGAGCAGTGACTCCAAGTAGGATGTTTTCTAATGCATTTACATTCATTAAAATCTGAGATGTGCAACGGCTCTTGCCTCACCTTTTTTTTCTCATCCCACTGCCACCAGGTGCCTGGGGAGCTGTGAAGAGCACAAACCAAGGGGGCATTGTTTCCCAAGGAGCCACATTCATCGACTCTGGACAGCCAGCACGCTGAGGCAGTCACTGGCTACACCTTGCCTTCTTCCGTGTCTTGACTTCAAGCTTATCTGAGAGCCTTTTGTTCGGGCTCATAATTAGTCAGTGACTCAGGAGCCCACAAGCATTACCCGGGAGCCAGACAAGACCAGCAAGCTCTGAGGACCACCTGTTCCAACTCATTTCCTGTGTGGGTGGTAACTTCACAGGCCTGAAAATGTGAGTTTCGGTAAAAATGGCTTCAGCCCTGGCACCCTGAGTTGTTGAAACTAGATGCAATCTCTCTTGACTATGTTCTGGCCAGACATATTTTATTATTGTCTTTTGAAAATATATTAAAAACTCATACCCCTTTATAAACAAATGTTCTCCAGGGGAAGGCAACACACCCTGGCTATAAGGGAGAAAACACAGCAGTATTTCATCTACTGGGTCAGCTCTGCAAGGACAGAAGACACTTGGGAGGGGTGTTGATTGAGGTGGTGTGTTTGTTCCAGTGGGGACCATTACCTATGGGGGTTCAAGAACATTCACGGTCAACGTTAAGCTACACCTCACACTAAACTGGAGTTCTGGAAACATTAAAATCAAATCTTCTGTTCACAGTACTCTTAAATTGGCCAATGGAGTGGAAAAAATAAAACAAACAGCTCAGTTATTTATGTCATGTAGACAAAACACTGGGTTGGTTGACTGATTATTTCCACTGTATAATGAGCCATCCTTGCCATTTTCACTCTGAATTTAACTGCCACATTTTTCCATGAATGTAACTGTTCCCTCATGAACAAGGTTCATTTTTCAACTTATCGTCCCTCATCTTCTGGCTTCCTGATCTTGCTGTAGATTGTCAAGTTCTTGGGTCATGATGAAACTTTAAAAGTCATTTCTTTTAATTTTTTCTGATTAGAAAAACAATACAGGCTCACTATTGCACATTTCAAAATGTAGATATGGAAAAAGAAAAGAAAAATTAACTACAGGCCCACAACCCAGGAAAAAGTAGTAACAAATTTATTTAACCAATCTTTTTTGTTGAACATTTGGATGGTTTTAATATGTATTTATTATTAAACAATTAGAATTCTATTAGTCTTTGATACAAATAATAACTATGATGATCTTAGTGCAGGATTAGTCTTAACATTAACATATATTTTAATAATGCTGTTATTTTATCTTATTTTTCAAACTTTCATTGCTTTGCCCTTCAGTGAAGAGGGTGGTTTTAGCTAGGTATGCAAATTTATTCATCATAAAAATAAAATCAGAACAGAGTACACAGGAATCACAATAGGATGCAGGACAAGGTGTAGACTAGAGGTGAGGTTCTTGCCCCAATCACAACTGTTCAAGCTTTGAAAATAAAACAGCTCACTTCTAAGAACTAAGCTGATGCTCTCCCATTAAACCACCTCTTACATTGTCCCCGGAAACTGGCCACCAAGACTAGTGAACTACTAGTGAAGGTCGAGTGAACTGCTCTGTGTTGTGTGCTTATTATGAGTGTGAGGTTGCACTGAAAGCCCAGGTTTTTCAGCTCCACACAATTTTTTTTTTTAGGTATATGCCTGTTCCAAGTATTGTTTATACTGAAAAATTGTTCTTTATCTGAAATTCAAAGTTACCTTAAGGTCCTGTATCTTTATCTGGGACACTTATGGAGAGAACTGGTGGTTTTACAAGCAGCATTTGTGTCTACTGGTTGGTCCGTGCCTGTGAGCTCTTAAATGTTTTGACCATCACCCCCCTGCAAACAACAAACCACCTTGTCATTCGAGAAGGCTCCTTATTTATGACCAAGAGAGACAGTCTAGAAAAAAATCTTCTTAAGTTCATGGGGCAGGAAGGCACTGTGATATCACAGAAAGAACAGGGACTTAGGAACCTGATGACTTGCGTCAAGTCTTAGCTGTGTGACCTGGTGTTAATTACTTAACCTCTCTGAGTCTTGATTTCTTGATCAAAATAGGACTAATATTACCTATTTCCCATGGTTTTAGTGATTATGAATGAGATAATGTACATTATTTCATAGTGCACCCTCAACTAAAATGGGGATACTTTAGCTACAACTTAGAATTTAGTCGTAACAACTAAAAACACTGAGTTCTCCAGCCCCCAATCCTTACCTCCCATATACCCCAGTGACAATTATTAAAGCCGGCATCACACACATTTTTCAAGGTAGAGGTAGATAGAGATGGGGTAAACGGATAGTGTGCCCAGGAAAACCTGAAGTTCCCAGAGTGAAGGGGGCAGATCTTAAGTACAAACTATCCTCTTTGCTTGTAAAAGTGACCTTGTTGGCTTCACTCAACAGTTAGCCTTGCATTTTGACAGGGATCTTTAATTCACACACTCATGCATTTATTTATTTAAAAAATCCCTGGGGCAGACAGCATCCCAGGCTCTGGGGCGTAGGAAACATGCACTGGATCTTTTTCTGTCCTCATGCAGCTCGCAGTCCAGCAGGCTAGACGGGCATTAAGCAAATGATCATGCAGAGAAGTATTTTAGCGCAAGTTCTGATTAGCGTTGTAAAAGCAAAGTACAGGCTGGTTTGGGAGAGTAAAACGGGCGAAGGTGTTGAGAATAACGCTTGGTCATCTCCACACTCTCTCCTCCAGCTCCCGACCAGGTAAGTGCACGGTCCATGCGACACTCAAAAAATATTATTGGGAAGAAGGAATCTGGGAATATAAAAAGCAGGATAGAGCTTCACTGGTGGCGCAGTGGTTGAGAGTCCGCCTGCCGATACAGGGGACACGGGTTCGTGCCCCGGTCCGGGAAGATCCCACATGCTGTGGAGCGGCTGGGCCCATGAGCCATGGCCGCTGAGCCTGCATGTCCGGAGCCTGTGCTCCGCAACGGAAGAGGCCACAGCAGTGAGAGGCCTGCGTACCACAAAACAGAAAAAAAAAAAAAAGCAGCAGGATAAAGGGGTACTTCCTTTTTACTGTTGTTTCTGCGTGTTTATATAAAAAGGGCCTTTCAACATTTATAGAGCTTTAAAGCGTAATACGAAAAATAGTACTTTGTACTCATTACGGTTTCTTTCTTCCACATCACTCTCAAGCTCTGCAGACATTACCTCACCAGCCTTTAGAACATTCCTCAAAGGAAGGTACAGAGACACTCTCACCCCCTCACCCCCATTTCATAGATGAAGAGACTGAGGCAGGAGGAAGTGAAAATGGTGTTGGATTAGGGGCCAGAGTGCCTGAGTCCTATCTCTGGGTTTGCCACTCGGTAGCTGGGTGACGTTGTGTGCCTTCCTTCAGATTTTTTAGGGGTTTGGAATGGACAATCCTCAATGTCTCAGACAGTTTTAATCATCTGTGATGGTGTCAAGGAAATGGACAAGTGTCAGAGTGCTAATTCCAAGGATATAATTCAAGTCTTCGCGGGTAACTTCAGCTTCTGAAAAACATTGCTGCAAGAAGACCGTTCAAAAAGACTATTAAAATAACTGGATGTTATTAAAAAGAAGAACTGTGAAAAAGCTTGCTAATGACACTGATTCTCAGGACGTAAGGCAGACTTAACTCTATCTAAATTCCCAATCCAGAGGCCTGGTAAGCCATCATAGAAATCATTAGGCAAGTTTGAAAAACACAACCTCCATCCGGATCTGTGGTCTCAAGCTTGGTTGCACATTGGAATCACGGGGGAGCTTAGAAAAATGGGGATGCCTGGATCCCACCCTAGAGATTTTAATTTACATGGTTTGGGATGTGTCCTGAGTGTCAGGCCTGTTAACCTCTCCCCAGGTGTTTACAAGGGCAGTCAAGGTTGAAGCCCATCCAGCTAGAGCAAGTTCTGTTGTCGTGCAGATGAAATGAAGGGGCTGGATGAGGCTAATCTCGCACATGTAAAAACCATGTCCAAAGCCGCTCACTGATTAGGGACAATGCAGGACTGGATTCTGAGTCCCAGCCTTCTGACTCCACCTCTCCCCCTCTTCACTGCATTATCTGATGCCCATACTCCTCAATGTAAAAGTTTTCTTTTAAATGTACACAAAAGGTTTTAATTACATTAGTTCACGAAAAACATATCAATAATTGAACATTTGGGATTTCATAAACCATTGGACTATTCAGAAATCAAAATTTTCTGTATGGCCTCCGTCACCACCACCAATAACACGAAGGTAGTTAAAAGGCATGTTTTAACTTGCAAAAATACTTGCAACATAGATGATAAAGTGCTATGTGCAGCATGTTTTGAAATCAATAAGAAGATGAATAATCCAATAGAACAAGGATTAAAACCTGTGAATAGAAAATTACACAAAAGGAAATTTAAGTGACCAATAAAAACATAAAAGTGTCTTTGACCTCCTTAATCATTAAAGTCATATAAATTAAAATATTTGTGAATTATTGATATCCACTTATCAAATTATGAATGATTAAAAGATTGATAATATCCATTATTGGTAAGGATGTGATGACTGGTGCTAAGGTAAACTGACATAACCTTTCTGCAGAGCAGTTTGGCAAAAGCCTTAAAATACGTGCATGCTCTTTGACCAGGTAATTCTATTTTAAATAAATTTTCCTAAAAGAGAAGTGTATTAAGATGTATGTGTAAGGATCTTTTCCATCATAGGGTTTCTTATGGTATCAAATATTTGGCAATAATCCAAATATCCATCAATAGAGAATTGGTGAGGTAAATCTTGATAGATCCACACAAAGGAATAATGTGCAACTGGTAAAAATTATATTGCAGAATTGCATTTATTGACATAGAAATGTTTCATGTATATAAAGTGAATAAAGTTACCAAACTATACGTCACAGGTGCTCATTTTTTAACATGTATGAGTGAGTATGTATGCGTTGACAACAAAAACCTAGGTTTGAGGTTCAATCCTGGTTTTGCCTAGGGTCTCATTTTTCCAGGGCTTGAGATATTTTCCAGGATGCAGGAATTTCCATGTTAAACCTGGGACGAACCTGAGCAAAGTAGAATAATAAATCATCCAGTCTTGCCACTAACTAGCTGTGTGATTTTGGACATGGCTTTTCATCTTTGTGGCACAGATTTGAAATAGCAGTGGCTGGGAAATTTGTAATTCTCCCCCATCTGACATATTAACAATATTTCTCTTTGGGCATTGAGAATAAGGTATTTTAAAGTTTCTTCAATATTTCTTTAGAGTACCTATCCATCATATTCATAATATAAAAAGCAATAAAGTCATTTCTATTAAAAATAATCCCATGGTTCAACTGGCATCTATTTCTAGTACCAAGGCAATGGCACTTAACTGTAAAGAAGTGTTTCCATAGAATGTCGATCACAGACATTTGCTACAGAACAAGAGCTGATGCCTAGAAATTCAAGAACAGGGAGGGGATCACAGACAATATCTCCCTGTACGACCACAAGATCTTAGACTAGACATGCTAAATGAATAAACAGAAATTTACTCCTTGTTTTAATAGCAACAACCCCCCTGTATGAATTCAGTGTGTATTAGATTAGAATCTAGAATGATTTATTTATTTTGTCCCCCAAATAAGAAGACTGCAGCTTATAAACAATTTTCAAAGTGAGTGCATTTTGTTTGAAAACATTCACCTTGAAAGTTTCAATATTAATAATTTTTACATTGCTTTGATAAGGCTAAATAGTGATGTCTTTCAAAGAATCTTCTGTTGATAGTATTAGTTTACTAAGAGAAGAGTCCTACTAACAAGTGAAACTGTCAGTCTACAGGGCCTTTAGGAGGAAGTTTCCCAGAAAAGGCTTTGATTTAGGTCAAGCCTAAGATTTGCTGGGCTTGGTTAGTGATGGCGCTGGGCAAGGAGAAGTTGCCACGTGTCCCAAGGTATGAACCATAGCTTGGAAGGTGGGTAGAAATAATACATACTCTTCTTAGAAATGTCAGAATTGTACATTTTGGCATGCATGAAATGGAAGGCTCATTCTGCAGCCTTTAACACATCTCAAGTCCTGACTTCCTCTAGAGCAAGCATCCCCGCCAATTCCTCACCTGTCCTGTAGCAGCTGCAGAAGTTGGTGGAGTCTGAAAAAAGCAAAATAATCTAGACGCTGTGCCCTGCAAAGACCTGGCTGCCATCTTTCCAACACAATCCCCGGCCACACCCCTAAACACTCACCTGAATACTGGATGCATTTATGTTACAACTTTTGAAATTTCCTTCCTAACTTTGTACTCTTTGTGCTCTGTTCTCCATTTCAGGAGAAAGCAGAGACAGTCCTGAAATCACTGACAATTCTGCCTTTGAAAACCCCTTAACTTCCTTCTGTGTCTGGAAATTACACCTGGGTTCCAAAATATCCTTCGTTGCTTTTGATGAGAAAGTCTGATGAGAGTGTACGGTTTCATTCACTGGCCAGGATTTCTGACAAGTTTTCACATGAATATTCCTATTGCAGTTTGACAAGTCATTTGGTGTGAAGGATGATATTTAGTGATCCTATTAAGCAGTGAATTTCTCCTTATCTATTTCCCCCAATTTATTTTAATTAAGCAGAAAAAGGTTTGCACAATTTCCCTCTCCAGATTTGCAATCCTCTCCACCACTGGCAGGGCGCCTGGTAGGCTGCAGCTTTAGATCCCAGACGGGGTTGCTGGAAATACAACAGTCCGTGGCTGATGTGCAGCTCCAATCCTTCCTGTCTGAAATACACTGTTAACCCAGAAGGATGAAAACACAAATTGCATTTCCGAATATGGACAACAAAAGGCACTGTGTGTATTTTCTCTGGATGCTAATCCAAATGTCACTCCCTTAAACATTGCTATGGAATTATCATGGTTTAGGAATACAGCATTGAATAGAATGCCTATTGAAAACTTTGAACTCATTCTACTGTGTTACCACCTTAATCTGTCAAACTTTAGCTATGTCCAAAAAATTACAAAAAAGAACCCTCTAGTCCTTTCGCAACCAAATCTTTTGAATAGCAAAATCAATTAATCTGACCTCAGTCATGGTCTTTGGTCTGCTGCTAACTGGCTGCAGTGGACAGTGGATTTCAAGGGTTAATTTTTTAACAGTTTCAACAATTTATGTGTTCATGAGTGACTTGTTTTCTTTCTTTTGCTTCATTTTCATTCTTTTCTTATCTTTCTTCCTTCCTTTCTTTTTTTTTTTATAGACAGTTGATTAGTCTGCTTAGGCTGCCATAACAAAAGACCACAGACTGGGTGGCTGAAACAATAGAAATTTATTTCTGAAAGTTCTGGAGGCTGGAAAGTTCAAGGTCAAGGTGCCAGCAGATGTAGTTCCTGGAGACCCTCTTTTGGCTTGCAGAGCTACCTTCTCACTATGTCCTCACATGGCAGAGAGAGGAAAAGAGTGAGACAGAGACAGAGAGACAGAGAGAGGGGAGAGTACACTCTGGTGTTTCTTGTAAGAACACTAATCCTATAGGATCAGGACCCCACCCTTATGACCTCACAGCTTTAATTACCTCCTTATAGACCCCATCCCCAAATTATAGTCACAATGGGGGTTAGGGCTTCAACATATAATTTTTTGGGAGGACACAATTCAGTCCAGAGTAGTAACTAATTAAGTAAGTGAAAAGAAACAATTTGGTTTGGGAAAGCAGGTAGAGTCTGAATGTTTCTTGCTTTTCAGATGAAAAGGTTTAGTACAAAGCCTTCATATAACAGTTGTAAAGTATTGCTGATGAGAAAGACCATCACAGAATGAGTAAAGACTCAGAGACCTCTAGGCTTCCTTCTCTGCTCTATCCCTTTCTGGTTGGGTGACCATGAGCACATGCTATAAGATTCTTTTTATATAAATTTATTTATTTAATTAATTTATTTATTTTTGGCTGCATTGGGTCTTCATCGCTACGCACGGGCTTTCTCTGATGGTGGCGAGCAGGGGCTACTCTTCGTTGCGGTGCGCAGGCTTCTCATTGTGGTGGCTTCTCTTGTTGCGGAGCACAGGCTCTAGGCATGTGGGCTTCAGTAGTTGTGGCATGTAGGCTTCCGTAGTTGTGACTCATGGGCTCTAGAGTGAAGACTCAGTAGTTGTGGCGCACTGGCTTAGCTGCTCCATGGCATGTGGGATCTTCTCAGACCAGGTCTCGAACCTGTGTCCCCTGCATTGGCAGGTGGATTCTTAACCACTGCACCACCAGGGAAGTCCCTATAAGATTTTATAAGCTGTTTCTTTGTGGGAATAATGGTATTTATCTCAGATAACTGTTGACTAGTTTAACTGGGAATTTGCACGTACAATGCACGGTGAGGGGGCTAGTGCAGAGTCAGTCCTCACTTTCAGCCACTATTACTATCATCACCATCATCATCATCATCATCATCATCAACATCAACATTATCATTAACATTTCCAGGCTAGTTAACAAAAGGGTAAAAGCATTTTGACTTGCAAATAGTCATCACAACCCCCAAACTGACATATGTAGTAAATTAGCCCAGAAGCACAAATTTAAATACTCTTTTGCTCAAAGCCAATCTTAAAGAATCCTATCGATTGGCTGTGTCACACGTTCCACGTTTCACTCTTCAGAGAAAAGCTGTCTAGACTCCTAACCTCAACTCTGACCCCTGTGAAGATCATTGTTCACTGAACAGAAGATACCTTTAATAGTTTGCTTTCTTTTCCATCTTAATGGTGACTCTGCAGTGGTTTACAGGAACCTTACCACAGAACCAACGTCAGAAGAGTCTCCAAGATGAACCAAAACTTATTATAGAAGGGCAGGAAAAAAACTGTCACCTGAATGAAATTTCAGTTCAATACAGTAAGTTTTTCTCAAAATGTTCAACATTTGTAATGCTTAAAAACACTTTCTGCAAAACCACTTCCAACCCACAAGTCATAATATTTTCATGATTAACCTTAGAGAGAGGAAAAAATATAACCAGAACTGTGTCACATTCCCACAACCAAACTTCTGGTCTTTTTCCCCATTGGGTGAGGAAGGGTGGATAGTGGGTGGGGCAAAGGATGGAGAGAGAAGGTCCTTTGTCTGGAGTTGTTAATTGCTGAGGGGTTTTACCAAACAGCAATTTCTTTCACACACACTATGTCTCACCTAGAGCTCTTATCCACTGGGGACATAGTTGATCAATGATGTAATTCTCCAGTTATTTAAGGATAGTGATTCTTTTATTCTCACACAGGGTTTGCAGAAAATTAAAAGAAGCCTGCAGTCATTTATTTTAATCTCTCAAGATTGTTTATTATTTCTACAAGTCAGGACAGCCCCATCTTTTGAAAGCATATTCCAAGGGGAACGTTGATAAAATGATTGCATTGTTGGATGGGTGGGGCTTTTGCAAAATAGACTCATTGTTGATAGTCTTTTAAGGCAACACTTTATGTTTTATCTCGTTGTCTTTCTGAAATCCATGGATGGTCATTTGGTGTAAATAACAATAATATTAATTTACCTTTCGAAACTTTTCTACCTTTGAAAAGTCAGTAAAGGTCTATAATTCTAAACTTCAGTAATAGATTATTGAAAATGTTCATTTCCCATGCGACTACCTTCCCATGCATTACCATAAAGCATTTTGGCCTTTATACCAAGTATAAAATGAGGAGGAATAATATAGTTTCCTTGATATTATAAGTTTCTCCCTCCCAATATAATTAATCACTTTTCTGTGTGTAATGGAAATTTCAAAATGATTTTTCCCCCTTGGGTTATAAAAATATCCTGAGTTTGTCAACTTTTGGTTTTCATGCTCTTTGATCTACTTTAAATATGAAAGGTGCAGGACCCCCAAACTGGGTGGGTGGCCTCTACCCTGTATTGTGAGGGGAAAAAACTGTGAATTTTCCACCTTATTTTTTTGTACCCATGAGTTTCTTATTTAGAGGAAAATTTAATACACAGTGGGTACCTTTACAGTTAACTCACCCAAATGTTACTTGTTTAAGAGGTATTTGGTGCTCAATATACCCCGTTTTTATTTTTTTTTAAATAAGGCTTGTTTAAGCTCTTTTCCTAGAAAAAAGATATTGCCTTTTGCCAAGGGCACATTATCTTCAATATCCAGTATTTCAGTCTATTCTCTGCAACTTAAAATTTCCACGTCTTAAATTGTTTCAGTTCTCCAAACTACAGATTGGTAGGGTTAAGAAGCACCTTCCTTTCTTAGTAGCTGAGTCTTCTTGCTTCGGAAGTTTACAGGTCTCCCTCATTTGATGGAAAAACCTATCATTAAGCACTAATGGAAGAATGACAAGGTCTTCAAAGTCTTCCTCTGTTTAGATAAGCACCTTCCAATTTCCATATCTGCTCTAAGCAACTCTAATGTTTACCATGTTTAAAACATAAAAATGCCTTATAAGGCAAATCGCCTGTGAGCCAACATTTTAAAAATGCTGTTATGATGATAAAACATCAGTGGAAAAGGACTCAGTGATTAAGAAGTCCTAAAGGGAGAGCAGCTCACCTGTTATTACAGATGTGAATAAATTACATGAGTTAATTTTCCCAAATAGAAGATCAACCCTTGCATCTATAGGGGAGATCGCTAATTAAAGCATGGCCCCAGAATCAGTATCCAGCCCATTTCTGAAGATGACTATGAAGGTGGTTTTGGAAGGAATGTGCCTGAGATAGGAAGTGTTTTTAAAAACCTGGCTGTGGTTCCTTAGGTTAAAATTATTTTGCTACATTTGCTGTGCCAAGAAGAGAGTTTCATCCTTTCCCAAACAGCATAACTCCAGTGGGATGTTTGGTCAAGAGAAAGTCAGTCATGTAAGATACTGTGCAATGATGCCTTCCCTTCTTGTCCCTAAATTCTACCCATTCCAAGTGTCTCTACACTTAGTACAGACTGACTAGCACTCAGGTGGACCTCCTGGTCCTTGGATGTTCTTCTGGGCCTCACGCTAGGAAAGTCTGCAGCAGGTAAGGACTGGTGTGAAAAGCTTCCTTGATCAACACTGGATGGCCCTGGGAGGCTACTTGAGAAAACATGGTTGCATAGGTATATTAGGTCCCTTTGTATCCAGTACTTTTTAAAAAACGATTCTTCAAAAGTTCTTATGGGATGGTACAAACCTCAGATTGTTACTGTCTGCTCTTGGACTTCATGAAATATTCTTGCCCCCTCTAGAAACATTCTCCACCACTCCAGAAAGCTGTCAAATACTTATTAGGTTCATTGGTGACCTAACTTGGTGACTTTTAGGCAAACCCCCAAAGATGAGAGAAGATGAAGAAGAAAACTAGGAAATGTCACTTGTAGACCCAGTCAAAGCATTGATTTCTTGTTTTCGAAGTTATCAACTCTTGAGTTAAGAGTTTAGAAATTCTATTTAGACATGCTTGCAACAGTGAGTATATAAATGACTTCCAAGTAACCCATTCTGTAGTTCATACTTAGTGGGATAATGCAGTAGTTGCTGCAGGCAATGTCAAGAAAAATTTGATTTCCCTATAACAAACTTCTGATTAAATACTCAGTGGCTTGTGTTTATCAACCATGACCTTCAGCTGACCTGTTGTTCCAAACTAGTCAGGAAACAAGAAAGATTGGTCTTCGGAGAAACAAGGTCTATTGTCTGTAACTCTGAACTAGAGGGTCAAGAAATCTGTCATGAATTTACTCATGATTTTTAGTCAGTTTCTTGTCTTATCTGTTAAAAAAAAAGGAAAGGAAATAGAAAAACTTATATCTTTTAAGGATCTGATAGAAAAGATGCTGGGTCTAGGAAAAATGTTATTACTGGGTAGATCCCTCAAGGACATTGTGCTTAGTGAAAAAGTAAACCTCAAAAAGTTACATAGTCTTTGATTCCATTTATGTAACATTCTTGAAAGGACAAAGTTATAGAGATCGAGAATAGATTGGTGGTTGCCAGGGGACAAGGATGGTGGGTATACCTGTAAAAGTGTAGCATGAAAGAGTTTCTTTGTGGTGATAAAACAGTTCTGTATCTTGGTTGTGTTGGTAGTTACATGAGTCTATACACTAGATAATGTTGCATAGAGTTACACACATACATACACACACACACAAATGAATGCATGTTAAAAAGTGGTAAAAACTGATTAAGGTTTGCAGGCCTTTTAATAGTATTGTACCAACGTCAACTTCTGGCTCTTGATATTTTACTTTGGTTGTATGAGATGTCATCATTGGGGAGAGCTGGCGGAGGGTACACTTAGACTCCATGTATTATTTTTCTAACTTCCTGAGAATCTTATACTCATTTCAAAATAAAACGTGTTTAAAAATGGCATTACATACCTGTCACAAAGTGCCTTCTTGACCAATCCTATCTTCTCTGTGTGTATGATTACAATGAAAATAAAAGTAGAAATAATTATAACAAAAGAAAGTGGTGAAGGAATGACAGTTGTTACATGGAGTGGGATGCGTCACAGCAAAACCATCAGAGTTCTTCTCTTGTAACTTAACTTTGCATAAACATGAATACAATGGCTCTTTGTTGAACAACACTTTGAACTTACAAGGCAAAGTTCTTAGGGACAGCCTTTTGAAATCTAAGCCTTTTGTAAGTTGAGATGCTGTGGACCATTTGTTCTATGGGTTGCTTCACAAAAACAAAGGCATCTGTAGTAAAATAAGTTTGGGAATACTGAGATTAAACATTTTTTTTCCTGGATCTCTTTTCATAATAATAATTTAGAAAGCCATACTTCTGAAAAAATAGACTTCAGACTTCTACTTCCTGAAATAGTAGACTAGGTGATCCAGATGATTTGGACCAACTCTTTGCTGAAGACAAGGAGAAAGTTAGGTAAAACACACACACACACATACACACACACACACACCATCTAATTGAAGTAATTGAAGTCTTTGGAGAGTTGTCAATGCAATAAAGAATTACAAGGTCAAGATCCAGGAGGAGACAGAAATACATAGAGGTGGTCCCAACATTTGGGATTATTTTTACTCTAAAGGTGAATGGGATTCAGGAAGCAGGAGCTAAGAACTTGAAAATACGTACTGAGATTTTGCCAACCTCACATGGTGAGTGGGAGAAAAACAGGAGTTCAAGGCCCCCCATGAGGCAGGGCTTGGAAAACCTCTCATGCTTTGGGTTGAGACACGTAAGTCCTATATAATAAGAGCGAGGGTGAGTGGGATATAGTGCAGCCCTGTGGGAATGGAAGACTGTCTTAGAATCATCTGAGTCCTTGAAATTGATGCTGATCAATAGCATGCTGGTGTTTCTGGTCACAAACAAAAGTAAATCATTTCTCTAGGAAGCTACAGTCTTAAATAAATTATATAATTTGTGACATACACCAGGTAGCTCATCAAAAATATCAAGACATAGGAAGGAATAACAGATAAAAACATATCCCTAAGGGCTCCAGATTAGAGTTACCAACAATAGAATTTAACATAACGAATTGTAGATAAATCATCAAAGAGATACAAGAAAAGATGAAGAAGTTTGATGAATAAATAGGAACTGTCAGGATAATCAAAGGGAAATTTTAGAATTGAAAAGTGTAATAACTAAAATTAGAAACAGTAGAAGGAATGAAGCCTATTAAAGGATAAAAGAGAATCCGTGAATTGAAAGATAGATTCAAAGTAAATATCCAGAAAAGTCATATGAGAAAAAAGAATAAGGAAAATGAAGAAAGGGTAAGAGACAAAAGGAATACAATAAGAAGATTTATCATACATGTAATAAGTTCCTTTCAGAAGAGTAAAAGAAAGAGAATGGTGTGGAAATAGAGGCAGTGACTGACAAATTTCCAAACTAGTAGAGATTCAAGAAGCAGAATAAATTCAGAGAAAATCACATCAGAGAAAAATGGCTGAAAATCAAACACAATGAGAAATCTTAAAAGTGACCAGAGGAAGAAAGACATATTGATTTCAAAGGAAAAACAGTGGATTGACAGCTGTCATTTGAAAAAGAAAATAAATTAAAATAATGAAATAAAATAATGAATTTTAAAAGTAAAATAAAATTAATTTTGAAAATATAAAATAAAAATAAAATAAGCAAAATAAAATAATAAAAAACATAAAATTTAAAATATAAAGTAAAATAAAATATAGAATAAAATAAATTGAAATAAAACTAAATTATAACATTTATAAATAAAATAAAAATTAAATAACATAACATACATACAATAAAATATAAAATAAAAATAATAAAATATATAATGAAATAACATGTAAAATAAAATATAGAGTAAAATAAAATAAATAATAGAAGCCAAAATATAACAGAAGAAAATTTTCAAAATGCTGAAAGTTAATTTCCAACCTAGACTTCTATATTAGGTGAAAAAACATCTTCAAGAATAAAGACAAAATAAAGACATTTTCAGAAAAGCAAACAACAGAGAGGATTTGTCACTGGCAAGCTTGCACTTACTAGAGCAATATTACAGGGCAGGAAAATATAAAAGTCATTCTTCAGGGGGAAGGAAAATGATCCCAGATGGGGACCTGGAGATGCAGGAAGGATGAAGAACAAGAAAAGACGTTTATGTCTGTAAATTGAAATGAATGTTGACTGTACAAATCTGTAATAATAATATTTGAATAGAATATGAAATATGTATGCAATTAAATGACAACAATAGCAAATGAGTTGAAAGGGCGGGTAAAGCAGTCCCTGCATTGTCTAAATGAGGTGAAAAGGATTCGATCTGTGAGTCAAGCGGGTCTGCAGGGACCTCTAAGTCAGCTGTGAAAAAGCAGTAACTCTGACACTCAGAGGGGAAAACCAGATTTGTAATGAGGTGGATGGACCTAGAGTCTGTCATACAGAGTGAAGTAAGTCAGAAAGAGAAAGACAAATACCGTATGCTAACACATATATATGGAATTTATGAAAAAAAAATGTCATGAAGAACCTAGGGGTAAGACAGGAATAAAGACACAGACCTACTAGAGAATGGACTTGAGGATATGGGGAGGGAGAAGGGTAAGCTGTGAGAAAATGAGAGAGTGGCATGGACATATATACACTACCAAACGTAAAATATATAGCTAGTGGGAAGCAGCCACATAGCACAGGGAGATCAGCTCGGTGCTTTGTGGCCACCTAGAGGGGTGGGATGGGGAGGGTGGGAGGGAAGGAGACGCAAGAGGGAAGAGATATGGGAACATATGTATATGTATAACTGATTCACTTTGTTATAAAGCAGAAACTAACACACCATTGTAAAGCAATTATACTCCAATAAAGATGTAAAAAAAAAAAACAGTGTAAATACTCCGTAAAACCAAAATAATGCGAGGACAGAGGAAAAGCAATATAGAAACAGGTAGGACAAGTAGAAAGCAAATAATAGGATGCAAATTTTGTCTCAAATATATTAGTATTTACAAGACCACAGTTATTGTAAACTGTGCTCTCAGTGACTGACAATAAAACTAATTTTGGAGTCATACCATATGTCAAACCATTTAACATGCAGCAGCTCATTTAATCCTCATGGCATCCATATGTAGTAAGTATTATTACTTATTAAGTTAGTACTGTTGTTTATACCCACTTTTAAAATAAGAAAATTTAGGCAGAGAGGGGTTGAATAACTGGCCCAAGATTGCCCAGCAGGAAGGGAGGGGGCAGAGCTGGGGATTGAAAGCATGACTTTAACTCCAAGCCTGTGCTTTTGACGACCAAGTTTTGCTGTATGATCCTGCTCGTCACGTGCTAGCATTGAGAAAGTTCTAGACTTGTTGGGCATGAAAGAAAATAAATTGTTTGAGACTTCAAGAATTTCCCCTGAATTAGGTAATGAAGCCACCAAAATATTAAAACTTAAAATTAAAAAAAACATATTGAAAGCAGTTTGGTCGCCATTTATATTAAGAGCCTTAAGCAATTTCATTCTTTGATGCATGATTTGCACTTCAAGGAAACCATTCCAATGATAAAGTAAGCACAGGAAAAAATGAATTGAAAGAGATGTGCATGGGAGCCTTATCCATGAGAGAGAAAAGGTGAAACAGTGTGAATATGTCATTAATATGTTTAATTGATGAGTTAATAAGTGACCATTAAAAGAGTATTGATAAATAAAAACATACTTGTATTAGGGTTAGGGTTATACATATATATGCTTTTATTTATCAATTTTATTTTTATTATAGGTATAAATTTATTTTTATTATATACATAAAAATTGTATGCATATACACACTATTTATATGTATACAATAAAAACCTATTATAGTAAATGATGGGGAATGGGAACAAGATAGTGTACGCTAGAATCATCACAAGTGTATACAACCCCTCATTCTCATTCTTCTTGACAAAAATCCCCACAGGGTGGGAGGGAAACTATGCAAAAGCTAATAAAGCTAATATAGTCTTGAAGCAAATATGCTAAAATATTAACAATATGTATATTTGGGTTGTAGGAATAGATATGTATTTGTTTCTCTTTTTGTATTTTCTGTTTCTCCTCGGTACTGTGTACATTAGAGTTAATATGTAAATTCATTAGCACAAAATATGGTTGTTTGAAGTGGCGAATCTTATCTGATGAGGGGGGCACTTGTGCTCTCCCTGCCTGCATTTAGAAAAGGATCCATTAACCAACAAGGGCAGAGTTCTTGATGGGACATAGCCTTGTGTGCCTCCACGGAAAAATCAAGAGTGAATACCAAGTGGTTTGGGCGTATTCATCTTGCCCCTTTTGCCCTTGGCGTGGAAGGAACGGAACGTAAGACCACCTGGCTTCTGGCTGACGATGCCTGACAGCCGCCAGAGCCAGCTGCTCTAAGGAAAGACAGTGCCTCTGCCTGCCTCACAGATGGCATGAAAGGAAAGAGGACACTTTAGAAGAGCACATAAGAAAACAAGCTGTGTGAAGCCACTGCTCTCTTTGCAACTTTAAGTGACACTTTTGTAAGTTTGTCAATCCATCCATTGATAATCATTAATTCAGTAAATAATATTGAGTGTCTGTTACATGGAAGTACTACACTAGGGACCCAGAGGGGCTAAAATAGTTTGTGGTAGGGATCTAGTTTTTGTCCCAAAGACCAATGAATCATGGAAAAGGAGACTCTCTCTCTCTCTCTCTCTTTCTCTTTTAACCAAAGTCTACTTCAGTTTCCTTGTCTACAGGGCACATGATATTTTTCAGATGTTTGGTTATCCTGAGAATCAAAGAGCCCATTGGGTATTTACTATGTCTCTTTAAAGGTAGTTTCTCAAAGGGTAGTTTATCCAGGAAGGTGTAAAGGGATGGTTGTCTTTCTTTATCTCAGAGGTTCTTTTCTTGAGCTCTATGAACCCTGAGGGATCCATAGTGAGGATCCTTATGAGACTGGTTACAACAAAAATACATCTTTATTTTTCCTAGCCTCTAACTCAAAAGTAGCATTTTCTTCAATCACAAATATAGAGAACAAATGGCAGTAGTATTAGAAGGACATATGATTTTCTCATCAATAGAAATCACAGATATTTTTAAACCATGTTACAGTTGTTGCAAATGTATCACAATATTGTATATGTTCATCACCACCTTGAAATTATAGTCGTTCAGCTTGGTGATAGGTCTTGTTCTTTAATGAGTTAGTGAAGAAGCATAACTGTTTCTACTTATAATTAAAAAAAACTATTTTAATAAGTATTTTGAGATTATTTAGGATTCTCCAGAGAGACAGAATCAATAGTAAATATGTATATATATATATATATATATATATATATATAATAGGAAGATTTATTATAGAAAGATTTGGTATAAGGAATTGGCTCATGCAATTATGGAGGTTGACGAGTCCTGAGATGTATAGTCAGCAAGCTGGAGGCCCAGGTGAAGTCCATTTTTCCTTTGAAGGTCAGAATCAGTCACCCCAGCCAGCACAGTAACCCTCTTCTTTCCCTGTTCATTCAGAAGCACAAGGAACCCAAAGGGGCTGAGTGGCTGTGAGCCCAGTGGCTGTCTTAACTCCCAATTCAATGGAATCATTGTGGTGATTCCTGGTGGAAGCACTGTGCCCTTTGGAACTGAGACCTTTGGGCCGACAGAGCTTAAGGTCATGGGAACAGGAAGCAGAAGTGTTACTAGTGGGTCACTAAGGGTAATAGTGGGTGGTGCCACTCCCCTTTCCACCCTTGATTCCTGGACCTGGGAGTCTTGGCTCTGGGAGAAACAGCACCGTATATTGAATGCTGATTCAGAGTATACACAGCCTTCTGGAGAACTATGCCTCAGGCTTACAAGGTATTGATACCTAGTTGGCACTATAACTGAGTCTTCACAAGGCCAGTCCACCATTCTATCAAGCCAGTTGTTTTAGGATGGTGGGAGATACAGTTAGAATTCCAGTGACTTCCATGAGCATGGGCCCATTACTGTACTTCATTTACTGTTGAGTGAGAGCCTGGGTCAGAAGCAATGCTGTGTGGAATACCATGGCAATGGACAAGGCATTCTATATGTCCACGAATGGTAGTTCTGGCAGAAGAATTATGTGTAGGGTAGGCAAGTCCATATTCAACGTGTCTATCCAGTAAGAAGGAAATGCTAGCCCTCTGTGAAGGCAGGATCTAATGTCATCAACATGCCACCAGGTGGCTGGTGATCATCCCTGGTAATGGTGTCACGTCAGGGGGCTCTGTGCTGGCCTGTGCACTGGCAGATTGGGCACTCAGAGTGGCCAGAGCCATGTTGGCCTTGATGAGTGGAAGTCCATATTGCTGAGCCCGTGAATTACCTCCAACCCTGCCACCATGGCCGCTCTCTTCATGAGTCCATTGAGTGATGATGCGAATGACTGGGAAAGATGCTGACTGGTACCCACGGAAAAGGTCATCCTATTCTCTTGACTATCAAACTGCCTCTCTGCTGAGATATCCTTTTGGTGAGCATTCACATAAGGCACAAATATGTTCACTTTTTTTTGCCCATTCTGAGGGGTCTATCCATAAACCTTTTCCCTAAATTTCCTTGTCATCAATTTTCCAATACTGTTCTTTCCAAGTCCTTGACTTTCCTGCTCAACAATTGAGCACAGCACATGAGGCAGTATATAATCACCCACCTGACCTTTTCCCTTCCAAGTAAAGTGCAACCAAGGGCATGGCTCAGAGTTCTACCCATTGGAAGGATTGCCCTTCACCCTTGTCCTTCAGGGATGTCCCCAAGGGCTGCAGCATTGCAGCTGTCCACTTGCTAGTGGTGCCTGCATATCATGCAGAACTATCTGTAAGCCAGGCCCAAGTCTTTTCTTCCTCTGTCAACTGATTGCAGGGAATTCCTGCTGAGCCATAGGTATGGGCTGGGAGAGAGAAGGCAGTGTAACAGGAGTGGGGACCATGGGCAATTGAGCCATTTCTTTGTGTAACTTACTTATGCCTTCAGGGCCTGCTTGGGACCGATCACATAGGTATCACTTCCTTCCATTTGACAACAGAGTGCTGCTGTACACCCCCAACACAATGGTTTATGGTCACATGGTAACTTGGTGGCCCATGGTTAAGCATTCAGTCTCTGCTAAGGCACAGTAAGAGGCCAAGAACTGTTTCTCAAATGGAGAGCAGTTACCTGCACAGGATGGCAGGATTTTGCTCCAAAATCCTAAGAGCCTGCACTATGATTCACCCACAAGGGCCTGCTGAAGTCTCCACACAACATCCCTCTCTGCCATCCCCTCAGGGCCCTTTACATCTGCTGACTCATAGGGTCCAAGTGGCATGGGACCCTGGTCCTGCTGCAGAGCCTTCTTGTGTTCTGGGCCCTCCACTCAAAAGCAGCACATTTTCAAGTCACTCAGTAACAGGCTGGAGCAGCACACCCATGTCAGAAATAGGGTGTCTCCAAAATCTAAAGAGGCCCACTAGGCACTGTGCCTCCTTTTGGTTGTAGGGGGGGCCACTGACAAGCAAATGTCTTACCAGTAAGTCTAGAGTAGTTGCTGCTTCTTGCTCACTAGGTCCAATCAGCATAATGTCATCAACACAATGACCAGTATAATAAATATCTTATGGAAGAGAAAAGCAATCCAGTTCCCTGCAGATCACAGGGTTTTCATCACTCTCCAGCCCTGTGATGACACAGGGCTGGAGAGTTGATATACCCCCAGGGTGAGAGAGTGGAAGTGTATTGCTGACCTTACCAGCTAAAAGCAAACTGTTTCTGCTGGTCTTTTCTAATATATTTCAAGAAAAAAGCATTTGCCAGATCAATAGCTGCACACCAGGTACCAGGTTATGTGTTGGTTTGCTCAAGCAATGAAACCACAGCTGGCACTGCAGCTGCATTGGAATCACCACCTGGTGAAGCTTACAATAATCCATCGTCATTGTCCAAGCTCCATCTGCCTTTGGCACAGGCCAAGTAAGCAAGTTGAATGGGAATGCTATGGGAATCACCATTCCTGTGTCTTTCAGGTGCTTGATGGTGACATTAATGTCTGCAATCCCTCTAGGAATCCAGTATTGGTTATCCTGAGAATCAAAGAGCCCACTGGCTATTTATGATGTCCTTCTAAATGTAGCTTCTCAAGGGCTGTTTATTCAGGAAGAAGTAAAAGAAAACGTCTCTCTGCATCTCAGGAGTTCTTCTATGAGGAGCATTTTTGTGACCTGGGCTAGAATACATCTTTACTTTACTAACCTCTAACTCAAATGCAGTGTTTTCTTCAATCATGAATATAGACAATTCATGACCGTAATATTAGAAATACTTACGACTTTCTCACCAATAGAAATTACAGATATTTTCAAATCACATTACAGTTGTTACAAATGTACCAAAATATTGTGTATGCTCATCACTACCCTGAAATTAAAGTCATTCATCTCAGCAATAGACCTTGCTTTTTAATGAGTTAATAAAGAAGCATAAAATCACTATTTACAATTATTAAAAAATATTTTAATGACTACATTTCAATATATAATAATTGCATTTGACAGAGTAAAGTCTTGGTACAATACTGGATGTCTTGCATCCCTGATCACCTTCATAGTTTATTTGGGTGTGGGGAAACATCTGTATTTTCTGTCTGGCTAGGCAATCTGTAACCATCTTCCATGACACTGATAACATTAATTTATTTTTTGGTTTTCCTCTCACTCAGTTACTTCCCAAGTTATTTTGGACCTGAGGCACATGATTTCTATGAAAATGTATACCTTCTTATTTTTACTCCCCCAGCTGTTCCTTTGAATCTAGTTCTATCGAAAGAGTTATACCCTCTGTTTTTGCATTCCAATCATGAGCCTTACTATAACCTCAGTTTTAGGAATGGCAGAACGAGGAAGAGCTTTCCATCACAGGTAATCACAGAAGATATTTCTTCACTGTTCTTGATTCAACTAGGACTTTTCACAGCCCATACTGGATGTCAGGAATAATACCAGGTTATTTAGCGCTTCAAGGATGAATGCAACATGGTTGCAATGGTAAAGAAGTTTAATCGATCAGGGGAGACAGGCATGCAAAATGCTCTGGGGACACATAACATGGATCAGGGGACTCTGGCGCAGGAGAAGATGGCTTTGTGGGTGAAGGCACATATAAACTTGGTCTGTAAGAATGAGTATGGTTTGCAAAGTAGAGAAGGGACAAAGGAGAAGACCTGACTACAAAAGAATGGGGTTGCTGGTGGAGCCATTACAGTCAGAAGAAGCTAAAAAGGTAAAGGAACATGTGTTTTAGGGAGCAAAATTGGTGTCAGTGGGCCTGGAACAAAAGTTATCTGGGTGGGAAAAGGGGAGAAGGTGTTACTGGAGAGGTATCATGCTATGGAGACTGGACTTAGGATTTCTCAATAGGTAATTGAAAGCTGTTAATAACTTTTTTTTAATTAATTTTTTTTAATGGAGTATAGTTGGTTTACAATGTTTTGTTACTTTCTGCTGTACAGCAAAGTGAGTCTGTTATACATATACATATATCCATTCTTTTTTAGATTCTATTCCCATATAGGTCATTACAGAGTATTTGAATAGAGTTCCCTATGCTATACAGTAGGTAGTTATTATTATCTACTTTATATAGTGTTAATAACTTTTAAGTAAGGGAATAACATGATGAGATGCAAGTGTTAGGAAGCTGATTCAGGAGATGACACATTGAAGGAAGACAATGGCATCAAAAAGAGCCCGTGAGCCATCTGAATTTGAAGCAAAAGAGAAAAGAGTCAAAGGTGCCTTTCAAATATCTTGCTTAGGTGAGAGGTTTGGTGGTGACATGCTCAATTGAGGAAAGGTCAAGTTAGGGCCAGAAAGTAAATCTCTGGAGCTCATGAGAGATATTGAGTCTGGGAAAATGAATGTATGAGTCATACACATGGAAGTGATGGTTAAAGCTCTGGGAACAAATGAGCCTTCCTAAGAGTGTCTAGACTTGAGATGTGAAGAGCTTTGAGGAAAAAACCCCGGGGAGCACTAACGTGAAAGAGTGAAGCCGAGAAAGATGAGTCAGGGAAGCAAAGCAAAAGAGAGGAGTTAGAGGAGCCTTTGGAGAATCAAAAAGCACCATATGAGGCAAACTCAGGGCTGTGGGTGGGAGGAGAGCATTTCAGTAAGGATTTCAAAAGTAGCTACCAAGGCTGAGGTCACAGATGAATACCCTGGAGGTAGAGTGACATTATCTACCTAAGGATGACATCTAGGGGGCTGCATTAGTCTGCTAAGGCTCATAACAGAGTACCACAGACTGGGGGTGCTGAAACAACGGCAGTTTATCTTCTCATCATTCTGGAGGCTGAAGTCCAAGATCAAGGTGCCATCAGGTCTGGCCCCTGAGGCCTCTCTCCTTGGCGCACAGATGGCCACCTTCTGACTGTGGCCTCACATGCCCTTTTCTCTGTGTGTGGACACTCTTGGTGCCTCTTCCTCTTCTTATAAAGACATCAATCCTATTGGAAGAGACCCTCATCCTTATGACTTTATTTAACCTTAATTGCCTCTGTAAATGCCTTAGCTCTTAATACAGTCGCACTGTGGGTAAAGGCTTCAGCAGATGCATTTGGGTTGGACACAATTCAGGGTGTAACAGGAACTGTGGTGGGAAATGGTGACACGGAATGGAACTGAAAAGATACAGCATTTCAGAGTTATGGAGTGAATCAGTTTCTCAGAGAAGAGACTTAAAAGGAATGATGCACTGCTTGAGAGAAGTTCGTGGATGAGAAGACATGTCTCTGACTTTGGAGGCTTACAGACCTCCGCGAAGATGGCATCTGCGAGTTCTCCGCAATGGACTCGCAGAGTGAGGAAAGAGCGACCCTCCAGTAAGAATGTTTGTTACTGGGATGTTTTCTAGTAGTACTGACTGTTGGTGCTGCCTGAGGATGTGGCATATTCAATCCAGAGAGGGGACATGCACCCAAGGTACCATGTGTACGGATCCACTTGGCTGTGCCTGGACCAACCTGCAGCCTTAGCCTCCTACCACTGAGCTCTCAGCCACCTAAGAAACTGTCTTTTCCAGATGCCTTTCCCATCAGGAGCTACTTGTTTGGTCACGACCACTGCTGCCTCAGCACTTTTGGAGTTGGTGCTGGACAGTAGAGAAAGGTCATTTCATGACATGGCTGGATACCTGGGGACATGCATGAGGATCGGGTACTTCTCCCTTCCTAGCCTAGATGTCCTGTGAAAACCCAAGCTTCTGCTCCTGCACTCACCACGTTCTGAGCCACCCCCAGCCTTCAGTCACCTTCACTGCCCACCAGTCAGAGTTCTCTTTGGAATGAAAATTATATTGCATTACTCTCCTGCTGAAAATCCTCCAGCAGATTTCTATTGCATTTAGAATAAAACCCAGAGTCATTGCCAAGACCTATTCTTGCCATAACCTACAGGAGTGATTTTGCACACACACACACACACACACACACCCCTCCCCATGCGAGGACATTTGGCAGTGTCTGAAAACTTTGGGGTAGTTACAACTTATGGAGGTGCTAACGGCATCTGGTGGGTAAAGCCCAAGGATGTATTAAACGTCCTACTATGCATAGGACTCTGACCTCCCTCCCTCTGCCATGACAAACAACTCTCCAGCCCCAAAGGTCAAGGGGGCTGAGGCTGAGAGGCCCTCCAGGCCCCCATGTTCTGGCCCTGCCTACCCTGCCCATCTCTCTGGTATTCCTCTTGGGTCACTCTTCTCCTTCACAGTCATGATTTTTCCAGACACATCATGGCCCCCTTAGAACATTTGCATTTACTGCTCCTTCTGATGTGTCCCCGAACTGTTGGCAGGGCTTGCCCTTTCCTAAGGCTTTCTCTAATTCTGTGAACTAAAAATGCCCCCCTCTCCCCTCTTTCTTCATAGCACTTCTGTTCATGGGCAATTAGAGTCCTGCTGTTGCGGGAAGGGGGACCCCTTCCAAGGCCCGAGAGTGGGCTCTTGTCTAACGCTCAGAAATGAATTGTCAGAGGAGACACATGTGCTGACAAAGCAAGAGACTTTATTGGGAAAGGGTGCTCGGGAGGAGAGCAGCAGGGTTAGGGGACCCAGGAGGACTGCTCTGCCACGAGGCTCACGGTCTCAGGGTTTATGGTGATGGGGTTAGTTTTGGGGTTGTCTCAGGCCAATCACGTTGCTTGGCCCATAGTTGGTCTGACTCAGGGTCCTTCCTGGTGGCGTGCACATCTCTCAGCCAAGGTGGATTCCAGCCCAAAGGATTCTGAAATGTTGGTCATCTCCTCTCTCCTCCTTTTAGCCCCTCCCAGATTCTTCCAGGTTAGTTTTACACCACATACTATGGGCTGGCATGCCCCCGCTCCTTTCACCACCTCCTGAATTCTCCGCGTTAGTTTTTGGTGACAGCACTGAGATTTTTATCAGAACCTCCTGTTGTGAGACAACTCAGGCAAGCAGTTATCATCATGCCTGGCCAAGGCGGGCGGTTTGGGTCAACAGTTCCCTAACATCACTGGCCTCTTTTCATGTGTCTTCCTTGCTAGAAGGTGACCTCTATGACAGCGTGGGCTTCGTCCCATTCACTGCCGTGTATCCCATCCCCAAAACAAGGCCCAGCACGCAGTGGACACACAATACACTCAATCCCCTCATTCTCTTGATACTCATCCAATGAAAACTCTTCCATTAGATTTTGAAGCTGTCTGGCTCCACAAGTGCCCAGCACCCACCCAACATAATAAAAGGAGGTCAGTGGATCCAAAGGTTAAAAGTCATAGAGGCAAATGGCAGGCTTCTCAGATGCACTTGCTTTGGTGAAACGACCTTCATTTCATTTTCCTTTTATTCTGGACTCTAGGCTTTTACAATAATGGGCTGGACAGCAGGACAAGCAACCTCAACACTAAATTCAAGTGCAGTTTTCAACACTGTCTGCATTGCATTGTGCAAACCACATATCTGCATATGAGTATGTGCACATTCATGGTCTTGTCGTCATATGGAGCCAAGATTCTCTTCTAACGGGTCAACAGGAGTATTGGTCAAACTGCTTCTATTAGAGCATGAATGCAACTCAGACCAAAGCAAGTCCCTGCAGTTTGAGTGTTGGAGAAGGAGAGCCAGCCGGAAACTATGATAACTTTGTGTTCTCAAACAGGGAAGGCTGCGGCTTCCATTTAATTCATTGACAGTGAAAACACTTTACAGCCTTGTATGAAATATTCTTCTATAAGATAATTTCAGAACCCACTCATCTTCAAGACTCCTGATTTCCTGTCAACAGCAGTTTTTGCTTTTCTTTCTTCTTTTTTTTTCTTTCTTTTTTTGATGAGAGCTCTCCCTAGGGAAAAAGTAAAAACAGCTTTTCCTGGAAGAGTTCCTGCTGCCCTCATTTACCTTTTGCATAACAAAAGCTCAGACTGTAATTCTGAATGGCTGTTTTGTGTCGTTGAACCAGGTGTCCTGCTTGGAGAGACTGAACATTAGAAGTCAAAGAAATGCCAATTTGCTCTGTTTCAAAACACTTCGTTTCAATTGCTGCCAAAGCCTTGGGGCAAAATGTTATAATCTATTTTCAGTTCCAGCTTTTCAATTGGCTAGGCCTCTTTTTCTTTTTTTTTTTTAAACTTATTAACATGCCCAAGTGACAGTATCACTTATTAACCTTATTGATCTGGGAAGACTTTTATTAACTACAAAAGATATTCCTTATTTGAAATTAGTACTAGTTATTTCTTGGCAAGAGAACATCAAAGTCCCGAAAGATGAACACTGATTTATAAATAAATAACAAACATGCTGGTTAAAATACATCAGTGATATATCTGTTTATAGATTAAATAATTAGATAATAGTAAGTCAAATTGAGAAAGGTATGGCCATGCAATTTGAAGAAGGATACTGACATATTTGGTAAAGGTTAGAGAGACATTCTGTCGCAGATGGAGTTATGTCACATCTGGTGGATCCGGTCCCTTTTTCTCCTGGCAGCACTACAGGGACAAAGAAAGATGCTAAAGAAAAGGCAGCATATGGATGGCTAGCTGCCAGAGACACAAAAGATGAACCCGTAAATGAACGCACAAGACTCATTCATTCAAATATTTTCTGAGCATTTACTATGAGCTGGGTATCATTTAGATATCATTTAGATCATTTTAGATGTTAAGTTTGCAAAATAAACATATATATTTGTGTTAACAGAATATTAAATGCCTGGTACTCTGAGCTGGGATTTTCCCATAATTCTTAATCGATACCTGGATGATCTTATATATCATAGACCTGTGGTTTTTCTCTCCAAAGGAGGACGCTAAAGACCTGAGAAGTTTATGCAATGGAAAGAAATCTCTTCAAAGATGTGGAATCAAATTCTGACACGATGAACTGAGATAGGCAAGTGATTTTAGGTCCTTGAATCTTAGGATTCCACTTTATAAGATAACCTGACCTCATCAAGTCGGTATCATGGCAACATAGATAATGTACACACATTGCTGGTGAGAATATATAATATAAATATATGCTGCTATGGAAAACAACTTGGAAGTCCCTCAAAAAGTTAAAATTACCACATGATTCAGCAATTCCATGCTATGTATATATCAAAAGAATTAAAAACAAGTATTCAAACAAATACATGTAAATGCATGTTCGTAGCAGTGCTATTTACAATAGCCAAAAGGTGGAAACAGCCCAAATGTCCATCAGTAGATGAGTGAGTAACCAAATTGTGATATCTACAGACAACGGAATATTATCCAGCTAAAAAAAGAAATGAAGTACAGATACAATGTGGATCTACCTCAAAGACATTATGTTACGTGAAAGAAGCCCAACACAAAAAGTCACACATTGGGCCTCCCTGGTGGCGCAGTGGTTGAGAGTCCGCCTGCGGATGCAGGGGATGCGGGTTCGTGCCCCGGTCTGGGAGGATCCCATATGCCGCGGAGCGGCTGGGCCCGTGAGCCATGGCCGCTGGGCCTGCGCGTCCGGAGCCTGTGCTCCGCAACGGGAGAGGCCGCGACAGTGAGAGGCCCGCATACCGCAAAAAGAAAGAAAAAAAAAAAAAAAAAGTCACACATTGTATGGTTTCATGTATATGAATACCCAGAATAAGTAAATCCACAGAAAAAGAAAGCAGGTAAGTGGCTGCCAAAGCCTGTGAAGAGGGGGAACGGGAGGAATGCTTAATGGGCAAAGAATGGGTGATGAAAACATTCTGAAACTAAAGAGAAGTGATGGTCACACACACTGTGAATGTACTAAATGCCACTGGAATGTTCACCTTTAAAGTGGTAAATTTTAGGTTTGTTAATTTCACCTCAGTTGCAAAACCAAAACGTGAGATAGTGTTTATGAAAATACTCCATCCATTTTTTTTAGTGACTTACCCAGGGTCACTGAGGATTGGAATTCATATGGGTAAAAGGCTATGTAGGAAGGTTGACAGGAGTCTGAAACTTTTAGTGACTCTTTCTTAAGGGAGAAAGAAACTTTCCTTTGAAGGGATGCCCCCCTAAACTTCCCCTTGTCTCATTGGCCAGATCAGGTCACATGCCCTTTCCAGTCATGCAAGAGGAGGGGGTTATCCTCAGACCAATCAGGTCCCCTTGGAGCTGGGGATGGGTCAGCTTCCCCTAAGACCATGGCTGTGTGTGTGTGTGTGTGTGTGTGTGTGTGTGTGTGTAAATACTGGAGGAGAACCAGTGTTCTCTAGGATAAGATAGAGACACAAGGACATCACTTAGGTAATCCCCAGCAACCCTCCTGTTAGAAGAGCTGGGTTCATGGTCAGTATGGAAAAGCCCATACTGCTGACTAAACATATGCTGTAGAAAATCCTGAGCTTCTCCACAGAGATTCAAAAATACTTTACAAAACTAAAGGACAATCAAGAAGGAGATTAAAATACTGCCTCAAAATATTGTCCACTACATCTATAAAATACAGTGACTGCTTTAAGAAACCCTCACTTTTGGAGACAATTCTGCAAGAGACCCTAGAGTGAGAGGTGATTAGGGAAACAGTGGTGGAGAGGTGGATGGGGCCCCTGGAGAGAAGGACCTAGATGGAACCTTGGCTCAAAGTCCTAGTAAGTCTGGATTTATCCTCCATGACATGAAACCTCTTTGAGTTTCATTTTTAATCTGTGAAACAAGGAAAGCAATAGCTTCCACACAGATAACTTGAAAGAATTATACTCGAGGGTGGAAAAATGCTTCATAAGTGATGGTAGATAGAGATAGCATTGACTGAATTCCCTAGACAGTCATGCCACATGGACATGACTTACACCCGGCTTCTCACTTTATGATAAATATTGTTGTGTCATGTGTCTTAATATATCGAAGGGTTTGAAACAGTTCATGCATAGTGGATGAATGAATGAATGAAGCATTAAAATGCCTGACTGCCTTCACACCCAATATAATTGGAGGCAGAAGTTCCGAACAGTCAATGAGCTCCTCAAAATCCCCCCAGTGGGGCTTCCCTGGTGGTGCAGTGGTTAAGAATCTGCCTGCCAATGCAGGGGATATGGGTTCGAGCCCTGGTCTGGGAAGATCCCACATGCCCGTGCGCCACAACTACTGAGCCTGCACTCTAGAGCCTGCGAGCCACATCTACTGAGCCCACATGCCACAACTACTGAAGCCTGTGTGCCTAGAACCTGTGCTCCACAACAAGAGAAGCCACCACAATGAGAAGCCTGTGCACCACAACAAAAAGTAGCCCCCGCTCACCACAACTAGAGAAAGCCTGCACGCAGCAACAAAGACCCAAAGCAGCCAAAAATAAATAAATAAAATAAATAAATTAAAAAAAAAATTCCCCCCAGTGGAGCAACCACCATTGGTTTCCCATGAGCACACTTCCCTTCTTGGAAATCTCCAACTCATACACCATTGACCTGGCTTACACCATTCTTTATGGTGTTCATTTCTACGCTCCTTACTGTCAGGACTAGATACATAATTTGGGGGACCCAGTGCAAAATCAAGGCTCTTTATTTAAAAATTATTAACAAACTCAAGATGGTGACAGGAGAACATTAAACTAAGGTGGGGCTTTCTAAGCACAAGACCTTGTTTGACTCTCCATGTCACATGGTCATGAACCCAGCCCCACTTATAACCTACAAGTAAGAGATGCAAATGCCTTAGCACAGTATACAAGGCTTCCATCCTGGGTTCCCCAGGGTCCCAATTAGTATTTGTCTCATGACACCTGAATCACATATTTTTACACCTTGATCTCTTCCCTCAAGAAGGTGAGCTCCTTGAGTTCAGGGAATGTGTCTTATCTCCTTCTGTGCTTTTAGCTCTCCGCCCAGTGTCTGGCATAGAGGTGGTTCCTAAGTGAACATGGGAATGTCTGGATCATACCAATACTGAACCATTCATTCTCTGATGTGACTCTGGCTAGGACCTCTGAATCTTATCCCGTGTCTGTTCAGGTTTCGGCTTTGACTCTGACCTCGCCCCTGGTTGATGTGACACTATGTCTTTTCTTGGACTCCTAATACCTACTTCCTCTCCCTTTCCTTTGATTTTTAGCCTCAGAGATGGTGCTGGTGCTCATATCCCAACTCCGGTCATTCATATTTTTGAAGCAGCGTGACCTAGGATGAAGTTCCTCTAAAGCAGACCCCAAGACAAGGATTTGGGCCAAGTATTTGCATGGTGAGGGAGTGGGAAAGTAAAGGGTGCAAAGTTAAGAAGAGATACCTTAATTAGTAGGTTCCTTTATGCGCAAACTGGGCTCAGGCTGCAGGGGACCTTCTGAAAAGTTCTGTTGAACCCAACTCTAAGTGATCCTATCAGGGGTCTTTATTCACAACTGTTGCCTCTCCATGATTGATGGTCACTCTGGGAACTTTCTGGCACTTTAGCCTGTTTTGTATGTGAGTGTGTGTGCCCATGGTCAGAGGATTCTCTTAGCCAGGAGATGCAGGAAGACATCAGCAGGGCTACAGGTAGCCTCTGGGATAGGTGTGTGTGTGTGTGTGTGTGTGTGTGTGTATGGGATGAATGTGTGGACCACCGGTGACATCTGCTACATAGAGGAATGGTAGTAAACCATCCTTGGCAGAAATGTTCTGAAATGATCATGAACTCCAGCGAGTGCATCTGTGGCAGAAACTACAGCAGATAGTTTCTTAAGGCTGCTGTTACAAAGTCCCACAAAGTGAGTAATACATCGTCTCACAGTTCTGGAGGTCAGAAGTCCACAGTCAAGGTATCAGCAGGGCCATGCCCCCTCTAAAGTTTCCAGGGAAGGATCTGTTCCCGGCCTCTCAGCCTGGTCCTTGGCTTATAGATTCCCGGCCTCTCAGCTTGGTCCTTGGCTTATAGATGACCATCTTCTCCCTGTACATTTCTACATGGCCTTTCCTCCATGTGTGTCTGTCTGTGTCCAATTTCCCCTTTTTATAAGGACACCAATCATATTGGATTAGGACCCATCCTAATGATCCTATTTTACCCTGATTACCTCTGCAAAGACCCTCTCTCCAAATTATGGTTATTCTGTAGTATGGAGGTATTAGGACTTCAGCCTATTTTTTTAGAGGACATAATTCAATCTAAAGCATGGCCAAATGAAAAGAAATCACCACCTAAGACCCACTTAGTCTCCCTAAGTGGGCAAACACCTAACAAAGAATCGTACCCCCTGTCGACCTAGGTGCTTAGAGCCGTTCCCCAAACAACAGCCACTGGACTTTTTCACTTCACTCCCTCACATTAAAGAGAAAAGTGGGCCAAACTCAGCAGGAAGACGGATTATCACCAAAGTTACATGCAAAAATGAGTGGAAGATGAAAGCCAGCATAGCTTGCAAAAACCGTGGGGTAATTTTGTCCAAGAGGAAGATTCATTGGAAGCCCTTTTGGGTTAAGACCGACTATTGTGGGAGGTATGTGGTAAACTAAGGGAAAATCCACAGGGAAATCTTTGTAAAAACTGAAATAATTAAAGACTTCAAAAACAGGACCTAGAGAAAAAGCCGAAAGGAATTTGATAATTTCGCCTGCAGGAAAGCAGACTGAGGTGCGGCTTCCCAGTTTCCCCGCATTTGAAAGGTGTCCAAAGGCACTCCTATTCCTGATGAGAAGAGAGTGATGGGAAAAAGGCTTAGACTGGATGGGGAGATTTGGGTGGGATAAACTGAAGAATGTTCCAGAATTAGCCTACATGTGTCAACACTCCGGGATTGGTTCACTGACAGAAGAGACTTTACTTTTGCATGAACTTAATGATTTATGCAGATTCCTTTCACATACCTCACTCATTTGAGTCTCCCCATGCTCTTTTGTGGGGAACAGAGTAGGTAACACTGTATAAGCTGTAAAGTTGTATACAATGTATAAGCTGTGTGCATGATTTACACTAGTAGCCTATAAAATGCTTCCTTTTTTGCCAGTCCAGGGTGTCTCAACCTCAGTACTGTTGACATTTGGGGCCTGATCATTCTCTCTTGTGAGAGGCTGTCCTGTGCACAGTAGGATGTTTAGCAGCATCTCTGGTCTTTACCCGATGGATGTAAATAGGACCCCTCCTCCCATCTTGACACCCCAAAATGTCTCCAATCATTGTCAAATGTCTCCCTCGTTGAGAACCACTGAGTAGTCTAAGTTCCCCCAACTTCAGTTTAAGCCTTTTCACTATTTTTTTTTTATCCTCTGGGGAGATGAGAAGTATTGTTGTTCATTTTTTAAATATTTAAGAAAGATGAAGAAACATAGCCAGTGACTCCCAGGACCACCCAGACCACTGGGGAATGGCGCCTGCATTCTCCTCCCAATGGGAAGGGGGCTGTCATGAGTTGCATCCAAAGGGTACAGAGATCATGGTACCTGTAATCTGCCCAGCATCGTCAAGGAGGAAAAGTTTCACAGAAGAGGGAGGATAGAGACTAAATTGTTAAAAGATGAATAGGGGTTTATCTACTAGATGTTGTCACTTATCATATTATATACAACTTTTTATTCAAGATCAGGGGTTGTCACATGGGCCATGGGCCAAATCAGGCCTTCTATCTGTTTTTATTAATAAAGTTTTATTGGAACACAGTCATGGTTATTCATTTGAGTAATGTCTGTGGCTGCTTACACGATACAACAGCAGATCTGAATGGTTGCATCAGAGTCCACATGGATCACAAAGTTGAAAATACTTACTATCTGGCCCATAGAAAAAACTTGCCTAGCCCCATCTAGGACCTGAGACTATGAAGCACAGGGGCCCTTACTGAATGTCTGTTCTGCCACTTCACTTCTCATTGCTTTAGGTAAGATCATCTACTGTGTACCAAGCACTCTGGTTTATAGATGCTCCATTGCTTCTTTGCAATGACCTTGAAAAATATATATTGTACTCACCAGTCCAACAAATAGAAGTTCAGATAAAATAATGAACTTGACAAAATTATATAATGAGTAAGCAGGTGGAGACGGTGTTCAAATTCCCATTTTCTCGATTCAATGTCATTCAAACTCCGTGAGCATCAGTGTCCTCACCTATTAAAAGCAAATAAAGGTACCTACCTGTCTTCAGTGAATAAACTTTCTTCTGAAATAAAAGTGATATAACTCTTCTAATAACAAAATGCCATGCCGGTAACAACGATCCCAGCAGTATGATGAAGTACTAGGTGACTTCTGTGCTCTGTCTTCTAGTAGCACTGGCTTTGGGACCAGCAGTATCACATACATAAATCGTCACAGCTTTATCCTTTTACACCATTCATGGCTCACTTCAGTAAATACTTCCTTCCCGATCACACAGCTCAGTTGGCAACTCCAGGGAAACAAATAAAATTCGAGCGTGGAGTTAAAAGGGGCTTGAGAGCAGCAACTTGAATAAATCTGCTCTGTAAAGGGTTTAGAGATCCTGGAGGCCACATTAAAGACATTCCCTAAATCAACTCAGGATGGGGCTGCCTGGGTGGTGAGGGAAATTGACATGCCCCAAAGACCTGATGCTGCCTTCTCTCTACCCCACCAAATAAGGGTTAAGGTTAAGGTTAGGGCTAGGGTTCGGGTTAGGGTTAGTGGATAGGAAAGTTGGTGGCAATTGTGCAGGTGAGCCTCAAACACAATGGACCAGTGGATCGTGTGTCCCCGTTGCTTTGCTTCCCCTCTTCACTGGATGCTTCGCTGGGTGCACACATATTACTAGGCATGTGTATAAAACAAAATGATTATTGTGAATGATGGAGTGATGTGTCACCAACCAGGACCCAGCACATTACACAAAGCATTTTATTTTTTATTTTTTTATTTTATTATTATTTTTTAAGAAGTTAAACTCCTTTTATTCATAGACAACATGATCCTGTGTATTAAAAAATTAAGAAATTTTCAAAAAAGATACTAGAACTAATAGCAAAGTCAAAGAATAAAATGAAGAGTTATATTTCTAGAAATTGGCAAGATAACCTTAAATTTATGTAGAAGTGCAAAAGATGTAGAAGAGACAAAACAATTTTGAAGAAGAAAACAAATTTGGAAGACATAAACAATCTGATTTCAAGAGTTACTCTAAAGCTACAGTAATTTAAAAAAAGAAATGCACTAAAGTAAATATTAAAGGACATTCAATTTTTGAATAATGAACCTAGATAGAATCATGGCAGTTCAGGAAGGAATGAGAATTATGGAAAGGATAATATGTGACTAAATTTAAATGGCCATTAACACAGAAAGCATTTTAAATTCATCATCTCATTGTGTCCTTACAACTGCCCTCTGTGGTAGGCACTGGTATTAGCCCCATTTTACAGATGAGGAAGATGAGGCTTGGGAGCTTAAGCAACTTCCCTCGAGTCGTATAAATACGAAGATTGAAAAGCAGATCTTTCTGTTTCCTAATCACAATTTCACAGCTCCCTCCTCAATGAAAAATGGGATTCCCTGTTGAGGGCATTTCCTGCCCAGGGATCAGGGAGGCATTCCAGCTTCCCTGAGCCAAAGTGGTTCTGCCCACATCTGACTGCCAGGTCTCTGGCCTTGCCAAGCTTGCTCAGATGGGCTACGGGTGTGTGGAACGCCTCCGATAGTGTAGACCCTCCCAGAATGGGCATATGTAACCAATCAGTGTAGTAAAAAAAGAAGGAAATGATTAAGCCCCCTCCACCCCCATGTATACGACTTGTGGAAGGTATCTGAGCAGTAGAAGAAAGAGGTGTGAAAGGCCCTAGAGCCTTAGGCCAGAGGCAGCAGCTTGAGCCCACGTTGGGGAACTCACCTTCCCTGCCAAAGCCGTGGCCTGCATCAGCCTTGGGCGCCTGGGATCCGTCCTGCGCCTGTGCAGGCAAACGTGGGTGGGGGGCATCCCCTATTCCCCAGCCACAGCTGCCTTTCTGCTCTGAGGTTCCTCCAGTTGTCAGAAGCCCACAAGAGGCTGGCACTAGCATCTCTGTTCTCAGTGGGGGTCCCCCCAGGACAAGTATGGAAAGGTGAGTCCTCCAGAATCACCCTCCAGGGGGCTCTGAATGGAACCCCCAGGCCCACTGCCTTTTGTTGTAGGAATCGTGTCCCTCAAAAAGATATGTTGAAGTCTTAACCCCCAGGGCCTGTGAATGTGATCTTATTTGGAAATAGGGCTGCTGGGACTGAAATTTGCCATCCAGCCCCAATCCATATGTTGAGCTAACCCCCAATGTGACTATATCTGGATAATACAGGAGGTAATTAACGTTAAATGAGATCATAAGTGTTGGACTCTAATCCAATAGGACTGCAACCTTATACAAAAAGGAAGAGAGCTTGTTCTCTTTCTCTCTTGTGCTCCCTCTCTCTCTCTCTCTTTCTCTCTCTCTCTCTCCCTCTGCCATGTGAAGACACAGTGAGAAGGTGGCCATCTGCAAACCAGGAAGAAAGCTCTCACCAGATATCAAACCAGCTGGCACCTTGATCTTGGACTTCTCAGCCTCCAGAACTGAGAGAAAATTAATTTCTGTTGCTTAAATGACTCAGTCTATGGTATTTTACTACAGCAGCTCAACCAGACTAAGACAAGGGTCTTTACAGTTCTAATCTAGTTCAAATCGTGAATCATTAGCATGGGTCCCAATACAAGAGGAGAAGAGTTGCAGAGACAGACACACACAGAGGAAAGACAAAGTGAAGGCACACAGGGAACATGGCCATGTGAAGACGGAGGCCGAGATGGCAGTGAGGCTCCCTTGGGAGGAGAATTGGGGGTAATGACAGGAAGATAAAGGGGCTGTCCAAATGGGCAGATAGTTCACACATGGCCTTCAATGTACATTGTATTGTTTTCCTCTTGCCGCTGTAACTAATGATCACACACCCTGTATTGAAATAGCACAAATTTATCATCTTGCCGTTCTGGAGCTCCGAAGTTCAAAATGGGTCTTACAGGTATAAAATTAAGGTATCAGCAGATTTGCATTTCTTCTGGAGGCTCCAGGGGAGAATCAGTGTCCTTCCGTTTTCCAGCTTCTAAAGGCTGCCTGCATTCCTTGGTTTATAGCCCCACTTCATTCTCACTTCTGCTTCTGTTGTCACGTCTCTTAGACTTAGACTCTGCTGCATTGTTTTTATAAGAACCCTTGTGATTACATAGGGCCCACCCAGATAATCCCCTCTCTCAAGATTCTTAATTTAATCATAACTGCAATGTCCCTTTTGCCATGGAAAGTAGCAGGTTTGCAGGTTCCAGGGATTAGTTGTCTACCTTGTGTTGGAAAGCACTTGCCAAGTGAAATGCCACCCTCTGCTGCCCTCCAGGAACACACAATCTGAAAGTCTACTCTTGGACTCCAACCTCTGGCCTACCTACCTCTCTCACCCCCATGATTTTCACTCCATCCCTGCTGTCCCTGGATTTATGGAGTAGATTATCTATCAAATCATTAAGAGTTGAATTTGGCTTTACTCTTTACCTTTACTGATAACAAGATTTTTGTACAACCTCAACTTACTATTTTCACCTGCAACATGTGACTTAAAACCTTCTTATGAAGGTTGGTAAGATTAGATGAGCCAGTTTAGCACAGAGCCTGTACAAGCTAAAAGCTCAATAGATATCATTTCTGTCCCCTTACTTCCTCCCTGAGGCCTTCTCCTTTGACAGTCTTCCACTCTGAGGTGCCTCCCTTTCTGAGGCTTTATCTCATCTCCATCCCCGATGCTTTTCCTGCCAGTGCACATTCCTGGCCTCTGTTTTCTTGACTTTACCACTTCTCAGGGCAATGTCATCTGTTCCGGTAACATCAACGAACTCTCCTCTCAAAACGATGACTCCCAAACTCTGATCTCCAACTCTTCCCAAGAGCTCTGGACCTTTGCTCCAACTCCCTGATCAGCATCTTCTTGAGTATACCATTCACCCAGTCAACTGAACAGCTTTCAAACAGAACCATTTTATATTCTCTTCCCACTCTCACCTGGGTTCTGACTCTCACCAGCCACACTCCTGCTCACCCAGTCCTGCATCTTAGAAATCTCACAGGCACATTGGACTCTTCTCTCTTTGCACCTCTCACATGGAAAGAGCCTGGAAACCCAGTGAAACCTCCCCTTGGAATACCTTTCCAGGCCCACGATCCTGGTTTGACAACATCCTCCTACCTTTGGCCTCTCGCCTCTCTTGGCACCAGTCTCTCTGCTGTTAGAGTTTATTTTTTGCTAAAGACAGATCAGCTCATAATATCCGTCTCTTCAAAAGCCTCTGCTGACACTTCAGTTCCTAAAGTTTGAATGCTTTAGAGTGGGTGTGCAATCAGTGCTTCGGGAATAATTGAAGAGTTGTGTCTCCGGTAGGGCACAGTGTTTATCTTAGGGAACGCTGATGAGCTTAATTGGCTTTTCCCATGGTGGGGAGAGGAGCAGGGTGGTGCAGGTGAGGCTTTGGGGCCCCTGCGTCTACACACGATACATGGGAGTCTGGTCTACCTCCAGCTCTAAGCTGGAACCTACAAGATTGCAGGTCAGGAGATGATCTTAGGGACCCAGAAACAGCAAGGCTCAGTGTTCATGCCCTAAGAGAACTTCTGGACCCTTCATGCTAATAGGAGGGTTTCCAGAACAAAGCGCTCAGAACCACAAAGGAGATCTTTCTGTTGATCTCAGGCAGATCTGCAAATTCCCTGATGAGCTGTAGATCGTCGTCTACTTGCTGGTTCTACTGCTCCAATTAGGCTTTTGGAATGATCCCTGAGGGCTGTTTTCTCAGGCTATCAGAATGGCCTGCCTGCCGTCCTGAGCCCTATAGGATGTGGCTCTGATAAGGGTACTGGTTATTCTCCCTGTGCTCCCCTCTACAGCCATTCGCCCCGATCCTCTGCCCTGCTACCTGCCCCTGGGGATGACCTCTGTGGGGCATGACTGTGTTCCCTGGGCTGCCTTGCCCTCTGGCAGGAGACTGCAGTAAGAGGGGAGAGAGAGGTCAAAGCACTTCTTTCTTTTCCCCTCTTCCCACCTTGCTATAGTTTCACGGGGGACCAGGTTGTATGGCTACAGCTCCTGTTGGATGGTCCGTCTTCTGCATCCAATCTCAGCTCTACTCTTTCCCCTTGCTTCCTCAGACTTAGAGGCTGCTACTACCTGGGTGCCTCACTATTCCTTATGAGTTTCCCAAGCGTATACATCTGTAAATTGTTACTTTCATTAAATTCTCCCTAATTCTTACAATTTAATGGTGGACCGTCTTTTTCTTGCTAGGAGTCTAATGGCTATGGTAAGCACCAAGAAATATTAGCAAACATTTTTATCATTCTTGTGGTACCCTTGGCCCATGCTCTGGAAGATGCAGTGAGGACCTTGAGCCCGTATTTACCTGTGAGAACTAGAGGATTAGCCTTTTTAGTCTGTGCACCGCCTCCGTGGAAAACATACCTCCAAAGGAGCCCGAGAATTCTGAGAACATCTTGCTTTATGTTATGCCTTTTATTTTTCAAAGAGTGTGTCTATATCTGCTGAAGGAATGTTTGCAACTTCTTTTGAGGCAAATCATAGAGATATTAGCACCCTTCCCGTTTCTCATACTTTTGCCCAAGGACATCTCAATGGCAAATGTACAACTTGCACCCATGTTTGTGGCTTTTCAGCCAGCTCTCTTTTCCGCTGAGCTGGGAGGACTCCATTATGGATTTTCTTTTCTTCCTCCTACAGCTTTACTTTGGTAGTCTCCTGAAGCAGAAAATCCAACAAAAACTCACTGATTACAATGGAATGTACCAGTTCATGTTGTAAAAGGTCACGCCACTTCATGGCATCCTGTGACACACACACAAAATCAGCTTAGTCAGAAGCATGTGCCATCTGACTAACGATTGGACCTGAATTGAGCATTGTGCAGTATAGCTGGAGCAGGTGGCCCTATCACTCTACAGTACCCCGTGTCCAATGAGCAATGCCCAATGAAGCCAAGAAACCCCATGAGTGAGTACAGAAAAATCTCAGTGTCAGCGTGATGCAAATGATCTCTGCACATGGTACATACTTAGTGCCCCATAACAAAACCATGTCCAAAGCCAAATGGAACTTCAACTGCAAAGTAGAAGCTGTAAAAGCCAAACTGAGGAAGCACAGAGTGCCAGCCTTAACTTCCTTGAAGTTTGTTTGTGCAGCTTTGGAAATCACTGAAAGATGGGTGAACTGTTGGCCAATGGTGGAAATAACACTCGGTTAAAGAAAGGACAAATGGAGAGAATTGTGATAAGAGGCAACTATGAGGTTCCTACTTATGCGTATTCTATACTCTAGGTAGTAATAGGTGAATTGTTGCCAAATTCCAACAGTGGTATAGATGTAAATCCTGTATTAGTGTCTTTTGGAAAATGTCATTTCATGCATAATTAAAAGTAAAAAGAGCAAATGGTTGCCTCAGAGTGGGTGGGGATTGACTTGAGAATGGGCATGAGAGAACCTGGTGGATGCTGGTCTTGTTCTGTAGCTTGATAAGGGTTGCATTATATACCTGTGTGCTTTTGTCAAAACTTTTAGAAAGGTACACATAAGATTTATGCATTTCACTACAGGCAACTTTTTCCTAAATAAATATATATAAGAAAATATTGAGCTCTCGCTAATGATATGCATAAGGAAATATTTACAGATGAAGTATACTGATGTCTGCGACTTGCTTTAAAATGCATCAGAAATAAAATGGATTTCTATTGGTTGTAGAATCTAGGCAGTGGATATGGGTATTTTCTGTACAATCCTTCCAATTTTTTTGTATCTTTGAAAGTTTCAGTTACTACTAAATGTAAAATAGATAACTGACAAGGATCCACTATATAGCACAGGGATCTATAGTCAATATTTTGTAATAACTTGTAAGGGAAAAGAATCTGAAAAGAATATCTCTCTCTCTATATATATATATCTATATACATAGATGTATAGATAGATAGATATATCTGAATCACTTTGCTGTACACCTGAAACTAACACAGCATTGTAAATCAACTATACTTTAATAAAAGAATAAAATAAAACAAATTTTTGAAAAGTGTTGGAAAAAAATGAAAAGAAACTGAAAAGAAAAATCCCAGGGTTTCTCACTGAGTTGAGGATTATATTTTAACACAAGTGGCATCACACTGTCCAATTATTTAAATATTACTTTTAGAAATGAAGTATGCCCCATAGGATAAGACACAGGTAATCCAAAGTAAAATCAAATTCCCCCAAACTAAACAGAAAACTGGTCCCTAGGGAGATGAACAGGGATTTACATGGAAGACACATGAGGTTCACAAGATTTCAAGAAATGCATGATTTTGAAGAGGCTATTTCTAAGAAAGCACTTTGGGGCTAAAGGTTGATTCAGTCCCTTTCCCCGGCAGACCCACTCCATTCCCTTACCGCCAAACCACTAGCTTCAGAGAGGTTACAGATGGTCTAGAGGTATGAACAATTCATGGGCTATGGGCAAATGCTGGATCCTGCAAGGTAGAATGGAGACAATTATAGATTCATACTTTCAGCTACTTCAGAACATGGTTAAAAATCCCAGCCTTTCAGATCTTCAACTTTTATAGAATGTCTACAGTTTGATTCTTTAACAGTTTGACATCTTGACTCTGTTTTTGGAGTGACTGTCAACAGGGTGAGTGTGTTTGTCCACATCTGGCTTTACTAACAGACTAATAACATTGTAGAGAGTACCTTGTGGAGGGTAGGTGCTTAATGAATGTACTACAATGACTCTGGAATCCTCCAGCTGCTCCTGTGCCTGACTGCACAACATTTAGACAAATGCTTAGACTCTGAACCTCAGTTTCCCTATCTGTTCAAAACAATATCGATAATAACACTGATCTTTAGGGTCATCGTGAGAATCATATACATTTAAAAAGATGTGAGGTCTCTGGCAGGTGGTTGAATGAGACCCAAAAGAAACAAAACAAGATGAATAAGAAAGTTTTCATCTGCTGGCCCAGTCTGTTGGACTGGCTCACAAGTGGAAAGGTGAAAATGATCCCAACTCCTGTTGGGATGGAAAGTTGTTCTTGTTGGGCTCTCAGGAGACAGTGGAGGAGGCCACTGCAGTGGGAGGATAAGAAAACTGGCTACAGTGTCTAGAAATTTCTTGGGAATAATCCTGCTGGGGAGAGAGGTGTGAGCGGTATATACCCCAGTTCTGGGTGTATGGAGATGAACAAAAATGTGAGTTAACAATAATTACCATGAGACAGATGGAACAGCAGGGACACTGGAGGCTCCATGAGGCAATGCTCTTTCCAGTTAAGCTATTATTTCTACTACACCAGCTCTGATTATTAAAGAATATTATTTTATATTTCATCATTATTAATTGCTCCTCATATTCATAATTCTGGCTAAAGGATGAAATAGAAGAGATGAGGGTTAGGGATGTACGTCACTCCTGGGTCAAGGAAGAGCGTTTCCAGAAAAACAACAACAACAGTAACGCTAACATGTGCATTTGAAGAAGTGTATGGAGATCAGTCCATCAGGCTGGAATTCCAGTGGAAATTGCACAGTCTCCAAGAATAGTGCTTTCCATGTTGAGTATGGAGAGTTGCTTCTAATAACGGGACCCATTTGGACCCGTTTTATTAACTTGTTCCATTCACAAAGATGAAATCTCTTAATGGCAGTAATAAGGCAGTGCTGCAAGCTGAAGCAACTTCCATAAGAAGTGGAAACTAAGCATTTTACTGCAGCTGTGGCCCATACTAAACAGCATGTAATGTATGGGAAAATCCCCCTGTAACACCCTCCTAGGACTGCATGAAGGAAAATGCTACTAGTGGGGGATTTTGCTAAGAAAGAAATCGGAAAGCAAACTCTTAATAAAGCCTCTGTTTATTAGCCATCAAACTGATAATCTGAGTGGTTCAAATCAATTGATAAAATGACAGTTGTTGGTTAATGAGAAATTTATTGAAAGCAATTTCCCACTAAGATTTTTCATATTAACTGAAGTTGCATGGTAGAAATATTTTAGACTATAAGTTGTGTTTGATAAACCAGGAAGGGAATGTTGCTTTATCTTCTCCCAAGTATAAAAGCCCTTTGATGTTGTACTTGAAGATACATGAGGCTCAGATAGTTTATTCTAATATTCCTCTAAGTCGTGGGCTGCATTTTTGTTTATTTTTTTAATAGTGCATGGGCATTTTTGCCCTTGGTCAGAGACTGGGGAGATGGAGAAATTTTACTGGGCTTCCAAACCTTATAAAAGAGGACTACTTTTCTCACCCTGACTGTGTGTTCCATTTGGGAGGCCAACTTCCAATATTCAGTGGAAATTTTGTCTTGCTCTTCAGCCCTTTAGATCTACGGAAAATTTCTATATATTTTTAATTGAAGTGTTAAAAGGAAATACTTGTCATGTAAGCCTGAAGGAAAATTCAGACTTTTTTGACCCTTAAAGAAACGTAGATAAAAGAGTGTAAGAATATTCAAACATGGATAAAGAAACACTTTCCAGTACAATTTAGAACTGAAAATTTACCTTTTCTTAATTTACCTCATGACTTTGAACCACAAATCTCAAAAAAAAATTGTTTTTGTATTTAGAAATGGGCAAGTGATGATCCTCACTTGAAGAAACTAGGTTTATCAGAAAACTCTACAGAAATAGATTTTTCCTATTAGGTTTATTTAGGTTATTGCATGAATCAGGCTTTACAAGGTTATCTTGTAATAATACATGATCCCCCAAATATGAGAAGCTTCTAAAAATGAAAGTTTATTTATTCACGTGCCTTCCATTCTAGCATCTGAATTAAAGGAGCACTTTTTGCTGATAGCCCTGGCCAAGAATTGCAGTCATGCAGACTTGGACCACTCCTGCCTCTGCGACTACAGGGTAATTCTTTTTTCTTTTCTTTTTTGCTGCAAATATAATTTTATTTTATTATTTTACTTTATTATTTAAACATCATTTCCAAACTTCTTTGTAAGTGTCTTTTTTTAATGTGTACTATTTCTTTTTTTAAGCTTTATTGAGATATAACTGACAAAAATTGTATATATTTAAGGTGTTCAACTTTATGATTTGATAAATATCTGTGAAATGATCACCACAATTCACCTGAATCTTGGAGTAAGACAGCGATCTTAAGGCCACCCAAGGGCTCTAAGGATCCTAGAAGGAAGGGAAATGTGTACATCTCAGGTGCAGCCTTCAGTGCTAGAAGGGACACATGGCAGGAGGGTGTAAATATGTGTGTGTAGATTTTGGCAGGGATTATCCTCCTCACTCAATCTTTTCAAACTCCAATCATGTGTGACAGCCACATGTGGCACCCCTAAATCTGATGTATTATAGTGGATAAACTAGCAGTTAGAGTCAGGAAACTGACATCATCCCAGCCAGGATGAAGGTGTTGTCAGTTTCCATTCACACAACAATATAAATAACCAGGAAGCTCAAAGAACGATATGATTTTTGTTGGGAGGCATAACAGCAATAACTCATATTAAATGCATATTTAATGAACATACCCAACATGCAAAGCACTTTGCCTGCATTATCTCCTCACATCAGCCCGATGAGGTGGCTATTATCATGCTTATTTTTTACAGATGAGGAAACCACGGTTTAGGAAGATTAACTTGAAAAAGACTGCACACTTAGCAAGTGGCAGAGCCTTGATTCAATCCAAGGCAATCTGATTTCAGAATTTACACTTATAACATTGTAGAGGCTAATCGTAACTGAGGTTCATAATCTTGAACCTGGAATATTACAAGTTAGAAGTGACTTTTTAATCATAAAAAATTAAATTATGTTCCATGAGGTTTTTGTGTTAAATGTATTTTGTTATAGCCTAATTCAGTGGTCAACACATCTTTTCTAAAGGACCAAATAATAGATATTTTAGACCTGGTGGGCTGCAAACAGCTTCTGTTGTATATTTCATTTTTTTCATTTTTTTTTTTTTTTTTTTTGGTGGGGCTGTGTTTGGTCTTCATTGCTGCACCCAGGCTTTCTCTGGTTGCGGTGAGCAGGGGCTACTCTTCATTGTGGTGTGCGAGCTTATTGTGGTGGCTTCCCTTGCTGCAGAGCATGGGCTCTAGGTGTGTGGTCTTCAGTACTTGCAGCCCGCAGTTTCAGTAGTTGCGGTGTGTGGGTTCAGTAGTTGTGGCACACGGGCTTATTTGCTCTGTGGCATGTGGGATCTTCCCGGACCAAGAATCAAACCCGTGTTCCCTGCATTGGCAGGCGGATTCTTAGCCATTGTGCCACCAGGGAAGTCCCTGTTATTTTTATAACTCCTTAGAAATGTAAAGAAACACTGTTAGCTCAAAACAAGACTTGGCCAGATTTGGCCCATAGGCCATATTTTGCCAGCCCCTGGTAACGCATCAAGGCTTGATATTCTGAGTATGAGATACTGAGTGTTAGCCTTTCTGCCAAATAATGTGATTAGCCAGAATATCCCATTTACAGCTGCCTTGAAGCAGTGAGAAGTTTCTTAAACTGGAAGGTGAGTTTGGACATATACTGTCTATTCTCTATGAACTTGTTTTCTTGAGTAACCTCCGTGTTGAGTCAGGTTTACATGAGGATTCCAAATGCCACCTTAGAACCTGGAAATACCCTTTTCAGTCCCTGTTCCGCTCCTGAAAATGGCACCAGGTGATGCTCTGTGGATGTGCATGATGTTGTTCTTGACAATTTCATCAAAAACACCAGTGTGTTTTATTGAGATTAAAAGTTTATTTCCAAGCCTCCTCTTTCTCAAAACATATCAAAAAGCACCACAGGGCTTCCCTGGTGGCACAGTGGTTGAGAGTCCGCCTGCCGATGCAGGGGACACGGGTTCGTGCCCTGGTCCAGGAAGATCCCACATGCCGCGGCGCTGCTGGGCCCGTGAGCCATGGCTGCTGAGCTTGCGTGTCCGGAGCCTGTGCTCCGCAACGGGAGAGGCCACAACAGTGAGAGGCCCACGTACTGCAAAAAAAAAAAAGAAAAAAAAAGCACCACAAAAAAATATTGGACCCAAAATAATTTACAGACCAATAACATGGCCACAAATGGTGCCTTGGATCTTTGGCACCATACTATTGGAAATCCTATCAGGAAGGATGAAGGTCAGTATTACTTATAACAGGCAGCACGTGTATAGAACTTACTGGGTACAGTAAGTTCTCTGTCAATATGTTAAATGTTTTCTCATCACTTTAATCCCCCTTCCTTCATGGGGGTCATATGCAGACAGGCTGTGGCATTTTCAACACCAGGCCTGGGACCTCAGGGAAAGTTCTATCTCTGGGCATTGGTGTCATTCATTTATTCTACAAATATTAATATAGAGCAATCATGTCTTCTCATCTATGTAATAAAAGGGTCAGGCTGCGTGACCTCTAAGGTATCTTCCATCAACAATATTTATATTATTTAATGGCTCCCCATGGTATTTGCTCACTGAGGGAAGTCTTTCCTTGCTGAAGAAGGTCTTTACTCACTAAAGGAAGTCTTCCCTTAAATAAAGCTCTAAAAAATCTCTCTTGACTGTTTGCAACAGAAAATGCTTTTTCATTAACGACAGGATAAAACTGTCCTTAAAATTGGATCAGCATTCATAACAACCCAGTATAATAATAACCGTGTAACCTCACTTCACAAGAGATTCAGCCCTTCAGGAGGAAAAATGACTAAACTTAACTCATTCTTCTTCGAGGGCCAAGATAAAAATCTCAAGGTATCCTTTAGATGCTGTAATCTGCTTTGAACTTTGGCTCAGCTATTTCCATGAATATCCTCCATTTCCACTGGGGTAGATACTATATAAGACAGAACATTACAAATCACTTTGTTTAAAGTTACCGAAGAAAGAGTGGGGGGAAGAAAAAACAGCTTGGAGTCTGCTGTTAATTAAAACCAGACGATGATGTGCAGCGATGTGTCTGGGGCACTTCTGACTGGGTTGGTTCCTCGACAGCTGTACATTCTTTCCTGCCTGTATTGTTTGAACTGTGTCCAATGGTCCAATCGTTAAATCTTTGATAGCTGTTGTTTAAATACAAGAAAGGGGGAGCTTTTTGTTCTAAGCAAGAGACGGAGATGAGTCTTGTATTACATTTAAAAAGTTAGGTTTTATTAGATCATTTTGCTGGGTTTTCACAGAATGCCTCTGGTCATTTTTTGATTGTCTGTTGAGCTTTTTCAATACACACACATGTCAAACGTCTTCCTTCCTCCCTTCTTTCCTAAGGGATTCTTGCTGTGGGTAGGAGGGGAAAATATGGAGCACCTGGTCTGACTAGGGATAGGCTAATTTCAAAGTTGAAAGCTCCATAGGCTGGAATACATTTCAATGTTTGCTAATAGTGAGAGAGACTACCAAAAAAAAAAAAAAATTCAAGTGGCTTCAGGAAAATTGCTCAGAAACACACACAAAACTTCTGTTTCATCCTCAAGTTTGACACTTGATAGTTAACCAAAGATTGTTAAGCTGTGTATCTCCAAATACCCCAGTAAATTTAAAAGGAATCACTCACACTTTCTAAAAGACAAATTGGCATTAAAGAATGTATATAAAAAAGTATTTGTACATTTATCCATACCTTAAAGTTTGGGTGTTAAATATAAGCACAATACCCTCTCTAAATAGCCATTGTGATATATCTATCTATATAGATGCATAGATTAGATAGATGATAGATAGATAGATAGACAGTGTTTCAATTTATATTTCAGGTGAAATTTTATTTTTAAAGTTCTTTTTCAAGATAGCCTCACCTACTATCAGGAGGGTGTTTGGGGGTTCAGATGAACATTCTTGCCAGCAATGGTAGCTGTGGAGCTCTGCCACAATGTTGTAACTCCCTTTCTTTCAAGGTCATCCTACAAGTGTGACCTTGTTTCCTCTGAAGACTAGACAGATTGTCTTTTTGCTGGGACTCTAGATTCCGGGGGCAAAGTTTTTTAAAGACAGGTGTGAAAATTATCCTTGCTTATTCAGAAATGAGTCATTATTCCAGGATGCTATTGCTTATCTCAACCTGGTAAAGGTCAAATGAAGTTCTGGTTCACAGAAAGGTGTTCTATGCTGAGTTTTCAGCCTCACTGAGGTTTCTTTTATTTCATTTGGTTTGGGAGAACCCAACCCTGCTGATGTATTCATCTGTGTTGGGTGAAACTTTGACCAAACAACCATGGAACAGCTGGCCCATAGGAAGGTAAGTAAGGTGGTAACTTTATTAGGATTACTCCTGGAGTCCAAACACAATACCAACAGGCAGACAGTAAGGAAAATAAACCTTACTGGTAATAAAGGCAACTACCTCAGTGCCATTTGCTTTTGCCAAATATGAGAAATATTTGACTTTGCTCTGACTATGAATATTTTTTAACCAATCTCAATTAAAATTCATTGAGACTATCCATTTAGAGTCAGATAAATACATACATTTGTCCAGGTCTAATCCATTTAAACTAGACCCCAATGTTTGCTTATTTGCCTTAGAAATGGTGGCTCAGGAAATATAAGGACCCCTGAAGTTTTCATTTCTGTTAGCCAGGCTGTGTAAGCATGAGACAGCTAGCAGAGTAGCAAGCTAAGTTTGTTGTCTACACTCAACTCTCTCCTCCCTCCACACTCCTACAGGTTCATAGACCTCACCTCCACTAGAGTATCTGAAAATATCAGGTATTAGATTTAGAGCTAGATCATGAGGATCAACTGTAGACTGGGATCTGAGTGGAAAACATCTGCAGGACTTATGAGAAAGGTTTTACTTCCTAATTACAAAGCACTACCCAGGAGGACATGTTCCTCTTTTATGGTCAGATGTTGCTGTAGTAATCGCTGGAATAGCTGTATCCATTTTGTGACCAGAGGATGGCACACAGGAAAGGAGAAAGAGCCCAAGTGTGTGATAACATCAATGAGCCACCAAACTGACCCTGGACTTACCTACCTCTGGATGTCTTTTTTTTTTTTTTTTTGGTTATTTGTTTATTTATTGATATATAGTTGATATACAATATTATATGTTACAGATGTACAATATAATGATTTGTGTCCACACTTTTAAAGGTTATACTCCATTTATAGTCACTATAAAATACTGGCTATATTCCTGTGCTGTACAAAATATCCTTATAGCTTATTTTATTTTATTTTTTCAATTAATTTTTATTGGAGTATAGTTGCTTTACAATGTTATGTTAGTTTCTACTGTACAGCAAAGTGAATCAACTATACGTATACATATATCCCCTCTTTCTTGGATTTCCTTCCCATTTAGGTCACCACAGAACATTGAGTAGAGTTCCCTGAAGGTCTTTTAATGTGTCTCAGCATGCACCTGAAGCTGTCTTAACTGAGACAACCTTGAATTAAAAAATTTGATTTCACAATCCTCTTGTGCTTACAGATCCATAGCAATGGTCTCAATGTTCACTAAATACAACAGCTCTAAGGAACTAAGAGCAACAGGATCTGGCTGCAAGATATGGAAGGCTCAAAGGCAGGGGCCATGTCAGGAATCAGTACTGAGGACACTAAGCAAGATATAGAAGAAAGAAATTAGCACCCTCTAGTTTCATGGTAGGTAATATTTAAACCAAAGCTGGGCTCTAAAAGTGTAAGAAGGCCAGGGAAAAGAAAGAGATTCCTGCACTGAATGAGAGGCTGGGCTCCAGAACTCTGTTTCCTTCAACTTATAACATTGCCTGATGTTTACAAACACAGGCAAATCATTAAGGAAATGCCACCCCAAAAGTAATCCATTAATGAATTAAAAATATCCTCAGGCTCTCTGCCTTTCAGGGGAGGTTGATTTACAGCTTGAGTTTATGGATAATGGACTTGAAAGAGAGGGAGGGTGAGCAGGTCAGCTTACCTTGCGTGAGGGTCTGTCCATGGCAATTAGACTTCTGAGCTCATGTAAATGAATAGGTATGTAATGCAGAGGCAGACTCGGGTTCAAATCCCAGCCTGACCTTCAACAGCTTTGTGAATAGGGTTACTCAACCCTCTCAGCTTCAGTTACTTCATTTTAAAAATGGGGAAAAAAAGTAGTATTTGTCTTATGGGAGCTTTTTGGTGATAATTCAATAAAATAATCCAAATAAAGCCATTTGTCATGCTAGGAGCATAATAAATGCAAAAAAAATTAGTGACTATGATTATTTTTATTATCTCTTACAACTGTATGATATGATGCTCTGGAGAGACTGAAATAGTTTCTAAATGGCTCCATATGTTCAACAGAAATAATAATGCTAGCAGGAGGAAAATACCTGTCAGTGCTACATTTCTTACACTAATCATTGCTTTTCTAGAATAATATTTAAAAAAAATATTTCAGGGAGTAATTTTGAGACAGACACCTGGAGGGCATGTGAAACTGTTTAGTTCTCTCACATAGGATTTGCCAAATTGCCGATCTCTGAATAAAACATGAAGATTTTGCATTATGAATATTGAATAAGAGTTTTAAAAAGATGAAAAAAAAAAGATGGACAGATTAAGTATTTCCATGTTTGAACTGCTTCTGGATTATATCTGATTTTATATCATCACTATTTTAATGGGCTACTTTGTGGCCAAATAGTTTTAACATGTGTTCAAACCTAAATAATCACTCATTGATCTTATGTGATAACCAGATTTTAATATTTATTAGACTGCTATTGTTAACAACAGACTTTATGCTATTTACAGTATCTGAATTCTTTTTTTCCAGAATAAAGTTACCTACACACCAAACTGCTTGTCTCAAAACCATGGCAATTAGATACAATCTTAGGCAAAACTTTATAAGATGTATGTTTTTACTAAAAACCAGTCTTGAATGTTTATTTGAAATCGATTGGCAGAGCTAGGTAACGGAATTTTGTGATTCATTCTTTAAAAATAAATAGATTTCATAAATCTTGTTGGCTTGAATACAAATATACACGGATTGTTGTTGAAAGCTTCTGACATAATTACTAAACCTGGTAAAGAGAGGTCAAAATATCTATAGTTGGTTAATTCATATGACAATGAAGACAATGATAAGCATTTCAAGGGTAAAATATGACTTCAATTTGGTTGAGTGGTTTATTTTCTTTTTGAACATTATACCACTTCCCTGCAGCCCCTAGAGAGAATGCTGATTATTTTTCAAGGATGTAGGTGTCAGAGGTGGAATTAAATACTCTTTTTACTTTACACTGAGGCTTGTAAACCATTACCCCAATACCCTCGAAATATCATGGCTTCACTGAGGCTAAATTCTCCTCACATTATCCTTTTCTACTTCTTCTTGTTCTTAGTTGCCTGCCATTTTCTAAGCCAACCTTACACATCCATTGAAGAATCTGATACCTAAAAAAATGTTTCCTCTTTATTCAAAATTCACTCATCAGTCATTATCTTCAGTGACTTTGGAGTCCAAGCAGACCCTTCTGCTTTCCTTTCTCTCTACTTCTTAACTTCCACATCTACAATGGCCTTCATCTGCACTCTTTTTCAGGCACTCTCTCTCAAGGTTAAATCCTAGAATCTCTCCATCCTTGAATTCTTAAACACAAATATTCTACTCTTTGATTAAAATCTTCAGTTCATTTGGTTTTATCACTACTTCTACTCTCTCTGCTTTTTAGACTTACCATGCCCTTTGATACCTCACTTTCTTTCAGAATCAGCCTCTCCTGATCTCTTTCTCTCCCTTGGTTCCTACCATTAACATCACTAGGACCCTCAGTTCTCTCACCCTCTAGCTTTCTATACATTCACTCAACAAAACTACAGTATTGAATCAATCCTTCCAGCTACCTTCTTGGCTCCTGGACCAAGGTGGTGGAGGTGGAGGACTTTTAAAGAACATGTATGATTTCATGTCTCAATTAGATCCTCAATCATCAATCAATTCTTTTACTTATTGTTGGGCAACACATTTTCCAATACTTTTCCAATGTCCATGAAAAACCTTCATCACTCTTCTCAAGAACCATTTCTCATACAAACTCCTATGGCTTCATAGACAAACTTGACACTTTAATAGAAAATTGAAGTGAATAGGCAGTTTATTCCACGACCTTGCTGCAAATGTATCTGTGTGTACCAACTCTGATGCTTATGATTCCCATTTCAAACCATGAGGCTTGTTCCTGTTGAAGTCCACAAGCCATGACTTTATTGGCACCTCTTTCTTTTCCCCTCAAGTCCTTTTCATTCATCATCCTCACTCTCTCCCATATCTTTGAACTTATCTCAGTTGGATCCCGTACTTCAGACTACTAATGGGTTCAAGATTTTCCCAATGTAAGCATTTCTTCCTGGATTGGGCTTTCATCTAGCCACCAACTTGTTCTATCTATTTCCATCTTGTCTACGTGGCTTCAGAACAGCATATATTTCCAGTATGCCCTTTCCTCCTTTACCATTCCTTCCTTGGTCCTATCATCATACTCTATTTTAATAGTTCTCTCAGTGAGTAACCAGTAATCTTTTTACTGAAAACTCTACTAAAAAGTTCAGTCTTTAGTTTCCAGGCTTTTTGAAGCTTTGCTGATTAGGAAGTAGTGAAGAAGAGATTGGAGAGGTCCACCCAAAGCAGATGGAGGGCTCTGTGAGGAGAACCGAGGAATTTTCCACTGAAATTCTGAAGAGGTTCTGCAAGTTCACATTCATGAAGCTCTTTACTCCCTTTGTTTCCATGATTTTGTACTCTCTTGATTCTCTTTCTATCCTTTCTATCTCTTTCTTAGACACAGTTTCTTCTGCTTACCAATGAAATGGTGTGGCCCAGAAGTTGCTCCTGGGAGAGCTCATCCACTCTCATGTTTTCAAGTGTCTGATATAGGATATTGATTCCCCTGTGGACAACTTTAGTACTGGCCTCTATTGCAGTGGATTTCATATTTACTTATACTGCTGGCACTGGGAGGGTGGAATGTTCCAAAATTGGGAAAGAGGATGAACTTGGTGTACACATGTGTGCAGAAAAGAGGTAATGTAACAGACCTGGGACTTAGAAAGGTCTTCTTGCAAGGTTGGCCCTTGGCTGACATCTGGAAACTTGGATTTCGGTAGTGTTCTCACCATTCTCTAACAGATAAGGTTAGTTTACTGTGCCTAAACTGTTTGTACACACAATGGGATTTATGCTTTCCTTTTGGGAGTCTGGAATTTTGGTATGTGTTGGGGAAAGAGTACCTACATGACCAACCCCCAGTAAGAATCCTGGGTGCTGAGTCTCTAACGTGCTTCCTTGGTGGACGACAGTTCACGTGTATTGTCCCAGTTTAATTCTGGAGGAACTATGCCTGTTTTGTGTGACTCCAATGGGAGAGGACTCTTAGAAGCCTGTGCCTGGTTTCCTCTGGACTTTACTTCATGTGCCTTTTCCCTTTGTTGATTTTCCTTGGTATCCTTTCACTATAATACATTGTAACCATGACTATGACTATATGCTGAGTCCTATGGGTCTTTCTGGTGAATCATTGTCTCTGGGGATTGTCTTGGGGACTCCTGATACACATGTATTCTTATTTCATGGAATTCATGTCATACATTTGGAGACAGAAGTCAGAATGAACAAAAGAGCTGGACTGAATGCTAAAAGCAAAAAGAAATAAGAGGGGTGTAGGAAAGATGGGCTTAAGAGAAAGATCACCAGGCTCCATGGTGATGAAACCCTAGGCAGGTTTCATTCAACTGCTTTAACTATTTTTTGATATTTTTATGACTTTCTGGTTATTCCCATTCTTTACAGATAACCCCAAGAATTCAAGCACTTTTTAAAAAATTGAAGTATAGTTGATTTAACAATTTACAGTGTTAGCTTCAGGTGTACAACAAAGTGACCCTGTTATACGTACATACATACATACATATATATATATATATATATATATATATATATATATATACACATGTACGTATGTATATATATATATATATTTCAGATTCTTTTCCCTTATACGTTATTACAAAATTGAGTATAGCACCTTTCAGATGTGCTATACAGTAGGCCCTTGATGTTTATCTATTTTATATATAGTACAGTGTATATGTTAATCCCAAACTCCTAATTTATCCCTCCCCATCTAAGTACTTTTAAATACATTCCTGAATATTGACCTAAGTCTCTGTCTTTCTAAAATGTTTTTTCTGTATTTACAGTCATAACAATCCACAAAATACAAATTAACCGTCTATAAGATTTCTTGAGATTACATTATTCCATCACTCAATAAATATTTATTGAGCATAGATGTTTTATTGTGCCTCAGGTACTATGGTAGTCATTGGTGATTCAAAGATGACTAAGACAAATCTCTCTCTTATCCTCAGGGAATTCACTTAAGGGAAGAAAGATGTCAAAGGAAAAACAGGCAAAAGAACTTTGTTCAGATCACAGTTTTGCAGTTGCATATAAGTCTCAGGAGCTTTCTGGCCACCCAAAGCCTCAAATGCTCTGCCAAAGCCATGCTCCCAACAGGTGAACACAGAAAACTGTTAGGTGAGTCAGCATATGGAAAATGCTGGGGATTCCTGAAATAGCACTGAGTCATTAATCACTGATACCCTGGCTCAGTCCATGAAGCAACTGGAAATGAATAAGCAAAGAAAGTGAACTAATGGTTAGAGGATGGAAATACCCCAGGAGACATTTGTTGAGTCAGTATAAGAATGTGGAAAACTTCAACAGTCATAGATTCAAATGGAATTAAATTAAAAGAGAAGAGAGTTTTCCAAAAGCTTGATCTCCATTCAGAAATTTCTGGCAAACCTCATTCTTCTGGATTCTTTGGGGAACTGGAGAAAAGAGGGAAAGAGAGGAATAAAATGTTCTGACCATAGTGGATTCTAGATTTACATGGTATGACAATACATAGTACATAGACAGTGTTTTATACATGATTTGGGGTTGAATTATAAAAGATATATTATCATATAAAGGAAAAGATAAATGACACATAAGAATACAACCCTGAGAAACTGCTGGGAGGAAAAATGGACTTTGGAAGTTGTAAATTAATAAACTAAACATAACATATACTTTTTAAAACTATAAGTGGGAATACATATGCACAACTTCTTTCAAAATATTGGGTCTTGGCACAGTTGACTTGAAAGATCAAAGTGACACCAGATGTTGATAAGTCTTGTTTAGTGGAACCTCCCACAAAATTTGGAACTTTCCAAATTTTGAATAAGTGAGTTTCTGAAGAATATAACCACATTTTTCATTGATTCCCACTGCAAAATCAGGGATGTATTTTTTAGAAAACAAAGTTCTTTCATATATGTAAAAACCATATTTAGGAACACAGTCAATTTTTAAAAACACAACTGATAGGGGAAAAAAAACATCATGTGGGAGGGAGGGAGACACAAGAGGGAAGGGATGTGGGAACAGATGAATATGTATGACTGATTCACTTTGTTATAAAGCAGAAGCTAATAAAAAAATAAAATAAAAACAAACAAAAAAACACATCATTTCTAACAATACATGATTTTCCAAAATATTAACAATAATAGTACATACTAAGTCATAAAAATGTTGAATTGGCTTAAATTTGTTTATACATTTCAGTTAAAGATGTCAGTTTTGAATATTGACCAAGTCCTTTCAGGAAACTCAAATCTTCTTCATATTCAGCATAGCAGTTTTTCATTTTTTCTACTTTCTTCTCTTTTGAACTTATTTCTACATATCTCGCTTTACCATCTGTCCATGTTTCAACATCCCTGAAGCAGAGATAGGACTGAACACCAACAGGACCACAAACCTACTATCCACTAATTATGCACCTCCCCATTCAGGCATTGTGTTAAGCTGGATGGTCTTATTCCATTTACTTTTCTCAACACAATGCCCAGTGGGTGTTCTCAGCCTCATGTTATGGGTGAGGGAAGTAAAGCTGAAACGTCTATTCTCTCCTCACAAGTGGAGAAGCCTCCTTTGCTCTAGACACCAGCTTGTTTCTAGGATGGCCCAGCCACCTGGAGACAGAGCTATACACTGGGCCCATCCCAATGGTTTCTGCCAGGCCAGCCTAGGGTGGATTGCTGCTGGGCCATTGCTTAGAATTATCCAGTCTCAGTGTTTGGAAGGCCATTGAAGGACCTCAGCCAGCCACACAGAATGCATGACCTCCTGGGATTCTACCCCTCCTCAGAAAGTAGAAGTAGCTCAGTAACCTGGCCAGGAATTTAGTACAAGCCAGGACTGGGTGATGATAACTCATCCATAGATTTACCCATGGAAGCTGTTTGGCTGGGTCATCATGCAGGCTTGGCAACTCCTGGATTCACCTCTGCCTCCAAGAAAGGCATTTGGAGAAAAATTCTAATGGGTTTGGGTTTTATCTCTGGGTTTCACTGATTCTTCAGTTTGCCTTGTGGATGCCAATCAATAGGGACTGAATACAGTGCTCATAGCTGTGTAGAAAAGATTTGTGCATGCAAAGCATACCCTGTTAAAGCAAATAACAATAATGTCAAGTGAAATATTGTCTTTCAAGAAGTTATTGGCTCTGCACAGATATCTGTTGCTGAATTCTTCCCATTCATGTTAAGACATTTTCTCAAGTCTCATCATCTTTTTGAGACCACATGTAATTCAGGAGGCTATAGGTTTAATAATTAATAGGATCTGACCAGCCAGTTTCTTTCCTAATGTTTTCAATCAATCAGTCATCCACAATGAGCAGCTACGATGTCCTTGACCCTTCTTGGAGTGAGAGCATTATTTTTTTTCTTTGCTTCATTGACTTATATTCTTTTCCTGTCTCAGTGAATAAAGCTCATTTGCTCAAGGCAGACACCTGAGGGGATCTTAACTGTCCACTCTTCATTTTGTCCCCTCCGATCTGTTACCTGGTCCTGTCCACTGTGCCTTCCAGGCCTCTCACCTGGTCCTCGACTTCTCCCCACTCCATTGGTCTGGCCCTGGTCCAGGCAGCTCAGGTTGTTAGAAGAAATCCTCAACAGTTCACCCTCAATGATGCTTCCACTCTTTCTAAAAGGAAAACATGACTGCATTTTCCCTTGCTTAGAATTCTTCAGGGTTTCTCTGGCCAAAGGGTAAGCTCACATTTTTGCCCACCAGAGAGAGCTCTGCATTCACTACCCTCATCCCTTCAGGTCAACTTCTATTTATTGAGCACCTACTGTGTGTCAGGCACTGATCTAGATGCTGGAGATACAGCGGCAGACAATATTCACGCTCTTATGGAACTTCATTCTACTGAGGAGAGAGATAATAAACAAAATAAATCGTGTGTGTGTGTGTGTGTGTGTGAGACACACACACACACACCTCGATATGTATGTTTGGAAGGTGACTTGTGGAAAAGTTATAGAGGACGACTTTGAGAAAAACAAAGCAGAGCAGGATTCTAGGGAATGATGGGGAAGGGATTATTTAAATAGAGGATTAAGAAAAGCCTCGTTGGGCTTCCCTGGTGGCGCAGTGGTTGAGAGTCCGCTTGCTGATGCAGGGGACACGGGTTTGTGCCCCGGTCCGGGAGGATCCCACATGCCGCGGAGCGGCTGGGCCCGTGAGCCATGGCCGCTGAGCCTGCGCGTCTGGAGCCTGTGCTCCGCAACGGGAGAGGCCATAACAGTGAGAGGCCTGCGTACCGCAAAAAAAAAAAAAAAGAAGCCTCGTTGAGACACTGACATTTTGATAAAGCTGTGAGCTAGTCCCCTCCTCTCTGTGCAGCACCATTCCCACCCCCTCTCTGTCTCTCACTTTGTTCCACAATACGGAACCCATGGTCGTCCCCAGAGGCACCAGTTCCTCTGGTCCCTAAGCCTTTGTGTGTACTGTTGCCTCCCTAGGACATGTCTGCTCTCCTGCAAAGGCAGACCCAGTCGTCTTTGTGTCTGCTCCCTCCGCCCCACAACTAGACTTCTCCAGTCAGGCTAACTATGACCTCTAACTTCACCTGGAACAAACCTACCAGAGTGACTGGAATTGCATACCATAATTCCCTTTCCCTGTCTAAACACATAGATACAGATATAACCATGTGCTTACATGATATACAACACCTTTTATTTATTGAGTCTTACCACGTACGTACTCTGTATTCTACATTCCTTTCCATAACAACCTAATGGGGTGATATTATCTCTATTTTACAAGTGAGAGAAGTCATTTGCCCAGTCCCTTTCTACTGGCGGAGCTGGACTCAAACTGAGAACTCTCTGACCCCTATGACCTTGCTCTCTCACACCCTCCCACAGCTTCCTCCCAAGACTAAGCTACCTTAGGGCACATTCTGTCACTTTGGATTTTTATATCCATGCACCTAGCACAGTACCTAACACAGAGTAAGTGCTCAGTAACTATTTCTCCAATAAACACATTTAAATACTATGCATTCATTCATTTATCATTCGCAGTGTGCAAAGTTTCCATGTCCAGCCCCTTGAGTATCTCTCCATAGGCCTAACCTTTCAATAATAACAATAGCAACATTTTCACAGCACCTACCATGGGACAAATACTCTTCGAAGTACTAATACCAGTTTCTTTAATACTCACAACAACCAGATGAAGTGGGAGGTTCCCCATTTTACAGATGGAGAAGCTGAGACTCCAGTCAATGAGATCACTTTCCGAAGCTCACACAGCTAGTAAGTGATGGGGTTGAGATTTGAACCCAGATATCTATGACCTGGCTCTGGAACCTCTACTTCCTTTCTTTTTTTTTTTTTTTTTTTATTGAAGTATAGTTGATTTACAATGTTGTGTTAGTTTCAGGTATGAAGCAAAATGATTCAGCAAAGTCATAATATAGATACTGGATGGATATATATATATACACATTTCAAGATTCTTTTCCATTATAGTTTATTACAGAGTATTAAATATAGTTCCCTGTGCTATATAGTAGGTCCTTATTGTTTATCTATTTTATATATAGTAGTGTGTATCTGTTAATCCCAAGCTCCTAATTTATCCCTCTCCCGCCTTTCCCCTTCAGTAACCATAGTTTGTTTTCTATGTTTGTGAGTCTGTTTCTGTTTTGTGAATAAGCTCATTTGTATCATATTTTAGATTCCACATATAAGTGATATCATATGATATTTGTCTTTCTCCGTCTGACTTACTTCACTTATACAATAATCTCTACATCCATCCATGCTGCTGCAAATGGCATTATTTCTTTTTTTTATGGCTGAGTAGTATATATATATATCCTTCTTTACCCATTCATCTGTGGATAGACATTTATGTTGATTTGTGTTGTTTCCATGTCTTGGCTATTGTAAATAGTGCTGCTATGAACATTGGGGTACATGTATCTTTTTGAATTAGAGTTTTCTCCAGATATATGCCCAGCAGTGGGATTGCTGGGTCATACGGCAATTCTATTTTTAGTTTTTTAAGGAACCTTCATACTGTTTTCCATAGTGGCTGCACCAATTTACATTCCCACCAACAGTGAGGAAGGCTCCTTTTTCTCCACACCTTATCCAGCATTTTTGTGTAGACTTTTTTTTTTTTTTTTTCTGGTACGCGGGCCTCTCACTGTTGTGGCCTCTCCCGTTGCGGAGCACAGGCTCTGGACGCACAGGCTCAGCGGCCATGGCTCATGGGCCCAGCCAGTCTGCGGCATGTGGGATCCTCCCGGACCGGGGCATGAACCCGCGTCCCCTGCATCAGCAGGCGGACTCTTAACCACTGCGCCACCAGGGAAGCCCTTTGTAGACTTTTTAATGATGGCCATTCTGACTGGTGGGAGGTGGTACCTCATCATACTTTTGATTTGCATTTCTCTAATAATTACTGATGTTGAGCATCTTTTCATGTGCCTGTTGGTCATCTGTATGTCTTCTTTGGAGAAATGTTGAAGCCTTTACTTTCCATCACTGCATCACACTGCCTGCCTTGGCTTTCCAGATTCATGTCGTAGACCCACTGAGGGATGTGCAGTGATGTGTATTGTCAGTTTTCTACATCTGAAACAAGGAATCATCACTAACATCTACTTGGTGTTGACATAGTTGAGAAGGTAACCTTTTAAACCCGTTTTTTTCCAGTGCTAAGCACTATCCAGGGGAAATTTGACAGCACCTTGGAGAAGGTGTAATCAAAACATGAAAGGAAAAGTATCCAAAAAGAAAGTGGATAAGTCTGTGATGGAGGAAAAACAACAAGAAATAATTTTGTTATTGTTTATTTTTTTTAAAGCAAGGAAGTATTGGTAAAACTGCTGTTGAAAGAGGATTGAAGCTGGCACAAAGGCAACAATATTCCAGATCACAAATGAAATCTGTCTTTTAATCAAATATCTAAAAACCCATAAACCTACCCTGGAGCCAAGAAGGAATATACTAAATTATATCAGAATCCTTAGACCTAGGGAATGTCTTACTTTCAGCAAGTAGCTACTTTTGAGCTGAAATGAAACATCTGAAAAACTTAAAAGGAAAATGTGCCTAGGAAATCAATCTGTGCTTTTTACACTGCCTGCTTCTCTCCCCAGTCTCCTCCAAAAGAAAAGGAGTAATTTTTCCACTGCCCCGTGAAGGGAACATCATCTTTGGTGATTTCTTTGCCCTAGAATACTGTTCATCTTATAAAACTGAACCTCTGACCACAGGCCTGATTCCAGCATTAAACAAGCACCACTGCTTTACTGAGGATGGTGAGAAACACTCAGTGAAGAGGTAATTCTGCTCAAGGGTCATTATTTTTTTCTTTTTTGTCTTTATCAGCACTTGAAAGAAAACCAGATATTTTCTTTTCATGAAAGTTGATGACTTCAGGTGGGGAATAAGCAGCTGTGGCAGATGGACTTCTCAAATGCAGTAAAATATCCTGTCTTCATATAAATGTTTATGGTAGCAGGAGAACTGAAGAAGAAAAACACAAGCAAAAAGTTGCATGACTCACAGGCTCAATTGCTTCTAAATAAAGCATTTCTCAGAGTTTCCCATGAGGTGTTTTGAGTGAACAAGCAGCAGGGTCCCTGCTAGTGTAGGGAAGGACATTTTTAAAAGACAGAAAGGTGCATCCAACAGTAAGTCAAGAAAATCATTCTGTTGTTTTTGATGTTTAAGAGAAATATATGTCTAAAATGAGGCTATGTGATCACATATGCCCTGTCCTAGTCCACATGCGGGCGGTGGCGTCTCTAGCCGTTCTTGGCTGGACCACTCTGTAGGTGATGAGCAGAGGTTGAGCGGGACGTCTCCTGTTGACTCACAGATTTTCCTCTAACAGAGCATCGTGAAGCGATGATAATTAAGTTTAATTTTAGACCTTGTGTGCCGAACCTGGGAATGTTTTCAAATTCAGAGCAGGCTCCTTTGACTTTGGCAATTGAGATTTGAAAGGAAGGTCAGAAGTCCTAGACTACCTCTATACTCTTCAGTTCTTTACTTTCAGAAAATTGCAAATTTGGAACTAATTAGGGAATAATCTTCTATTGAAACTATCCTGCAAATAGCAGGCACTTCTGGCCTTGACTCAGATTCAAACACAGAAGCATCACCACCTCCCTTCATGGTCAAGACTTCCTAACTAATTACTCAGTGCCTTTTCCACTTGTGTGAAAAATCTTTTTTTTTTTTTTCCCCCAGTCAAGTCTAAAGGGCTTGAGCTTGTTAGGAAACATGTTGGAATAATCTTCAGATTCTCACTGGGGCTGGCTAGTGATGGTCTCATACGACCTGATAACAAATTGGCAATATTATGTTAGTTGACTCAACCATTTCTAGGTACCTGGTATGAGTAGCAATATAGAAATGAACAGTTGTTCCAGTGAATAGAATAATTACTATCTAGAATGCGTTCAACCTTCCAAATGCTCAGAGGACCCTAGGGTTGAATGAGCTGTCTTGTCCTGGGTTGCCAAATTTAAAAAATAAAAATACAAGACACTCAATTAAATTTGAATTTCAGGTCAACACGGATGACATTTTAGCTTCTCTATATCCCATGCAACATTTCATTATTCATAGTTTACCTGGACATCAAAAAAAATGTACCTGCTACTTATCTGAAATTTAAATTTTAGCTGAATAACCTATATTTTATCTGGTAACCCTTCGAGATGCATGAGCTCTTCTGAGGTACTACTTTATCAAAAACCCATTCTGAATATTGTCCTGCAAGAAGTGGGGAATCTAGAGGAAATACATCAAAACAAAATTTAATTTAAGCAAGAAAATAGCCACTCTGGAGAGGCCTTTCCCAGCCATTAACACATACTGTAAAGCTACCCCCAGAAAACCAGCGGGGGAAAAAGTAAAAGCAACATGACAATTTAATGAATCCTGTGACCTAATACTTCCACCAGACAGAATGCAAACTCCCTGCCAGTCACCCTGAGGTTCAAGTTCCAGTATCTTCATTTTTCTTTCCTATGTTTCACTGCCTCCTGTAGGGGAAAATAAAGGAAGAGATAAAAGGAAAAGGAAAAAAAAAAGGGTCCAGTATTTTAATGTACATTTGTTTTGGCATTAGCTGAGTTCTGGAGACAAAAACAATCTCCTGCTTTTAATTCAGTCCATGTGTAACAGAGTTGTATGTTGGGAGATGTGGCTTTAAGTAAGAACAATTAACAAGCATTTTTGATCACAGGAAGTTCAGAAGAGTCCCTGCTCCTTAGAATATAATAAACATCGACTTAGCAGTTAGAGAGTCCACATTGTGTAGAGTCATTTTGAAGCATCCACTTTGATTGGTGGCAGAGGGAGATGGGCCCTGAGAGCTCACGCCGCCACCATCCATCTATCCATAGACCTCTCTGTTCAGAGCTGGGCTGTCCTTCCGCCCAGGGAGGCTAGCTCGGCTGCCGTTTCTGGGCAAGTGGCCATGGCAGGGATGTTTGCTTTAGATAGCCTGCAGCTGGCTGAGTGGGCGTTTCATTCAGACAACACAGGCGCCTCCCACTGTCTCTACTGTTTCAGGCTAGTGAAGCCTCTGGGGCCTTTTGATTTATAAGGAGCTTTACATGCCTGGAGTTATAGTTTTAGGAAGCAAAGTCGTGATGAATGAGGGTCTGGCTGTTGATCTCAGGGATCCACACACACACAACAAGGTTGGCAAACCCTTCCTCCCTTGGGATGGTCTAAAGAAGATGCCAGACAGGCAACGTGGAGGACATGGGTGCCCGCACATAGAAACCTGGTTGTCACTAGGGCAGTGATGACACGGTGCTTGTTCATTCCACAGCTGCCCATCTCAGGGCTGACCCTAGTAGTGAGAACTCAACATGTGAGGCCTTCTGGCTGTTTAATATCTGTTTAAACAGATATTCTTACATCTATGTCATTTTCAGTTTGAGACCATAGAGGGCTGTGAAGGGAACTGTTAACTTTTCTGGGCAAAGCCTGAAGTTGATACTATTTTTTTTTTTTTTTAGATGATTGTTCTCATAGGTGCTGAGAATGAACATGCTGTCGGGAGGAGCGTGGGGAATTTTACATGGAGAAGTCCGAGAAGTCTTATTTTCTTATCCCAGATGACAAATGACCGCTTAATTGAGAAAAATTCTAGCTACAGCAGTTCACTGGGGGAATGTGAAAACAAAGTGAACCAGAAAAGAAATAGAAACCCAGACTTTTCAGTTCCTGTTTATCCTATTTTTAATCTCGACATCTCAGTTGCTCTCTTTCTTGTTTCCCTGGCCTTGCTGGAATACTTACACACACCTGGCTTTCCATGTGCCTTGGGGACAGCGAGGGGGTGAGGCCCAACATGGAGAGGGCTCTGCTGCCTGCCTGTGGGCTCAGAACCAGTGTCCATGCTGGCGTGTGTAAGAGGAGGGGCTATCAGGAAACTGGGCCACGTCTAATTCGAAGCTGTTGGCAAAGTATGAACGATCATCCCTCCCTGCATTCATTATCTACCTTGGCTAAGAGACTGGCAATTCCAGACCAGTGGGAAGAAGGAAATGTGGGGAAGGGTAATCGTGAGACTGTGGACAAATGTTCAGACTGACTTGTGGCTGAGGAGAGAGGAATGTCTATGTACATTGGGCCCCATGCGTATTCTCTCTCTCCCTCTCTATCTATCTCTCCCTCTCTCTTCCTAGCCTCCAGAGATACAGAGGCAAAGGAGACCAAGGGATTCCTGGCCCTTAGAAACCTTGTAAGGAAAAAAACCATTCACAAGGGATGCCTATGACGTAGTGGACGTTGGTACCCCACACCACAATGCACTTACATGTGTGAACTTATTTTTCCTTTCCCCTACGAGTGAAATAATTCATACTGCTATGTGGTTCCACAACTGAAACAGAGAAAAGTGAATAAAGCACACCTCACGCCCCCACAAAACATCTTCTGAAATAAAGAGTCAAATGCGTAAACTGGGATTTCAAAGCCGAGGGGAGAGCACCGTGGGTCCCTGCCCTCATCTCCCAGAGCGGCCTGGAGCCCTGGTCTGCAGTTAGGTGTCTGTGAGTCTGTCTTCCCACCCGACTGTAACCTCTGAGGGGAGGGCTGTACCTGTGTGCTGGCTTCTGCCCAGCACTGCCCAACACTGCAGCTGGGCACAGGACAGGGGACCTGTGGGGATACTCTGCCAAGGGTCGTGCGTACCCAGGCCCCCTCCCACGGTTTATCTCCCATTCAGCATATCTCACAGCCTGGAAACCCAGAGTCACTGCTCAAGGGTCACTTCCGGCCTCCAGCCTGCTTAGCTATTCACATCTGCAGTCAGCAGCCCTCTCCAGGACCCTCGAGGGTGGCCCCGATGTAGCTTCCCTCTTCCCTTGATGGCTTGCATTTGGCTAATTGACCTGGCGTATTACCATGTGAGAAGAACCATCCCTAGTTTCCATCTCAGAGGAAGAATGAGAAGTTCCTGTGACCCCTGTGGAACCAGGTCTACATCTACTTCTACCATGGACCCCTCTCCCCCAACCTGGAGAGCTGGAACCTTCTGGAACCCTCTGGAAAGTTGTACAGGCTGTTGAGCTGCTAGAACAGAGCTCAGTAATACATTTACTCAGTTCAAGCAGTCTTCAGCTGTAAGGGTGCTCATTAGAAACTTGCACTACATAGACGTAAATGATGTGAATAGAAATGGATACATTTAATAAAAATGATCGACTTTGCAGAATTGCTTCAGGGTTTCAGTTTTTTTCTTTGTCGGTTCTTGTTTATTTTCTTCAGTCCCAGATAATCTTGAAATAGATTGCTGGTGTATAATTAATTTTAAATGTCATAACATTTTGAGCCAGGCTAATTTTGATGACAGTAAAGAACATTTTGAAGTAGTTTCATGATTTTCACAGCACGACTGATTTTATAAGGGAAAAAAAATATTCCCATATAGTAAAGCTTTAAAAGTGCTAGCAGTGTGGTTGTTTCCTCCAACATAAGCACCCACAACAGGAAAGCAAACAAACCCACGGTGGACCGAAAATGTGGTTTCTGGAACTCTCTTAAACCTTGGCTAAGTTTTGGGGGCTCCCAAAGGACAGGATTACTTCATGTCAAAGCAAAAACTCTCCTGACTCTGTAAACAGCCTACGGTTCCGGGAAATATGGAAAATGTAGATGAGAAATGAAATTGTGTTGTATTTGGAAAAGCTGTCGAGATCATGAAGTTTTCGTCCTGGGGGATCCACCTCTGTTGCTTTGGGGACTTTGGGGCCCTTCTCTTCCTTGTGTTCACTCCATCTGTTACCGAGCCAAGCTCATACTGCTCTCCACACAGCAGGACAATCGATCATGAGATGAGGTGTTGGGGAGAGAAAAAGCGACTTTATTCAGAAAGCCAGCAGACCAAGAAGATGGTGGACTCGTGTCCCAAAGAACCCTCTTACCAGGGTTTGAACGCTAGTTTCTTTTATAGAACAAAGAGGGGAGGGGAGGAGATAAAGTAAAAAAGATGCTAAGTTGTTGCAACTATTTCCTGGTTCTGCTCAGACACTGGAGGGGATGTGTTCATTTCTTCTTTCTTCAGCCATTCATAGGTGCTCAGGATGTTTCCTGTGAGCTAAACAAAGATATTTTAGCTTAAAGCTCAGGCATGGGAAGCAGGGCTCCTGGAGACAGGCCATTATGTATACTTTAAGCTATAGGAAACATCCCATTAGTGACTAACTTGTGGTAAAAGCAATAGAATACAAAGGTTAAAGAAAAAGAAACAGATCCAATATGGAGTCAGATTTGTTCTTCCCTGTCACACATCTCTCTTTACCTTCTTTTTCCCAAGAACACCCATCCCCAAATAAAAACCACTAATGATGATATCACAACCAACAAAACACCAATGATGATACGACAAGCCCCGTTCAATCCTATTGCTTCTTTAGAGCGCAAACTCCACTGTGCGTTTTCACAGGAATAGCTGTGTGTGGCATATACAAAACTCACAAAGTAAAAGACAAAAGTCACCGAGTCCCTCATTTCCTACTAGTTTTGTGGTAAAAACCAAATTGATACTCTCTTTTCTCCTCCCCACCACAGGACTGATTCTCGTTTCATGCAGCAGTATAGATAAGTGTCAACACTTTACTCTCACTGAGAACGCTTTATGGTTCAGTGAAAATCTAATGAATTTAAAATATTATTCTGATTCTATCCAGAAAAAAGCATTTAGCATAATACAGTATTCCATCAGAATAAGCTCTGAGCTTTTCTTTTGTTCCATCATAAAATTCATGTCAGGAAGGTGGAGGGTTGATCCTCCCACAAAGAAAAGCATGTGATAAAGGCTGTATCCCAGAATTTTAAACTCCATCTAACACATCATCCAGACAAAGAAGATTAGGGCTCTTGGCAGACTCATCAACAGTTTGCCTCTATTAGAAGTGAGAGAACTCAAAGAGAAGAAACTACAGTGTATTCCATCCATTCCTTTGGCAACAAGGATCTTCCCTTGTTTTAAACCAAACAAACATTGACAAGGAAAACCAGCTGCTTTTACAATGAATAAACCCATTACCTCAACTCTTTGTACATTACTGAGGTATTTTTACTTGTCAGATTTTCTGTTTTGTGGATGCTTGGATTTTCTCAGTATGCTGTCAATGCAGACAAAACAGAGCTGGTTTTAGCAGCAGTACCAGATGTGGATGAGAACATGGGCCTTCCTGGCCCTCCGAGTCCAAGGTTTGGTGGTAAGTTACCGCTGCTGTCAAAAATAGTAACAGCAGGATCTGGCACCTTGACACGACACTGCCTGGTGCTGGCTAAGCTCTCTGCACAGTAGCCAACAGAGAGGAGGCTACACGCATGCACGGGGAAAAGAGGACACCCTGGAGTTTTGACTCAGACCGTGCATCAGGAGTCAGCCCTGTTGTAGTTTCTACTGCAGCAAAGAAACCTCATGCATATTGATCCAAGGAGCCACCTGACTCTGGGTTCACTATGTTTGGCCCACTGTAGTCAGTAACATTAATTGTGCCAGGGGAACAAACGAACACTAAAAATCTAAAGCAGGAGTAGGAAGCATTTTCCAAAGGTACCAGCACTAGGGCTTCTTCCTTTTCCCATATCCCCTCTTTTCTAGATTATTGGGAGTCATCCATGCTCAGCATCACAACGGCTGGTGTTGAGAGTGTCATATGCTTCTAGAACCAATCAGAGGACCCCGTGACCCACAGGTCAGACAATTCGGGTCTACAGAGGCAGACAAGAGTGCTGTTTGACTGGCAGAGTAGAAAGAACAGCATCCATTTAAAAATGAACAAGTGGGGGCTTCCCTGGTGGCGCAGTGGTTGAGAGTCCGCCTGCCAATGCAGGGGACGCGGGTTTGTGCCCCAGTCCGGAAGGATCCCACGTGCCGCGGGGCGGCTGGGTCCGTGAGCCATGGCTGCTGAGCCTGCGCGTCCGGAGCCTGTGCTCCGCAACGGGAGAGGCCCACGTACCGCAAAAAAAAAAAAAAAAAAAAAAAAAAAGAACAAGTGGGGTCTACCAGAGTGGTCAAACTGTCACAATCCAGCACCATGATGCAGGTTCAGAGCCAGGATCTCTGAAATGATTTGCAGTAGAAGTGAAAGTTGTAGTTTAAAATAATGTGTTTGTACACCTAGTGCCTTCTGATAGCTAGACTCCAGGCTTGGCCGCATCTAGTTTGCACGGAGTCTAGGCCATGGACTGAGGATGGCTTCAGACTATTTCTGTGTTGGTCTTGGTACAACCGCTTGTTAACTAAGTGACCTTGAGCAGTTTCTTCAGTTCTCTGGCCTTCACTTTTCTCACTTATGGAATGGGGACAATGAAATAGTATCTTCCTCAGAGTTTATTGTGAATAGTCAATGAGACGATGCATGGAATACATTTATCACAATGTCAAGCACATATTCAACACTCAGTAGATGCTGGGTATGGTTATTAGACAGCAGTCACAATAAGCCTCCTTTTCAATGACTGACCAATGCCCATAAGCACGCTACGGAGTCTAATATGGCTGAGAGACTCTTCATATTGGAGTCCCTGCCTCTCACCAACCTTATCTCTCAGCACTCTCCCCTCTGAATTCAACACTCCAGAGATGTTGAAAATCAGTCAGGTCCTCAAAAATCTTGTGTTCTCTCTAATTCTCAGGACTTGGGACATGTGCTCCCTTTCCTTGGAATACTCTGTCAGTACCTTTTAGTCATCCACACGCTAGTCACTTCACATTAACTTGGGTCTCCCTGCCCCAAGCTTCCCAGAGTATACACTCTATTATCTTCACTTGTTCAGTGCTGGTCTTCTCTCTGTGACTGACAGCTCCATGACATCAGGGGCCGTGATGAACATCTCACTATCCCTAAACTCTAGTAGAGGTCTCATCCCATAATAGGTGTTCTGTCAATATTGAGTGAATGAATGAATGAAGTTATAAAACCACCTGGGGGTCTGAAAATTATAAATACCCTCTTTCTAGGTGGCTCACTTCAGAAGTGAATAGACCTCTGAATAGGATAAGAATAGCTAGTGAATATTCAGTGCAGAAGTGAATACGATATAACCTGTTCCTCTCTAAAGGCATGGCTTTTGCTGAAGAAATGACTAGTTGTCTCCCAGTATGTGGTCTAATATTTTTCCATAGCAACAGAAGTCTTGATTTTTAATTGGGCCCATGGTCACTTAAAAAAAAACAGACTTTCCTAACATCCTTTGCAGTTAGATGTGATCCATTTTGGATAAGTTCTGACCAATACAATGTAAGCTAAATGTTGCACCTTTTCATTCCATTCTCTACAAAACCCAGGTTATAAGTGTGTAGTCAAAGTCATCAGACTGCCACCTGCTGTGTGTTTTATAGCAGACTCTGACATCCTACCTTGAATGACAGTTGGAAGGCATTCTGTATTACGTTCTTTTTTCTTTCTCTTTCTCTACTCTGATACTTGGAATAAAGGTGCAATAGCTGGAGCTTTCGCTGCAATACTGAACTTTGAGGAACAAGGCTGTACTTTAGTGCTGACGAAGCACAGAGCTAGAAGGAGTTTAGGTCCCTGAGTATTTTAGGGAGCCATCCATCAGGTAACCACCATACCAGCCCTGGACTGCTTACACTCTGAAGTTTTCATTTGGTTAAGCTATAATTTTGCTCTGTTACTTGCTGTTGGGATTCAAAGAAAACTCTTGATTATCAAGAATTGTATTATAAAAATAATTATTTCAGTTGGAGGAAAAGAACTTAAAGGTATTTTTATTGAAGAACAATTATAATAAAATTTTAATAGCAATAATGTTTTTTACTGGTGCTAACTGAAGATTTTTTTTAAATCCTAAACATAACTAAACAAGTTATAAATATCATGAAAGATCAGACCAAAGTCAGTGGATTTCTAGATTCAAAACACATAGTAGAACCTTACACAACTGCCACTGGTGAACAAAAGAATATAATGTCAACTGAGCAGCCGGTCACTCCAGAAAGCAGTTCTGCTTTCCAAAGCAGAGAACACTATGCCATTTTTTCTTATGTTCATGGTACTATTTCTCAATTACAAGCCCATGATAACTGGGAACAACATTCAAAATATTTATCAATCTGTACAGTCTAGATGCTGACCCATCAGAACAGATGCTGGTTGTAGAACAACTAGTATACCCATCCCGGAGCAGGCTGATGTACTACCAGCCAGATGACACCAATAGCAGCCTGTGTATGGAAATCATGTTTCCCAGAGAATAGACCACATTCTGTGTATTCTGTGGTATAACACGTGGGAGAAATGCCTAGATCGTGCACAGAATGCCCTTGTCTATAGACGTAGCTTTTTAAAATTTGTGAGTCTCCTGATGGATTAGTTTAGAAGAAAACAAGCCCATGGATCCTTTTAGAGAGATTTTTGAATGGTGATTAGCTAGCTCTTTAACATATACTTTCCTTAACCATTGTTTGCCTGTGTTGGAATGAGTGCTTACGCTCAAGCATGTGTACACAAACACACACACACACACGCACACACACACAGTAGTGTGATCGCAATCATGAATGCATTCAATTGGACCTGCGACAGCAATGCTGCTTCCTTTCATTCCAGGAACAAGAAACGTCAGCGCCTCCAACATCCTGGGCCTGCTTCTGGCATTCGTTTCGCAGCTCCCAGTGTCTAAAAGACTACTATTTTTGATGTGCAGCTGTTGAGTTGAAACATCTGAGAGTTTCTCTTCTCCAGGCGGGTTTGGTGCAAGATACCAGTAAACGATCATTTGTTTCAGTTCTTATAAGCGTCAAGAGACTAATATTAGAGAACGGTTCCTCCTACACATGCTCCTTCTCTTCTGGCTTTCAGCCTAGAGGATCTCAGACCCCGAGGAACCGTGCGGAGCCATGATCAGGCAGGCCTGGGCTTTTATCCTCAACGCCTGGGGGGGTCCATCTGGCTTACAAGGCTGACCGATGGGAGAACGGGAACATCCTGGGTCAGCCCCGCATCCTGGAGTCCACACTAGGTCCTTGCTAGAGCTGAACGCATCTCCTTTTGCCTTCTTCCCTGTGGATTTGGAGACTCACTGGCTATGATTCTCTGAAACAGTCATTTGTGTACTTGGAGTCCACGTGAAATCCCCTTTCAGCTCAGGGGGAAGAGGGTGGTCAAAATTTATAACAACTGGTAAGATTTAACAACTGCTGAGGCCAGAGCATTTATGCAGCTGGATTGGCCACTGAGCACAGAGCTTGAGCAGCCTCCTGGCGACTCCTTGTAATGGACTCCAGGGGCTCAGGGAAGCAGCTCTTTGCCCGTTGATGTGGGACACATCTCCACATCTTAACAATAGGCAGGTCTGTTGCAGCAGGTTTCTACGGAGAATCCCCAGCCTCAAGTCTGACAATCATCCTGTTTATCTGTCCTCGTGGTATTTATCAACCCTGCTCACATGATGATCCATAACTGGATAATTCACAAGGTCAAAAAGACACCCCTATTTGCCAATAGCCAGACAGTCTTTGCCTATATCTGGAGAATTATTTAAGATCATTTACAAAAAAATGTGATCAAATTGTTAAAGTGTGCACACGAGAGATTATAGTAACATAAATGCCAGTTTATTTCTGACTTAGAGTGTATTGAATTTCACTGGAATCAGCAGTGCAGTGTCATATGTTAAAAAGACCCTGATATAATTGTAGGTTGCTCCAGCAGAAGTGTGATGCTTCATGCTGCTCACTGGTCAGTCTACGTCTGCTCTCTGGGCTCTCATTCTGGCCACCACACTTGGAGGAAGTGATGCAAGAGTATACATATCCATGCACCAGTGAGGGGTCCTAGAAACATGTCATGTGGGTAAAGACTGAGGGGTGTTTCATTATGGGTGTCATGAATGATGCCTTCCATTTTGCATGAGGCTTTATTTGGAAGAGGAAATAAACGTATTCTCTGTTGCCTCAAAAGGGTGAAATAGCGGCAGTGAGTAGACGTTAAAGGAGGGAGAACTGGGGTTAACCTAAGGGAGAATTAATGGAAAGAAAATGAACTAAACAGTAATGTAAGTTCAAGGTCATCCCAATTCAGTTCAAGAAACATCTGTGAGGCACTTACCATGCCCTGGTTACTATGTACAATGTTGTAAACATAATTCTTTATGAGTACAGGCACTTCAGTCTACAATGAGATACAGATATGGAAAGAATTAATAAGAAAACATCAGAATATGTGCCACAAGAAATACTTTTATAAGATTCCAAGGAGTAAGGAAGTAATGAATTCTTCTGAGGGGATTAAGAAAGTGTCTATAAAAGAATAAAAGACAGATCTAACATTTGAAGAATTAATTTCTGTTTGAATAAGACAGACAGACCGACAGACAAGGGATGGAAAGTATTCCAGGGTGAGGGGACAGTACATGCAAAGCCTAGGGAGGCACTTCAAGTTGTGTCTAGAAAACTCCAAAACACTTTCGGAATCGATTATTTCATTAGGGAGCACTGGCTGATATTCTCTTGGGATATTCTACATACATACAGTGAGCTGGGATTTTAATTCTTCGTTCATTGGGAAGCATTGCTTATGTTTCTACATTTGTTTGGTTTTCCTTGGTCTGCTCTTCCAGTCACTGTAAGGAAATTAATTAGCAAAGTGTTTTCTGAATTTATGGAAAGGGAAACATTCAAATAGGAGAAAAATTTAAGTTGGTTTTGGTTTCAGTGTTGTTGTGTTTTTTTTTTTTTCAAGTTGGCCTTTTTTACTTTACATAGGAATAAGCTTCTGTTTTGATGGCTTTGGAGACTGTGCTGCAATTTAAAGAAATATATACAGTATCCTGAACCTTGGTTCTTGGAGGATAGATTGGAACTCTGCAAATGGCTAAGGTTTGGTGAAAAGACGGATGATAAGGCAAGGGTAGTACCAGTCTTTTAGTTAAAAAAAAAAGGATAATCTGAAGGGTCCCATACTCAAGTAGATATATAAAAATTTTCAAAATTGCTTCAAATAATTTTTATATTTTTATTTAAATTTTTTTTCTTACGAAAATTACATTTATTAGTTTTTGATTCTTTTCAAGTAGCTTTGGTATTTACTTTACAGTAAACAACAAAAATAATAAAAAACCAGAATAGTTCCAGGAGAGGTCTCCTGATAGATAAGTATGGAAAGATCTCTTTTGGAGACTGATACACAGATATTAAAATCATTTTATGTGTCTTTAAGCATAATATCTTATGTCATAAAACTTGATACTTCTCACAAACTAAATTCTGTGAAGTTCTTGTTTTTCCCCCAAGGTCTTTCTGCAGGTTTATTTCTGCTTGAGGACTTCTTGTCAGTGTAATTCATTGTGTTTGCTTGTTGTTGCAGTCAGTGTCAATTTTCTTCTTTATGCCTGCCTCCTTTTTTTAAAATTAATTTTTATTGGAGTATTGTTGATTTACAATGTGTTAGTTTCTGCTGTACAGCAATGATTTTTATTTTTATTTTTATTTTTATTTATTTATTTATTTATTTTTGTGGTATGTGGGCCTCTCACTGTTGTGGCCTCTCCCGTTGTGGAGCACAGGCTCCGGACGTGCAGGCTCAGCAGCCATGGCTCACGGGCCCAGCCGCTCCGCAGAATGTGGGATCTTCCCAGACCGGGGCACGAACCCGCGTCCCCTGCATCGGCAGGCGGACTCCCAACCACTGCGCCACCAGGGAAGCCCTATGCTGACTTTCTAATATAAACTAGAGCAGAAGTTACTTAGCGTGAACAACACTATCTTATTCAGACTTTTGGTTTGAGAAGCTGTTGGCCTCCCTTCTGCCTCCTGGTTCAGATGCTTCATAGAACAAAGCTTCCCAGAAGGGATGCATTGAGTGTGCAAAAGTGCTGGCCCCTGGGACGGGGGCTTTACATAAGTTACCTCCTTTAATCCTGACACACCTTTGAAACAATTGTTCTTTGCAGATGAAGAAAGGTGGCCCAGAGCAGCTAAGCTACAGCGTCCTGCAGTCCTAAGTTGTTTCTCTGGGTGTGTCTCTCATTGCCTCAGCAATGCTCAGTCCTTGGTTCCCAGTACCCTCTGAACTTACCTTTACAGTGGACTCATATTTTAATTACCTCTTCCTCTTGGATAGCAGGGATGGGTCATGTTCACTGCAGCGTCCCCAGGACTCAGCATAGAGCTGGGAACCTCAGTGGGGCTTGTATTTGTTGAAGGAACTGAAGCCAGATGAGAAAACAGAGTAGAAAGCACCTTTGGAGGCCAAAGAGGGATCAGCCTGGACTGGAATGAATGGAAAAGGATTCCCAGAAATGGAACTTGCAACTCACCTGCAAGAATGGGTAGAATTTCAAGCCAGGATGATAGTATGAAAAGGGTAGGGTTGAGGTGGGGGGCCAATGATGTTGCCTCTTTGTCAAGAAAAGTGCACAAAACTGAATGAGACAATTCTTTCATTCTAATGTGTCTCACTTTTCTTCTACCTTTCTAAAATCATACATGGCAATTTAGAAAAATTGTGCTTTTCTTCCTCCCAAAGTAAAAATCTGATTTCATTCATCATAATAAATACAATTTAATTTAGAGTGCATTCATGGGTTTTGGTCACTTAATTGGAGATATATAGTATGCACTTAACATTTTCAATTTAGCCAGATATTTTTCAATTGTCTCAGGTACTGATTTGAAAATTATATTTTCTATTTCTAATCTGATCTTACTTAAATTCCCTGTTGTTCAAATGATACAAGCTTAATTTTTCTTGTAATTAAGAAACATTTTACTTTTTGGAGACTGCTAAATGTTCTAAGATACTAAATTTGTTGCCCTTGACACTACAGTTAGTAGCAAAATTCTAGAGAAGGAGGTTAAATAAAAATGTATTATTTTTGTTTGTTTTTTAATCTTTCAGTGAGCTAGGGCAGGATCTAAGAAAAACTGCTTCTCAGTATTCTAAACACCTAGAGACCAGTTTCCTTAGAACATGAACGTGCAGTCAGATGAAGGCTTCCAAGCATTCAACTTTTCATAGTTCTGAGCTGAGCTCTTCTTACTGCTGGAGAAAAGGTGGAGAGAAAGAAGCTAATGTTACAAGCTGTTTCTCTCAAGGCGATTAACCTGTCTCCACCTCCTTCCCCATACATAGAGCCTTTTGATGCAAACCTGCCAAGAGCGGTGCACTAAAAAATAAATATTTCCCAGTTCAAAGAGGCAGTCTTACGCTTCCGCTTAAAGTATATTGAAAAAGTTATTTGCTTTCTTGTCTCTTTACACTAGCAAAGCAAAGCTGAAGCCTCCATGGGTTCACTTTTTCAACAGCAACCTCTTTCCAAAGATGAGCTTGCCAGGGAAAGAGGTGGACTTTCTCAAAGCCACTAACGGAAGGTGATCCTTGGATGAGATTAGGTGACTCCACCAACTGAAGAGAAGCAAGGTATTGCCCTTCTTAAGTGAGCACATTGAAGAGGGCTATCAGTAAACCCAAAGAGTCTAATGGAAAAATTTGATAATGTATCAGGAAGCATCACAGATCTGCAAGATGGCAGTGGCTCCCCCAGCAGATGGGGTGTTTAAGGACATCATTGCTCTCAGGGGCAGGTACATATGCTGGGAAGGGGGGCACAAGCCTCCTCACTGAGACCAATGACAGCACCTGAGAGAGAGAAATCGAGTGCACTGATTTCAGATTCAATGAAATCTGGGACTCAAACTCTCCCACATACCAGAGGAGGGTGCGAGGCGCTAAAAGAAATGACAAAGCTTGGGGAGTGGATGCACACTGACTCAGGGAGAAGAAATGTGGTTGAGAACAGCACAGGGTGGATTGGAATGTTCAAACCCTAATCTTGGAGGCATGTGCCTTTGTAACACCTCAACACATTTTGAATTATCCATGACATTGATGTTTGTGGACACATTTTGGTTCTGCAGTAACGAGTAATAGCAATTGTTCATTCAAGAAGTATTTAATGAATATCTACGATTTTAGGGTATTGTGCTGGGGCTTGTGAAGCCTGACGATATTCAAGAAGTGTCTGTCTCAAAGTTATTTAAAGGGTTTTTTCATTATTTTCAAAGAAGGTGTGTCTGTGTGTGTGCATGTGTGTATATATATATATATGTAATATACATACATGTGTGTATATATACATACACACACACACACACACACACACATATATATATATATATATATATATATATATATATATATATATATATATACTCTTTCTAAGTTATAAAAATGTTGGTAATAAGGTTTTCCAAAAATTGGCTAGAATTCTAGATTTTGCATGAGATTGTCTGGCATCAGTTGGTGAAAGAGAAGTCCTGGTCCTTTGCTGTTTAAGAAGACACTAGATAACTTTCTAATCAGCAGAGAAAAACTCTTCTATGGTTGGAGAAGAGCTGTGAAGAAACAACTGAATCTATAAAGTAGCAAAAAAAAGGGTTCTGAGTCCCAGTTCCACCCCTGTGTAACTGTGGACTGATTTCTTAACTACCGAAGACTCAGTCTGTGAGGACAAAAGCATCTCCTTCAAAGCGTTAGGTGAGGATTACATTTTGTAACAGCTGGCCCATGGCAAACACTCTGTAAATGTCAGTTCTTTCCCCAAGATATTTTCCCTTTGGTTGTACTTCAGTGCACTGGATTTGCACAGAATGAGGTTTCCTACACTGAAGATCTGACTGCCAATTGGAAAGGCCCATGAAGGAGCAGGTAGACTTCCTTGGCAATATGGCACCCAACATATCCTAAAACCTGCTCTCTTCAAAACACATTATAATGCTGGATAAAATATTAAATGCTCTTTAAGTACATGGCTTGGGGAATTGATCAGAGGCCAAAAAAGCAAAGCAGGAGCACAAATCCAGAGAGGTGACCACTAAAGTTGTCCGCAGCCCAAGTTGCCTGGCTATTCCGGGAGGCTAGGGCTTTGGATTTAACTTAGTGGTGAGCTGATGAGTTAGGTGAACCCATGTAAAACTAGGGTCCTTGAAGACCTGCGCCCTTAGGTATGTGTTGGCACATACCTAAGGGAAAATCTACAAAGAAAATCAGGCAATAATAAACACTAAGTTTCAGATACTGTTTACCTGCTAATTAGAAAGAAAGCAAAGAGAGTTTCAATATATTTTTATGTTCTACTTCTGGAGCTCTGAGGTGAGTACATGAATGCTTATTTTATACCTTGAAAGTAAATTATGTGTACACATATTCTTTGGTATGTTTGAAACATTTCTTAATATAAAAGATTTAAATATTGTCTTAAAATCCACCTTAAAAATTGCAGATAATAATAAATTTTGAATAAAAATTTCAAAAATTTTCTTCATCAGTATGTGTTCATTTCTGCAAAAGTTGGAAGATGAGAATCAAGAGGGAAAAGGAGAGAACATTGCAATTAGAGAATACAGTACTCTCTAGCTGTACTTGAAATCAATAATTAGATAATAGATGAATGACAGAGGAGAAATTTTACCATTTGATGATGTAATCTGTCAGAGTATTTCAGGAGACAGTTTGGTCATGTGGTCTTTTATGTTTCCCTCTTTGCCATGTCCTATAGGAACCTCAAAGCCCAGTCTGTGCTCAGCTGCTCTGGCTTTCCCTGCAGCAGGGGCCCAGCATCGCTTTCCTTTCCTGAGGGTTCGTCAGGGCATCCCAAAGCTGAGCCAGATTTGAGGCTGGTAGGTTTGAGTAACAAGAAGGAGTCTTGGGCCTCCCTGGTGGCACAGTGGTTGAGAGTCCGCCTGCCGATGCAGGGGACGCGGGTTCGTGCCCCGGTCCGGGAAGATCCCACGTGCCGTGGAGCGGCTGGGCCCGTGAGCCATGGCCGCTGAGCCTGCGCGTCCGGAGCCTGTGCTCCGCAACGGGAGAGGCCACAACAGTGAGAGGCCCGTGTAACGCAAAAAAAAAAAAAAGAAGGAGTCTTGCAGTCAGGTCGAGGCTAAACCAGGAAGGGGTATAAAAGCAAAGGGGGCTAAAGAGTTCCCTGTACTTCCTCTGCCAAAGCACTTCCCAGGCTGCACTGTCATGAGCTTTCTCTCCCCCGAGACTGCATGCTCCTTGAAGGCAGGGTCCCTGTCACTGTGGTTCTTCACCGTGTGGCCAGAGGTACAGGCACAGCAGAGGGTGCCCAAGGTAGGACTTCTATGAATAGGTATCAAGTGAACGAATAAATGATACATCACGGGCCCAGCAATCTTGGTTTTCCTTGTAGATTTCCTCCTATGTATGTGCCAAAATGAGATGTACCAAAACCTTTGTAAATGGTTCTCTGATGAGTGAATTAATCTGTGAGCTTTGCATCTTTTGTTCTGCATTAAATTTGTGAGGCTCGTGTGTTTTCTTAGCTCTGTTCCTATCCCACTGCTCAGTGTAGAGGACACGTACTCACAAGCAAGTGCGTGCTCGTGAAGATGTGTGCATTCATGCACATCCCCACACACACCACACACACACACACCACACACACACACCCCACACAACACACGCCATATACTACACACACCACACACAGAACACATATAACACAACACATGCTACATACTTGTACATAACACACACACACACAATACACCACATATTCACACCCACCACATGAGTCATTTACAAGCAAACATTCCACGATGCTTTCATGCCACCATCTGAGAATTCTGAAGAGAGTATCAAATGAAATATTTTAAATGATTTTTCACATGCTACCAGGTCACAAGAGTATGAGTTCATAAAAAATAAAACATTGAAACTGAATTAGCAACAGAGAATGGAGGTAATCTGCCTTTTAGCAAATGGGAAAGCAACATGAATGCCAGGCAGGACTCAGGTGCTGTGAGTGGGGGTTTGGGGGATCCTACTAGATGGCCGTTCCCACCTTCCAGGAAGGTAGCGGGGGCCTGAGTAGGTTCAGAGAACATTTCTGAAAAGTCCTTTTGTTTACTCGAATTGTGTTGCCTCCCCAGCCCGGTGCTCCCCTGGCTGTGTGCCCTGTTTCTGGTGAGAACTCTGACCTAAGTTCCTTTATTTCAGAACTAACCAGAACTGCCTGCTGCAGTGGCTGTATCTGTGGGCCTCAGGAGTTGGGGAAGAGGCCTGAGACTCCTGAGGTCAGGATCTACAGGAAGGGGCACTGCAGTGACCTTCAGTGACAGCAAGACTGTGACTTGGCCTCAGCAGAGGGGAATGGGTCATTCTCAATCACAGAGCTTGTCAGGTGACCTCTCATGGAGTCCCCATCATCAGGGGAATTTATCTAATTGCTGGGACACCAGAGATTAGGAGATGGGCCCATTGGTTTTGTAGGGTGGATTAACCTTCTAGATGGGACAGGAATCTGAGAGATGCCTATTTATCTGCAAAATTTTATCTCCCTTTCTGGTTTGTTCTCTAAGTTGCTCAGGATTTGACCAGTGGGTAAAAGTCATACAACCTGCGTGGGAGTCTAGGAGCAAGGTAGTCAGTGAGCAGTGTGCTCACTTAGACTCTTCAGGTGTCCAGGAGAGCCCTCTCTACTAGCTTCTGGAAAAACGGGGAGTGGGGCAAGGTAGACCCTCAGTCAGAGCCAAGAAAGTTCTGACATTCTCATAAGGAGCCCTCCCCTTCTCGCCTATCTGCCTAAATCAGAGATCCTCTGATCCTCCTCCAAGACTTTTCCTAGCCTTTATTTACATACTTGAGTTAGGTGGCTGGGAAAGGGAGAAAAGAAAAGTAGAGTCTGCCTTGGTCCATCCCTCCCTAGGACAAACCTTGATCTTGGGATCCTAGACTCTTAAGGTTGCAGGGGACGGAGCGGAGCAAATTATTGAGGAGTTGGGAGAAGGATGGGAGGTGGGAGGGTTACGAGGATCACATGGAGGGACTTCCCCAGAAATCTGGCTTCTTCTTCACCAGCGCTTTCAAATGTGCTGTGCTCCACTGAGATCAAATGCTCAGGATCTGGGCATTCTTCCAACTTGTCCTTAATTGTACTCTTGACAGCATGGCTTTATTATTAGTTTCTAAGTGTTGTGAATGCCAAGAAAATCAGGCACCATAAAATGAAGGCTAGATTTTAAAACCAAATATTATCCATACCTTTCATGCTTATGTGTTTCCCAGTAGACAGCACATTTTTTTTACCCATTATGGCATTTCTCTTCATCACCATTGTATGAGTTATGCAAAGACTTATGCCCACTTTGCATATGGAAAAACTGAAACTCAGAAAGGTTAAGTAATTTGCCTTAGATCATACAGCTAGTCAGGGGAGGAATTAGGACGAGGAATCAGGGCTTCTTTTCACGTCAGTAATTTGGTTTTGGCAGGTCTCTGTCCCATCTGCTGTTGACAAAGACTTGACCCTGGCTCTGCTACAAGGGTACAGATAATTCACTCATTGACAATTTCAACCCCCCCCCCCAAATTTTCCTCTCCCTTGCTCAATAAAATTGGTCATGATTTGGATAGTTAGACATCCCTGAAAGTTGAAAATACGAGAAATTCTGGATTGCAACATCAAGAAAAAGTGTCTTCTGAACTATAAGGAAATGCTGTGGAAAGGAGTTGATTTTGTCACAGTCCTTTGGATAGATAATCCAATTCTCTGCTTTCTCTGGGGTCAATCCATCAGTTAGAGAATCCATCAGTTATCAAATTCTGGAAAGGTAGGCACATTGTCCAAATTTAGATAGGGAAAAACTCTACTCAGAAGTTGGCATGAAACTGTGACCCAGGAGCCATAAATCCTACCCCCTCTTGCCAATGCAAAGCAGGCTGTGTCCTTTGGAAAGTTAAATGCTTCTAAGAATTGGGTGACAATATATAAGAGAAATTGTGGCACTGAAGTCCAGGTGTGACCTTCACAAAAGAAACATCTAATTTACAAGCCCAAGAAGTCGCATTCTTCCTTCTTTATTGCTCTCTGTAAAAATGAGAGTTTGCCTGATTGGAGTACCTCATTGTCATCTAAGAGAGCAATAAATGTAGGCACATCTGGATGGGCTATGACTATGGAAGTTTGCACATCGAAAATTATTTGGTTAGGGCCGGGAAACAAATATTCTTTCAATGTGGTCCATCTTGTGTGATAGTTCCAAAGAAATAAAGAAATATACAATCTTGGTACCCCATTTCATGCAGTGGGGATAATGTCCTCTCATACACTGTTGTTTGGTGGGAAAACAACACAGTGTTTTAGGAAGCAAAATTTAGCAATTTTTCTAAAATATGAAATATTCCTAACTTTTGACCCAGCAATGCCTCTTCTAGGAATTTATCATAAAGAGGTACTTCCAGATGAGCACAGAGAGGTCCACTCAATGATGCTTTATCTTAGCATCACTTATAAAAGTAAGCAACTAACAACAACTTGCTTGTCAGTCAATGGGCAATGGGTTGGATAAATGGTGGTCTAGTTATGCCATAGAATACTATTCAGTTAATAGAGAAAAAGAGATAGACCTCCATGTACCATTGTGAAGCTATCTCTACAACACAAAGCAGAAAAAGCAAATTACTGGATAGTTTGTATATTGGGTTTCTATTTTTTGCACAAAGTAAACATAAAAGGGCATATACACATAATATATGTTTAAAAGATCATAAGTGCATAAATAATAGACTAGAAAGAGATATACTACATTTGAATGGTTTTCACCTATTGGGAGAGAGAATAAGGAGAGGTTTCTTTCTTATTCTCTTCCATTTTTCCTCCCTCCCTCCTTTTCTTCTTCCTTCCTTCCTTTCTTCCTTCCTTCTTTCCTTCCTTCCTTCTTTTTTTATACAGTCCAGTATTTTTAAGTTTCTTTTCATTGAGCAAGTACCACTTTCAGAACTTAAAGTGTCAATAAAAATTTTAAGGAAGGAATAGCCAACCTGTCTGGGGAGGTTGTTTTATCCTAGGCAGAATGCTAAATACCACACATGCATAATCTCATGGGCTACTCACCATGGCTCTATGGGGTAGGCAATGGTGTCATCTCATCTTATAAATGAGGAAGGTGAGAATCAGAAAGACTAAATAACTCACCCAAGGTTACATAGCTGGTAAGTGCAGAACAGAGACCCAACTTGGGGCTCCAGGCAAGGAGATCCATGCTCTTCCCCCCTCACTATGACTCCCCCCACAGTGGGTGGTCTGTGTCTGGAGGTCTACAGGGAACTATGAAAGGATCTAAATGGGGGACGAGGAGATTCGATTTTCCCAGAGAGAGGAGGGCTGGAGCCCCTTTTTATTTTTTTCATGCAGCCCCAGAGGGGCAAGAAGAGACTTTAATTAGGGGAGGGAGAATCCAGCAGAAAAAGATGGTGTTGATTCCCTGAACCAGCTTGTGATGCAGTGATGGGAGAATTGAAGGGCACGGCTCTGGCCTTCTCTGAGCTTCCTCTTTGGGGAAAAAACAATCCTTTAGTGGAAACATAATAGCTTCCCCACCCCAGCTCCGAAAGAAAGCCAAGGGCAGCTTGATCTCAGAAGTGTTGTTTTCTTGGGTGAACTGGGTCAAAGGTGCAGATGGGAGAGAGGCTGCCCAATGGGCACTGGCATCTCTTCTTCTGGGAACAGGGTTTTGGCTCTTCTGCAAGTGGCCACGGGGATCTGGTTACAGCCGGGCTGAGCTGGAGTAAAGGCCACGCTTGGGGTCAAGCAAAGCCTGAGAAGTGTCTGGGAACTAAGTCACCCTCAGTCCTCAGCCAAGTAGGATAGGTCTTAGGGTCCCCTGCCCTCACCTCTCAGAGGCCAGGACAGCACCCTCCTGCCAACTTCCGGGGAACACTGAAGACCAAGGAAACTTAAGAAAGTGAACATGCGGGATTCAAAAGTTCTCGTAAAACCACTACAGGGGCCTGTTCCTTGACAAGGTGAATAACACTGTTAATACAAACTTTATTTTCTATCCTGAATTTCTTCATCCTGGAAGGCTTTTTTCTACCTGACTACACCTGGACAAGTCTTCATCTTTGAAGATTCAACACAAGTATGGCTTCCTCCAGGCAGACTTATCCATGTCTAGGCTGGGCAGGGGCCCTTCTGCTGCCCTAAGATTCCTGGGAACCACATCCCACCCGCCACAGCCCTTCCCATTCCATGGACACTGTTCCTTTTCACATATCACTCCTCCACTCAGCCATGAACCCTGGTAAGGCATCAGGGTCCCCTCCACAGCACAGAGCTGGCACAGTCAATAGCTCTAGCCTGCCTGCACTGAAAGGTAAGACAGCTCCTCTCTGCCCAACAGAGACTGGGGTGTGAACCACCATGCTGGGCCCTGGTGTAGGGTTTGTGTCCCCCTGGAGAGGGGAAAGCCTTCCAATGGGAACCTAGGGATAGTGGAGGGAGGAGCAGCCTGTGCACGAGGTTAAAGGTAAAAGACCCACAAGGGATGACAAGCACCTGTCACAAAGGACACCCCTCCTGGCTGATGAATCGAAGCAAAGACAGACATTTAGGAAGACACATTCAAACAAGGTGAGTCCTCTAGGAAGATAAATGGCAGAAAATGACTCTCTCAGCTCCTGCTTGCTCCCTTCCTAGCTGATTGGGCACTTTTGTGCAGTACACTAACTGCACAACCAGACATGGTGGCCCTAAAATAATATTCAAATACCATGTGCTGAGTTGCTGCTGGAGCCAGATTCTAGATTAGCTGCTTTGTATATGTTACTTTATCAGATCTCCACATCAGTTTTATGATATGACTTCACTTTAAAGAGAAGATAAACTGAAGTTTAAAGAGGACATTTTCTCAAGGTCATCCAGCTAATAAGAAGTTGGTGTCTGATTCCACTGTGCTGGCTCTCAAAGACTGTTTCTAACCAACACGTTACTAGGAGTCAGTAAAACAAAAGCCAAAGGAGGGAATTCCCTGGTGGTTCAGTGTTTAGGACTCAGCTCTTTCACTGCCAAGGAACTGGGTTCTATCCCTAAGATCCTGCAAGCCCTGTGGCAGGGCCAAAGAAAAAAAAAAGCCAAGGACATCACCATTCACCCTGCACAAGAAGCTAGTGGATGAGGGGAAACACATCCAGGGAAAAGAAAAGTCATCATCTTCAGAAAATGGGAGACTTCAGATGAAAGGGAGATGTCACCTGGGCAATTTTACAAAACAAGCTGATGGCAAAAGGCGACAGGTGTCTGTTTTAGGGGAAGGAGCACCCGCCTGTGTGGGGGACATGGAGGGTGGAGAAAGGGTGATGCAGCAACACCTGTTCTCCTAACGTGCCATGGCAAAGGTTTCCAGACAGCTGGCAAAGATTATAAGACAGAAGGATGGGTAAGCTCTGGCCTCAGCGAACCAGGCTGTGGGGCAGATGAAGAAACAACAAAGAATTCTTACTGGACATGAAACACTTACAGCAGCCTCAGCAGAAATGCTCAAAACATTAAGTTTGCAAACAAAACAGGAAAGGAATGGGTTGGGAGATGATGCCTCTAGGAAATGATGGAGTAGAAGTAGCAGAAGAAAAAAGAATGGAAATTTTAAATCCATTCGTTGAAACAAAGCTACCCCTAAGTATATATATAAACAGTAGTTGTAAGAATTACAGACCTGTTTTTTGAGGAATGTCGGAAGAAGCTTGTTTAGTGGTAGGAAGAAAATTATAAATATGTTTGGAGTATATATAATATTTCATTTTTTAAAAAAGTCTGCTAGGAGTACATTAAATAATTTGTATGAGAGTAATTAGTATGTAAGTCTAGGCTTAAATCTAAGGTATAGCTAGATCAATCTACAGTTGGGCTTGAACAACATGGGTTTGAATTTTGTGGTCCACCATTTGTGGATATTTTTCAGTTGTAAATACTACAATACTACACCATCCATGGTTGGTTGAATCCAGGGATTCAGAGGAACCATGGGTACGGAGGGCCAACCATAAGTTGTATATGGATTAATCCCCCCCACTGTTCAAGGCTCAATGGTATTTCAGAAATAATTATTAAACATACTCCTAAAGTACAAGGCCCAGTGGTAGATCCTGGGGCCACCAAGAAGAACTGGACATCAATCATGCCTTCAAGGGCCTACACTATAGTTAGAAGTAGATGATGCTGTGCCAATAGCAGGCAGTAGGGTGCAACCCAGCTTTGGCAATAAGAGGGTTCATCTTCCATAGAGAATTTAAAAACAATAATAAAACAAAGAGCCAATCATTCTAAACAAAGTCAATGATAAAATACTCCTCCTTCCAAGAAAGTCTTTTGTTGGTCTAAGTCAGGATTTGACAGATTATAGCCTGTGGGCTAAATCCAGCTGTCTGTCTGGTTTTGTAAATAAAGTTTTATTAGAACACAGCCACGCTCATTCATGTTTGTATTATCTATGGCTGCTTTCTTTCATGCTAAAAAGACAGAGTTAAGTAGTTGTGACAGAGACCAGATGGCTGCAAAGAATAAAATATTTGCTATCTGGTTCTTACAGAAAAATTTTGCCAATCCCTGGTTTAAGTTATAAACAACTGTTGCAGTTACTGTTGAGTTTTGATAATATATATGTCAACTTCATTTAGCACATTATTATTGCTTGTCCTTTAATAAATATTGTATTCTATAGGGAAGTTAATTCTACAACTCCCAGGAATATAGTCTCACCTGAGGACTCAGCTCCATGCATTTGTTTTGAGAGTTAGTTTGTCACTGATTGGGCTCTGTTCTTTTCTCCAACCCTTATAATATTCTCACCTCTAAAGAGTAGATTCAAAATGAATGATAATAGCACTCTGGTGTAAAATAGAAAAAATGAACTTGAGTTACTGCAATTATTTTGTTCTGTGTGTTCATTTATAAACATTATTCATATTTAAAACTTAAAATGATGAAGCAGAGTGCAAACTGCAAGGCATAATAATTTTACTCAGTAAGTGCAAATTTTAGTTCCTACAGGTGCTATTTTATAGAAGTTAAATAGTATCTTTAAAATTGAAATTAATTTACTTACAAATATTATTTGGTTTAAAACTACAGAATGAATTAAGAAGATCATGATTATTATAGATTATATAATTATTACTGTAAATAATTTTGTCAAAAAAAGAGAGAGTATCCAAAGGTATGTGACCCTTGAATAGTGACCATGTCATGAAGAAAGTCCAAGGGTCATGAGAAATATGTCATGATAGAGAGTCAGGGAGGTTTCAGATGAGGACAATCCTTCCAAATGGAGGAAATCAGTGTTTGCCCTGTTTGTAGAAAATGCTTCTGGGTATGGGTAGCCCTCATTATGCTTATGAGGATGTAAGTGTGTACATTGGTTTGTGCACCAGCAAACATGAGCATGCACGATGAATCACTCACTGCTCTTTGTTGGTGGGTTATTCAACTCCAAGCACATACGTGAGACTCAAGACCACCCTCAGGATTGCACTGGTAGAAACGGAGATGAAAGTCAGAAGGAAAGTCAGAAGGACTGCCTTCCTTCCTTCCAAAAGCATGTAGTGAACTCACACCCTGTGCTAAGCATTGAGCTAGGTTTGGTAAATATTGCCCCTGCTCTATTGGGACTTACAGTGGGTTGGGTGTATATGTGTGCATGTGTGCATCTCGAGGAAGCCAAGGGATTCACGGAGGCTTGTGTGCTTCCTTCCAAGAGCAGCTTCAACACTAATGATTGCTGGAAAAATTAGACTATTGGATAAATTGGAAGAAAGATGATGAGTGTGTTCTCCAGCTACCTGTTGGTCATGCTCATTACTGTTGGTGGCTTACCAGCCCACAGGTCCAATCCTTTGTGTACACCCATGGCTCGTGAGTCACTGAGGAGACATAGCAATGACCCTGACCATAACAAGGATAACCATTTATTTGCCCCTTGAAACGTGACTGACTGGCCCATTAATTTTGCAGCATTAATTCTGAAAGGAAATTAGATTCCAACCAGAGTCATTAATCTTTTAAAAATAGAGCCACAAGAAGAGAGCACTGATAATCAGAATGCAATTTTCTGAGTTAGGAAGTGGTCAAGACATCAGTGTCAAGGCTTCTATATACATGTAAGGTTTCCAAGGCATTTTCTTGAAAGACTTAACCAGGTCAAGCCAATGGTTTTAAGTCTAGAAAAAAGACCACTTCAAAGGGCCATTGCTTCCTAAGATTCAGCCAAGACCCTTCTCTAGCAGCGATGAAGGGAGTGACATGTATTGAATCAATAACACCAAGTCATCAGTTATTCTCCCAGCCAAATATATTTCTTACCAAGGCAGGTCTATTTAGGACATGGGTTTCTACAGTATTGCTGCTCACAGTGGTTCAGTGATGGTTAGAGAATGATCCATTTACTTACATTTATAATCTTTTTGTCTTTAAACTTGTTAATCCTTCTGTAGTCTGTCAGCTCTTTAAAAAAAATGATGATGTTTCTCTTTAAAGGAAACTAAGTCTTTCTCAATAATTTAATCTAAAAACAAAACCTCCCTTAACTAGTTTATATTCTTTTAATTTAATTATTTATTGCTTCCGTAGGATACTAAAACTGAAATATTACTTATCCAGATTTGTGTTTATTTTCAATTCATCTCTCTAATTTTAATCGTTCAATTCCAGGCCTTTTAAAAATACATTCCTAGTGTCTAAAACTTCTAAGGAAAATTTGTTGCTGAGAGTAAATATTTTTCTATGTCACCCACCTTTTATAAGAATAATAACATGAGTCAACAGAAAACCGAGTAATGTGAGCATTTACCATATCACTTGCAGGGCCAACTTAATATTTTTTTTATTGAGAATTAAGGCCTTCAGTAGGTTTTGTTATACCAACTCTTGTTAATTATTCAAGAGTTGTAACTATTTGTACCATCTGCCATAGTGGAAAGAAGACAGGCTAAAGAGGACTTAAAATTAATGCACGATTTTGGGGTCACAATAAGAAAGAATGGAGTGATTGGCCAGAACCCAATGCTGATGAATCAAAGTTTGATTTGGTTTCACAATTACTCCCATTGACGTGAGGGATTATGCATTTAGCCTTAATAATCAAATCAGAATCAAGAGGCCACTCACATACAAAGTGACCTCTATAGATCTTTATTAAAAATATTTTCTCAACTGCTTGACTGTATTTTTTTAATACAAAGCAAGAATTTCTTCTAAAATACTTCCTTTTTTCCTTTTGCAAATCAATTTCTATTAACATTATTTTCCATCACCAACTATCTAACATCTATGTTGTCTCTTTATAATCCCAAATCCGTTATACATTAATCTCCCCAGATGGCTTAGGTTGTGTAAGAGATTGTGTGTCTCCAAACACAGATTGGAATCTTCTGAAAACTCATTAGGAAGGATTCTGAGGAAGAGGTACATCTTCAACATTTCTCTGTGCTGGGGCGGGAATAACACATCTGTCCATTCTGCTCTAGATAAGAAACCTTGATCACTTTGTCTATGGATTGTGACAGCATTTCTGCTGATATCTTCATGTGACCATTGATAGAATATATATTGGTAGGCAAGAAGGAAGTAAATCAATGCTGTTTATTTTCCATAGGAAATCTTCCACCTGCCCAGTCATCTCAGTGTGTTTTGACTTTTCTTCTATGATAAGAGTGTTATTAGTACACATAGAAACTGTCATCTGTGAATGCCAGTTATACAAATAATGTCAAAACAGCAAATTTAAAGCATAGAAAAGGCGTCTTTCTATTTACTGGAAACACTGAAATATAATAAATACTAAATATTGGCAAATTACTATCCCATGAGGCTTCCGGGTTGACACGTTCAATTTATTTTGTGGATGAGAAATATCTTGATGAATGTGTCATTTAACTCCTATGTCAATGGCAAATTAATTTTGTTATAGAAGAAAAAGTGACTTTTATTTTTAATTCAAAACATCAGAAATGTCAGCAGCCTAAGTGACTGTTGGTTTAACCACATCTTCTCTAAATTGGCAACACAAGGCAATGGCCTAAATTTAAGCACTGCAATTGTGGCTTTGGTTTCAGAACCATTGCACAGTTGTTAGTTACCATCCTTGAGCAGAGGAAAAAACTGCTCACGGTAGGAAAGGAATTTGCAAACTGCCATAGCAGGTTAATTTAGACTAACTTAGACCTCAGTTATGAGAGTCACACATGCCTTCTGGAATTATTTGGCCAAGCTTGTCTTGGGTAGATCAACAAGAAAAGACTGCTCTGGTTTTTTAAATTAAAAAGACAGAGAAATGAGAACGACATTTAAAAACTTAATGCCAAGCAATGTTTTCAAGTGGAAAATATCTTAGCTGGAAACCTGAATTTTGAAGACTAACTTTTGGGTTTCACTATCTTTCAACCTACCTATGGTGATCACCTACAGTGATTGTTGCACAGAGGTTTGGAATCAAGATTTGTGTTTTGTGTCACACCATAATTATGCCATCATGACATGTTGCCTCTTTTTGCCTCATTTTTTTACAGCCATAAAATGGGCTCCATGCTTCCAAGGTGATATGTGATCAAGGGGCAATGACAGCGTTATTTCCATCCATTCATTCTAACAACCCAGAAATTCCATTCCAAGTCTCTATCCTAGAGTAATTCTTGCACATGTGCATGAGAAGACACAAACAAGAATATTCGTGGCCAAAAGTTGTAAACATATAAAAAATGCCTAAATTTATCACACCAGGAGAATGGGTTTTAAGTGGGACACATGTATGTATATACATTTGGGTGTTTGAGGACATTCACAAAACACACATTCACAAAAATGTGAATACAATTCAGGAGCAAAATGTATGTATCAACATGGATATATCTCCAAAGTACTGAAGAAAATGACAATTTGAAGAAGGATACATAGGTTTAATACCATTTATTTGGAGTTTATATGCAAGTTCATACTTTGTTGTGTTTTAGAAAAGCATGTAGTAAGCTATAATTAAATGCATGGGAATGAGAAACACCAAACCCAGAGCATGGTTCTTTCCATGAGGCTGGGAGGAGAATGATATCAAGAGACATAATGACAAGGCAATGTTTAATTTCTAATACTTTATTGGATAGTAAGCACAAGAGTCATTATTGTACTATTTTTATTAATTAATTTTATTGACTAATCAATAAGATATATTACAGTATACCACTTTTATTCCTTTATGTACATATGAAATATTCTTTCAAAAGTCTAGGAAGAAAGAGGTAAATGGGGTGAGGAACTGGAGACAGATTCTTTCTAGATTCTTAGTAGAGAGAGCAGCCTGTTGTAAAGGTGAGCAGCAGAGTTTAATCATTACCAAGGTTACCTGTATAGTCTTGAGGGCAAATGTAAAGAAGCCAGTGGGAAAAGAGAGATTTACTATTCTATTAAGAGTGATGATTTATGTAGTGGGATGACTGAGCAGGCTGGAGAGAATGGTATTAAGGAGGCAGATGGAAAGGTTGACTTATAATGAAGAACTAGCAGCATTTCCTCTGAGGCTGGAATGGAGTTAAAGATGGAATCAGAGAGTGAAATTCTTTGACATTCAGAGGAAATTAACTAAGGAAGCTCATGCTGGATGCTGTTGATTTCATCAAATAAAGAAGTGGTCCTGGCCCTAAGTCTCACGTTGTTTCCATTTCTTTATGCCCTCTCCCATCAACATCTCAGAAAAATCTATGTACCTATTGGTCCTCTCCACAACCTTCCCATGACCACCACTAAATTCTTTGAAGGGAGGTGCAGCGTCTGCTTTCTTTACTCTGGTATCTTCAGCATCTGCATACTCATTCAGAACATATAAGAGATGGTCAAAAAACCTTTGCTAATTGAATAAAAAGCAAGAGGTAGTATTAAGATTGGCTTTCAAAAGAGAAAAGGCAATCTACAGCTTCTTTGAAAAACTTACATAAGCTCTACAGCCCAAAGGAATGAAAGATTTATGGATTGGATCCCAGATTGCACTGTGCAAGTATCAGGTCTGCAAATGTCTGTGACTTTCTTCAGTGACACACTGAAGTCTAAAATCAAGAACTGAAAAGGGACTTTGGAAGTAAGCTGGCCGGGATTGACGTTGGCTGGACAGGCTCAAGAGTAGGTCAAAGGAGCCTTGAGGCTCTGGGTTGAGTGTGAGAGCAAAGTTGAAATGTCTGACCACAGAATGTCAGCTGGATGGGGCTTAGGAGTAGCAAGTGGGAAAAACAAAGTGAAGCAGAAATGGGGAAGATCCTGGAGGCCCCATCTGGGCCAAAGAGCATGAACGTCAGAGGTGGCAGCTGAACTGGTATGTGACTGTGAATAAAGCTGGATATCAGTGGAGTCATCTGGGTTATGGAAAAGAAAACTGTGCTTCAGCCACTAAAGTCGCCATGGAAGAGGGTGATGATTGGGGAGAGGATCTGTAGAGCTGGCCAGATGGTAGGGACATTAGAGGGAAAGTGAAGTGAGGCTCACAGACCAGTGGGAAGCAAAGAAAAGGCAGATTACTCTTTCCCTTGTCCACCAATGATCTTAACTTTCTAGACATATGATCAGGTTAATAAAAGCACAAAGAACTAGCCCTAAGAATAAAGTCACTGCATACAGTTGAGAACTATGCAATGAGAACCATGACGAAATGGACACTCTGATATCTTTACCACTCAGTATGGTCTTCACAACGTCGTTTTCTATCCACACGCAATCTAACTGTGCTGACTTTTCCACACATTCCATATGACCATCTAAACTTCCATTTTAGAATAAATGCACCCAATCTGATATAAGAATGAACCAAGACAGTAAAAAAAAAAGATAAAAATGGACATGCGTATTGTTTCTATAAATATTATCATAACAATAAATATTTGTCAATATTTATTGACTGTGTCAATAAACTGTGTCAATAAATAACTGGGAGAAAACAGCTTTAGTTTATCATTTTGTAACACAAAAAGCAAATTAACTGAACTTCCAGGTTTGTTTATCAAAGGCAGCAAACATTAAATAGCCGTGGAGCCCTTAAAAAGCATTGACTCAGATTCTTAAAGTGAGACAAGTGGTTTCCATATTAAAAATATATAAAACAACACCCAAATCCAAACACTATGAGAGGAAGGGACTGTGAAAACTACTTTGCAAAATCATGTTCAGATCTGCCAGTGGGTTGTGGCCCTTCCAGCTTCCTGGCTAAAATGGAGCTCATCAAAATACAGTCAATAGATGGTGAAAATAATATTCGCAGCCTATCTTCAACAGCCTTTAAATAAAACCTGATGTTAAAAACAATCTAACTAAGGATGATCAGGAAAAAAATATTGAAGCCTATGATTCATAGTGGGGGCAGGTGGGGCAGGAAAATTTGAACGAGAAATTAATCTAAATGTGTGTGCATTTACTTTGGTCCATGTAAGATGATACCAGTCATTTAGAGATTCCAAAAGATGGTCGCGTACAGTCAAATTGTTTGGTGCCTGGAGGGAAGTGAAGCAATTCTTTCCTCCCCATGCAATTATTTTCCTTTTGCAAAACTAAAGGATATAAATTCTTAAAATGGAGCTACCCACACTATTTCTAAAATGTTAAGTATCCTCCACCACTAAATAAGAAGAAATAGTCAGGGAGAAATTGGGTCTTTAAAATGCTGCTTCATTTATCCACAGAGCATGCATCTTCTAGCAATCTGACAGCAATGGCTAGCCTAAAACTGGGCAATCATTGCTCAGAGAGCCATGTTTACCTAATTAAGAGCTTCTCTGTAGTCCCCAGTTACTTAATTGTGTCATTAGCAGCAGTTTTGACATGAAGAGCAACTTGTGTCTGGAGCACCAGCCTGGCCTCCGATAGGGAAGCCCAGCAGAGCAGCTCCCAAGGGGGCTGGCAGCAGCCCGCTACAGTATGGACAGCGCAAAATAGAATAATTGGTCCCCAGAGGGGCTGTCTCTTCAGCTGCCAATAGGGATTGCTTTTTTCCTTGTGATTTAAAAGCCAAGCCTCCACGACTTCTCTGCTGACTATTAACTTGTGGCTGCGGTGGGCAGTGGCTCCTGGGCGGGGTTAGGTCCCAGCGATTGTCACCGCTGTCCTCTTTGCAGTCCTGCCATTTATGACAGTGTGAAATCGACAGTCCTGACCAAGGGAATCATGTGGTCAAGCCTCCTGGTAGTCAGACTGATAAAATGTGCAGTGTACCATAGAGGTATCCAACTGGGCGGGGTCATAGGGGGTAAACTTCAGACTTAGGGTCAAAAGGACGTTTTGCCCTTCTGTAACATAATTTAGCAAAGGGCCCAAATTGACCGTGACCATCAGGGAAGTCAGGTGGGAGCCTCCTGCAGCTCCTTCCTTTCTCCAGCAGAAAGAACAAAAGAAAAAGAGTGGTTACCAGTGGGGACAGGGATGGGGGGAGGGGCAACATGGAGTAGGGGTTTAAGAGGTACAACTATTATGTATAAAATAAGCTACAAGGATACCTTGTACAACACAGGGAATGTAGCCATTTAAAAAAAATAATAACTATAAAATGAAGTATGACCTTTACAAACCGTGAATCACTATATTGTACATCTGTAACTTATGTAATATTGTATATCAATTATACTTCAATTAAAAAAATTAAAATGAAAACGAGTGAATGCAAGATTTTCCTAGGAAAAAGATATTCAATATCAACTACTCTTAGAAAGTTTTTTTTGTTTTTAAGGTTTTTTTCCTTATTGAGCTATAATTCACATATAATAAATTCACCCTTTCAAAGTGTACAATTCAGTGGTTTTAGTATATTCAGAAAGTTGTGTAACCATGCCACTGCTTAATTCTAGAACCTTTTTATTACCCTTAAAAGAAACCCCTTATCAATTAGTAGTTACTCCCAATTCCTTTCTGCCCTGAGTCCCTAGCAACCACTAATCCATTTTCTGACTATGGATTTGCCTATTCCAGATATTTCTAGAGAGATTTTTGATTAAAGAGCTTTTAGATATCTAATATGGATTCAAGTTGGCAAGTATTAAAAGTGTGACATCTAAATTGGAGAGAAAATGAATTCTCTGGAACCTATAACTAAGACTTCAAAAAAAAATGATCACAGAACAGCACAAAGATGGTCATGAATACATCAGCCTACACTGTTTTCTCCCTATTCTTTGGATACTAGAGTAAAATTTGTCATAGAAATTTAAACTACATTTTGTTAGTTGGAAGGCTTTTTCTTTAGGCTAGAACAGTGATGATTCATTGAGAAAACAGATATTTTCATTTGCACTTTCAGTCTCTATTTGGAGCCTTTTAATTCAAGACTATATCTCTGTAAAAAAAAAAGAAAAAAATACTGTTTTGGGGAAGGTGTCTTGAAAAGAAGAATATAAAAAAATCTTTTAATAAAATTTTACTTTCTTAAAAAGCATAAAGGATTCAGATTTACTTAGCCTAGGCAGCTATTTGAAAATTAGCTATTATATATCTATAGATAATGCAGCCCTCTGTTATATATTCTAGGACACAAATTTCTTTAATATAGTGTCACTGGAATAATTTTAGGATGCATCATTCTACCCCTTTTTTATCAAAATTGAATTATAACTATTGGTCCAATTTTGCCTTTGCGTTTCCCAGTAGAGCCTTGGGCTCTTAATTCTAGAACAGCTGCTTAGAGCACCCTAATTTAATGGTTCCTTGAGAGGGAAATATTTGCTACTAATTAAAGCTGCTTCACTTCATCTCAAGTCTTAACGTCGTTCAGGATCTTAGCCTTGGTTCTCCCAGAAACCAGAGTGTGAGACAAAGGTTTGTGTGTAGCTTAGTTTTGGAAAAGGTCACAAGAAACTGGAGTGGGAGACTGGACAGAGGGAAATGGAAGGAACAAATGTCCATCCAAAGGTACATTATTGAGCTAAACCTAGAAAGCAAGAGATATCAGCACAGCTGAGGCAAGAGACTGTCAGGCTATATGGTTGCTGCAATAAATGGCTGGAGTAACATGTAGTTGTAAGAAGTGTGCAGGAAAGGGTAGCCCAGTTTTACACACATGATGGATGCTTAAGGGATTGCAAAGGATTTCTGCACACGGAGGATCTGTGTCGATGTGGAATTTCAAATAAGAAGAAATCTTTTTCAGTCAGTGAAGCTTTACAAACTCTCATATTGTTCTGGCCACAAAGGTAGTAGATGTCAGAAGATCGGTATAGGGATCACGGCCAGGAAAGGAGCCTCCTGTGGTTGAGACACAAAGATGGGGAACTGCAGACCAGAAGTAGGAGCTGAGATCAAGAAGCAGGAACCCCCGGGTAGAGCAGGCAAGATCCATGTGGGACCACAAGAGGGAATCTTCTTCTCTTGGCCATATCAGATAAGGAGAGGGTCAGCCTCCCTGTGAGGATGAACTGAAACCCACCCTTGGAGGGGTATGTAGATCTCGTTCCAGAGTTCAAATTCAGTTATCCTCAATGCAACACTTTTTTTCATGAAGGCTGGCATTAAGCGATCCTCAGTTTGTTAAAATAACACCTGAGTTGAGTGGGCTATTCCTGATTAAGAGAACTAATATTCTTCTGTTTTTCAAACACTGCTAGCGTAGGCATAAATTGGATGAGTTTTCTGGAGGAGGGCAATCTGACGGTGGAAACCAAAAACCAAAACCTTAAAAATGTATGTATCTACTTTTAAGAATTGATCCGAAGAAGACAAGCAAGTATACCCACAAATATGTATGTGCATATATATATATATATATATATATATATGGATGGTTATTAAAACATAGTTAATAACATTGAAGACAACATAGTTAATAACTGGGGAAGAGTTAATAACATTTTGGTATAGTCATAAAATGAAATACCAGGAAGTTATCAAAAGCTATGGTATAAATGTATACATATTAGCATAGAAAGATGACTGCAATATTGTTAAATAACAAAACAAGTTAATAAACCACGTGATTCCGTTTACTTAAAATTGTATATGCCTGGGCTTCCCTGGTGGCGCTGTGGGTGAGAGTCCGCCTGCCGATGGAAGGGACACAGGTTCATGCCCCGGTCCGGGAAGATCCCACATTCTGCGGAGCGGCTGGGCCCGTGAGCCATGGCCGCTGAGCCTGCACATCCGGAGCCTGTGCTCTGCAACGGGAGAGGCCACAACAGTGAGAGGCCTGCGTACCGCAAAAAAAATAAAATAAAATAAAAAATTGTATATGGCTAGAGATGTACCTAGACACTTACCAAACGTTTAACTGTGCTCATCTCTAAGTAACACTGTTTCAGGAGATTTTTTTCTTCTATATAGTACATGTATCCTCTGGGATATTATAAGTCACACTATTATTTTTGCAATCTGAAAAAACAGTAAAGATATTTTCATTTTGAGGAAAATAGATTCCAGTTCTCAGTTTGGGTAAAAACATGTGGGTAGCTCCTACCTTACCAAATTTAGTCTGGGTGTGCTACATGCTACAACAGCATGCAATAATTGGCTGACTCAGGGTGTATTTCCACTCTACTGATACACAAGATTTTAGCTGTTTTACCTTAGGGTGAACTGAGGAAGATTTGCCGAGAATCTAGATTCATGTGAGGAAAAAATCATTTACCAAAAATCTGAGAACTCTTTGTATCTTTCTGCATGTTGTCAGAGGACTTGCCCAATATACCAATCATCCAGTCCCAGAAACGTATTCTTGGCTTGCTCAGAGTACAAGTGAGTCATTCACATTGAAAGACTAGCTTTTGGGACACAGAAAATAAGATCAGTATCAAGGGACTGTTCCCCTGTGATTCTCTAAACATCCTTCTTCCTTCTCAGTCCCCTCCGAGTATTTGCTAGGTTCGTCTGAGGTTTGTTCCTTACCCTGTCATACTTCAGTGGAGATAGTATTCAATTTATTAATGACTGCATTAGTTTAAAATATTTTATGCAATATATCCAACAGCATATGGTGAGAATACGCAAACTATAGATCCTATGCTGATAAAGTTTATTTTGTCTATTAATTAGATTAATACAGTAATTAATTGGTGCTAACTAATTAGTAAGCTTATCAGAGCTTCACTGCTGTAACACTAATGATCGTCTTACTGATGGCTTAGGAGCATGTATCCCTTCTGATTCATCAAAAGACAATAATTCGCTCCTCAAATAATTGCATTGCATTTTAATGCTCTACTAACTGGAAATTCATATGTGATAGTTACGGAAAGTCTTGATAAAAGAAATGTCCCTTTCCTTCTTGATGTCAACTAAAAAATTCACTGCATGTTGTCACATATATGTCTACAGGTGGCTTTGTAAGTATTCTCTTTTCAGGTCCATATCTTATTCCTCCCCAATTAGGCAAAAATCACTCACTGTATTCTGAGTTCTGGAAGAACCAGGACTGTGCCTCAGAATCCCCAGTGCTTAGCTCGTGTCTTGCACCCTGGAACCTTCCACTCATACCCGGGACTGAAACCCGGGTATGTCCACCCCTGGACGAGTCTGGACACCCAAGAGCAGAGAATTGATGCTTGCAGGTGACAGGAGTTTTGGAGAGGAACATGAATGGCTTCTTAACATAGCACTTTGCCAGGGGGTGGCTTGGTAAGAGAATCAGCTGCAGATACCCTTTTCTGGTTTGCATTTGACAGTGGGCCTCTTCCCCTAGACTAGCAACTCCAAGCTTGGATGGACCAGGTTAGAAACTCACAGCTGGGTGTCTGCAGGGGATTCTGTCTCTGGCACAGCCCCTGGGGCTTAAATTTTGTTTGCCTTTGTTGCCTTTATTGTCTCTAGAACACATTGGTTTTAACAAACAGCTTTAGGCTATTTTGATCTTAGTGATTTTTCTTTTAAATCTAGAAACTTTTTTTTTTTCAAAAAGCATTTAGTTTTGTCTTTACATCTTGTATCCAAATTAACTCCTTTTCCTTTGATTTTTAGGAGTATTTAAAATTATAGATTCATAACCCTTACCTCCAGAGATTCTGATTATTAGGTGAGTCTGGGTTGGGCCCCAGACTTTCTTACTCATTACAAAGCAGCCCCAGTGATTCTCAGAGATGGCCGAGTTTCACAACCACTGACTGTGTCGTTCAGTCTCAAAGAATGGGAAAACCTAGTCTTGGACTTATGACATTGTCTGGCACCAGCAATTCTCCTCATCTGTTATTTGTAATTCCAATATTTATTAAGAACATAAATATGTATCAGTTACTGTTTCGCCCTGGGAACAGAGACAATATGGTGGGCTGAGAAAAAATCAGGTAGAAAGTCAAACTCTTAAGGATGATGCCTTGAATCAATCAGTGTCGTTATGTTTACCAAAAAGAACCAGGTTCTCTTGACATTTCTAAACGGTCCTTTGGGAAAGGCAAATTGAGCATTTTAAATAGGATATAACTTATTTGCATCTTTTCAGAAGAATGGCTTACACATGTTTTAAACAATGGAACCATATTTTTCTTTCAGACAAAAATGTCACTTAGAAATCTATACATATTACAACAGTGCTTTGGACTGCATCTGATTAAACTGATCTTCCAGTCAGCAAGGCAGGACTTAGAAGGACTTTTAAATAGTTTTTTAATTCTAATCAGTTACAAAAAAAAAAAAAAAAACCCTCACTTTGGCAGCTACAGATCCAAAATTGAAGCTTAAGATCACACCATGGAAGAACAGACAAGCCCTCTCTAAGTTACTGCTTCTATTTCTGGTAGCTCTGTTGAATTCACACAACATTGAGGGGCTCCATTCATGTTGCCTCGCTGTAAATAGTGCCCCCAATGGCTGGATGAACTGGTTTTCAAGAGTTCTTTCAGTCATTTCCCTGGGGATTCTGTGGTTATACTTGGAGATTTGACCAATGTTGTTATCTCTTATGGTGAGCCGAACAATGGCCCCTCAAATATTTCCACATCCTAATCTCTAGAATCTATATGTATATATGTAAACATGTTATCTTAAAACATGGCAAAAATGGACTTTGTAGCTACGATTAAGTTAAAGACCAAGAGATGGGGAGAGGATGGTGGATTATCCAGGCAGGTCCAACCCAATCACATGAGTCATTAAAAGCAGAACAATCTTCCTGGTTGTGATAGGCAGGAGGGGTGACTAAAGAACAGTGGCCAGCGATGCAACTCTGCTGGTTCTAAAGATGGAGGAAGGAGCCCCAGACCAAGGAGAGAGACTCTACAGACTAGAGGCCTAGAGACTAGACTAGGCCTCTAGAGACTAGAAAAGGCAAAGAAACAGATTCTCCCATTGAAGCTCCTGAAAGCAATGCAGCCCTGCGGATGTCCTAATTTTACTCCAGGAGGCCCTGCATTGGACTTCTGATCTCCAGAACTGTAAGACAACATATTGGAACTGTTTTAACCCACTAAGTTTGTGGTAATTTGTTACAGTAGCAATAGAAAATTTTAGCAATTCTTCAGTGAGTTTCTCTTTAAGTGTAAAACAACAAAACAAGACAAAACAAACAAACAGAAAATCCCATATCCTTTTTGACAAAATGGACCTGATTTCAATGTATGTAATCATCCACTCAAAAAAGACATTTGCTGTTTTTTCAGAACTTACTGGATGATAGATTCTGTGTTACACTTAGCAACACAGAGATGAAAAGAACAGGAAGGCTTCTCCTGAGAAGTCAACTGTCTACTTGGGAGAAACAAATTCCTCCTTCTTCTCCTCCTTCCCCATTCACTGAACAAAGTGTACACACCTGGAGGTTTCTAGACATTAATTTAATTGATTCTCCAACAATTCTAATAAGTAGTGATATTATCATTATCCCTGTCTTACTGATGGGAAAACTGAAACACAGATAGATGAAGAGCTTGCCAAGGTCATGTGGTAATAAATGATGGGGTCAGAATACAATCCCACACAGCCTGGCTCCAGAACTCATGGCATTGAGTATTACAACACACTGCCTCATGTATAAATAATATACAAATACTAGCAATGCCAAGGTGATAAGAAAAACAATACAGATGAGAGAGAGGGCATGTTATGCCTGAGTGCTATGGGATATCAAAGTGATAGTCTCTTGAAGGAGATGGAAAATTCTTGTTGGAATGGTAACATTCTACCTTAATATGAATTAATAATAGTACCTAACATTTGTTCTTTGCCCATGTATCAGTTAACTATTGCTGCATGACATTCTGAAACTTAATGGCTTAAAATAATAGTATTACTTATTCATACTCATCAGTCTATGGGTCATCCAGATGGTTCTCCTGGAATGGGCTGGACTCAATCATGAATCTGTGGTCAGTGAAATTGAGGTGGACAACTCTGCTGATCTAGGCTGGGCTTCCTCAGATGTTGGGGGTCAGCTGGCTATAGGCTGGGCTGCCTCAGTCTCCCTCATGGACTCTGTGCTTCAGTGTGCTAATCCAAGCTTGTTCACATGGAGGTGGCAGGGTTCCTTGAGAGGCAGCAGATTGGCATGGCACAGCTTCTGCTGTCTTCAACAGGATAAAGCAAGACAGGGCATTCAAGGGGATCCAAGAGGAAAGGTTTCAAGAGAACATAGATGCTACCTCTTGATGGGAAAACCTGCAAGGCACAATGCAAACGGACATGGACACAGGAGGGTAGAAAATTGGGAACATTTTTGTTATCAATCAAACACAGCACACGTTGGTTTCTTTAACCCTCATAGAAAATGTCTGATGTGGGTAATATCATTGCATTCATTTGACAGCTGAGTAAACTTCAGAGCCAGCACTGGCACTAGAGGCTCCCTGATACCAGAGTGTGAAGGTAGACAAGGGGGAAGAGTATGTGCACCCAAAGCTCACAGGGAAGGCAGAGCAGGGGTGCAAGTACTCTCTGGCTCTCAGTTTAGCAGGAATACAGATCATGCTATGGAGGGTCAGGAGGCTGGGGAGGAGAGCAGGAGGCAGAATGAGGTACCAGCCAGGAGGAGCTAAGGGTGGAGAGAACCATGAAAAGTTAAGAGTCTACTGCAATCCAGGAGAGAAATGATCAGTGACTGAACCAAGGCCATGGCTGGGGACTTTGATTAGAGGAGAGAATTGAGAGACAGTTAGGAGGTAGACTGGATAGGATGTGGCCACAGCTGGAGGTAGGGGGTGAAGGAGAGGGAGGATTTGAAGAGCATGAATTGATGGGCACCATTCCCAAAACAGGGAATTGAGAAGAAAACCGGTTTGATGGGTTTGAGAAGATGAGTGGATGTAGGCAGGTGGGGACAATTCATTCACCATTTACCCAATAAATATTTTGGTGCCATTATATGCAGGTACTGTTCTAGGCACTTGAGACACATCAGGCACAAGACAGACAAAAATCTGTGCCTCCTGGAGCTTTTATTTTAGTGAAGAGAGACTAATAATATTCACCAAAAACATAACGCAGAAGCAATTTTTATAATGTGAAAAGAGGTTGCAATTGCTATGTGTATTAGTTACCTCTGGCCCCTGTAATAAAATTACCACAAAGTGGATGGCATAAAACAGAAATGTATTTTCATGCAGTTCTGAAGACCAGAAGTCCAAAATCTGTATCATTGGGCCAAAATCAAGGTGTCAGCATGGCTCCCTCTGGAGTCTCTAGGGGAGAATTCATTCCTTGTCTCTTCTAGTTTCTGGCGGCTGCCAGCATTCCTTGGCTTGTGGCTGCATCCCTCCCATCTCTGCCTCCAAGTTTACACTGCCTTCTCTTCTGTCTGTATGAAATCTCCCTCTGCTTCCCCTCTCATAAAGATACTTGTGATTACATTAAGGGCCCACCTAGATAATCCAGGATAATCTCTTCATCTCAAACTCCTTAATTTAATCACATCTGCTAAGTCTTTGCCATATAAAGAGACATTCACAGATTCTAGTAATTAGGATGCAGATATCTTTTTTTTTTAAGGGGAAGGCATTATTCAGCCCACTAAACTGTGGCTCAAGGGAAATGCAAAGCAGGATGTGTGGGGGCAGGAGTGCTGGGAATTGGGAAGGTCATCTTGAGCAAGAAGACAAGATGGTCCAGAAAGGGCCTACTGTGGAAGCGACAACCAAGGATGTCTGGGGGGAAAGCATCCTAGGCAGATGTGAGTGTTAAGGCAATGATGGGGGGAGTGCAGCAATGTGGCACAGGTGGAGGAAGTGAGGGCAGAGGAGGACCAGTGAGGGTATAAGAGTGACCTGACGAAGCCTTAAGGTGACCATGGAACCTCCAGATCCTGGGCTGGATGGAGGAAAGGCTTTAAGCATTTAAAGGAGAAGTGAGGTCATGATCTGAGATGAGGTCAACTCGGAGAAATCTGTAGAAATGAAAAGAACAGAAGTCAGGGGACACAACCATCTGGCAAACCAATGTTTCAGCATCAGTTGACTTTAACCTCATCTGTCTACAGAAACCTGGATTTTCGAAAGCAAAGTATTGGTCTCTTTTTTTGGATAACCTTCAAGCTAGGCTAGACTCTGATCTTGGTTCATGGAAAGTTGCAGAGGTTCACAGAAGGGCTAAATACCCTCTCCTTCTTGAGCCACTTTCTTGATCACCAGTGAGTCGCATGTTTCTTCATCAGTTTTGCATCCTGAACTCCAGGATGCCTCATACTCTGAGCCAGCAACCTATACTTGCTGGGTGCAAGAGTTCATTAGCCATGTTACTTTTGACTGCTAGGACTGATAATGATTCTATCACAAGAAATCAGGACAGCCAATGGTGTTTTTTTAATGAGACACTTCTCCAAGAAAATCTGCACAAAAAGAGGAAAACACCTGGTCGAAATTCACCTATTGTCATAATCTACTTCTATGACAGTGTGAGAAGGCTAGGTATAATTTGGCTTACCACTATTAGCAAGGAATCAGAATTACAATTCAGGTGACAAGAAGCCTTACTTGTCTGTCACAATTAAAATAAATAGTTTATGAACTGTTTTATATTTCTTCTTAAAAGATATTTTTGTTTGCATTGATTTTTTTTAGTTTTTAAGTCTTTATTGGAGTCTAGTTGATTTACAATGTTGTTGCATTGATTTTTTTCTTATGTCAGGTCTTTACATATATATTTCTACTTTGTGATGATATACATAGTTTATAAATTGGGGGGAATAAAAATTTTATGTTAGAGTGAGATTTTATTCCACTGTTGTTTGTGTCAAATTCTTCCTCAGTATTCATGAACAAACGTAGAGAATGATGTTTGATTTATTCCAGTGTTCATGCCCTCCCATTAGCTCTGGACACCCTATGATTATTTAATATAAATGTGATAACCATCCCAGACTTCTAATGTTGTCCCAAACCCTATATCTTACTACTGCTGCCAAATTCACAGTGGATTGGAGCTGTCTTTCGACTGATTAGTCCTAATATTAAGTCAGGTACCATAGGCAAATCAAACATATTTAACTAATTTGATACAGCTATAAGACACCATAACCAACAAGAAGACACCTACTGTCTACTAAATTGAGGCCTTAGCTATGTTATGAAGACCTGCAGTCATCCTTATGAAGTAGCTGAACCTGTTGTGTAATTACACTCAAAAATATCAGCTCAGCATCAATCATGCCCCCCCCCCACCAAGTCACTGTATTGGGTTGACAGTTTTCAGCATTGAATGGAAACTGAAACAAAACTTGATCAATCACTCAAATCTTTCAGCTACATGAATCTATGGTTTATAGCTGGTTTCTTTCCATATGAGTATTCAGCCTCATTTGGACCACTTTTATGATTGAGATGGCCACTTGCAAACTCTTGCCATTAAACAATTTCAGACCAAGTTAACTTTTCCCATATTTTATGAGGTGGATTTCCCCACTGTGCACATGTACAGGAGTGTATGTCATCTCAACTTTTCTAGAAGTACCACTATGGTCCACTTCTAAATAAATGGGGTAGGTACACATTCTAAGATGCAAATCAGGCTTCCATCAAATCGTGGCCCCTGCTTTACCAGCTTGTGGGTCATCCTAAGCATGGGCTCCCAGATTTGCTCTTCATTAGAATCATCTGAGGGCCTTTATAGACATCAAAGATCATCCCTTGCCCCAGGCTAGCTGACTGACTCTTGGGGATTGGGGGAGAGCGTAGAATTAGACTCCCCAGGTGATTTTGGAGCATGAAAGAGTTAACTATTGACATAAAGCATATGGACCCCCTTTTCAATCAATACCATGTCCAAGGCTTAAACCATAATTTGACTATGATCCATGACTTTTCAAAAGTTTACTTTAGCTTTCTTACATTTAAGAAAGGCTGCCTAAAAATAATGATGAGTTAGTTATGATGGAAGTCACCACTCACAACCAGTGAGCTGGGTGTTGTGTACTTTCTTATTTAATCCCCATGGCAGCCCAATGAGGAAGTTTTATTCATTAGCTTCATTCTACGGATCAAGCACCTGGGGCTCAGCAAAGAAAATTCCTCAAGGCCAAACAGTCGGTAAGTGCCAGAGCTAAGATGTAAGTGCATATGTGTCAAATTCCAAAGTCATAGGTCAATAGGAATGCAATAAAGGAGTTGCGGGCTGTGGGGCTGTATGGGGTCGGAGATGCTAGCCCAATCCTGGCTTCTCAGAGGAAGGGAATCTAAGCTGTAACTTGGAGGAAAAGATGAAGCCAGACTGGGGAGGCCAGAGAAGGGTGCTGAGGGAGGGAGAGAGCTGCTGGACAGGAAGTCAAGTAGGAGGGAAGGCGTGTTCCAGGCGAGGGTAGGGGGTGAGGTGTGGTCACCAAGTGAAGCTCTGGAGGCAAAAGAAAATATGCTAATGATTCAGGTGCTAATAACCTGAGATGTCCCCAACTGGTTTAGGTAGAAAGGACAAAGTATCAAAATTAACATATTAGGAAAACATCTATGGAAAAGAGAGGCCTTTGAGTTTATACGGTCTGAATTCATATGTGTTCAATAATGGAACGGGCGTATGAGAATTCAGCAGTGATGTGAGCAAAGCTTATTACAGACACTGGATGGCAAAGAAGGCTCTATTCTTAAGACTGGCAGTGTGTTTATCTTCTAAGATAATTGCCACCATCCCTTCTAGAAGGGGATTTGACATTATCTACTGTAGTCCTTTCATTTAGTTAAAGAATCGAAGCCTCAGAGAGGGTCTGTGGCTTTCCCAAGGTCCTAGCAGCTGCCTAAATGGCCCTGAGCTGGCCCTGGGATATAGGGTGGTTGGTTCCAGAACAGGATTCTTTTTTATTCAGCTCTACTTGGAGGTAAGTCATCAGAGAAGATGGAAATTATTTTACATAATTTAAATAATAAAAAATAAGGAAGAAAAGGCACGGCTGACTGCTTCTTGTGGGACCCACTACCCCCCTGACTTAAGCAGCTCTTCTATCAGTGTCCTTCATCTGGGCATCCAAAGCAGCTATTGCATAGACACAAGTTCAGGGACAGGCTTATATAAGCATCTTTGTGGAGAGAAGTTCTGTCACAATCCTGTGTGTATTTCCATAGCTTTCAAAGGGTCTCTGCTTCCCAAAGAAGTTTTACAATGGCAAAGTGCTTTTATTAAAAACCCAAAAGTCAGAGCATTTTTTCCGAAGCTTACATATTCAGTACTGTTGGATAATTTTATTTAATAGTATGTTTGAAACAGGTTTTTCCAATATAAAGCTAGCCTATGTCTATAAACATAAGACAGTCTGAGGATAGTATGCTCAATCATTGTTATCATCAGTGATGATGGCTAATGCTTAATTAACACAATATACTGCACAGAATTCTAAGAGTCCCAATATTACTTTACTTAATCTCAATACTACACTGTAAGGGCAGCGGTGTTATCATCCCCATGTTACAGGGAAGAAAACTCAACAACAAAAAGATTGAGCTAGTTGCCATATGTTAGTGGTTCTCAAAGTGTGGTCATTAGACCAGTAGCATCAACATCACCTGGGAATTTACTAGAAATGCAAACCCTTGGGCCCCATCCTGGACCTCTGAATCAGAAACTCCTTGTTTTTTTTTTTTTTTTGCGGTATGCGGGCCTCTCACTGTTGTGGCCTCTCCCGTTGCGGAGCACAGGCTCCGAATGCGCAGGCCCAGCTGCCATGGTTCACGGGCCCAGCCGCTCCGTGGCATGTGGGATCTTCCCGGACTAGGGCACGAACCCGCATTCCCTGCATTGACAGGCAGACTCTCAACCACTGCACCACCACCAGGGAAACCCAGAAACTTCTTGTTTTAATAAGACCCTCAGGTGATTCTGATGCTTCTAGTCATCCAGTCTGAGAACCACATCCCTAGGGCATCCACATAAAAACTGAAACCAGGATTTAAATATAGGTCATTTTGCTCCAAATCACAGCTGGTAAATGACAGAGCTGAGACTCAAACCAGGGCACCAACTGCTGGTTTACCTTCTCTGGTTTAAGCAGTGTTGATGGACAGTCTAACTAGGTTATTTAAGCCCTAACTGCCATTGGGACTTAATTTTATGACTCTCCTTTATGGAATAAACTTTGGGACAGCAACCTCTGTCCAGCTGTCCCCACTGGTTTGTCCTACACCATGGCATTCTCAGTGAGGGCATCCAAACACTGGGGATTACCAGAGTTGAGCCATCTGACATTAGATAATTTTTACAAGCCTTGAGGACAGGCATTTAGGCAGGATCTTACTCCAAACATGTCTGGTTAAAAAATAATAATAATAATCAGTAGGTCAGATGGTCTTTATAAGAATTAACTTTTTTTTAAGATTATTTTTTGATGTGGACCATCCTTTTAGTCTTTATTGAATTTGTTACAATATTGCTTCTGTTTTCTGCTTTGGTTTTTTGGCCACGAGGCATGTGGGATCTTAACTCCCCGACCAGGGATTGAACCCGCACCCCCTGCTTTGGAAGGTGAGTCTTAACCACTGGACCACCAGGGAAGTCCCTAAAAATTAACTTTTTATCTTTTAAGACAAATCTGTAGGAGCATTTCACAAGGCAGCTAGAACTTCATTTTAATAAATGCTCTCCTGGTACAACTGAGGCACAGTGTTGAAAGATGAAGCCGATGTTTGGTGTTAAGTGACAGCTCTAGATTCTCAAATTCACCACAATAGCTGGAAAGACCTTGTCCACACTGAAAATGTAAAGTATACTGCATACACCCACAAAAGACACTCTCCATGTTGCCTTCAGCCTTGGTTTAACCTCTTTGACCTCTTCCCTCCAAACTCATTTTGAGGTGTTGAAAATACACATTACAGCTGCAAGTCCACATTTTGGGAATGAGGACAGTTTTAGAAATAATGACTTGAAATCAGAGTAGATTATGTCCCTTTTTCAGTTTACAAGTTGCATAATTTCACTGGCTTCTTGCATCTTGGGAAGGAGGACTCTTCCAACATATTCCAAACATCTCACAAATCAGTTTACAAGAAGCTTACTATTCTGATTGCGTATAAGACAAAATGTGACACCAAGTGCAGGGCATTCTTGAAACAGCAGATGCCTGGGAGGGAGCTCTGTGTCACAGAGTCTGAATTACCTCATACCTCGAGATTAGCAGGCCCTCCAGATCAGGGAGTGGTACCCAAACTTATTTTTTCTTTTTTTTAATAAGTCCCTTTAACCCTAGTTCCAGCTTTCGTTCCTCCCTGGCTTTCATAAGGAGTGTCACCAGAACAGTGACACAATGTTCTGTTTGTCTGCACTTCCAAACACAGGAAGTGTAATGGGGGAAAGGGCTGCTAATAAAAATGAGTTCAGACACTTGATATAGATGTGACAAATGCCAAGCCGACTTCCATGTAGGAGATTCTGGTCTCATTTTATGTGAAAATAAGGTAATAAAACAAGACAAAAGGAGTGATATAGGACTCTAATTTCAGCTTTTTAAACAATATAAATATACTGATATCTTATAATAAATATCCCCTACGGTGGGGTCATTTTTTATGCATTTAAATTAGTGTATGTGTGTGTGTATCCATCTATCTATCTATTATCTCAGTCTATCTTTTATCTATAAAGTGATAAGTCTTTCTACACATTCATATAGAACTTGGATTTCTCAACAATCTGATAATACCAAAAAAGGCCTAGTCAGTGCCTACACAGTTATGATATATAGTATGGTATGATGTGTCCTTAATAGAATTAAAACAGGTATTATTTGATGTTAACTTATTAACCCCAAATTGGAATATCTTAAAAGACATATATCAAATAGTAGCAATTAAAATATGTCTAAAGAAAAAATAAAATTATATACAGAATAGTTATGTGGTAAAAACTTTACCAGTTTATTTTCTTCTCTCTCTCTCTATATATATATACATTTATATACATATATAATATAATAATTTGATATGATATATAATATAGATATAGCACATGTGTATATATAATACATATATTTCATAGATACATATAGAGAAATAGAACTGATATTTTATATATGAGAAATATGTCTTCATATATATATATATATATATATATATATATATACATATACATATATATACAGAACAATTCTTTCTCACCTGGAAAGAGTAATGCCATTCTCCATTTAACTATCATACTCATAAGATGATGGAGTTAATAGTCAGAAATGGGTCTAAAAGATCACAGGATCAAAGGGGAGAAAATATGTACCCTCATGAGAATGCTCAAGAACTTCTAACATTTAACCAGTCATTTTTCTTGGCAGTCCCATTTTAGGTGAAAATGAAGGAAAGAGGAGAAAAGAAGATGCCAGGATGGAGAATAATAACAGGGCAGAGGCAACAGAAACAAAATGATACATTCTTAAAAGCCATCTGTTTCTGTCACAGTGGCTATTCTCATCCCTCTCCCTTTACCCCACTGATACCCTGATGCCCTGTTTCGTTTTCATTTTTCCAGTTGTGACAGGTTCGGTTGGTCTTTGATAACAGGTGGAGAAAGGAGTGCAGCCCAGGCCAATACAAACTTATTCATAGGACTGTCTCCACTTTCCCATCACCCCCATGAGCCTGCCTTCTAATGGCTCCAGTAATCTGGATTTAAGTCATATGCTAAATCCTATGTCCTCTTCTACTTGATCTTAATGACTAATCTGCTCTTCTGCCAAGAAGAGATGACACTCCTTGTCATCCCTCCAGTTCCTGTGTTCAAAATTAATTAATTCAACCAATACTTATTAAGCATTACTATGAAGTAGGCAGTGGGCGAGCAACGAAACTCCCCCTGCCTCCACAGTTCTCTATAAAAATACAGAGAGATCAACTATTCTCCTTTGAACTTAGAATATGTATTCTCCAAGGAGCTGAGCTGGAAAAACTTTTAATGCATTTAAAACTATGCACTTTAAAATTGTTTAATCCATTAAAGTACCTAGCAAGCTATACTGGTTGATAGTAATTTATTTTACCAACCTCTATTTAATGAAAAGATTTCATTCTTGGGAAAGAAAATTAATTTATTTTTTATTCTGTCTTCAGACTGGTCTGAAACTATTAGAATTATAGCTTTTGGGTTCAATCACAAAAAGGAAGTTGATTATAGTGAACTCAAATAGCCAAATCAGATTTTTCTGCCAAATAAGTGCAATGGAAACAAGACCTAACCTAAATGTGGAAATCATGATCTCATGCCAGAATTTTAGCGAAATGAAGTTTATGTCTAATGACCATTAATATTAGTAATTATTTACTCCTTCTTTGTTAAAAGTGTACCTGAAAGAACTACTCTAAGATATCTGCCTTTATAGCGTTTTTAAAAAATAATTTGGAAAAAAATTAAAAGTAGGTATTGTGTCAAGGTTGTGTTATTTTAGGTAATTATGTTTTTTTCTCCAAGCATGTCTTTATAATTCTTTCATATCATATATTTTTTGCACTTTTTAAAATTGAAGTATAGTTGATTTATAATGTTGTGTTAGTTTCAAGTGTGCAGCAAAGTGATTCAGTTATACATATATATATATTATTTTTCAGATTCTTTTACATTATAGGTTATTATATCATATTTTATAATGCAAAGGTATACATAAGCTTTAACTGTATTTTTATATATTCCCTACTGTGTTAAGGAAAAAGTTGTATAAGCTCACAAAATATGAGCATGCTCTATTGCTTGTATTTTTTGTTGTTGTTGTTTGGATGGTTTTGCTTTGTTTTTATTGCTGCTCAGTTGAGTAAATTTAAAACTATCATAATATTTTGTAGAAAACTATTCCTAGATGAATGAAGTCTTTCTGAAATCCCCCAAATCTCATATTGGCCAACTTAGGCCTACTGGCATGAATAGTGGGACTCAGCTTCCTGCTTCTGACCCACAATTTTATATGTGAAAGTCATTGTCAAAGCTTGCAAGACAAGTTGTGTTGAACATTTCCAGATACCAAACCTCCCCTCTGTGATTTCAGATAGCCAACAGCTGCTCAGCCTGTTCTTCCCATCACTGTTCATGATTGCATTAGAAAAAATCTACCTTTAAAAAAATTGTGAAAACTGAGAACAGCAAAGCAACCAGTGGCAACTAAGTGACACTGTGCTGTTATCAACCTCAGCTCATTTTCTTGCGCTCTTGACCAATGGGACTAAACTCTCTTTACAGCAAGGTATGGTTTCAGCTGACCTGCTATGAATGTCCCAAGTGAGTCACTGCCGTTAACTCCATCAGTGCCATTTGCTGTCCACTTGGACACTTCTGAACAGCTGCTGGGCTCCAGTGCCAACTTCTAACTGGAAATATGGTTGGTCTGACTCAGTTTCAGAAGGGGAAAAGAAGGAGGGGGAGGGAGGGAGAGGAGGAGAGAATAAACTCACATGTCTCCTCTCACAGAAGACTGACAACTCTGTTTTTTTCCATTGATTATGGTGGAAACACATTTTGAAGAAGTGAGAATACTAAACCCAGTTTGTCACATTCTCTCTGTTTTGTTTCCTATTATTCTACTCATGAAGTTGGGTTGGGGTTTTATAATGAAAGTATGTGTTGATGTGGAAATTTGCAGCCCATAAGATGTCACCCCATTTCCACTTTTTTCAGACACATTCATCTTATTTTCCAAACACAAAAGTGAATATTTCCTTTACTCTGAAAATATTTTACATAAAATTGAAAATCCATTTTGGTTTAGTCAACAACTTTTTTGGAGCATTTGCTAGAACAGGCTTCTGGACTAGACATTAACAAGGATTCTGAGAAATATCAGACATGATCCTTGGATTCAAGAATTTGTAATAAAATGAAGAGAAAAGACCTGTTTAAATAGATGGTCCAGGAACAATATGAGGGAGTGTGCATAAAAGTGCCAGATGCCTGGTACAGCTACCAGGGTCTGCAAGAACTCAGAGAAGGGCTCTGGGCTGGTGGTTTTAAATCTGGAATGATGGTAACTGATACTAACAAGTGAAATTAAATTGACTCTATAAACATGGGCTATGTGTCATAGTTGGGCATGAAGCCTAAATGTTTAAGTTAAAGGCTGAAATATGCTCACATGACCTCAGCATTTCATTTCAGGGGAAGTCTGTGATTTGTATGTGCATTGTTGTGTGCACAAGCACATATATACAGTTTTCAAAAACTCTTATATTACCAGAGACACCAAGTAGTTGGCTGTGTAATTGTTCTCTTGGGAATATTTATTTACCATCTTGTTGGCAATGAACAAGCAGCAATCCAAGTTTCGGGGGCTTGCCAAGAGTTAGAAAATAGATTAATAGGGTGAGAAGAGTTCTTTCATTTTGAAAGCTCCCCCCATCCAAGTATTTTCATTTCTTGAAAGGAGATTTCAGACTACAGACAGGTTAATTCTTACTTTCTTTTATGATGATGAGGTAACTATAGACTTAGAGAATTTTCAACACAACTTCAGCACTTACAAATATTTTCCCTGAGTGGTAAACATACAAATGTTATTCCATGATCATAGGAGCTTTGAGTTAGTTTACCTCTCACTATGTTACTCACTCCAATTCATTGAGATTTGGGTTAAGAGAGCTTGTTCTCCAAATGCCAGGACAATGTTTGTTTACTAAATAAGTGAGTATACATAATTAATCTCAAAGTCATTGATGTGACCACAAATTCAATATGGAAAAAAATAAACCTGAAGTTTTAATCCTGAGGAGGTTTTCAAATATTAGAAAATAATAAATCAAAAGAATGCTTTAATTTGGGACCCTAAAACCAACTAGCAGTTTTTCCTGTAATTTCCCAATTCATATCTAAGGCTGCTAGAATAATTAATGAACTATTACCAGTTTTTCCTAGGTGCAAAAAAAAAAATCCCATTTATAATTAAAAAATCACACTTATCTAGAATTTCGCATAATCAAGTCTGTCTTAGACCTTGTCCATGGGCCTGATGGGAAGAAAATAGCTTTTCTTCAAATGGGGAGCCAAGCCAGAAGGGCAGTGACTCTGAAGGGAACTAAGAGTTGTGTGGTGGATAAGTACAATGAATAGGACTACAAGTCAACACAGGAGTAATCTTGCTTTAATACTGTGGTACACTGGTAAACACAGAAAGAGGCAGAGAAATCAGAAAGAGGCAGAGAAATAAGAAAGAGAAATAAGGAAGATGAGTTCTATAGAAAAATGGATGAAGACTTAATAATTTATTATATACGCGTGAGGCAATGTTAGAAAACTCCAAAGGGAAGAAAACAATTGAGCTGGGTTCTTAGAATGCCTTTGCTACATGGTTTTGGACAGAGAGTAAGATGGAATCCTAGCCAATAAGAATAATATTCATCCAATAAATACTTATTGAAGTGTCTATTATAAACCAGGCATTCTTCTAAATAGTAGAGATACTATAGTGAACCAAACCAAGTCTTTGATATCATGATCCTTACATTCCAATGTGGAAGACATGTAATAATATATATATATATATATATATATATATATATATATATGTGTGTGTGTGTGTGTGTGTGTGTGTGTGTGTGTATACACACAGATCTGTATTACACTGTCAAGTAGACATTATAATATAATGTTTATAATAAATTATAATAAGTCTCTCATATAATTATAAAATATAATGTCAAATGGCTAAAGAGAAAAATAATGCAGGGTAAGGTGATGTTAACTGCAAGTATGTGGCAGTGTGAAAATGCAGGTGACTTTCATGCATCAGCAGGATTTGATTGTCCTTAGAGCACAGTGTACTTGGTTGGAGTAGGGGTAGGAAAGGGGTGAGAAAATTACTACAGAGGAGAAAAAATGTTCAGATTTCAAGTCTCATATTGTCTTATAAGTCCTGCTAAGAAATTTTGGATTTCTCTGTAGGCAAATCAGGAGCCATGGAAGAATTCTTAAGCAGGGAAGTGACATGATGTGATCTGTTCTTATATAGATCACTTTCATGACAGTATAGAAAGCAGATACGGGGTGAATAACTCCTGAGATAGGGGTCTCAGTTAGGGAGCTAGGTGCTGTGTACTATCAGTTTAGTTGAGAGGATTAAATGCAGGCCACAGTGTATCTTGTAGACTGAGCTCTAGAGAGAAGGAATTCTAGACCAGATGACCACTGTGAATAGTTAGCCCAGTTGTGGTCAGTTTGCCTAGTGGATCGGAATTGAGAGGTTTCTCCCAGCTCCATATTCTGCCTGTCTGGAATTTTTGCTTCTGGTAATAGCAGAGTAGTTTCTGTTGTTCAAACGGTATCACAGTTAACAACTATGCATCCTGGATAAAGTTTTAAAATATCAGTTAATGAAGACATTGGAAAGACACAAAAGGAAGGCAAAGACTGGGAGACAGTGGATATTTGGAAGAAGGAAATAGCACTGATAAGTCTTCTGCTTCTTGAAGTTGTTTTGTTGTTTGTTTGTGCCAGATACAAGGTCCCAGTCTGCCAATTAAAACTTGGATAAAAAAGCAATAGTTTTAGGGGCTTGAAGAGCCTGAAGACATATTTTGAGGAGACCAAACAAGATAGGAAACAGCCAGAGAATTATATACAAGATTTTGTGTATAAATTCTGTCTACATCTCTGAATGATCCTTGAAATATGCATGTACAGGGCAGACTCCAAGCAGTTCAGCTGAGGCTAAAGGAAGTAAACATAGATTTCGGCTGCTGCCCACCACAGGGATGACAGAATTGAAATTCAGTTCTAACCAAATTAACTTCCACTTATAACAAAAGAATCAATAATCTTTGGAGGAATATAACAGAATCCAGTGTCTCTGAAACATATTTTTCACAATGTCCAGTATTACTAGACATAAAAAGCAAATTTACTAAACATACAAAGAAACAAGAAAACATAACAGAAACCCAAGATAAAAGGCTTAATAGAATTTGGCCTCAAAATGACCCAGACATTTGGATTAGCAGACAAGGATTTTAGAGTAAATATCATAACTATGATCCAAAATATGAAGAAGATGTATGTGGAATAAATGAAAAAGTGCTAAATAGAAACTGTAAATAATAACAAAGTAGAACTGAAAACTCCAATACCTGAGAAAAAATTAACTGGATGGACTTAACAACTAGGAAGTGACATAAGAAAAAGCCAATGAAGTTGAAGATAGATCAATACAGTTATAAAGTCTGAAGAACAGGAGGAAAAAAGATTGACCTGTGGGACAATATCAGAACCCTAAATATACATGTAATTTGAGTCCTAGAAAGAATAGGGCATAAGAAATATTTGAAGTAGTAATACCTGAAAATTTCCCAAATTTGGTGAGACAATTCCAGATTCAAGAAGATCAGCAAACTCAATTAAGATTCCCCCAAAATCATAGCAAGGCCCATAAAGGTTAATTTAAAGAAAACCAAAGATTACAAAAAGTTCTTAAAGCAGCCAGAGAAAAATGACACATTGTATGTAGTGAAACAACATTATAAACGACTGCTAACTTCTCATCAGAAACTATGGAAGCCAGAAGGCAATGGATCAATTTGTTGAAATGATTGAAAAAAAACTTTCAAGTTAGATTTCTATATCTAATGAAAAGAAACTTCAGGAATGAAAGCAAACTAAAGCCATTTTCAATTAAATAAAAATTAAGAGAATTTATTGCCATCAATCTGTACTACAAGATATGCTTTAAGGAGCTCTTCAGACTGAGAAGCTGAATTGATACTAGGTACAAACTTCCTCTTTTGAAAAGAATGAAGAACACTAGAAATAGTAAATATGTGGGTAAATAAAAAAGGCTATTTAAAGCAAATAATTACAACTTTGTATTATGAGATTTATAAAGCATGTAGGAAATGATATTTATGGAAATATGGCAAAAAAGTATAAGATACATAGACCTATATAACTGCTAAGTTTGCGTATTTTACATGAAGTGGTATGATATTAATTCTAAGTGGACTGTTAAAATTTAAGAATGTGTACAGCAGTCCTTAGAGCAACAACTGAAAATTAATGCAAAGCAGTGTAGCTACAAAGCCAATACAGACAGTCCCTGACTTATGGTGTTTCAAGTTATGATTTTGCAACTTTAGAATGTTGTGAAAGCGATATGCATTCAGTAGAAACCATTCTTCAAATTTTGAATTTTTAACTTTTCCCAGGCTAACAATGTGTGGTATGATAGTCCCTTGTGATTCTGGGCAGCAGCAGCAAGCCACAGCTCCCAGTCAGCCATGTAATCACGTGGGTAAGCTACCAATACACTTACAACCATTCTGTACCCATACAGCCATTCTGTTTTTCACTTTCAGTACAGTATTCATTAAATTCATTAAATTATATGATATATTCAACACTTGATTGTAAAATCGGCTTTGTGTTAGGTGATTTTGCCCAACTGTAGGACATTTAATGTAGGCTAGGCTAAGCTATGATGTTTGGTATGTTAAGTGTACTAAATGCACTTTTGACATAATATTTTCAACATATGATGAGTTTATCAGGACATAACCCCATTGTAATTCAAGGAAGATCTGTAGATAAATTAAAATCACTTCTAAAAAATATATAGTTAGCCCCAAACAAAGCAGGCATAAGGCTTTAATTTCCTTCTCTGAATGGCGATTTCATTCACTTCCATTGACTGAACTGTCACTTATAAGATGACTTAAAAAATTACAAAAGCTAAACATCTATCACCAGTCAACATCTTTCTCCTAAGATCCAGACCATAGGTTTAACACAGAGGTAAATATGAGAAGGCCATCAGCTAGATACAGCCTATTTTTTTTAATTCAGGGCATTTGGAAACTGGAATTTTTTTATATTACAATCCAAATTTCAAGATCTTCCTGGAAAAAAAAGTGAAAATTTGGAATACAGATCCTGAATTCCTACAACAGCATCATCATAGTAAGCAGCATAGTGGCTGTGTTCTTTAAACTGGACATTTACCATTCCCTACAAATTGCATGACTGTTGAATGAAAAAAAACAGGTGAATGAATTATATCATTAAATCTTCTGATATGAATACTATAAAGTTTATAATGTAATCTGTGAGGCATTAGCTTTTTTGTCAACCCAGTCACATCAACCTGAACTGAGTTTGCAGTCAACACTTTTCCCAAGGAAGTTCAGTTTAAGTAGGTCTCTCCATTTTGTATCTTTGTGGTTGATTTTCTGAACCTCAGTGCTGACTTTCCTTGTTATCCCTGGTAGATTTCATCATTGTTTTTAGTCTATCATCATGGCCAGTTGAGATATTCCAGAATCCCAATTCTGTCATCTACCAGAGTAAGTTTCCTTCTCAATTCTGTCCTTTAGAAATCTAACATTATGCCTTCTGCATTTTCCGATTTAAGTGGAACCAATCTTTGGTGACAACTAAGCTGATGTGTAATTAGTGTCATTTAAAAATGATTCAACCTAGGCACAACTTCTCACAGAAGACATTCTCTTTTCACCTGAAGCTATATCAAGGTCTAGAGGCATGATTTTATGATTAATATTTTAATTAATGTTTGCTTGTTGACCTAGTAAGCTTTTCTTTTAACACATTTTTCAATGTCAGGAACACAAAGAATTTTAATTGATAGTGGCAGAAAGAGAAAAATAGGTGGAACACGAGGGGGCAGTTGAGGTGTGGGCTGGATTCTGGTTAATGCTCAGAATTAGGCAGCCTCTGTGGAACTGGCTGATCCAAAGTTTCATTGCTTTTTGCCCCTGGGAATGTGAGAACTGGGAATGGTTTACAAATATTTTCATAACCCTCCCATCTTCGTCATTATAAAGAGGAGGATTCTTTCAGCTCCCTCTTCTTTTTACTGGCACACATTGAAAGAAAAATGCAAGACAATATACATCTGGGAAACAAAGGTTGCCACATACATATGCAGATTGTTAAACAATATTTGGGAAAATGAATAATTTTGATTTATGTGTGTAAATGTTTTGAATTTACGCCCTTTTATGATGAGTAACACACTGATTCTCTGCTATGCCTCAGGTTCTGAAATGAGGAAGAAAATACTTCATAATTTAGCAAAAACTGTAGATTTCTCAAGCTAATAATAGACCTATCATTTTGAATCAAAGATTATCTCCTGCAATAGATAGAAGAGTGAAGAGCCAGCCATCCTTTACCTTCAGTTGGTCCAAAAGGCTCTGTGGGTTAGTGTATAGCATCCCTGAAGGAGGGGTGGTGTCCTGCCTTATATAAGAGAAACAAAAAGAAACTGGTTTAAAGGTTTTAGAAATTATGTCTTAGATGTCTAGGAAAATCACCCCAAACAATCAAAACATTAAACAACATTTTTATTGAGATATAAAATCTACCACAGAAACCAGCCACTAAAGCTCAAAGCATGCACCAATCCTTGTGGAGATCTTTTAGGAAGAATATGATCAAGTATGAGATATAACAATAAAACAGCGTGGGTGTACTCTTCTCATCTTCAAAACACTTTATAAACTTTATCTAGTAAATGATCACAACTCATCACTGAGATGGTAGGTGGTGCTATTCATCCCACGCTACAGATGATAACCCCAGGAAAGGTGAGTGGGCCACCCCAGGACACAGTGGGTATCAGAGATGACACAACTTTAGAAGTCCAGATATTCTCACTGTGACCAGAGACTGTCATGCTTTCAGAAAGTCCTGGTGTCCCAGCTTCCAGTCTGAAGGCCAGCAGACTAGAGATTCAGGAGAGTTGATAATTAAATGAAGTCTGAAGGTGGTCTCAAGAATTTCTGCTTGCTCAGAGAGGCTGGTCTTTTTATCTTATTTAAACCTTCAACTGATTGTACAAGGCCCACCCACATTTTAGGAGTAATCTCTTTTTTCTTCACCAATTTAAATGCTAATCTCATCCAAAAACACACTTCAAGTTGAAATATAAAATTAACTATCACAGTTACTATTATAAAATGGATAAACAATTCCAAGAGAATAATTACAATTTTTGAATAAGTTGGTATCACTCATGACCAATTGCTTCTTCAGAGTATAAATCAAGTAATGCCTTTTAATAGAGAGAAAGATGGATTATGACCAAAATTTTTGTTTTACTACTATGGGTTATGATAAAGAACAGGAATTATGATACAAAATTTGAGATAGTTGTGTCAATCTGTGGAAACTTCTGGGGAAGTTATGAGCCTACTTGATGCCTTTGTGCAAATGCATTTTTTGACAAATGCTGGCAAGTGGAGAGCAGGCTGAATTTCATCCTTCAACCATAGTACATGAGGTCTGGTTTTGTGTGACCTGTGTATTCCGCCATACCATATATAAGAACGGTACCCTTAGACTGTGTTGTAGTCTAAATCTGGTTATGTTCTAGTGAGGGTGCAATTTAATGATGTGCCACTTATGTCAGAAAAAAAGTTGATTACACTTATCAACAGGCAAAATATAATAAACTAGCATAAGTGAAATGGAATTTGCCTTCTTAAAGTTAGGCAGGAATTTGCCCTATTTTTAAATATGTCCTGGACAGATAAGCCAACTTCCTTAGGAACATATTGTAGGGTCTTCAACCAAAACACCAAAAAATTATTCCTTGTGTCAAAGCAAAATCACTTACATGGAATTTAAGTAAAATCATCATTTTATTCTGTTATGAATGCAAGGAAACATTATGCATTTTCTTCTATTATTACAACACAATGAGTTTTAAGAACATGAAGGATGACAAATTTGGGGTTGAGACTTAGAAGTAGACTGTTTTCTTCACTGGACATAAACAAAGTTATTTTACGTCCCAACAAGCAGATCAGAAAACCAGACAATTTGAAGCTCACCTAAAAATGTTTCTCACAGCTTTTCATTTCCCTGATGTCTTTTAGCCTCTTGCCCTTCCCAATAAAAATTAGAAAACAAAACCTATTTTCCCAGTCACAACCACTGCTAAGGTGTGGGTGTGATGAAAGAGAAGAGCCCTGCCAGCCAGTGCCAAACCAGTCCTAGGGATCATATGGTAAACCCTCACTTCTACCCACCAAAACCACCAATAAAAATAATGACAACAGTACCTTCCACTTGGGTACTGCTTTGATTTTCAATAGGATTAATTCACAATCCCTTACTTAAAACTCTTGCATGTTTATGTGCCAATAAAATAAAAGAAAGCAAGGCAAAACACATACACACATAGTGTGAGGTAGTCATCACATAAGGGGATTGTAGCTAAAGGAAAAGGGAGATTTAGTAATTTGCACATAGTCACATCACAAGTAAGTGACAGATTTGGATTGGAAACAAGGTCCTCTTCCATATCCAACAATCTTTCCAGGTTCTGGAACATCCATAAGATGAGTGGGATGACTCTGCATCTCCCTCCCCTTCCTGCTTATACATCCACCTCCATCAAGCCTGCAATTTAGTCCATTTGTCCCTGCCCATCCCCAGATGGAATGGCTTTGCAGAGGAGAAGCACATTGATTGGTTTCTCTTTCTCCAAACCATCCTGAAAGGCTGTGCCACATACACTGAGGCGAGCAGCAAAGTAATCCACTCCCTTTCCCACTCATCATGCTTGGACTTTATCTTCCCTTTTACCCACAGAGTTAGGATTCACAAGAAATATGTAATCCACTTTGGTCCCTAATTTTGTCTCATATACCCATATCTATATATTTCTGTGGCATCTCATGTTTATTTCATTCAAAGGTAATCTTTTTTCCTCTTTTCTGTTTCTGTTTTTGTTTTGTTTTGTTCTGTTTTTCTAATGTTTCCACAACTTACCTATATAATTTCAGGTTGTTTTTTCAGAATTCCAAGACCTTCCATGGAAAACTGAAGATGTACTCACATTTAACATATAATAATATTACTCTGTTGTTAAAATTGTTGGACCAGTTCTTCTTTTTCACTTTTTAACTCCCCTTTACCCCATTGAAATTCATCTTTTTTGTCTCTGAGCACTTCTAAACAGCTAAAGATACCTTCAGTTCAAAAACTTAATCACTTTGACCAAACATCCCACTAAAGAAGGAGAAGAGATATCAAGTGGGTTGATGTGTTTTAAAAGGCCAAAGAAGATCAGTTTAATATTTTTTTCTCTTTTAAACATACTCAGTATGGCCACAGTTTTCTCAAAGAGTCCACAATTTTAATTTAAAAACATGTTTCCTTTTTGGGACAAAAACCACACCAAAATACCGAGACCATTCTCCTGGCCCATCCTCTTTGCACAATATCCTACTTGATACTGTGAAGGATTGAAGACCTAACTAAATACTCCCAGTTCATACTGAGTACACACCCTCCAAGCTCCCCAAACCAGTTAGGCATTATGGAGGGAGTTTTGCAATATGAATATTTTCCCACTTGCTCTCTCTTGACCACACCCCAGAAACAAATGAAAATGTTCTAGAGTCTTCAGGGAGGTCAAACACAGCTCTGCTTCCAGCCTCTCCTGAGTCAGGCACACATTTGGCCTGAAGCTGTTTTGTTGTTTTGTACAAATGGAAGCCACTCAACTGCTTTTACACCTTATTTTAATGTCTAATTATTTCAAAGTGATCTCTGTTTTTATTGACAATAATTACCCATCAAGTTCAAGGGCTCCCCCAATTATGAAACATCTTCTAAGGACTAGCTGATTAATCCAGCTTGTTATTAAATTAGAAGTATATTCTTGACCTGTTTGTAGTGAAGATTTTATTATTGCTTTCCTAATAAGCTTAATCATCCCCTTGAAATCACATTAATATTTTTCTAATCTCTATTATCTCTATTAAGAGGCTATGGGCTCACTCACTATTAGGTAAGCATTTAATGTGTCCTCTAATATGGTTCTAAATCATCTTTTCAACCCCATGTTTAACTCCTTGATTTTCCAGGCTCCCCCTTCCACATCCCAGCCCCCCACTCAAACCCTCTGGTCTAACCAAATAGGTTTATACTTTGATGTCTGGATGATATGTACCTGTATCAGTCTCCTTGCCTTTACTCTAGTAGTAATAATGGTTTTCATTGAAACTTTCTTTTCTCTATATTCTTCCTATCCCAGCTCTCCCAGGTCACCATGCCATGCTCACTCTGTACTCAGATCTCAAAAAGCACTGTGGCTTCTCCCACTCACATAGCACTTAACACATGGCAGTTGCCACTAAGTCCATTAAAACTTAGTATTTATCTCTAGATTCTGACTTCACTGCTAGATTACAAACTTCAAGAAAGTGGGATTTACTCTTATACATCACTGTGGCCTCACAATCTAACAAAATAGGAGGACTGGACCTGGAGCCTAAAGAACTGGCAGGTGGTAAGTAGTTAACGCTGTCCTTTATCAGCTCTGTGCTCTTGCATTATTCAACTTGTCTTCCTTTTGGTCTCAGTTTCTCGTTCATAAATTGGAGAAAATTCTTGTCTATCTACCTGGCAGAAAGCCCTGGGGTCATCCTTGACTCTCCACTACCTCTCCCTCCAAAGTCCAATTCTGCCAGCTTCCCCTCTACAGTACCTCTTGGATAAAACCACTTCCCTCCACCTCCAATATGCCCACCTTGGCCCAAGTCCCATCATATGTCCCCTGGATGCTGCAATGGTCACCCTGCTTCCATCCTCCCACACTCGCCTGATGCTTCCTACAATCTCTTTCCATGTGATATTTTAAAGCTTATGCCAGAGAGTGTCCCTGCTCTGCTCAGAAACAGAAGTTGAGTCATAAATGTAGAAAACACACTTGTGGTTACTGGGGGAAAGAGGGGGAAGGGATACATTGGGAGACTGGGATTGACATATACACACTACTAGATATAAAATAGATAACTAATAAGGACCTACTGTATAGCACAGGGAACTCTACTCAACACTCTGTAATGGCCTATATGGGAAAAGAATCTTAAAAAGAGTGTAACTGACTCACTTTGCTGTACAGCAGATACTAACACAACATTGAAAATCAACTATACTCAATAAAAATTTTTTTAAATAAATATTTAGCTTTAAAAACAGTAAATAAATATGGCTTAATTTTGTATTAAAAAAAAAAGAAAAAGAACTTGCCAGTGCCCTAGGATCTTACTTGGAATGAAAGGCAGAGTCCTTACCAAGGCGCCTCTCAGCCCATCTCCACTGCTTTGCTCTGACCTCTGCTCCGGCCATTGCCTCCTTCTTGCTCCTAGGACATGTCAAGCATGCTCCCACCTCAGAGCTCAGAGCTCACTCTCCCTCTGCCTGACGTGGCCCTGCTCACATAGCTGCATGGATCCCTTCCTCACTTCCTTCAGTTCTCTCTGTGTCTTCAGGCCATTTTGTCAGAGAGGACTTCTCAGTAGCCCTATCTTAAAAAGCACCCTCACACATGCACTCTTTCTTTAGTCCCTTACTTTGCTTTACTCCTCTTCAGAGCTTGTATCACTGATGCCATGAATTTATGTGTTTATATATGTAGCTTCTGTCTATCCTCTACTAGAACATTAGCCTCTTGGGAGCAGATGCCTTGTTTTGTTTACTACTATATCCCCAGCACCTTGAGGGGTACCTGGAATATAGTAGGTAGGTGCTCAATAAATATCCATTAAATAAATGAACAGATGAATAGGTACAGGTGTGTCTACTTGAGACGCTAAAGTTTGAGTCCACGGTTCTCCATCTTGGTTGCCCATTAAAATCCAGTGGGGAGGGCTTCCCTGTTAGCGCAGTGGTTGAGAGTCTGCCTGCTGATGCATGGGACACGGGTTCATGCCCCCCTCCGGGAAGATCCCACATGCCGCAGAGCGGCTAGGCCCGTGAGCCATGGCCGCTGAGCCTGCGCGTGCGGAGCCTGTGCTCCACAATGGGGGAGGCCACAACAATGAGAGGCCCACGTACCGCAAAAAAAAAAAAAAATCCAGTGGGGAATTTTAAAGAATGTTGATGTCCAGACCACAACCTAGGCCATTTAAATCAGAATTTCTTGGAGTGGAGCCCAGGTACTGGTACTTTTTAAACACTCCCTAGATGTTTCCAATGTATAAACAAGATTGAAAACCATTGTTCTGTAGCATATAAAATAGTGTTTGTGTTCTAATGGTCTTTGTGTTCCTGGCTAGCTCCTCACTAGCTAAGTACTTTGTATATTTCAATTACTTAATAAATACTTCTTGAGTGGTGATTTAAGAAATGCCACTTTTAGTGCCTAGAATAGTTTGTGCTCTGGGAAAATCTCAACACTATTTTGCTTGGTTGGATTTATATCTGTATCTTGCTTAGAAAAAGATGGCTGGAGAGTGGAACCATAAGAATGCAGTAGCTACTCCCTGCCAGGTACTCTTCCAGTTACCAAACATACAAATCCCATTTAATACTCACGTAACCAGGATAATATTTTTGGTATGGTAAACCAATGTAATTATTTTTTTATTCTTTGCAGATTATTTTGCCCAGTGGCTCCCCCCAGATTGAATCAGAGGCATTTATTGCTTTAGGTAAAGGTAGATACTGCCCAAAACAAAGACAATTTGTTCAGCTTTGTGGAGTAAACTAGATTCGTTAAGTTCAGATAAGACAACAATCTTGAAAGCTGGGTTTGTAGGGAGAAAAAAGAATTCGATAAATGCCCCAAATTTCCCTTTAATAGAAATGAGAAAACTTGCCGGAATGACCAGTAGGTCCTGGAATTTTTTGGTCTCAGGACACCTTGCACTATGACAAATGAGTGTGACCCCCCGCAAAGAGTTTTTGTTTGTTAATGTCAGCTCTATTAATAGTTATCATATTTGTAAATTAAAATTAAGATGTTTTTCAAATGTTTATTAATTCATTTAAAAATAATAATATTAAATGATTACATGTTATTAAAGTAAATATTTTATGAAAATAATTATATTGTCTGAAACAAAAAAGTGATTTTTAAAAAACATTTTTGCAGGGCTTCCCTGGTGGCACAGTGGTTGAGAGTCCGCCTGCCGATGCAGGGGATGCGGGTTCGTGCCCCGGTCCGGGAAGATCTCACATGCCGCGGAGCGGCTGGACCCATGAGCCATGGCCGCTGAGCCTGCGCGTCCAGAGCCTGTGCTCCGCAACGTGAAAGGCCACAACAGTGAGAGGCCCATGTACCGAAAGAAAAAAAGAAACATTTTTGCAAATCTCGTTAATGTCTAGTTTAATCAGACATTTGTATTTTCATATCTACTTCGGTTTCAATCCATTGTTTTGGTTGAAGGATATAAAGAAAATCCAACTTTATTATACACATATGTAGTGCAAAAAGGCAAGCGTGTATTATCATAACCATCCCAGGTTATTGTGGAATTTTTCTTTGATACTACACCAGAACCCAACAAGTGGCAGTTTCTTAAAGTTTAGTTGCAACATGGAATCTGAAACCATATCAATAAATTTTCATTCTCTGTTATGTTAAAATCAATTGGTTAATCTTGCACTCTGAATAGATCTTTACTCATGAATGCTTTTGCAACATCATACATTGGTCTTTCGGAAAATATGAATTCACTAAGTTATGCAGATCTTCCAAATGTTGACATATTTCATTACTCAATATTTTAAAAATCACATTTGTTAATATCACTACCCACTGCATCAGAAATGTCTTTAAGTATTGGGAAGTCAGTTCACTGTGGTGGATATAGATTTCTAAAATTCTAATTTTCACTTGAAAGCTCAGATTTTATCATTGGCAACAAATGCTCTCACTTGTTCATGAAGTGAGAGGCTCACTTTGTTCATTTTCGAGAAAATGTTGTCCAAATGCCCAGATCTGAATAGCTATACAATCATTCTTTCAAGTAAAAGTGATGTTCCAAGAAAAAAGAGACAAGTTCAAAATGTTCACAGTGCGGTGCTGCTCCTTGGGACAACCACTGTGGTCCAGTAAGTAGCAGCAGTGCTTTCTGCATACTTCCTGTGTGTTCCATAAAATATTAAAAACGTGTACTCAAGGGTTGAGATTTAATAGCATTAATACTTTTTATTGCTTCATTAAGGACATTCTTTAGTTAAACTGACATTTTTTTTAGTGTGAGTTGGTGTCAGTGAAAAACATGATGAATACTAGCAGTGTTTGGTGCCATTGACTTGATTTTTGCTAAAATGCTAGCAATTTTACCCAGGGCGGTTTTTGCAACATTAGTGAAAATGTCAATACATTTTTTAAAATAGATCTTTACTGGAGTATAATTACTTCACAATACTGTGTTAGTTTCTGTTGCACAACAAAGCAAGTCAGCCGTATGCATACACATGTCCCCATATCCCCTCCCTCTTGAGCCTCCCTCCCATGCTCCCTATCCCACCCCTCTAGGTCATCGCAAAGCACCGAGCAGATCTCCCTGTGCTATGCTGCTGCTTCCCACCAGCCAACCATTTTACATTCCATAGTGTATATATGTCGATCCTACTCTCATTTCACCCCAGCCTTGCCCTCCCATCCCGTGTCATCAAGTCCACTTTCTATGTCTACCTCTTTATTCCTGCCCTGCAACTAGGTTCATCAGTACCATTTTTTTTTTTTTTTTAGATTCCATATACATGTGTTAGAACACGGTATTTGTTTTTCTCTTTCTAACTTCACTCTGTATGACAGACTCTAGGTCCATCCACCTCACTACAAATAACTCAATTTCATTTCTTTTTATAGCTGAATAATATTCCACTGTATGTATGTGCCACATCTTCTTTATCCATTCATCTGTCACTGGACGTTTAGGTTGGTTCCATGTCCTGGCTATTGTAAGTAGTGTTGCAATGAACATTGTGGTACATGTGTCTTTTTGAATTATGGTTTTCTCACGGTATATGCCCAGTAGTGGGATTGCTGGGTCTTATGGTAGTTCTATTTCTAGTTTTTTAAGGAACTTCCATACTGTTTTCCATAGTGGTTGTATCAAATTACATTCCCACCAACAGTGCAGGAGGGTTCCCTTTTCTCCACACCCTCTCCAGCATTTACTGTTTGTAGATTTTTTCATAATGGTCATTCTGACCAAAGTGAGGTGATATTTCATTGTAGTTTTGATTTGAATTTCTCTAATAATTAGTGATGTTGAGCATCTTTTCATGTGCCTCTTGGCAATCTGTATATCTTCTCTGGAGAAATGTCTATTTAGATCTTCTGCCCATTTTTTAACTGGATTGTTTGTGTTTTTGATATTGAGCTCCACGTGCTGTTTGTATATTTTGGAGATTAATTTTTTGCCTGTTGTTTCACATGCAAATATTTTCTCCCATTCTGAGGGTTGTCTTTTTGTCTTGTTGATGTTTTCCTTTGCTGTGCAAAAGCTTTTAAGTTTCATTAAGTCCCATTTGTTTATTTTTGTTTTTATTTCTGTTACTCTAGGAAGTGAGTCAAAAAAGATCTTGCTGTGGTTTATGTCAGAGTGTTTTTCCTTTGTTTTCCTCTAAGGGTTTCATAGTGTCTGGTCTTACATTTAAGTCTTTAATCCATTTGGAGTTTATTTTTATGTATGGTGTTAGGTAGTGCTCTAATTTCATTCTTTTACATGTAGCTGTCCAGTTTTCCCAGCACCATTTATTGAAGGGGCTGTCTTTTCTCCATTGTATGTTCTTGCCTCCTTTGTTGTAAATTAGGTGCCCATATGCGTGTGGGTTTATCTCTGGGCATTCTATCTTGTACCATTGATCTATATTTCTGTTTTGGTGCCAGTACCATACTTCAATACATTTTTAAAAGGCAAATAATGTCTTAATATTTATTACAATAGTTTTATGTTTCATGGACCCACTGAAAGAGTCTCAGAACCCTCAGGAGTCCACATACCACACTTTGTCCTAGAGTAATCAGAAAGATGTGTTGTAAAGGAAGCTTCATTCCTGATAGCTTTCAGCAAGGAAGGAAGACCTCTGGTCCCTCTGTGTGGAACTAAGAGGAGAGAGGACATAAATGGCAGGTGAGCCCATCTCCTTCAACTTCTTAAGATGGAGACATACAGCAAGGACATGGTGCTTGAAACAATCAGAAAGATCTGAGGTTATTTCTCTAAGGAAGAAGCCTTGTTTCTGCTTCCCAGGGCATAACTCAGAAAAACATCAGTCTCCCAAGAAAAGCCTGATATTCAGCATAGCATGGGGCCAACATGGTGCTGCCCAAATGTGATTAAAAATGGCTCATGCATAACATCATATTAAATGGTGAAAGACTGAGTGCTTTTTATCTAAGACTGGAAAGAAGGATGTGCCCAGCAAAGATGTCTACACTCACCACTCCACTCTTATTCAACAGAGTACTAGAAGTTCTTGCCATTGAAATAAGGCAAGAACATTTTTAAAAGGCATGCAGATTGGAAAGGAAGAAATAAAACTGTCCCTATTTGCAAATGACATGACTGTCTACATAGAAAAGCTCAAGGAATCTATAAAAGAAGAAAAAAAAAAACAAACCTCTTAAAACTAAGGAGTGAATTAAGAAAGGCTGTAGGATACATAATTGACATACAGAAATTAATTACATATTCTATATTCTAAAAAAGGACTTGTGGAAACAGAGATTAAAAACACAGTGTCATTTACAGTTGTGTCCAAGAAAATGCAATACTCAGGTATAAACTTGACAAACCATGCATAGGGTCTGCATGCTGAAAATTACAAAGTGATGATAAAAGAAACAAACAATACCTAAATTAATGGAGAGACATAATGTGTCCATGGATTAGAAGATGCAATGTGTATTAAAGATGTCAATTCTTCTCAAATTGATCTTAGATTTAATGTGATTTCTATCAAAATCCAGAAAGCTTTTTGTAGATGTAGACAAGCTTATTCTAAAACTTATATGAAAAGTCATAGGCCCTACAATGGCTAAAAGGACCTTAACAGAGAAAAATCGTGGGAAGAATGAGTGCTTGATGGTAAGTCTTACTATATAGCTCCAGTAATCAAGACGGTGTGGTATCAACACAGTGAGGACAGGCATATACATCTATGTACCAGAATAGAAAAACCCTGAAATAAACCCACACATATTTGTGCAATTTTTTTCCATAGAAAGTGAATTCCAGCTGTAATGAAATATGCACATAAGAACTAATAACAGTAAACTACATCATGTATAATTCTGACCATGAATGAATTTTAAAAATTGACATGTATTTCACACACCAAAAAATTCACCTTTTTAAAGTATACAGTTCAGTGGTGTTTAGTATATTCATGAAGTTGTGAGACTGCCACTACTATCTAAGTCTAAAACATTTCCATCACCCCCAAAAGAAAGCCCATATCCATTATCCATTAGTACTCACTCCCCATTTCCCTTCTCTGTTGAGCACTGTCAACCACTAATTTACTTGCTCTCTACAGACTTACCTACTTTGAGCATTTCATATAAATAGAAATATATAATAAGTGTATTTCTGTGTCAGGCTTCTTTCATGGGCCAGAGAGAACCCAGGGGGCAGCCCAAGGACCTAAAGTGATTCCAGCACCCACCACGTCCACACTGATACCTGGATGATGTCCAAGAAGGATCCTGATCAGCCCCAGGAGAAATCCTAAATTGAACTCAAAGCCTCAAAAGACTGACCACTTACTTAGAAGTGACTGACTTAATCTGAAAGGGAATATTTTAAACCAGAAGAGACTAAGATACTCATACTGACCAGTGTGAGTTTCCTTCTTCCCCTTTCATGGGGGAATAGGGAAGCTCCAAAACAGAATGAGATCAGTTATGGAAAATAAGGAGCACTCTCTTTTTTGAAAATCTGAGTCATAGCATTTAAACTCCAGTCTTCTCTGCTCTTAACAATTCCAGTTTCAAGATGAAGACACTGAGGCTCAGAAGCTCTCCGTGATTGCCCAATGTCATGAGCAAATTCACGTCTGTTTGCCTCCAAATCCTGGACTCTTTCTGAGCAAAAGTTAGTCTCTTGCTAGTGAGATTTATAACAAAGGTAGATGCTTTTCCTCTCACTAGGAAGGGTCATATACTAGACCATCTCACCCAAAACAATGTCTACAATGTTTGAGGAATTATAAAATGAAATAAAATGAAATTAAACTTTCTAATTTTCAGAAACCCTTTGAATACAAGCTCCTGTTTCCTACTCAAAACTGAAAACACATTTAAAAAAATTTTTTTAAGTAATTACAGAATTCCTTCTATAACTTTTATACATAGTATTTTGAAAGTTACAACCAGAAATCAATGGGCATATTATGTATATGTTGCTTAATAGCCCACTAACGTTAAATGAGCATCTATTAGCTACCGGGCCCTGGGCTGAGCACTTTCCCTGTATCACCTCATTCACCTTCACAACCACCCCTTGATGGTGGCTGAATAATGGAGCCCAAAACATACCACGAGTCAGTGACAGACTGTCCCTAACCTCTTCTCTTAGCCTTCAAGTCCATTCTTTTAACTGATACACCATTCTGTCAACAAAATATTGAATCCTACAAAGTTCTGGTCGTACAATTTCTAGGGTTGAAAGGAGGGCCATAACATATGGGAAATGTGAAGGGGTCAACGCGGGAGGCTGATTTCATTGGCCAGGCATTTTAGTCTATTTCTTTGTTTTATTTCAAATGGAAAAGAGCAAAACTGGAATAAAATTTATTCTTGAATGCATATGTATGACAATTCAAAATGTGTATTATAATTTGTTATTAAATCCCTAAAAAAAGAAGTAAACGAGAGAGGAGAGAGAGAGAGAAACCATGTGTGTATGTAAGTAAGCATGCATGTTAATGCAGAGGTTTCCTCAAAATAGTGACATTTTATTTTGAAAAGATAATTTTTGTAATTAATCAAAACTTTCAATATCTGTATTATTAAATAAATTTTAAGCCATATTTGTGGGGATATTTGAACTCATACTACAACTAAGCATAAGTGACACAGGGTATTATGGGTTGAATGGTTGAATTGTGTCCCCACCAAAAAGATATGTTGCAGTCCTAATGCCTGGTATATGTAAATATGACCTTATTTGGAAATAAGGTCTTCACAGATGTAATCAAGTTAAGACGAGGTCATTAAGGTGAGCCCTAATCCAAACATGACTTGTGTCCTTATAAGAAGAGAAAAACTTGGACACAGACATACAGGGAAAACTTCATGTGACAACAGAGGCAGAGATTGGAGTGATGCAGCTGCAAGATAAGGAACACCAGGGAGTGGCATCAAACCAGAAGATGGAAGAGGCAAGGAAGGATCCTACCCAGAGTCTCAGAGGGTGCTTGGCCCTGCTGACACCTTGGTTTTGGACTTCTGTTGTCTAGAAGTGTGTGAGAATAAAGTTCTGTTGTTTTGAGCCACCTGGTTTGTGGTATTTTGTTATGACAACCTCAGGAAACTAATTCACTGGGGTTTAGGCAGAAAAGGAAGGGTGCAGTTTGAAGAAAAGGATGATCCTGTACTGTTGGAAAGGGGAAGAGAAATAGTCGTGACATGGGAAAGAGGTGATGTGTTCTGGGAAAAGAGGAAGTCTTGATGCACCTACTTTCTTGTTCTGATTTTCTTAGAATTCAAAATACGCAGAAAAAAGTTCATGTAAATTGGGTGTCACAGACATCATCAAGAAAAACCACCCATAAATCTTGCTGTACAGATGCATAAGCCTTAATCAAAATGGATGGCATAATTCACAAAATGGAACCAACCACGTACCATAATTACTAAAAAGAATACCACATAATGCACGTGCATGCCTGTGTGTGTGTGTGTGTGTGTGTGTGTGTGTGTGTGTGTGTAATTCAGTGTACTTGCCAGCACTGAGCCTCATTTAGAAAGAACATGTTTTAGGGACTTTCTTATTGGATTTTTTTCCCACTCTGGGTCTCAAACACTGATGATACCACCCTTGATTCAGGTGTTGATCAAACAGCCCTCAGTGTTCTTTAACTCTGAAATTGGTGACAATCACAGAAGAATTGGATAATTATTACTGGATATACCACAAGAGGAAATGGGTATTATTTACCATATGGACTTACATAAAATGATCTATAGAGGACATGGGTAGGATTCTGGGATGATTCACCATTTTGTCTCCAGCAAGGGGTGGGAGAGACATCTTCCCAGGATGACCCACAGAACCATCTTGGCAGAGGGCTGGTCTGGGGGCTCTGCTGTTCACTGCACTTTGTCCTTAGGCCAGACAGTCAATCTGAGTTCCTCTCAACGATCCTTGAAACTTGCCTTGCCTTTGCTTCCACCCAAGCTCAAAGACTCTCCTGTCCTTCTAATCCCAGGAATGACCAGATCCCTCTGACTGGAGCAAACTTGGCCCATACACCCTGAGAGGCTGGAGTTTTGCTGTGCCAGCTGTGTCAATGCAAGGGTCATTTTTGTATTCGCATTTTGGGGAGACAGTCTCCTTAACTGATGGTATAAACTATAACCAGATGCTGACTTCATTCTCTTCTTCTGTGGTTTGGTGCCCCCCCTTTGGAAGGAACCCTGATGTCAAGCTCTAGTCATGACATTTAATAGCTGTTTGACACAGGATACATTCCTTAACCCCAAAATAAGTCTCTTCATCTGTCAAATGGACATGTTAATATCTGTGAACTTTAGTAAGCATCGAATGAGGCCATTTTTAAAAGTTGGTTTCTTTTATTATAAGAATGAGAGACTTATTCGCCCTAGCATTTTTAGAGGCAGGGAGTGGTAGGGCTATGCCCAGAGAACTGAGGGAATATCTCAAATTGGAACTTAGATCACAGGACCCTCTTAGAATGAGTACGATGAGGTTTGCTCAGGTCCCCTTTCAGATGACACAGGTTCGCGTTGTCACAATGGGATCATCACACTTTTCTCCCCCTGCCTGTGGTCCTCCTTTCCTCTCTCCCTCTCTCCACACATGGCTCTGGCTGAGCGCATCCATCAACAAGGTGAACAGACCATTTTAATGGTGAAGGCTCTCAGTTGAGCTCCAGGCCAATGTATCCAGCTCCTCCACTTGGAGCACAGATGTCTCAAAATTAAATGTCCAGAACGGCTTTATTGCTTCTTACTTGCCCCCCACAACCATCTCTCCTTCGTCTTCCACATTTCAGAAAATGGTGCCATGGGCCACCCAGCCAATCCAGCCAGAGCCGTCATCCCACACTCAGACACCAGCAAGTTCTTGACTTGATGCCAAGTCAAGACTCCATCACAAATCTGCCACTTCCCTTCCCCCTCCCCAAGACTCTTGTCTCCCACCACTTGTCTCTTTATTCTTCACTCCTGCCCTCCCATCCATGCTGCACCCTACAGCCAGAAGGACGGCTTCTCAAACTGTAAATGAGATCATTTCATTTTCCCACTTACTGCCCTCTAATGGTTTCCTAGTGTACTTATGGCAAAACCTAAACTTCCTGCAGCTTCCAAGGCTCCGAGTGGCCCCCTTCCTGCCTGCTTCTCCACCACACCTCAGGTCACTCTCTGCACATTCGCTTTGAGCTGTGTTTCATGCTTGGTGCATCCTGCCTCAGGGCCTTTGCACTTGCAGTGCCCTCTGCGCAGGCGGCTCTCCCACCTGATATTCTGGTGGCAAGCTTCTTCAAATCCCATAGGTCTCAGCGGAAACAGCACCTCCACGCAGACCACTCTAAAAGCAGGTCATTTATCTGCAGTGTTCCCCTATTTCAACCCTACTATTTTTTCCTTCAGAAAGCACAGTGAGTGATTATTTTAATCTGTTTTCTTTTGTATTACAGTATAACATACACTGAAGTGCACTGATTTTAAATGCACAGCTTGATGACTTTTTAAATATCTGTATACCTGTGTCATCACCACCCATATCAAGAAATAGAACATGACTACAACCCCAGATTTGCCTGCATCCTTCTCAAGTCAATCTCTGCAGTATCTTCCTTCCCTGTTTCCAGAGATAAGCACCATTCTGACTTCTCTCAACCATTCGTTTTGCCTGTTCAAATGAATTCAACGATTCGTTTTGCCTGTCCTTTAACTTCATAGAATCATAATCACATGCATGTACTCTGTTGTGTGTGACTTCTTTCACTTATCAGAATGTTGTAAGATTTCACCTGCAGTTGTGTCTAAAATAATGTGTTCCCTTTTCTTCTCACTGTGTAATATTCCATTGTGTGATTATAACACAGCTCATGTATTCATTCTACTTTTGGTGGACATTTGGGCTGTTTCTGGTTTATGGCTCTTATAAATGAAACTGTATATGCCTTTTGGTATCCATCAGAATTCCTCTCTGTGGTTGAGTGAATACCTAAATATGGAATTGGTGGGTCACAAGTGGACATATGTTTTGCTTTCACAGATTATATCAGTAGTTTTACTTTGTTTTTGATTTCGATTTTTGTCTTCCTTAGTAGAATTAAGCTCTGTGAGGGCTGGGACCTGACCTGTCCATCTTTCCTATTTTTAAACTCTTAACATCCAGTGCAGTACCTAGCACATTTTTAAGCACTCAGCTAATATTTGTTGAACTGACAAGTATTGGATTCTGTTCTTTCAGTTTCTGATTCCTCATTTTACTTATAAGTTTTGCTTCCACGTCCAGCTTGCCATGTCTCTTCATGGTATCTTTTAAGCATCAGCACTCATTAGTGCCATATTCCCTTTGTGATACCGAAAAGTCCAGGGACAATCTGAGGAAGCAGTTCGCCCTTCCCAGTCAGCCCCAGCGTGGTGTGAGAAGACTCACTGGTCCCCTGGGATTGTGACCACCCTGGGCCAATAAAGTGTGGTTGAGGGATAGAGTCATGTGGTCAGCCCATGCCCACCTCTGTGGAAGACCTTGTAGGACTGAGCCTGTAGCAGGAATTGTGACATTTGTCCTGACCAGCACATGTATGTAGTTGGCCCAGTACCTGACATAAAGTTGATGCTCAGCAAACAAATGACTATTATCACAACTTTGACTATTGATACCATAGTTCATAATTGACTTTCCTCATGTTACACCATCAAACATTCCTTAAAGAGGCAACCACAGTTTGGGAACATCGGTCTCAATTTCTATACACCCAATGTTGTGTGGAATGTGTGGATTATAAAATATAAATTTCATAATAAAAGGACATAGCCACTTTATGCAGGAAACTATAATGCATCATTCAAAAGGTATATATGTTCTAATTTCCTTTAGGAAAGGGGTAGAGGCATTTATATTAAAAGTAATCATTTTGTATCTGAATACCCATCTGTAATGGAAAGACTCTGGGGGTAGACCCCATAATCCCTGCCTCATGGTATTCACACCCTCCTCTTGAGTGTGGACAGGACCTGCGATTTGCTGCTAATGAATAGACTATGCTAAAGATGACAGGGTATATGGTGTTGGGATTGTGTCTGTGGTTACATGATTACACTACATAAATCTGTATCATCCATCTTGCTAGAGTCTCTCCATCCCTTGCTGGCTTTGAAGAAGTAAATAACCATGTTAGGGAACCGCACACAACAAGGAACTAGGGGCAGTCTCTAGGAGATGAAGACAGTCTCTAGCCCGCAAGGGCCTCCAACTGACACCCTCAGTGAAATAAGCTCCTGAGTTCTACAACCACAAGGAACTGAACTCTGCCAATAACTGTGTGATTGTGGAATTGAATCCTTCCCCAGTCAAACTTCAAATGAGACCACAGCCCCAGTCAACACTTTCATGGCAGCCTTTGAGACCCTGAAGCAGATGACCTAGGAAAAATGTGCTCAGGCCCCTGACCCACAGAAACTGTCATGATAAATGTGTGTTGTTTTAAGCCATTAACTTTGTTGTAATATTGTCCCACAGCAATAGATTGCTAATATAGCACCCATTTTGTCATTTGTTTAACCAGCATCTATTAAGAGCATACTGCCAAACATGATCTTGGGCATGGATAGAGGACATTATTTAGTTATCATTCAATCCAAATATGACCAGCTTGAAAGCCATCCCCCATTTTATATTCAGTTGTTTCAGAAACACCAAAACAATAACACAAAGACTATCTGAGACTGCACAGCTCTGGTATCATTTATATTATTTAGTGTCTTTTCCATAAACAATTTCCCCTTAGGTAAGATTAAATGTTCATGGCAAAACAAGCTTATCTGGTATTGTTGTTGCTCTTAACTGAATTATATTTTAATAAAATTAGTGATGTCTCAAACTTTCTGAAAGAAGTTTGAAAAATGTCACATCTCAGAAAGAAAGCCTGGTTAAACATATACAACTACAGTAAATTATTGTCCATCAAGTCTGGAGTTAATGTCATAGTCAATCTTCCACATAGCTGGGTTGGAAAGATAAGAAATATCACCATCTTTTTATGATATGAACTATTCTAGATATGAATAATAAATGAATATTTCTGGTTATATGCACTGTATACAGTGGTTAAATTATTCTGTATTTCTGTGGTTAAATAATTGGAGCTGTCTTGCTTTTTAGCAACTGTGAATTTTGTGGTTAACTTATGTTGTCTAGTTTTGTTTTAACAGCTATGTGTGTGTATATATGTGTATGTGTATTTGTAGGTGATTTTCACACAACTTATAGGTCATCATAACTAAGCCACAGAAATCTACGAAACTAGACTATGTATGGGAGTCATATGTCACTCCCACTTCTGGTTTAAATTTTGTCCTATAAATCATAACCATTAGTGGAAACTTGAAGTTGTTCCCAAGGCTCATAAACAGAGAGTAAATCTTTGTTATTAATTTTTAGAGATACAATTGTCTTAAGGGCAATTGTAGGATGGAAATCTTCTCCTTTATAGAAAATGTAAAATATTGAATCTTCTGTTTAAAAATGTAATTCTGATGTTTTTATTCATTAATAAGAACAAATTTCTCTAGGAAACTGACAAGTGAAATTTCATTATCTTGAACTTTATTCTTTTTCCAAATCCCAAAATTTTTATCAGATTTTAAATTGCTATTTATGTTGTTCTTATATTCTTTTGTGGTACGTTTCTGAGTTTTTATTTACATAAAAGTATGGTTTCTCCTAAAAACAAATAAAACCATAAAAAAGCTTGCTTTGTATGAGAGAAAGCAGGTTTATAAAACTTGTATGTTGGTGGACAAGTTATGAGATCACAAGGACTTTACAACTAAAGGTTGCTATTTTGACATTGAGTCTACTCTAACCAAAGTATTGTTTAATTTTTAATCATAGATATTTGTCAGCCAAATAGATGCTCTACTGTACTACAATTGAAATATAAGATATCATGTTAATTCAAAATCTACCCATGCCTGTTTCTGTATTTTTATTTTTCTTCATAGTGTTTATTAGTGTGTTGTTCAAAAGACAATAAAAGTATTTTCCCAAGATTATTTAACGTTGATGAGGATTCAGTCACATACTCTGCAGGTGAAAGCATAAACTGAAATCAATCTCTTTGATAAACAATTTAACAATAGTTATTAAGAGCAGAAAACAGTTGATCCTCTGACTCAGTGGTTTCTCATCCAGGAATTTATAATATGGGATTAATCAGAGATATGCATAAAGACATGTGGACAAAATGATCCGTCACAGAGTACTTTATTTTATTATAAAAATAGAAGTTGAATAATACTCCATTGTGTATAGGTACCACATCATTTCTATCCATTCACCTGTTGACTGGCATTTGGGTTGTTTTCATATCTTGGCTATTGTGAATAATAAAATGGTAGATCTATTTTTAATTTTTTGAGGAAGCTTCATATTATTTTCCATAGTGGTTAGACAAATTTACATTCCCATCAACAGTGGGTTCCCTTTTCGCCATAGCCTCACCAGCACCTGTTGTCTCTTGTCTTCTTGATGATAGCCATTCTAACAGGTGTGAGGTGATATCTCGTTGTGGTTTTGATTTGCATTTCCCAGATGATTAGTGATGTTGAGCATCTTTTTTTGTTGCCCATTTTAATGTCCTTTTTGGAGAAATGTCTATTTAGTTCTTCCAGCATGAGAAAGGAAGATTTGTGACAACATGGGTGAAACTTGAGCACATTATGCTGAGCGAGATAAGTCAGAGAAAAAGACAAGCACTGTATGATATCACATATATGTGGAATCTGAAAAAGTTAATCCTGTAAAAAATGGAGTAAAATGGTGGTTACCAGGGGATGGAGGGTGGCATAAGGATAATGGTATTTAAGGATACAAATTTGTAATGAGTAGCAAATAAGCCACAGAGATCTAACGCACAGTATAATAAATATAGACAATAATATTGTACTATAACTATGTAATGTGATAAATATCACTATATCTACAATCATATTATAGTATATAAATGTATCAAAGTAACACACTGTACCCCTTAAACTTTTACAATGCTACATGTCAAATTTATTCAAGTTTTTTAAGTTGCCAATTTAAAAAAATAGAATTTGACAACTTAGGGATATGTCTATTATAGAAAATAAATCAATTGTGGAATCTCCATATAATAGAATATTATGCAATTATTAAAGCAAGATTTTCAAAAATTATATAATGGCATAAAATATTTTAATGTTAAAAGATAGAACAGAATCCAAAACTATACTATTAAAATAAGTACCTATGAAAGAAATGTGGACAGGAAATACAGTAGCATGTTAATATTGTTTCTGATTGGAAAGATCATGGGTAATTAAATATGATGGATATCTAATTTTATCTCCTATCAAGTTTGTTCCACAGCTCTTCAGTAAACCTTAATATCACCTTAGCCCAGGTATAGGTTTACTGTGAAGAATTAGGATATGGACAGTGTCTATACCCAGGATAAATTAATGAGGGCAGAACAGCCTTCTCTGAGCTACACTCTTCTCAGAGACCATTGTGTTGGTGGTAGAATAATCTCAAAAGCAGATCGTATTTTTGGATTTGAAGAAGCAGCTTATAATAAGAGGTCACATGTGACAACCAAGAAAATATAGGCCCCTTGGGGGGCTTTAGAAATACTGGGGAAAAATATAGAACTCCTTTCCATCTAGTGGTATGGGAATGCTAATGAACCTTATTTGTATAAAAAAGGAAAGAGTTACCTCTGCAGTTTGGAAAGCTTGGGGAGAGTTGGATCACCTAGTGGTAGACACATGCCCAAGAATGGACAGTTAGAGCTGTCCATTTGTTTTTCTAGTTCTTTTCCTTCAGGACACAGAGCAGGATTGCAACCTTTGACACTGGGCATGGTCATGTGACTAGCTTTGGCTAATGGTATATGAGAAATAACTTGTTCTGGTCACAAGCATATTTTCTTCCTGCTATCAGATGACAAATCTTATTCCAGACAGTAGAGACTTGCTCAGCCTGGAGCCTTGAGTAGGGACACCAAGGAGAAGAGCTTCTTACTCACACAAGGTGAATATAGATCCTGAGTATGAATGAACCATTGTTGTTTAAGCCACTGAGACTTGTTTTTTGTTGTTGTTGTTACTGCAGCATAACCTGGCACATCCTGACTGATCCGTTAATGTTTTGAGGTCAATGCATTAAAAATAAATTGTATAGAAATTGAAATGTGGTAAATCAAATATTTTACTCACACTATTTTAGAAGTTCTTTAGAATTTGTTAAAAATTGATTTAAAAGCTAAGCAATGTTTTATATTTTGAATCATTATGGTCTAATAAAAATGGGATTAATAAAATTTTATAGTGTCTCAGCAAATGCAAATTAACTTTTACAATTTTTTCAAAGCTCTTAATTAACAGAAAGTTTTAAAATAATGTACCTATCAAATGATGATAGCATTTTTATTGAAAGGAGAATTTGTTTTTCCTTTCATTAATATGTTAAAAGAATCTGTTAGTCAGAGGTCTTTGGGGAAATTACTGATTGTGGGGCTGAACATGCAAAATACAAAGTGTGCCTAGAGTACCTTGGAGTACCAAAAAGTATGGAGGTATTTACATACATAAATATATACATGCATGAAAGACAGGGGCATATCAAAGGGACAAGGAGCAAACCTGAAAGAACTACCGAAGGCTACATCTGATATGATTTGAGCCACAAAATAAATAACATTTTTGGACTATAACCCAGAGTTATCCATGAGCCCATATTGATGTAAATAAATGATTTAAGAAAAAAAGAAAGAAAGACCAAATCTCTCTTTCAGAAAAATTTCAAGTAATATACACACATGCCACCCCTTCCAGGAAGTAGGGTTCCATTGTCTTCCCCTCTCTCCAACCTATAGGGTGGGTTAGGCTTAGGAACTCACTTCCAAAGAATAGAGGCTAGAAAAGGGAAATATTACCTTTACAGTGGAAAACCCTAAGAAACACTACTTAAACCAAGTGATGAAGGTTAAAGTCACCCATGATGTCATGTGGATATCATGTACTTCCTAACTGAATGGGATGAGAAGGGCATATCACCTCTGTCCCATTCCCTCCAAAATTCTAGAACCCCATGAAAAAGACAACAGACAAACCCAGACTGGGGATCATTCTACAAGATTCTTGGCTAAGACTCCTTAAGACTCTCAAGTAGTGAAAAATAAGAAAATACTGAGAAACTGTTACAGACCAGAGGAGACTGGGGAGACATGACAACTGAATGCAGTGGGTCCCCTGGATTGAATCTTGGAACAGAAAGGAAACATTATTGAAGAACTGATGAGATCCAAATACCACCATGACAAAAATACCACAGTAACATAAAATGTTAATGACTGGGAAGCCTGGGTGAAGAGTATACAGGAACTCTCTGAGTTATCATTCCAACTTTTAAAAATCTAAAATTATTCCAGATATAAAGTTTATATAAGAAGGAATCTGTTAAATGGACTCATTCACTTTCCACGTGTATGTACCATCATATTCACCAGGTATTGCTCATTTCATTTCTTTGTGTAACCTACTGGTCACCAAAATGGCAGCATTTGAGCTTTGCTCTCTGCCTCTTATTCAGTGAAAGTAGTTGAAGGTGAAGAAACCAAAGTGGTGTAGTTAATACAGGATGATTGAGCATAAAAGCTTGAATGCAAATTACGGAATCAATTGGAAAGCTATATTACAATGACTTTAAAGAGACCTGTAATCAGTACACTGGTGTCCGTTGAACTTAATTGTATGTGAATACAAAACAACTGAGTCAAAAGTAGTATGATTTCTGTGGCCTGTACAGGATACTCTAGTTTCCACATTTAACTGTACAAATATACCTGACTGATAAGTAGATTCTATTCAGTAGGAAAATGAATTCAGAATACTGTGTAAAACAGGGAATGGAGGATATAACAAAGCACTCAAAAGCAACTTGGAAATGAAGAAAACCTTCAGCCTTGCAAATTTCAATTGCAAATTAAAATTTCCTCTCTTCCATCTAATTTTGCAAAGCATCAAAATTAACACCTATTTTTTAAAGATACCTGCCTAATTCCTTAATGCTTTCTGTCATATTTACATATTATTTTATTTCTCTATACCCAATACAGTCCTTGGTACCAGAAAGTTTAAAAGCATAATAAGCAATTGCTTTAAAATTTAATAATAATTTAAATGTTAATTGTTTTATGACTATAAACTCTAGTGCCCAAATGAATAAATGAAATTATTTTCCTGTCCTCCACATATGAAAGCTTTCTGTATTCCACACTCAAAATTTCAAATGTAACATTACAATAAAATTAATGAACTTACTTGTAATACAGGCAGGGAAAAACAAATACAAGTTGTATATCTTTATCATTAATGACATTTACCTCTCATTTCAGACCCATCCCATTGTTCAACGTTCCTTTCTAATGGTACCTCCTTCATCATGACTTGTCTGACTTTTGCCCCATCCCCATACAAGAAAAAAAAATCTCCTTTCTAGCTTATTCAAACTTAACTTTTGTTTATTTTGTGGCATGCACTATTTACCATGATCATATTGTTGTACGTACATGATTCCATTTCCAGACTAGACATTTCTTGATGTTCAAGTCCATTTTCTCTTGGGCTAACCAGCTTAGTTCAGGCTGTGAGAATATCAAAGTTTCTTTGATATGATAGAGAACTATTTATTTTTCTAGAATAATCTACCAATTTGAAATCATAATTCATGCTAATTATCAAGATTGGGGGAAAAGTATTTGATATTGTCATACTAAGCTTCATAATTGTACAATTCGTATTCCTAAAACTACCATGAATAGCAGTGAAGACCCCAGAAGCAGAAGACCAAGGAACAAATTGATTGCTAAACAGTTCTTTCCTGGATATGATTGGGAATTTAGAGATGTGAGGGAGAATGGTGAAGAGAGGGGAGCAGAAAGGGAGAGAAGGGGAACGTGGTGAAGAATATCCCCAAATACCTGAAGGACTTTTATGAACAAGGATCTCATATTTAAAGTATTTAGACTGCGATATGCAATACCCTTCAACCTTTTGTAAAGTAATGTCTGTCGTGTACAAGGATGTTATATACAGCTTTTGTTTGTATAGGTGTTTGAGAAGTGTGTTCGTGTGAGAAAGAAAGCACCTGGATATGTGTCTGAAAGAGGAGTGTGAGCATATGTGTCTGTATGTATGCGTGTGTGAGTGTGTATGTAAAGAGTACGTGTCCAAGAGAGAAGGACAGAGATGGGGAGAGATGAGCATGTGTTTCTATTCGTGTGTGTGTGTGTGTGTGTGTGTGTGTGTGAGAGAGAGAGAGAGAGAGTGAGCATTTGTTAGAAAGGGAAACGTGGTGAGTGTGGGTGTCCATCTGTGTGTGTGTGTGTGTGTGAATGTATGTGAGAAAGAGAGAATATGCGTCTGAGAGAAAGACGTGTGTATGTGTGTGAGAGAGTACACACTAGGGGATCATAAGGGCTAAGTCTTCTGTCTGAGTCCAAGGAGCCCAGGGGAATGACATGTGTGGAGTGACAGGGGGACATAACCCAGAACTATTTCAGCAGAAACAGGAGATGAGAAGCAGCCAGAGCAGAGCTTGTGCCTCAACCACCTGTTCATGCTCCCATATCACAAACTCATCCTCTCCCCTCTCAAACCCTAAGAGTTTGAAAAACTTGGGAATGAGTCCATTCTCCTTTCCACAAGTCACAGAAAGGGCATTTGAGCTATAGACTCTGGATCTTCAGTCACTTGGGGACTCCGGCTGTCATCAGAGTTGATCACAAAGATGAATCTAGACACTTAGCTTTCAGCCCAACAAAATGCTCATCTGTGCCTGGAGAGGATCCTATAGAACAAGCAAAGCTGGTGTTTGAATGTGGGGACAGGATTCACATACGCATACAATTTGGGGGTTGTCAGCTGTGCAGGCCAAGCAATTCTGCACACGAGACCCCAGGGACTAACTAATAGAAATGGGTCAGCTAGTGACCATGTCTCCCATCCTGCTGGCTGGTACCATTATCTTGCAAAGTTCTTCAATTGCTTGCAACACCTGGTAAAATGGTGGACCACTACCCCGGTTGTTCAAGCTCAGCCAGACAAGTAAAGCAATCAAGTACCTGCAGTGTAGGCTCCATGAGAGAACCTGGACCCTAACTGACGTGCATTCTATTCTGAAGTGTTTTTGTTACTGTTAGGAGCACTGATTCTCCTTAAACAGCCAGTGGTGGTGAGAGGTTCCCATTATAATAGAGCGGTTGAGAGGTTGAGCTTTGGTATAAGAGAGACCTATCTGCCACCACTTCTTAGCTTTGGAGCCTTGTGACATTAATCTTGCTAAGCTTCCAGATCTTCTTCTAGGACATGGAATTAACAGCACTACCTCGTTCAGGTTGTTCTAGGGAACTCATGAGATAATGTACTTAATGTGCTTCAGACAATGTTTAAGACAACTGTAACAATATTTGCTATAATTCTTAGCATCAGCTACAAGTAAAAGCATTCTGGGAGGTATTGTAATCACAGCAGACACCTGTTCCCCAGGCAAGAAAGAATCACCACTGTGTAGCCAGAACTTATTGCCATTCACTTGTGATTGGTTTCTTTGTTTTTCCTTGATAAGTCTTGATGGAGTTAATGGAGAGGACCAGTGGGAGTGTTCAGACATGTCACTCAAAGGCAAACACCACATCAGTGTCTTCCCTTCCTTGTTCTTAGAATCACCCTTACCTCATCCAAACCAATCAGTGATAAAAACAGTTTGGGTTTGGTTGATAAAATGGTGACTTTGGGGTTACAATGCACTTTACTGTAGCTGATTTGCCATTGCTTTTTAGCACTGGTAAGGAGATATAAATATAATCAGATACTAGGTTGGGAGAGAGTGAAAGACAATGGAACCCAAGTTTAAAACAAAACGAGATGCCCTGTGCTGATACTGGGGCTCAGGGCCAGTGTTTGGCAGCTTGACAGTAAGGGCTTAAAAAAAAATGAAAAAAAATAAAAAGGAAAGGAAAACAAAGCCTGAACCATTTACCACACAGTAATTGGACACAAGGAAACTTACCACGGGCACCTGGCCTTTGAGGTAATTATCCTTCTCCCAAGAGCATAATAGTCCCATTGTTCGACTAGCGAGTAGAGCAGGCGTGCAATCAGAAAGGGAGAGAGTCAGACCCTGAGCATGAAAAGAAGGTAAGCGTGGCCTTTGATGTGCTTCCAGGCCTGGGTTGGGGACCTGGGCTGTGAGAAATAAGCATGTCAGCGATCTTTGTCTTCTCACCTGTGAAGGCACTTCTAATGTTGCAAATCCTCGCCTTTATCTGCACAGAGCCCATTAAATCAACTGGGCACAACTGTCATCGGCTGGGGCTCGAAACCAAAGCACACACTTGGGTTTGACTTTGTTGACACGCCTCACTAGCAAGACAAAGATCGGATAACTTCAGGCTGAGAGAATGCACGTAGATTCAGCAGTGGCGTGATGTTTCTTAGCCTGGCTCATGATATGTTTCCCAGACAAGTTCTTCTGGCACAACTGAAGCAATCCTGAAGTTCGAGAACACTTTTGGATGTGGAGGATGCCAAGGACCCTGTGCTCAAAGGCCTGCGTTCCAACAAGCAGTGACATTCATTCACTCATTCATCCTACAAACATTAGTGAGCCCCCAGGCACAGGACCTGAACGTTTTATTAACAAATATCAACTATTATCAGATGTCAGTTGCTGTGGTCCCTCTTCTCCAGGTGTCTATAATTTTAGGTCTCTGATTCATCAATACAAATATGTCAACCATTTCTAGAACATGCTTTACTTTAAAATGTCTAACTATACAACTGACTATGATTCTGTACTTGTTCGTTTAAGCCCACAAAGCTTTAATAAGAAACGTTCCATAAAAAATTATAGGAACAATCGAATTATAAGGAATGAGCCATTAACCTTTAGACACTGGCCACCTCCTTGGTATCCTCTTCACCCACATTACTGCCCTATGCTACCCAGAAATTTATTAAATGGAATCTTCCTCCATCAGCAAGACCCAGCTGGTCCCTTGAGCCTTGTAAAATCTGCTGCCTTCCTGTTTCTTCATATACTGTAACCATGGAGATTGACTTTTGCCTTGCTGCTACTGGCCAAAACTTGTTATAACACCACTATGGCTAATATATTTAATTGATAAAATATGGTATGCCCTCCCCCATACTTCTAAACTCTATACTTTCTTAATTTTATAAAGTAAACATGTATTATTTTAATAACTGAAAAAATAAATGATATGTTATTTTTCATACTCATTTGTAGTGTCAAGTTGAATAGAAACTGATAGAAGGAAAATATAATGAAAAAAATCCTACAGTTCTGTTTCTAATGTATATTTGTAGAAATGTGGTATCAAGCCACAAAACTCTGTATCCACTATCTGTTTCTGTGAGCCTCAGTTTCCTCATTTGAAAATGACAACAGTAAGGTCCTACCTCTCAACCCCCTTGTGGAGATTAAATATCAGAAATGCGTCTATTGCAGGGGTCTGTCACGATACCAGTTTCCAGCCTCCTACTTCTTCTCCCTTTACTTTAGACTTTAAATAAATGACCATGAATGCAAGAGAAAACACAGTACCAATCTTGAAGGTAATGTTATCTGAATCCAATTTTAAAAATTGGATCACGTGGACGACAGCTTCTGAGTCAGCTTCCAGTGATCTCTGCCTTCTGGTATTCACATCCTTCTGTAATTTTCTCCCCCTGAATGTGGGCTGAACCTAGGGACTTGTTTCTAATGAATGGCACACAGCCTTAGTGATGGATGTTCCCTCCAAGATTGTTATAAAAATGCTGTGGCTTCCATCTTGTGCTCCCTCTCTTGCTCCTTCTGATGGAAGCCAGCTGCCTCCTTATGATCTGCTAGATGGAGAAGTAACTGAGGGTGGCCTGTACCAATATGTGAGTGAGCTTGTAAGTGCATCTTTCCCTCGTTGAGCCTTCAAATCACGGCAGCCCCAGAGGGTACCTTGATTACAGCTTTATGGGAGACTGTGAGCCAAAAGCACCCACCAAAGCTGCTCCCAGATTCCTGATGTACAGAAACTCTGAGATAATAAACATTGTTGTTTTAAGATACTCAGCTTTGGTGTAATTTCTATGTAGCAATAAATAACTAATGCAAACTGATAGATTTTCTTTTTTAAAAAATTGTATTTTTTTATGGAAGTATAGTTAATTTACAATGTTGTTTTAGTTCCAAGTGTACAGCAAAGTGATTCAGTTAATTTTTCAGATTCTTTTTCATTATAGGTTATTACAAGATACCGAATATAGTTCCCTTCCTATAAGTAGGTCCTTGTTTACCTATTTTATATATAATAGTGTGTATCTGTTAATCCCAAACTCAACATATATTTATTAATGACATAGTTTACATTCTTTTTTATTTTACACTAGGTCTTTGAAATCTGATGTATATTTCACACTATTTCACACTAACAGCACAACTCAGTTCTGACAAGTTATATTCAAGTGGTCCACAGACTCATGTGGCTAGTGGTTGGTTACCTACTGAGCAGTGCTATAGACCAATATATTTTCCTGTACTCCTTCTCTGCTATTTTTAATTGAACCCTTCCAGGTGGCCATGACTAACATTTACACTCCTTTTTGTTAAACACACACACACACACACACTTTCCAAAAAAGTCTGTTATCCTCTTCCTAATTTCCTGTTACTCCTATATTCTATAGAGGCCTAGCTAGGCACTACATGCTGATAGGGGAGATGATGCTTTTTTCCCCAAAAATACCCCACACTTGTCCTCCAGTCACCTCCTAATAAAACCCACGTCCCCGTGAAAGCTGTCTCAGAAACTCCCCCTTCCCTCAAGGTGATGTTTTGTGTGTGGTGACCAAGTAGGGAGGCCACATCCTCAGGCTGTGATGGCTTCTAGGAGATGCCATGCAAGTTAAAAAGGGCTGTGGTGCTGAATGACCAAAACTTTAAGCACAGTGTCAAGAGAGGCATGGAAAATGACAGCAAACAAGGACAGCTGGCGAGTTGCTTTGCCAACCAAAACGTGTGCCAAAGCCCACTGATATTTTTAAACTCAAATCTCTCCCATGCCTGCAACTGGAAGGAATAAAAGAAACAATGTGCTTGTGAAAGAGCTATTGTCTGGATTATCAAATATTTTATTCTTATTCAAACAATAATACTAATTGTAAGCAGTTATGAAAAAGGTGGTCAAACTATAACAAATTCCAATCACTGGTTTGGGTTTTTATTGAATTAAAAATAATAAAAATACACATCTAGCTCCTTTCATTGTCACATTTAAATCACACAGTAACAATCTCCATGTGTTGATGTCACAAGAGGCAAAATTGCCATTTATTTATTCATCACATAATCCAGGTAAGTAAAAAGAAATTTTTTAGTTCAAGTCTTTTGCTTAACTATTTTAAAGTACACACACAATAATATATAGAACCTGAAATCATGCTGATTTGGTTGTTGCTGTCATTTTGGACTCTAAGAATGAGTGTTTTCTTGCTATGCTCTCTTGGTAACACCCACCCAGGGAGGTTCTGAGAGCACATCCTCCCCCAATTTTCTCATAACTTGTGGTGTTTTTGGTTTTTTTTTTTTTAATCTCCATGTCTGAGCAGAGAACAGAATTGGGATGTAAGACAAAAATTATCTGCAGGAAAATATTTCCCATAACTATTCCTACAATGCCATTACATTTAATTGACCAGCAGAAAGAAAATAAGAATTGCTTTTTTGTCTTCACCAAAGAGAGAAAAACAAGGTGTAAATAATGTCTCTACTTCCTGGCCTACCTTGGAAAACAGAACTAGACTGAAAAAGTCAAGACTCCTCTACAGAATGGAGCCCAAGTCCAATGAAAGAAAGAATGAAAGCATCAACCACTGGGTGAGTAAGAGAGGTAAAGAAAGCAGCCCTGGGGATGAGTTAAATGGAATAAATCATCAGCAAATATTAACCCATCAGCCAAGGTGCGCCTCCTTTTTGATCAGTCTCCTGAATACTGTTTGGGTATTGAAATAGTCCCCAGAAGGGGACAGGGGACAAGTTGACTTGTCCACGGACTGTCTGCTTGCAGAACCCTGGACCTTGAGAACTTGGCTGTGGCTAATGGATGTTCAACATTATGGATGATAATGGATGACAACTGGTGTCTCAGCAGAGTGTGGAGAGAGATGGGATCCCCACCTTCCACTATGTTGCCCATGGAGTAGGTATGCTCTCAATAAAAGTTTGTGGAATGAGTGAATAAATGTGATAAGTGCAGAAGATTTTTCAGTCTAACTGCAGAAAGGATTTCTTCTCAGGAAGCATAAAAAAATCTATAGGAAATAAATTAAATGTTAAAAATCTGTAGGAAGGTAAACACAGTATCCTCCAGTTTTTAAATCCTTGATTGATCTCTGCATAACTCCTTGTGAGCCAATTCCCAGAATAACCTCAGGCACTTGGTCAAGTGATGGGACAAGTCTTGCCATTTCTCTTCCATGATGTGTTTCCTCACCCCAAACTCAACTTCCTTCTGGGCTGCCTGTTTTCTTAACCTCCCCACCCCATGTTGTTTAGTTATCCTACACAAGTCACAAATGTGAACAGCCTCCAAAATCGTGTGTGCATGTGTATATGTGTTTATGTATGTGTGTGTGTGTGTGTAAGGTTCTACATGTCTGTGTGGCTATTCACAGCAGCTTTGTTACAGGGAAAGCACTAGAAGAAGATTCTGGAAACTTACAATTTCACCAGCTGCAAAGACACCTAGGAGCCCCAGTTTTAACATATTTCCAGTTTTTGACATAATAAAATACATGCAACATACGAATAAAATTTAGCACTCAAATCATTTAAAAACCTTTGTATATATTATTAAGAAGGGTAATTTCATCAGATATATTTCTTAAATCAATATGCAGTAAGTCTGAAGTGAGGTCAACCCATTTAACAACTGACACATAGAAATACAAAGGATGAGGTGGGAAGGGCAAGGGACTTAGTATTTGTTATATTTCTATTAATATTCTTCAGCCATGTGTAGCTATCCCAGGTCATACGTCTCAACTTTTCCAGGAGCACAACTGGGGGTGGAGATGTGGAAAGAAAATACAGACTTGGTTCTCAAGTCTCTGAGGTAATTACTTCCTGCTCCTTCATGACAAATTCATCATTCTTTTCTAAATCTACAAAGAAAAGCAAGGATATGCAATGTGTTGGAAATAAGGTGAATAGTACAGTTTCTTACAGGAAAAACATTTGTGTGTCATTTTATCAGAAAACATAGGTATTGAGTCAAGGAATTTTTTAAAAGTATATATTTGGCATTCTCATTGTTAAATATTAAATATTATATTACAGTCTAATAACCTATAATAAAAACTTAAAATTAAGCATTGGATGATGAATTCATTATATTTAAATAATGATGTACAATATCAAAGAGATGATCTTGGGGGAATGAGTCTCAAAACATCTGTATATACGCTCACATACTTGGGTACATGTGTATATGATATCAATAATATATACTATACATAGGTATTTTTTAATATTAAAAGAGCACTGGATGTATCTATGTCTACAGTTACATCTACATCTTTATGTACATCCACATCCCCCTGTTCTCTCATCAGGGGTCCTATGGCATCCTCTGTATACCATTATGTTCACTTTCCCAAAAAAGTTTTGTTGTACCACAGCTCCCTTTTTAAAATATTTGTCTTCCTCCAGTGCTGGCCCAGTTGAACAGTGAACTCCAACAGCAGCTCACGGAGGTTCATCAAGAAGAGATTGCATTGGAAAATCAATTGGAACAACTTTGTCCAGTCACTGTGTTGTGACCCCCAAGATTCAAGCAACAGTAGGTGACCTTTTCTGCCAAGGTCTTTCCTCTGAATGTTTCAACCCTTCTTCTTGTCATCGATGTCTGAGACTGTGTCAAAAGCTGTGAGCAGCGGAATATATTCCATATCACCTTTTCTCTTGTGCTTCACATGTACGTCTTACTGTGGTGGACAAAATACAACTGATTATCACGCTTGAAATTGTAATCATCAATGGAATTTAACTCTCATTCTTAAGTGCTTCACCAAGGTGTTAGATGTTGGTCCTTACCCAAAACCAATCCTCTAGCAAATAAAACACAATGTAGAGCATTATTTTTTTCAAAGTCATTGAAGGCAGGAACTGTGATTTTGTTTTTTTTTTCACTGTTGAGTCCCCAGTACCTGGAATCTAAGTGTGGATCAAGTGTTTCTAAAAGAAACAAGGGGTGATTCTAGATTTATCAATGATCAAAAATTTATTTCATATAGGATCCAGGATTTTGAAGGATGGCCTCAGAGTACGAAAGTTTTAAACTGTTTGTATTAAGAATAATATACTACAGCTCTTCCTGATTTTTTCTTAATTCCCAAGGAAAACAGTTTCCTTTCTATTAGCAAGTCATTATTTCATTAGTAATCGACTGTAATAGCCTTTCTCCAGTTATCTATTGCTATACAGCAAACTATCCCATAGTTTGGTAGCTTAAACCAATGATTTTATTTTCTCTGTTGTTCAGGGGAGTCAAGAATTTGGGGAGGTCTTGACTGGATAACCCACCTCTGCTCTATGTGGCTTCAGCTGTGGGGTGACTGGGGCTAGAGAAACCACTTCCAGGATGTCCTCTGCACTCACACGTCTGGCTCCTTGGTGCATCTCTCTCTCTCTCTCTCTCTCTCTCTCTCTCTCTCTCTCTCTCTCTGTGACATCTCATTTTCCAGAGCCTCTCTTGGGTTGTGGCTTTGGTTCCTCCCAGTATACATGGCAGCCTCAGTCTTTGTATACTGGTACTTCTATATGATGCTTCAGTGTTCTAAGCACAAGTTTTCTGAGAAACAAGGAAGAAGTTATAAGACCTTTGTACCCTAACCTCTCATGAGAAGTACATCATGTCACTTACCCCATACTCTCTTGGCCAAACAAATCACAGAGCCCACCCAGATTTGAGGATTGGGAGCATAACACTCTCCACAGGAGATGGATTAGAAAATTTCTGGCTACCTTTAATCTGCCACAAGACTCACAAAGAAGACATGGGAATAAGCACTCTCTTTAAAAACAAGAGAGTATGTTTCATGACTCAGGGTCAGGCACATAGCAAATGTTCCATATATTTTTGTGGATCAATTGAATAGATGAATTAATGAAGGAAGTACCAATAAGGTTTTCAGTGCTGCACTATGCCTGTTATTAATAGTCTTTATTTTAAGTAGGTAAATAGATTTAATCATGCCAATATAAATATTATGTCCTGTATACTTAATGCAATTCCCCTCTGGGTGGAAAAATGCAACAATGTGAATATATTCAAATGTGGTCAAAACTTGCCATACTAAATACATGGAGTTTGTGTTCAAAATGTGAATAGTGGTTACATTTTATGGAATCTCTTTTTGTTTAAGTATCCATCCGATAGTACAGTTGTAAATTTGAAACAGGGGGATATCATTAATTTGAAGACAAAACCAACCAAAATCTGGTTACAACCAAAATCAGAATAAAATTAAAGGATGGATGAATAGTTGTCTCAATCAAATTAATCTCCAAATATTTGATTAAATCCCCAATGCTTTTTACAAAACACTTCTTCCCCTAGATTCTTATTTTCATTTATCATACAAAAAGTCATGCATTTATGATTCATTTTCACTTTACTTAGGCGAAATGCTGTTTCATAGCAATGTACTTGATATTCATAAAACTTATGAGTCAATTACATTTTTGTTAAAAACAGGAAGTTGACTTTGGCCAAGAATAAATGAACTTGAACACAAAGTTTTAAATGTGGCCTAAAAGATGGAATTCTCCGTTCTCAGGCCCATTCTGATGTTGGCAAGACCCTTCTCCTGCCCAGACTATGAAACAATAAAGATGTCCTTTAGCAATTTAAGCTTTGGGTTCCAAAAAACCTGAATCTGTTACTAAATTTCACTTAACAACAGGATCTTGTTTCTATCTTTAGCAAATATCCTGGGACATGTTTAAGTACCAGAGACAAACTGGTACATTACAGATTTTAAACTTGGAATGATGAGCTAATAAATATTTCAAAATACAACAGGAACAGATTCTATGAAATGAATACAAATTAGATATTGTATTGGCCAACTTCCAACAGAGACACAAAAAATTGAGAAAGCTAAGTGAAGTCAAGTAATAAAAGATGTAATAACGCTTTTGAGATGCAAGGTTGAAAATTTTGAGGCTTATCCATTTAAAACGTAAGACAAAAACCTAATTTTAACATGTTAATTATAGTGCTCTTTGGTTACCCAATTTTTCTGAAATGAATAACAGCAAATAGCAACTTATAGGTGTTTGTATGACTAGATCTAGAACCTGTAGTTCTAGCAGATTGAAGGATCCATGAGTGATTTGTGAGTATTAACCAAGCACCTCCTGGATGCCAGAAGATATTTTTCCAAAGTAGATTCTTATACCTTCCCCTGAAACATTCAAATGGATTTCTTTAGTCTAATCCATTAAGGCAACCACATTTTCATTTTCTCATTTTACTTAATGCAAAGTCAATTTCAAGGAAATTCAATTGTATAACCAATTATTAGCTCTACTGCAGACTAGGTCTAAACTACAAATATATATACGTACATACTTTAATCTCATTCTAGAATCATTATTTACCTAAATTATAGTGCTTGAATAATGGACAGTTTAAATTTGGCTTTGGAAAATAGTTTGGGCCAGAAAAGAGTATGTTTGAAAAATATGCACATGGCTGTAAACTTAATTATGCATTCTTCCCATAGTTACTCTAGACATGGGTTAGAGAAAGAAATGCAGACCCACAGAGGAGTGGTCTACCTCTTGTGCGTGTGCTGTTTCTAATCCAGATAAGCTTCTCCAGGTAAATGTTGGCAATTGAAATCCAGTTCATTATTTAGTTGCTGACACTTTTATCCAGTATTAATGTATGTCCACTACGTGCCAAAAAAACAGTGTTATGTGCTTTTGGCAGAGACCATTGTTACTCATGGAATATCACAACTCTTCCAAGTTTCCCAGGAGTTGCCCCCCTTCACTTGAAGGTCAGGCAAAAGGGAAGTGAGAGCTTTTGCTCTGGAGCACTGAAAATTATGTGTTCTTCCCTCATCCCTAATTTCTCTGCCAGAGAGACTCAGAAGCTGTATTATTTTTCTATTGCTGCTGTAACAAATTATCACAAACTAGTGTCTGAAACAATTCAAACACTTATCTTACTGTTCAAAACTTGTCTTACAGTTCTGGAGGGCGGAAGTCCAACATGAGTCTCCCTGAGCTAAAATCAAGGTGTTAGCAGGGCTGAGTTCCTTCTGGAGGTCCCAGGGAAGAATCTGTTTCCTTGAGTTTTCCAGCTTCTAGAGGACACCTGCATTCCTTGGCTCATGGTCCCTTCCTCCATCTTGAAAGCCAGCCATGGTGGCTCAAGGGCTTTTCACAATGTATCTCTCTGACTCATGTCCTGTAGTCACATCTCTCTTTGACAGAGTTGGGAAACATTCTCTATTTTTAAGGATTCTGTGATTAGATTGAGCCCATCCAGATAATCCAGGATAATTCCCTTCTCAATGTCAGTAAATGTAATTACATCTACCAAGTCTATTTTGTTGTGTAAAGTAACATGCACAGGATCTGGGAATCAGGGCATGGACATTTTGAGGGGCCTTAATTCTGCCACCACAAAGCCATGTGTGGAGCTGCTGGTATGCAAGTTGAAGGAAGACTGGATCCCTGAGTTACAAGATGGAGAAAAGACATTAGTTACCCATGTAGAACTTTGAATGACAATAAGTGAACTTTTTTTGGTAAGCCAGTGGGATTTGGATGCTTTTCTGTGTGGCTACTAGCATTAATCTTCCTAACTAACATGGTGATGGTTAGGAATTTGTGAATTTGTTCAGGTTTTTTTTTTTCTTTTTTTTTTTTTTCCAGCTACACAGACTGGGTTTTCCATTCCAACTAATATATTTCATATGCATCTTCAGTAAAAAATTATCCAAAGATAATTTGGATCTTCAACACTGAATAGAGAGCCTAAAACAATGAATGTTGAATGGAACTGAATAAAAAATAAACAAAAACAGTGAAAAGCCATGCCAACTTAGATACTTTGATCTATTTTGAGCAATTCTTTATGGGAAGAGAATTATCTTGGTCAAAGACTATTGTTCTATCCTGGGTTAGGCTAAGGCCAGGATTTCTCTGGGAATAATCCTTCCTGCCCAACTCACTTCCAAGCTGGTCCATGCATGGAAGGAGCTACAGGAGACCAGGGATCTGGTCCAAGTCTCTGGCCAAGGTTTTGGGACTTAAGATATATGGACCACTGAAAAGCATGCTGAGAGGAGTTCAGTTATCAGGAAATAGCATAGATTTTTGGAAACAGGTAATTCTGGGAACCAATTTAAGCTCAACCAATTCTTAGGTGTGTGGTTTGGGCAAGTAACTCTATGAGCTTCCATTTATTCAGCTATGAAACAAGATACCTAACCTATCTTGGGATGTTGATGTGAAGATTCCATGGGACACAGCTGCTCTAGTACAGGTTTAGATGCCTAGTAGGGCTTTGTTCTTATCATTCTGAATTGATAAGAGGATCTTGAGTGATAAGGTTAATTTTATGTGTCAACTTGGCTGGGCCACAGGGTGCCCAGATATTTGGTCAGACATTATTCTAGGTGTTTCTGTGAAGGTGTTTTGGATGAGATGAACCTTTAAATCAGTAGATTTTTAGTAAGCAGCTTGCCCTCCTTCATGTGGGTGGGTGAGCCTCATCCAATCAGTTGAAGGACTGAAAAGAGAAAAAGTCCATTTCCCCTGCACAGGAGAGAATTCTCCAGCAGACTGCCTTCAGAGTTCATCTGCACTCTTGGTTCTTCCTGGTTCTACAGAAAATTGCCTTTGGACTTGATCTGAAACTTTGGTTCTCCTGGGTCTCCAGTCTGCTGGTCTACCCTGATTTTGGACTCTCCAGCCTCCATAATCGTGTGAGCCAATTCCTTATAATAAATCCCTTTATATGTGTACACACATTGTATTTGTTCTGTTTCTCTGGAAAACCCTGACTAATAGGCTGAGAGTAAATAAAAAATGAGCTTATTTTAACATTCTATCCAGGTAAATTGGTAAAGTTTGTTCTAGATCTGAAAGATAATTTTATAATAATTTAATTATTGTGGGAGGTAATTGTATTCAGGAACACACCTTCAATCAATCTTCATTCAGTTACCCTAGTAAGACCTAGAAGAATCTCAAGATCCATGAAATAACCATGTACAAGCTTTATTTTTTGTTTTAGAGACCTGTATTAAAGATAAATATTTTTTTAATTGCAGTAACTTAATAAGGTGATACAAGTACTTAAATAGCACTTAATAAATATAATAAAAATTATCTGTAGAGCTGAAGACCTATGAACTTTCAATGTATGGAACCAAGTATTTTAAAAATGAATAATTGGTGAACACCAAATTAGGTTTACTTTATCTTCTAATTTACATTTTTACTCTCCATATTCTCAGGTCATGCTAGGTGAAAGCTGGAAATATTTACTACCTCATTTGGAAAGAAACAAACCATCTAAAAAGAAGCCAGCAGAATCCTTTTGCATGCAACATGAAGATTTGCAGAGGCTATAAATATTAATTTCAAGCCCAGATCACTCAAAATGCTCTCAAAGTGATATTGCAAATAATTTCAAGTTAGGTAATAGTACAAATGGCCCAATAACTAAGAATAACTCACCATTCAAATGCAGTGGACAGGCTGAGAGTAACAGCATCAGACAGAAAAAAACAATTAAACGATGTCAACTTATATTTGTCCAAAGCATTCAAATGGTCTGCTCTGCTCATTAATGACCATGAGAATATGCTCTTAAAAAAAAAAAAATATATATATATATATATATATATATACATATATACTTTCAATTTTAAAATAACTTTAGAACTTTTATAGAAAAGTTGCAAGGATAGTACATAGAGTTTTTGTATACCCCTCACCCATTTGCGCCAGTGGTTAACATGTTACACAGCTGTGACACATGTGTTCCAAATAAGAACCCAACATTAACACATTATTATGAACTGAATTCTACATTTTATTTGGATTTCGCTAGTTTTCCGCTTAAGCCCTCTTTCTGTCCCAGTTTCCCACCCCACATTACATTTGTTCATCATCTCTCCTTCAGCTCCCCTACCTGTTACTTTCTCAGTCATTCCTTGTTGTTCATGACCTTGATGGTTTTGAGGAGTATGTAGTGTATGTAGATCTCCTTTTACTTGGTCCATCTAATGTTTCTCTCATGGTTAGACTGAGATTATGGGTCTTGGGGAAGAATATCACAGATGAAGTGCCCTTCTCCTCATGCCATATGTGGGGTACCTGCTATCAATATGATCTATCACTGATGATGTCATCCTTGACCACATGGCCAAGGTGAGGTTTGCCAGGTTTCTCCACTGAAAAGTCACTTCTTCCCACCTTTCCATAATCTCCTCTTTTTTTTTTTTTTTTTTTTTTTTTTTGTGGTACGCGGGCCTCTCACTGTTGCGGTCTCTCCCATTGTGGAGTACAGGCTCCGGACGCGCAGGCTCAGTGGACATGGCTCACGGGCCTAGCTGCTCTGTGGCATGTCGGATGCTCCCGGACCAGGGCACGAACCCGTGTCCCCTGCATCAGCAGGTGGACTCTCAACCACTGCGCCACAAGGGAAGCCCCCATAATCTCCTCTTTGAAAGCACTAAGCCCAGCTCACATGCAAAGGAGCAGGGGTAGGAATAAGCTACACCTCCTGGAGGGAGTGGGTATCTATGTATATTATTTGTAATTCATTAAGGAAGATTTATCTTCTTCTCCCCATTTATTTTTTAAAATTTACTTATTCAATTATTTATTTATATCAGTATAAATATTTATTTTAAACTCTGCTTTATAATCTAATACTATGTCATTTATTTTGTTGCTCAAATCACTCCAGCTTTGGCTCTTGGTCGTTCATTCAGGTTGGTATTATGTCTCTCTGCCATGGGCTCATCCCTTTGTTTTTCTACAGCTTCCTCACTTTCTGTCAATACAAGGTGCTCCAGGCTTTGTCTTTCCCTTTCCCAGCCCTAGAATCTATCATTTCCTTTCATCTGTTTTTTTTTAACATTTTTATTAAAGTATAATTGCTTTACAATGGTGTGTTAGTTTCTGCTTTATAACAAAGTGAATCAGCTATACATATACATATGTCCCCATATATCTTCCCTCTTGCATCTCCCTCCCTCCCACCCTCCCTATTCCACCCCTCTAGGTGGTTACAAAGCACCAAGCTGATCTTCCTGTGCTATGCGGCTGTTTCCCACCAGCTATCTATTTTATGTTTGGTAGTATATATATGTCCATGCCACTCTCTCACTTCGTCCCAGCTTACCCTTCCCCCTCCCCATATCCTCAAGTCCATTCTCTAGTAGGTCTGCATCTTTATTCCCATCTTGCCCCTAGGTTCTTCTGACCATTTTTTTCTTTTTTTCTTTTTTATATTCCATATATATGTGTTATCATATGGTACTTGTTTTTCTCTTTCTGACTTACTTCACTCTGTATGACAGACTCTAGGTCCATCCACCTCACTACAAATAACTCAGTTTTGTTCCTTTTGATGGCTGAGTAATATTCCATTGTATATATGTGGCACATCTTCTTTATCCATTCATCTGTTGGTGGACACTTAGGTTGTTTCCATCTCCTGGCTATTGTAAATAGAGCCACAATGAACATGTTAGTACATGACTCTTTTTGAATTATAGCTTTCTCAGGGTATATGCCCAGTAGTGGGATTGCTGGGGGGTATGGTAGTTCTATTTTTAGTTTTTTAAGGAAGCTGAATACTGTTCTCCATAGTGGCTGTATCAATTTACATTCCCACCAACAGTGCAAGAGTGTTCCCTTTTCTCCACACCCTCTCCAGCATTTATTGTTTGTAGATTTTTTGATGATGGCCATTCTGACCGGTGTTAGATGATATCTCAATGTAGTTTTTATTTGTATGCTTTCATCTGTTTTTAAAGATTTTTTTAAAAAAAATTATTGCCTTTAACCTAAAAATGGATTAATTCATATGTCTCAAAACATTGCCTATATTCATAGTTTTTAAGTTAGAGAGCAATAAGAGGGCTATTTTGAGTGGCAATTTTTTTTTTTTGAAGGGGCATTAGCTCCAACTAGATAGCATTAGAAGTGTTAGTATTTCAGACCTGGTCAAATGACTGATTTTTGTAACCCTGGATCCTTTAGTAACAAAATTCCATCCAAAGCATCCACATTTATTTGTGGGTCAAGCTCAATATTCTGCTGCCAGACTGAAGAAGAGGTCTCAATCTGGAGCACTACCACCAGAGAGAAATGTACCTTGGGCCTTGAATAAAAAGGGTTTTATATGCCAAGTCAAAACATTTGGGCTAAATGCTTTAAGGACATGGTGAATCAATAAATGTTTGCAAAATGTTGGAAATATGAGATGTATCTATTTGCTATCTATTTATATCTATATATAAATATATATTTTAAAGACAACAATCATTTATGGGTTCACAATTCTGTATATTGGCAATTTGGACAGGGCTCAGCTGATAGGTTCTTCTGCTGGTCTCCACATGGCTGGTCTCAGTCAACTGGCAGAGCTTGGTGGAGTCTGGTAGCCCAACAGTACCTCATTCACATGCCTGGTGGTTGGTCTTGGCTGTCAGCTAGTCTCCTCTCTCCTTGTGGTCCCTCATTCTCAAGGAGGCTAGCCTGGCCTTCTTGCCCCCAATATATAATTTACCTGCAAGTCTGTGTACTGTTCAGTGATGGAGACTTTTGTCTCTGGACTCTGACCACCAGTATGGAGAGGCTTGTCCTTTTGGGTAAGTAGCTTAATTGCTTGAAACCTTTGTTATAATGATGAAAGTAGGATTAAAAATTACTTAAAACAGTGCCTGACAAATGGAAAGTTTCAAAACCTATCAGCTACTTCAATTATTATTATCATTGTTGTGGTTTTAAAAAGTATTATCATTAAATCTAAAACATTTGTTGTTCTTCCTCCCATGTAGTTAGGTGTGACCATGTGCCTGACTTCTGGCTGAAAGAATGTGGGCAGAAGTGATACAAGCTATTTGTAGGGCTGAACCTTAAAAACTTCTCTATGATCCTTCACAACTCTCTCCTCCTTGGTCTACCAGCTGGATACTGAAATCCTGACAAGGACCAGGAGATCCTAAAGGATGGTGAGCCACATGATGGCAGGGGCCTGGGTCCCTGTGTGACCACATGGAAGGCCAATCACTGAACATCCACATCTGCTGTGTGAGCAAGAAATACATTTTTATTATGTTAACTCACTGAGATGTTGGGGATTGTTACTAGAGAGACAAGCGATACTTACCCTAATCCAGATATTAAAGGGGAAACCCAAAGGAAACTTTCTTGGTCAATTTTTTTTTTTTCTGAAGGAACAGAAACTCACTTGAATTACCAAAGATGCAGGCAATATAATTGGAAGTATAGGGAAGTATCTCAAGAATCCCAAGAAAGAGTTATAGACAGCGTTTGTAAAAGACAGAAACATGAGCTGTAACACTAACCATGCAAGTTACTCCTTCCATCTCTCCGGTGATGCTTGGAATCTCATTTCTGGTTCTTTCTGATGCTCTTCATTCATTTTTTTCTGTCTACAGACTGGCTTTCTCTGCTTCTTCCTGCACCTAGACAAGAGCTGCCTCCTTCAGTAGCCCAGAGACACTATCAGAGAAGGTGATTGGTTCAGGTTGGACCAAATTTACGTCCTGGTCCAATCATCTGTGGCTAATTGGTGGGGCCACTTCACAAACACTGGTCTTTTTTCATAGAATGGAGGGAACACCCAAAGGTATCCATAGGAACTTTAGTGAGATTAGACAGAACTCTCATTTAGCTCACTGAAATAATTGTTGGTGAGACTAACACTTCACTTTTTATTTTGTTATTAGTCCCTTATTTTTACAACTTGCACCTCAATTTTTTTAAAAATGCGTATTTAATGGAAGGCTCCTCTCTTTGGTTATCTATTATAATTAAGACTCTACTTGACATTTTTATCCCTTGGAATTTCATCTCAACTATGAAGATGTAGTAATTCTAAACTGATGAGGCAAAATTTATTTCTATATCACTTCTCATCAAATTTTAGTTGTGTGCTGTTGAACTGACTCAGGAACAAGGCAGACACTTTGGTTGAAATGTTCGCAATTTCCTACTGACCTTGACTCTTAGACAAGAACATTTTGTAAGACACCAATCTCGTTACTTTTAGGTAATACAAATCATGTAGAGTGTTTGCAACACAGTGATGTTGCCTTAATGCTGAACTATGCTATGTTTTAAGCCTCAGCATATAGGCATCCCCTGGGCTTACTCTCGAGCTTCCCATTTGAATTACTTTATACTTTAGCTCTCAGTCAGAATCTCCTCCAACTCCCTGGCTGAACAGCTTTGCCACATTTGGGGCCAATCAGCAGGAGCTGTTTATCTCTCAGAAGAGTATGAGCTGTTGTTTCTCATCCCACTTAGCACTCCCTTTCAGTGACATCAACTAAGCGTCATTTTCATTAAGCAATTTTCATTGCATTTCTGGTGCCAGATAACCAAGGGTGATATCAAGGATGAGAAGGCTGCAATGAAATTGTTAATATAAAATTTGACAACATATCCTTAGCTTGTCACAAATAGGGATGACAGAGGCAACACCAGAGAAAGAAAATAAATAAATAAATAAACACAAATTGATGAGGGAGGGAGATTCCAGGGGAATTTCTCCCAATATATAGAAAGAGACAAAGGGGGGAATTGACATTGAGTGAAGAAACATACAAAGGTAGCATCTCTTAAAAATGACTGAGGGTAAGAACCTAGGGGTAAGACAGGAATAAAGACACAGACCTACTAGAGAATGGACTTGAGGATATTGGGAGGGGGAAGGGTAAGCTGTGACAAAGTCAGAGAGTGGCAAGGACATATATACACTACCAAACGTAAAATAGATAGCTAGTGGGAAGCAGCCGCATAGCACAGGGAGATCAGCTCAGTGTTTTGTGACCACCTAGAGGGGTGGGATAGGGAGGGTGGGAGGGAGGGAGATGCAAGAGGGAAGAGATATGGGAACATATGTATATGTATAGCTGATTCACTTTGTTATAAAGCAGAAACTAACACACAGATGTAAAGCAATTATACTCCAATAAAGATGTAAAAAAAGAAAAAAAAGACTGAGGGTTTCTGCTTTCCCTTAGATTGAAGTCACAAGTATGAGAGGGAGATGTGAAATGAAACCAGGAAACTAAGACACAGCCCAAGAGTGTAGGGCTTTCAGAAGGTCTAAAGTTACTGGCCAACAACAGGCACATGAAAAGATGCTCAACATCACTAATTATTTGAGAAATGCAAATCAAAACTACAATGAGGTACCACTTCACAATGGTCAGAATGGCCATCACTAAAAAGTCTACAAATAACAATGCTGGAGAGGATGTGAAGAAAAGGGAACCCTCTTACACTGCTGGTAGGAATGTAAGTTGGTGCAGCCACTATGGAGAACAGTATGGAGGTTCCTCAAGAAACTAAAAATGCATTGCCATATGATCCAGTAATCCCACTCCTAGGCATATATCCAGACAAAACTCTAATTCAAAAAGATGCATGCATCCCTATGTTCATAGCAACACTACTTATAATAGCCAAGACATGGAAACAATGTAAAGGTCCATCGACAGATGAATGGATAAAGAAGATGTGGTACATATACAATGGAATATTACTCAACCATAAAAAGGAATGAAATAATGCCATTTGTGGCAACATGGATGGAACTTGAGACTATCATACTAATTGAAGTAAGTCAGACAGAGGAATACAAATACCGTATGATATCACTTATATGTGGAATCTAAAATATGACACAAATGAACTTATCTACAAAATAGAAACAGACTCACAGACATAGAGAGAAGACTGGTGGTTGCCAAGGGCGGGTGGGGTGGGGGAAGGATGGAGTGGGAGCTTGGGGTTAGCAGATGCAAACTATTATATAGAGAATGGATAAATACCAAGGTCCCATTGTATAGCACAGGGAACTATATTCAATATCCTGTGATAAACCATAAATGGAAAAAATCATTTAAAAAATGTATATATATATATGTATAACTGAAGGATTTTGCTATATAGCAGAAATTAACACATTATAAATCAACTATACATCAATAACAATAATAATAATGATGATAATAATAAAGTTACTGGCCATGACAGAGAGCCATAGACACTTGTTGCATGCCACCAAAACCAGTGAGAAAGCTGCATCCAGAGAGCTCCACCACTTCAGCAACCAGGGTCAGATGGAAGACAGCCAAAAGACTGGGAATCTAGTGGTTTAGGAAATCTCAGCTACCATATTTCCATTTATGGATTGTCCATGGTGTGTCATTTGCTGTTTTCAGCTTCTTTTCTGGTAATTTGCAGTACAGAGTGCCAAAGAGAGGGAGGCTCAGGTCATGCCCTCTATATCCTTCAGATTGTCCTAGGGGTGTGGAGAGGGGCAAGCTTGCTGGCAAACTAACCACAGTGCCCATTTATTAGCACTTACCATGGGCGGGTGCTTTACCTGGAGGTACACGTCCTTGCTGGAGCCCCAGGATGAAGATATTACCGTTGTTCCTTTACAGATGAGGAAACAGAGGCTCGAAGAGACTGTGGGACTAGGCAAAGCTGGGTATGAACCCTGTTCGCTATGACTTCAGAGCTTCCTTGTAACCACAGAAATCTACAGCTCTCAAATTGTTTGGGAGAGTTAAGGAAGGTTTGCTCAACTCATTATAGGAAAGGCTCCAGCATGGTTTAAGAGTCAACAGCTGCTGGCCTGTTTTGCTTCCTTTGCTTTAGCTTTGCCATTTTGTGGAGGAGCTGCCTTTGGATGGGATGTTGGGTCGGAGGGATTATTTCAGGGCCAAGTGGACCTCCAGGTCTGCCTCTTCCAACCTCTCTCCGAGAAGTCGAGCCTCCCCACCCTCGGGGAGGGGGGCACTGCGAGAAGTATCACATCTGCTTGTGGGAGTAGAAGAAAATCAGAGCTGGTCCAGCTCATCTGTGCACCCTTTCTAGGAGCCGGGAGGTGGGGGTTCATCCAGGGAGTGAGAGTGGTTCAGTAAGGGTGTGGCAGCAGAGGTAGGGCTGGGTCTTGAGCTTCAGACAGAGGGCTCTGTTCCGAGGTCCTGTGCCTAGGATGCGGTTAGGGGCCAACACTCACTGTACAGTGTTGGGGCGGGGGTGATGTGCCGAAAGAAACCAAGACATCAGGAAGAGCAACGCCTTTGAGCACCATTTTTCAAACTGTACAGGTTCTTACTACTCAGTCTCAACATCTTGAAATTCAACAGAACCAACAATATTGGCAACCATCTGCTGCTAACTCCCTAGAAGGATATTTTGTTATCTTATCAACCCAGATGACTCAGAGACGCATACGTCAAAGAAGGGTGAGATGTAGAGGAGATGGAATCTGGGGGGTTTCCCAGTCTGAGATGATGATTTTATGATGAAACGACACGTGTTCATGCAGCCCACTGCTAGGCTTTGTGAAGTGAGCCCCATCCTCCAAATGTACCTTGGCTGTCACTGCCCTGGGACTAGAGGTGCCCTTTTCCCTCTGCCTGAGTCCCCCTCACCTTGGGATTAACCCTGTGGTCCTTGACCTCTCTCTCTGTGCAATGCTCTTGGCCTCTGGTCATTTAATGACATAAGACGCTACAGAAGATGTCCCTCTGTGCCTTTGGCCGCCTGGACCACTCCTGCTCTGTTCTTCCTTCAGTTACTGAGTATGTGGAACATGTGTTGTTACAGAAAACCCATTCCTGCTTTCTTTGGAGTTCGTGGGCCTTAGGAAACAAATTCTAGCAGGGCAAAGAGCCTGCAAGGGTAACTAACAGATGACTCTAAGCAAACCAAGTAACAAATCCTATTAGAAAATTGTCTTTGGGGGACATCAGTTGCGCCATGCAGCAGAAACCCACCTGGAAATCCAACCAGCACCTGCAGACCGCTCAGGGTACAGCACCAAGTGTGAGGGTCACACTGCACACTGTCACTGCCAGGGAGGCCTGCCCACTGGGAATGGGCTGCATGGCCTGTGTGTCTCCCAGCAGGGGTGAGACCCTATGCCGTGAGAACTGCTGAGACCCACGTGAACTGGCCCCTGCAGACCCTCCTACCCTTGCCCAGCAGTCACGACCCCTGTGAGCCTCCTGAAGCAGAGGAGGGTTGTGTCCCGAAGTGAAGGCATGGAACCCCTGGCCTTGGGCAGGAACACACATTAGTGCAAGCTCACTGTGTTACAAGTGGGAATTTGCTCAGGGTATAAACCAACTTATGTCACCATCACCCCATGTAGTGAGTAAAGGCAGGGCAGTAAGCAGAAGAGGCACGGAGATGTAAGTTTAAGGCCTGGGGTAAACAGGGCTACCAAGTGAACCTTGGTTCCTGTGTCATGTACTGATGTTCCAGTGGGGGTCTTGGGAAAGGCCACATGGTAAGGCAATAGCACCCTGTAGGTGTGGAGACAAGGCGGATGGTCCCAGGAGAGGGCCCGGTGGCAGTGGGGTCGAGGAGAGGCAGGTCTGCAGTGCTAGTGGAATCCAGGGGAATTTAAGAAAGGTCACTGCGTCTTGGCCATGCTGGGGAGCCCAGTTACGGGCTTTGTGAGCTGTGGACATCAGTGATTAGTGTCAGTGGGGCATCTTGTAACCAGGCAGGATAAGGACATCTCCAAGGAGTCAAGAGGATCCAGAGAAAAGGAGAAGGACCTGTATCCAGGTGTGATACAGGTCCTTCTCCTTCTCACCCTGCTGCTGCCATGAGGACATGTAGGCTATACCATAAGCTAGAGCCTATAGGCTGTATCCAACACCACCTTAGAGAGGAAAGCTTGGCTGGCCAGAGGGGATCAGGGGAGGTGTTAGAAGAAAAACCTTGAAAGAATTAGCATTTGCCCAAAAGTGATGGGATTAATCCAAAGTAATACTATTACTCATACTCATAGTAAGACTAATAAGACTTAGTAATAAGACTTAGTAAACTAAGACTTATAGTACATTTTAAATGAAAAACACTGAGGTCCATCTCATCAAGCACTGTGATGGTCTTCTTGAATTATGCTGTCCAGTACAGCAGCCGATAGCTGCACGTGGCAATTAGATTTAAATTAACTCAAAATAAAAATTAAAGATGCAGTTCCTCAGTCCCACCAGTCACATTTCAAGGGTTCAGTAGCCACATGTGGCTAGCAGCTACCCTTTTGGACAGAGCAGATACAGAGCACTTCCAGCATCACAGGATGTTCTACTAGGCAATGCTGGTCTGAAACCTAAGCCCCAGGATACTAAGTCTTTTCTCTGTCTTATTCCCAACTGTGTCCATAGGCATCTAGAGAGACCCCAGCACATAAGTGAATAGGGTCAAGGTTTTCCCTAAAGTACAGCTCTCCAAAATATGGTCCTAATCAACCTCTCCAGACCTTGCTTCTCGTTATTCATTCATTCATTCAACATATACTTACTGAGGGTCTTTGATGTGCCCGGTGCTGTGCTAGATGCTGAGAACAAAAACTAAGACATAATCCCTCTCCTTATACAGCTCACTTTCCACCAGGGAAGATACCAAGAAAAAAAAAACAAACAAATAGATGCACCCAATAGTTACAGCTGGTGAGAAATACTGTGAAGGAAACACACAGGGCAGAAACGGCAGAAGCAGCTGCTTCATGTACTGTAGCCAGAGAAGGTTTCTCAAGGAGGTGGCATTCCAGCTGTGACCAGAAGCTGCCTGAATCTGTTTCCCCAGAATATGCCCCATCAGTGATACATAAGGGCAGCCATAAGCAGTTGTCGGATATGTAAATGAGAAGGAGATAGGTATTCAAAGGGGCAGGGGCAGGGCATTCCTGGTAAACTGAGTCTGAATCCCTTAATGGGGGCATGAGTTTGGTCAGTGCAAAGAGCAGAAAGAAGACCACTGAGACTGGCCCAGAATCTGCACATGGGAGAGAGATGTGAGTAGGGCTTTTAAGAACGATATGGACCTCTTTCGGGGGGTTGCGTGCTGTGACCTCATTTGTGTTTAAATAAGGTCCCTCTAGCTGCCCTGCAGAGACTGTGCTGGGGTGGGGAGGAAGAACCAAAGCTGCAGGGAATTCAGTAAATAGCCTCTGACGGACTCCAGCAAGAAGATGTGATGGTGCTGCTGGGACCACCTGGGACCTGGGACCTGGGGCACGGAGATGTGTTAGTCAGATTGGACTTCACTTTCCCAAGGCTGTTCAGACTGTCCTCCCTGCTCTGTTTCCCATCCTCACCCCCGGTCACCCTGCTCACCTTGGGATGCTCTTTCCTTTTTATTTTTGCTTTTGAAATTCCACCTTTCCTTTAAGACCTCAGATCTCTCCTCCCCTTGGTGAATTTATCCTTTATTGCTTGGAAACGTTAGGCACTGGTTATCAGTACCGTTCGCGTATGGGGCACTCAGCGAGCTGAACCCTATTCCGAGTTTGATCTTCTGTCCTCTTCAAGAACCCCCGGACAGTGTGAATGCCTCTTAGACATGTTCCTGTCCCCTACTTCAGGGGTAACGCCTGGTCCAGCATCTTAGGTATGAGTACTCAAGAATATCTGTTGAAGGAACAGATGATGAACGGTAGCTGTCTTTGCTGATATGTCTTTCCTTTTGATTAACATCTGATTTTTTTTTTTGCATAAGCCCACTTCTTTGACGATCATTTCCTAAACAACTCTGTGGAGAGAATACAAAACTGTTCTTTTAAACATAGTGTCTGTCCCTGGTGGGCTGCATTTGGCAACAACAGTGGTCTGAAACCTCTAAAGGCTTTTGGTAAGAGCTGTGGGGAAGCATGAAATGTGTTCAATTAACTCCCGTTACTCAAAGTAAATGGAGGTGCTTAAGCCAACAGTCATATATTCTCAATTGCTCTTGTGACGAGGCTGTGAATGCCTTAAACTCACCTTATTCATCTCAGCACAGGCAGTACAGCACGTGCCTGACACACAATAGGCTCTCTGGACACATAGGTCAAAGGCCCAAATAATTATACAAACACTGAGCCTTCTGATGGGCTCCCTTGGAAGGGACAAGCTCCATGGTGGCTGCTTGTCTGTAGTTACAGAGCCCATGGAGAGGCAGGCCACACCATCCTTGTGAAGGGTGCGCTATATTTTTACTGCCTGCTCTGGTCCAATTTAGATGTTTAACGAGGGCAGCAAGCAGGTGAAAACATAAGGATAAATATGATTGGCCATTTCCCATCTTCCCTGTCACCTGCCGCCACTTAGAGTCACATCATTTTCTCTCTACCACCTTCACTGATCCTGTCCCACACCCTTCATTCTATTTGTCAGGGATCCTGATGAAGGGGGTCCTTCCCTCACCCATGTAATCAGACAAGGGAAGGAAGCCATGGGTTCTCCTCCTCCTTCTTTCTTTTCTCTCTTAAAGGATTATTTTAATGCATTTCATTTGCAAATATTAGTATCATGTCTATTTTTACACTAGCTTGGAGTGTCTGAGTTTGTGGTATCTTCCAGCCCATTAGTAACTGTCTTAATTCAGAAGTAAAAATGAGAGGGTCTGTACGGTGGGAAGCTGGGAAGGAGGCTCCACAAGCAGGATGCATTGCCCCAGGTCTTCCATGAGTATTCTGTTTAAACTTGTACCACCCCCAACAGAACTGCTTCCCTGCTCTTCTTTTCCTCATGGTGATGGGAGGGAAGGGGGGGTTCCTCCTATTTTCTGCAACCATTTACCTAGGCAGGCATCAATAGTTCAGGACACCAGCTCCCTTTCTGAAAGCCCAGGTGAGGGCAAAGGGCCTAGTCCAGGCCAGCAGGTCACTTGCTCTTTCCTGCAAGACTCCATGGAGATCACTCCAGGCTCCTAACTGGCCAGACCACACATGCACTTGGCGAGGAGGACACAGTAAGCATTGACTTTCCAGTTGAGATCTGCTCTTTGTGCTCTTTCTTTCTCTACTTCCTAGATCTCCTTGACCCATGAGAATGCCAGAGTCCGTGTCTGGGGTGGAGACCCCACTGTTCCTTCAAGCAGCAGCGTGACACCCAGAGAGTTTTTTGATCCCAGCCTCAGACCCAGGCATCTCACATCAGACCAGGTAAGGGGATTTCACATTCATTCTTTGATTTTAGAAATATTTATATGAGACTCAGAGATGAAGATGTGGCCATGCCTTAAGAGAGGCCAACTTACTACCTGAGTTAGACTCCATATGTAGGGTCTGGAAGGAGGTGAGATGTGCTCTCATCTCTAGGATGTGCATAAGTTTCGCAGCTGCAGAGACCTATATGAACAGGTCTTTAAACCTTCTTCTTTCCAAAGCATTCAAAGAGCTTTGTCTCTGGGATTGTTCTTTGTTCTAGAGTTGAGTCTGGCTTCTCCACGCAGACCTCAAAAATCCTGCCCCCAGCCTTAGAGAAGTTGCTATGTTCAGTATTTCTCTGAGACATTAGTTGGAATTTCTAATTAAATTGTGAGAAAAGATTTCATTTCCCAGGATAAAGACGCAGGAACATGTGTCCCAACCTTCCCATCTGCCTTCCCTGCTGACCCCATCCCCTAACTTGAGTCAAGACACTTAACCACCCCTGCCTGGGGAGGGCCATCTCTATTCTTTAAAGATCTCTAGAGAAGATTCCAGAACTTTCTTTGCTATCCCACTCCCCTGTGCAGCAGTCCTCACTGGCAGAACAACCTTCTTATACCCCTGAATACTCATACCACTTCAGAGGGTGCTTCCTAACGTCTCCCCGAAACAATCAGTGATGGGTCATTCGCCACCCTTCTCATAATAGTAATACTTTTATTAACTCAAAGACATTTTACAGTTGTGTTTATAGTTTTAGGCATCATGACCTCTCTCCTGCAGTTATTTAAGTTGCTTGACTAATATTTTCCTGCCTCCAGACCTTGTCTACTCCAATTTATACTGAAAACTACTTCCAGTTTAATCTTCTCCTGGCATAGTTCCCATCAAGCCACCCTCAGCCCATCCACCCCCCTCCAAGCCATCACCAAAGGCATATTCGAACATCCCATTGCCTGGTAAACTGAGTACAAAAGTGTCATGTGAGGTCTCTGGCACTCCACCCGGGCCCCAGACATTCTCTAAACAACCTCCTTGCACAGATCTTCTCTGAGACCTTGACCATTTCTCCTTTTAAGTTATTCTCTATCCAGCAGGCTACCCACCATGCGCATTTCTACCAACCTAAATCCTAGCCCCTCACTGAGTGCCACAGGGGTGTATGAATGAGTTATACAGGATCCCTGACCTACTTACTCATAGCAGGTCTAGGTAAGACAGACAAAACACAGACATTTCAACACATACAATGTGGTAGGCCCAGTGCTTTGGGGGCTGCTCTGGGGATAGAGCATGGGAACCCATGACCTTCTTTGTGGGGATGAAACTTAAGCCGTGTCTTGATGGGCAGGAAGGAGTTAGTCACATGAAGAAGTTGATGGCAGGGTATTCCAGGTAGAGGGAACCACAGAAGTGAAGGAAACTACAGTGGTTTATCAGAGTATTCAGTGCATGGTGGAGAAGGGCCAAGGCTAGCCATCATTGAGAACTTACCACGTAGCAGCACTGTCCTACCCTCTCTGCCTGGCCTTTCTTATTTCACTTGCCTATTACCCTATAAGGTGGGTGTTGTTTTCATCAAAGCTGTTCAACAGATGTAGACACTGAGACAAAATGAAATGGGGGAATATAGCTGTGCTCACACAGATAGTAAGTTAAGCTCAGAGTCGAGGTTTGAACCCAGAACCCAACTCTCCACGGTTGTCCTGCTTCTTTTGACACTGCAGTCATAGAAAAGACCAGGACGCCTTCAAAGCTCTTTGCTTAGTGGGTTCCAGATCTGGCTTTGCACTGATTTCTCATGCAAACCCAGATGTGTCACACTGGCTTTCTGGGTCTTATTTCTTCCTCTGTCACAGTGTTTCTCAACGAGGGAGTGATTGTGCTTCCCAGGAGACAACTGATAACATCTGAAGATATTTTTGGTTGCCCCAGCGGCAGGGAGGGGACCAGCATCCCGTGAGTAGAGGCCAGTGGTGCTGTTCAACATCCTACAGTGCACAGGGCATCCCCGCAACCCAGGAGGACCCTGCTCTCCAGAATGGGCATCCTGATGCAGCCTACCTCACATACCATTCTGAGCCATTACTTCCGGGATCTAATGTAGGTTAATCTCCCAAGGCAGAAACCATTGGTTTCAATGGCAGAGTCCCCGAGGGGACCCAAACCTCTTGGGTGGATCTTCATCACGTTTGCTTCAATGAAAGCCTCCAATGCCTCCATGAACCCCACGTTTTCTCCAAGTAAAATCCTGCAGGGCTGCACAGCTGCCTGGCTTGCTGGCTGCCATCCATCAGCTCCCGTTCTGCTGGGTTGTTTTCTCCAGGAGGTTGGACCTCCTTCCCTTGACTGCTCTGCATCTCGCCTGTTCCTGGCATTGCCTCTGACAGCAGGACTTATTGAGAGACCAGATCCCAGAGGAAAGTGATCAACATGGCCCCTCCATGCTCCCTGGCTTGACCTGGACCCAGAGCAGGACAGTCAGACATTTCTTCTCTGCAGAGCATCGGCCTTTCTTTCCCCAGTTTATCTGTATTTACTTGGAAAATGATTTCCTCTGCTTTACTCAGTTTTCCTTTGAGCCCAATTGCCTGCTCAGTTCTCTGTCCTTTCTGTTTATTTCTACTTCTCATTTTTCCCATTGATCAGACGCCCTGGAAATATAGCAGGAACAGTGTGTGCCCTGTAATATTCAGTTACACTTAATATTTCTCAGCGAAACGTTGACTTGGAAAGCCAAGCAGTCAGAATCCATGCCTGCTCTGCTTACACTGGACATGGGCTTCAGCACAGGCTCCGATTCATGTCGGATCTATTCCCTGCTTAAAGGGGAACAGTGCCCATGCTAACACAGGAAGGTGTCCCAGCCAGCAAGCCGCCAAACATCCCCACAGAAAGCAGTTTCCTCAAATAAGTGAGTGGCTATAACACACTTGGTGCTTGGCGGAATAAAGACATCACATCCCATAAAACTGCCAGATGAATATACTGTGGAATCACAAACGCTCCTTAAACAGAAAGTTTTTCTAAACCAGCCTTTGCCATCCGTGCTATTGCTAGTTTTCTTGGATGCCACCTTCTGATGATGTGTGTCACCCTGAGAACTAATGAAGTTCTTTGGTGCCACAGTGTTGATAGACCTCTTGGGTGAGCTGATGAAAGCAGCATACTCTTTCTCCAGAACTGCACTGCCAACATCACAGATCAGTCTGAGAATCAACAGCACATACGAGTGAAATTCGATACCCATGGCAGAAAGCTTAAGGGGGCCCAGTCCTCTTGGGTGGATCTTTTCCATCTTGGCTTCAATAATAGTATCCACCTCCTCCACGAATCCTATGTTTTCTTCAGAATAAAATCCTGCAGGGTGACCCCATCCATGGATGGCCATGTTTTCAAACTCAAGAACCAGTCTCTGCCTTCCTGGTTTAGGAAACACTATTAGGAAATACTGCAAGTGAAGTATTATTTGATTATGTTAACAGAAAACAACAATAAAAACTCTCACTCAGACCTATCCACATTTTGCATCCCGAAGTTTCTCTTTGGGTCCAAGATATAGTTTCTTGTGTGGTTTAAAGAAGCCAGGAAAATAAATAAAATAAAGACATTGAGAACCAAGAAACAAATTGAAAACCAAGGTTTTCTAGGAAGACTGTCCTCCTCTCTCACCTAAGAGAATGTAGTTAACCAGCATTAAGGCACTGGGCAACCTCCAGGGGCAGCTCAGAACTAAGGTCTCAGTTATGGGAGCACATGACCAGATGTTCCCTGAAAGCTCTGGGAACAGCCCACAGGGCTACATCCCCCGCAGAATGCAAAGACCTTTATCTTGGTCCTACTCCCGCTGAGTCGGAGAATATGCAGTTACAAGTATCTGCAGCACTATCCTCAGCCTAGCCTTCTAAGGGAGTAGGGTCTGGACCAGCTACCAGACCTTTGCCATGAGAAGTGGGGAGGCGCTGCTGCAGAGCTCACCAAGTCTTTTCTAGTAAGAAATAAGAGGAGGGGCAGTGTGAGGGGACTGGTCAGTAAGGAGAACTATTGAGGAGGGGGGGGGAGAGCAGAGGGTTGGGAAGCTGTAGACGGAGAGAACAGTAGGGAAGCAACTGTTACAAGGAGAGACGTGTGTGCAGAGTGGATGTTTAGGAAGTCTTCCTGGACAGTATGGTTTCATTCTCTCTTTCTCAAAAGGCAGAGTACATAACTGCATTGTTGCTCAGCTCTCCTGCAGTTGGATGTGTGTTCCCACTGGTACTCAAGTAACCCCATCCGTCTCCTCATCGAGACTTAGAGGGACATTTTGGACGCCTACCCTGGTTGAGATGAGCTGTAAGGATCCAGATTTATTCAGATTCCATAGATTGTTCTTTTTCTCATGAATATGTCCCATGCTTTCCTCCAAAAGACAGAGTTCTCATCAACAAGCAGGGGTGAGAAAGTGAAAGACAAGAAGATGGGAGAATGGGAAACTTTCCTTGGGAAAGTGTTTGAAACTGTCATGAAGACCTTTTAATAAATTAAAAAGAATCACTTTCAGACTAAATTATTCAGGGGAATATGAAAATTATTAATCAGAAAACAATCAGAATAACCCAAGTAAACTGTGGGTTTTTTGAGTCAGAAATGAATTTCAGCTACTGCCCAAAGGGCTAGCAGGTTATCATGGGATTAAGATTGAAGTAACAGGCACCTCGGAGAAGGCTTTCTCAGGAAAGGTGGAGAGTTTATTTCTAGTTAAAGCTTCTCTTTACCTAAGCCTCTAGAGTCTTCTATGTTATCTATTGCGATTAGGACTAGAAATGAGAAAGAAAAGAGTTGATCAGATAGTCAAAGAACCGACCACTTTTGAACTATATTCTTATCTGCAGCTAACGTCTTTTATATTCTGGGCTGCTCAGAGAATGTAGGTACAATACACCCATTTTATCCAGGGGTCCCAATTCCATTCCACCTACATTGTGGTAGAGAAGTAACACAGTGTGCACATTTGGATTTCTTTTCATTTTCCTTTCCCTCTGATCAAGGCAGGGAACTCACGGCTAAAGCAGGAAGGGGAGAAGTGTGAGTAATGCAGAGCATGGGCAGGGAGACCCCAATTTATATCAAGAGGATTTCTAGACCCGGGTCATAGGAAGGGCACTTCTTTTCCCAGCTTATCAGGCTCTCTAGTTCACCATGGCAAGCGTTTTTCCATGCAGATGAGCCCATAACAGAGGTGATAACCCATTCCAGCCTCTGGACCCCTCACCTCAAAGGCAGTGTTTCTGAGCATCTCAGAGGCAGAAGAGCTGGGCCCTTTCCTTTTAATCCCATCCATCTTTCGGGCTCTCCATCCCTTGATTTCAAAGCCTTTCTCAAACAAATGTGAAGTTGAAAGGATAGACTTCAATTATTTCATTTTGTGAGGGTTAAAAAGTTCTTGTAAATGACTGATGCAAATCCTGGAAACCCGGTTAAAACAACTGGATACCAGATGGGGAAGGAAAGTGGTTTACTGTAAAGTGCTGCAGAGAGTAGGAGCTCATTTACAAGAAGCAATTACACAAACAGCCCTGAGAATCCAAGATCCCATGAAAGGATGGCTGGGTAGAAGCACACAAGAAGCTGTGCTTGTATGAGTTCTATCCTCACACAAAAAACGCTAACAGTGCGATCGGTCACCTTCCCTGTTCCCTGGCACCTTTTACCTTCCTTGTGATACTAAGTCTAGGCTGACCTGCCAATAAGCAAAGAGCTACCGCCCCACATAGAGACTTCCACTTCCTCCATTACTCAGCTACCTGGGGGAGTCTCCCAATAAGAGAAATTGAACAACATAAGGAAGTATGCAGCTGCCATCATCGATGTTTAAGTCTGGGGAACTTGGATTGTATATCAAGTCAAAGAAACGGGAGAAAATTCTTTTACAGTCTGGATGCCTTTTTACCCCCAATCTCTCTTTAGATTGAAAGTGAGCATAATACACTTTATTACTTACGTTCATATATAGGTATATTCTTGCATGTTGATTGATATAGTAAGCAGGTTATAAATGTGCAAATGTGGGTTATAAAGTTATGGGTGAGAACGGGACATTGTGTTGAAGTTTCTTGCTCTGCACTCCTGGCCAGTTTGAGCTGACCTGTCTGCCTTCCTCTACACAGAGCCTCCTGTGCCCAATCCCATTGCCCTGAGACTGAGTCTCTGTCTCCACATGTCACACCTTCCCCAAGATCAATTCTCTGTCTGATCCCACTTTGACCAGACTGGCCAGGCCTTCCCTGGCCAGGTCATCAACTTGACTGTAATCTGTGCTGGGGAGAGACCAGAAGCCCATCCAGCACTCAGTCCTCTTGCAAATGAGAACATACATTTTCGTGGAGGCCTTCTGTAAACCCATATACATCTCAGGCATTACTTTCCATCAGAAGCTTCCTCTGGAGTTAATACAGTCAGGCAAGAATGTAGGTGGTACCTTGCCAAGGCAGTGAGAGAAATGCTTTTGTGCAAGTGGACATATCCAGGGCCCTGTAATCTCGGTATCCATCCTCACAGTGATGCAGCATGTGTGCCTGTGAACCTTCACCCTGGATTAGAAACCAGTCCGCCATGCTGGTACTTGTACCCCACGAACTCCTACAGATGGAGCTTGACGGAGGGGGCTTCCAGAGCCCCCAAGACACAGTGAAATGGACCTGGCATGTCAGAGCCAGATGGAATATGCCTGATAAAATCACCTGATTTCCAAATGTCCGTCAGTTAATGAAGGAATAACAAAATGTAGTTGCATACGTTTGTTAGAGCTACCATAGCAAAATTCCGCAAACTGAGTGGCTTAAACAGAAATTGATTTTCTTCCAGTTCTGGAGGCCAAAAGTCCGAGATGAAGGTGTTGGTAGGTTTAGTTTCTTCGCAGGCCTCTCTCCTTGACTTGCAGACAGCCGTCTTCTCCCTGTGGCCTCCACGTGGTCTCTCCTTTGTACGTGTACATGTCTGTGTCCAAATTTCCTCCTCTTATAAGGACACAAGTCATATGGCATTACAGCCCCAAATAAAGATCTCCTTTTAACTTCCTTATCTCTTTAAAGACCTTTTCTCTAAATACAATGACATTCAAAGATACTGGGAGTTAGAACTTCAACATATGAATTTGGGGGAAACAACCAGTCCATAGCGGTGTACATCTATGCCATGGCCTATTATTTGACAATGAAAAGGAATGGAGTACCGATGTATGCTACGACATGGATAAACCTTGGAAATATTAAGCCAAATGAAATAAACCAGGCAAAAAGACCACATATTGTATGATACCATTTATGTGACATGTCCAGAGTAAGCAAATTTATAGACACAGAAAATAAATGAAAGGTTTCCAGGGGCTTGGGGGAGGGGAGAATGGGGTGTGACTACTGACTGGTATGGGTTGCTTTCTGGAACAAAAATATTCTAGAATTAGATTGTTGTGATGGTAGCCCACTTTGACTATATACTAAAAACTGCTGAATTGGATCCTTTAAAAGAGTGAGCTTATGCAGTGTGAAATACATCTTAAACCAAAAAATATGTGATGGGGCTTCCCTGGTGGCACAGTGGTTGAGAGTCCGCCTGCCGATGCAGGGGACACGGGTTCGTGCCCTGGTCCGGGAAGATCCCACATGCTGCGGAGCGGCTGGGCCCGTGAGCCATGGCTGCTGAGCCTGCATGTCTGGAGCCTGTGCTCCGCAACGGGAGAGGCCACAGCAGTGAGAGGCCCGCGACCCGCAAAAAAAAAAAAAAAAAAAAAAAAGTGATGTTTCTGCTTCACAGGGTCAGTGGTCCCTATACTCATTTGGGGGCCATTACAGTGGAACACTGTGTCTAAGTTTCATAAAAAAAACTTCTTAAGCATTTTAGAACAGATTTAGCACTCAAATTAAAGCAGTTTTACATGAATATCTTTTTCCTGAGGGTGAACCACATACTTGGGTATTGCAAAGCCAGATTGAAATTCCTGCTCTGCATTCATTGGGGTTTGGGGAGGGTGGAGAGACATCAGGGACTCTCATCCAAAGACAGCCACAGTTTACTTACTCTCTTGAGCTTCATCAGAACTGAGACCTACAGCCTAACTCCAGGTAGGTCACTCCTTCTGTGAGGGACTGTATGATCCTTCTCAAACCTCCCAGTCTGCTTCCATTTTATCTGAACTCCACTCTTTTAAGACCTCTGGACTCATGAAAGTCATCGCTGCTTCCTTACTTTGCCCCCACCCCCGCCCTCCACGAAGCAACAGGTGGACAGTTCACTCCATCCACAAGGGTAGCCATTACTTAGGGTCTGCCTCTCCTCCCTGCTATATGCACGTCTCCCAGGCCTGTAAAGTTGCTCACCTCCTCAGACTGAGATCCATCCATTCCTTCACCCCACCAGTGTTTACTGAGCACTTACTACATGCCAAGCACTGTTCCAGAAGCTGGGAGTACAGTGCTGAACAAGATAGTCAAGGTAAAGTGTGGACAGTACAAATAAACAAACACCAGTAGAGCCCCAGGTCAGAATTTCCACCACTCAGTCCTCAGTGGGCTCAACCTGCCAGCTCCCCCTCCTGTACTCTCTCCCCCACTGCATTCTTCTTTCTCAGTGCATGTCTGCCATCTCTTCTTTGAGGTCACACAGAGTGCTGTATATACCTTTCCTCTTTCTATTTCATAATAGTATCCTCTGTCTTTTGCACACAGTAGGTACTGAAGAAGTGTTTATTGTATAAATCTAAAAACATGGCACACACTCCATGTTTTGGGAAGTCTGCTTGTATTGTTTTATATCTCAAGCGGTTCTCAGCATGCTGCCTCTTTGTAATGTGATAGTGTATCAAGTGTTTGATTGGGCCACTCCACGCTCAGAGCCTCCACATAAACCCCATGGGTTCTCTGCTGTGAATAAAAGAAGGTCTCCCTAAAGCCACAAAGAAATTAAAGACCATAATTCCACTGCACATTGGTATTTATTTTGTGGTGTGTGAATATATTGAAATATTTGGATGAGTGTGTTGGTTTTCATTCATGTATGTGTATACTTTATACACACAGACACACACTCATACCTGGGTGAAGTGATCATGGCTCTTGGGATGAACCTACCCCATAATATCCACCAAGCATGATTGCATTATCTGTGGATGTGTTTGTTTCAGACTTAGTCCCTGGGTGTGGTTGCTGTGTCTTGCTCATGTCCATGTGGCTTGTGCCTAAGGTGCTTAGAGCATGGCAGGTGCTTGGGGGATGCCTGCAAGTTTGTCTAATGAATAAATGACGTCACCAGCACCTCTTAACGTTTATGTTTTAGGTGTATGGGAATTCTGCTTTTGTGGGACCCAATGTCTGTAATTTTTTATTTATAAATCTTTAAATATATTAGGGATGAAAATAAGTTGTCTGCTTAAGAAATGGAAAAACTTAAACCACAAATAGTCTGCCTACAACGAGACACCTAAGTTCACAACCTTGAACTCAAGGTTAAGGGTTCTCAACCTTAACACTATGGACATTGTGAGATGGATTATTCTGTGTTGGTAGAGCTGTCCTGTGGCTTGTCAGTGATGCCAGTAACAACCCACTCCTAGTTATGACAGTGAAAAATGTCCCCAGACTTTACCACAGCTTTCCTGAGAAAATTGTCCTCAGTTTTAGAATTATATGGGAGAGGCTTCTTGGATATTGTTTTCCTCTACTTATATAAATTCGGTTTCTCATTGAAAGAGTTCTAGTTTTAAATATCTTTGCAAACTTCATATTCAATCAATGAACAAAAACAGTAAGAATATAAACATCTAAATCGGCTACTTTCTGTGTTCTAGTTACACTACTCATACATCCTCATGGTCAACCTTTACGCATTACCCAGACACAAGGCCTCTTAAAATTCATTTTCAGATCAGAAGAATACCTACCACCATCACACTGCCCTTTTTATACAATTCATCTCTCTCAAACTCTCTCTCTCTCTCCTTCTCTCTCTGTCTCACAATCACACACATGCACACACACACACACACACACACACACAAATACACACAACTTGCTATCTAAAGGTGAATAATTAGATTGTTTCCTTTTCCCCACTGTGGTAAGACTTCTAGGGATCCATCTTCATTCTGCTTTCCTGTCCTTCCAGCCACATGGCACTTCTCCTTTCCTGACATTTCCAAGTTGCTGGACCAATGTGGACTAGTACTTCTCAATGGATTACAAGACAAGGGCTGTGTCCCTCTAACCACCCATTGTAGCAGCTATGGAAGAGGCCTTGTGTTGACATGGTCAGGCCTCAGGATGGAAGCATTCTGGGTTGTCAGGTTGCTGCATGGGGGACAGTTGCCTTGAGGAGTTTCCCAAAGCCATGATGGATTTTGCCTGACTGAGAAATAAACCTTGGTGGTATCAAGCCACTGAGACTGGGGGCTTGTTTGTTACACAGCCTAACCAGCCTTATGGTGCACTAGTAACTGACTGGTACACCCACAAAGGAACACGGTCAAAAGCTGCATGTGAGCTCTCTGGAACATTTTCTGGACACTTCTGACAGAAGGGCAGATCACAGACTACAGTAGGGTCTGCCCGTCTGAGAAAGAAAAGAGAACAGACTGACTATATTTCATATTCAATTGTACTTAAATTATACGAGCAATCAGTTACATTAAAAAATCGCAATTACAAATAGTTTTGATAATCAAAATTGATGACACAGAGCATTCAAATGTGCTCCTGTTTCTTTAAGCATTAGAGGGAAATCTGATGGATTCAGGGAGCTACTTGGAGTGGCTTCTCATCCCAAAGATATATTTGTATCTATATTTTGGGCCTCCAGCAGTTCACATTCAATATAAACAACCCAAGAATAGCTTCTGATACTGATAAATGGTGTGACCTTGGGCTGACAATTTATTTAGATATCAGTGAGGCCAGGCTGTCCTGTGTCTTTTTAAGCCACTCTCTGCATTGATTCCGGTCAATAGCCTGTTTTAAGAAAAGCTTAGGCCAGATTTAAAAAAAAAGAAAATCTGCCTTCCCTTGAGTAAACATGGTAACCTGACAGCTCCAGTGGGTAAATAATGCACTTTTTAAAAGCCTTTCCAAGTAAGTCTTTATCCAGCAAGCTGCTTTTATAAGCGACCACTCGTCCTAATATCCACTTATTCAAAACTCCTCAAAAAATACCATGGGTTGAAAATGATAGACATCCTACTAGATCTTCGTTTGCTGGATTTTTCTTTTTTAAGAAAAAAATTATTTTTTCCCTTTGGTTAGGAAAAGAGTCTTTCTTGAAATATGATCCTCTCAGATAAATAATGGCAATAAAAGTAAATGGAAAGTGGGAAAGAACATGGTTTCTTAGTGCAGTGTGCAGCACTTTCTAATTGGAAAATGCTAAAAGGGAGTTTTCCTTGGAGGCCTACCATTTGACTTGAGACCAAACAAAACAGTGATTTGCTTATGAGCGTTGAGGTCTCTGTTTTCCTTGTTAAAGGAGAAGCTAAGAATGGAAGAAAAGAACAAAGTTATAAAACTGTATTATAGTCATGATTTGGTTTGATATTTCATACATTAAAATGGAATGGAGCAATTCCAGAACATATGGAGCAGAAAAGAGCTTTGGGGTCATCTGGTCAACCCCAAGAGGAAACAAAGATTGTCACCATGAAGAGTGTTGATGAAGAGCTCCGTACATTTTTTATTCTTGCTAGCATAGTGCTTCTGCTCATATGGAAGTATTCCATTTTTGCACATAAAAGAAATCTACCTATTTAGCTGAGTTCTTCTGGAATTTGGTGAGGTATGTATTCATTTGTCTCAGAACAAGCCTTTGGTTTGCTGGTGGCTGAAAGCCAGAAGCTTTTTAGTTCAGGACCTCCTGCATCCTCTGGTCCTGTTACCTAATTGACTGTCAAAAATGGATAATGTCAGTCTTTTTCAAAGTCTCATTTCCTTAATTAAAAATAGTAGATCTGTAATGTTTGTATAATTAGTATTAAAATATTGTAGAGTAGAAAAAAACAAGTAGTGTGACTGGCCTATGATTTGACAATATATTCAGTGCTTCTGCCTTCATTTTTCTCTCCTTTTTTCCCACCCTCACTCTCATTTGCTTGCTACTTGTGTTATTTTAATTTATATTTTTATTCATGCACAATATACATACAGATAAGTGTATACATCATAAATATACCTGGTGTTTTTCTAACAGAACCTACTCATGTATCCAGCAATCAGCTCAAGAAAAGACCATAACCAGCACCCCAAATCACCCCTGAGTAGCCACCATCCTGACTCCTCACACCATAGATGGATTTTGCCTGTGTTTATCTGATAGGAATGGAATATTTTAGCATATAGCTTTCGCTTCCGGCTTCTTTCACTCAAGATTATGTCAGTGAGATTCGTATGTTGTAGTATGTTTCTTCTTTCCACTTTAAAACCTATTCTCCCCATTCCCCACCCACCTCCAGTTAGGGATACATTGTCGTAGATCTCTCTAGCTGCTATTTCCCCTCTTCTCTTCCAACTTTTGTGTTAGATTCACTGCCATCTTCTTATTTCTTCCCTCTGTCCAGTCAGACATGTTGCTCTGACTAGAGCAGCAAAGGCCCAGCACACAGCCCTTGGGATGTGCAGGTTGAGCCCTTTCTCCCAGGGTCCACCCAATGGGTATAGCTCATGTTGACCACACATGCAGGTGAAGTATGGTACAATCAATGGTCCAGTCTAAAGTGCTTTCACTAGAGAGGTGGCAGGCACTTGTGATGGTATATTTTATGTATCTACTTGGCCAGGCCACAGTACCCAAATATTTGGTCAAACATTATTCTAGATGGACACCTTCTTCGTAGTACAATCTAGCCCACAAAATATTCATCTGAGTCAGCAGTCTCCTGACCAAGTGGAACATGCTACAGATCCTGGGAAAGAGATTGAAGGAAATTAATAAATGGCACCTTCCTGCACTTGGCCATTAACAATAACAAAACATCAAAAGAGCAGAATTCAGTAGTCAATATGGATTTTCTAATTCCTGGCAACTAAAGGGCTTTCTAACAGGAGAGATTCGCCCAGCTTAGTGTTCACCATTGGTTTGGGCATCAGCCCAGGAGGTCTTTCTAAATAATTAAGCATTTAACACTTGATACAGGAGGCCCTGACTATGAACTTGCTAGAAGAGGGCTCTATACTCTCAAGGGTATAGGATCAGTAGGAATTTGCATAAGAACTTTTGTCTGTTATATTCTCTAAGGCACAGCACAATACTAATACAATACTAATGTGGTAGTATGTAATTTACTGGATTTTTAAAAAACAAATTCTTCTAAGTAGAGTGCAAGTTATAGTAATTTAAGATACTTGTAGCATAAGACATGTGATATGTATGGGGGAAAAGTGTAAGTTAGAGAAGATGTAAAACTGATGTTTTATTAACATGGGCTTTCACTGTGTTTTAGAGTATAATATTAATTCCCAACAACCAGGGTAGAAAGAAATGAGTGATTCTTTTTACAGTGAACAAAGTTCATAAGAAAACTATGTGAATATTCTCTGGAGACCGAAAAGACAGAAAGAAATCAAATAAACATAAATCAGCTTAGAAATCCATGAATGTTTCTGTAGAATATCAGAAAATCAGCACTTGGAAAACTGACACATTCAAATTATTATTACTGCTTTGTATTAGAACAGTTATTTACTTGTGTCACCAATGTGGAGAAAGTGGCATATTTTTCAGTTTGGTACTTTCAGCACTGCTGGAGATTAGCTGAGTAAATAAATATGTAAGCAAATTATTTTTATCTCCTTCTGTCATAGCTAAGTAGCTGGTCAATTGTCTTTAATAGATTTTATTTCTAAAAGCCACACATAAGAAAGAAAGGAAGGTCAACAGATGAAAAGGATCCAGCACTTTAGCTTGGATTTCAAGATATTGATGGCAATATTCCAGATGTCCTTAAGCTTTGGATATCTTATAAATGCAGTACAATCATGAGGCTCAGAACTCTTAGCTCTGAATCGCAATTGCATTGTACATGGTCCACTGAAAAAATTTAAAACACCATGCCTTATTTCCAGCATAGGTCTAAGCATGTTCCAAAACTGGGCAACAGGTTTGTGCTCCGATAAAAATTACAATAATTGTTGGTGAAACAAAACATAGCTAGGAAGATAGGATAAGTTTGAAGAGGTAGAATAATTATCTATATTTTGAATTATATGTGGACTCAGCTGATGCATAGATAAAGGAGCAAGAAGGAGGTGCACAAAGGGCCTTATCAGATACACACGTGTTGTACTAAAGGTAAGGAAGGAATCTGGGTCTATAGCAGTTGTAGCTGAGTAGGGTTGGCTGTGCAGTCAGTCATCTAGTTGTCTTCTGCTTTTTATCATGCAACACTATGGCTTGACCTAAACTATCCTTACATCTTTTGATGTGGGCCTGATGAAACTTGCTTATTGGTTAATTGGCACAGGCTGGCCTGCTCCTGTTGTATCACCATCTCTGAGAACTCAAAATGAAAGCCATCGGATTTTGCCTTGCAGGGCCGTGCGTTATTTCCCCACATTGGCCAAGATTGGTTCCCCATATTGACCGCTGTGGTGAACCACTGGTAGCAATGTCATTTGTAGCACTAAATGATCCATCCTTCAGACTGCTATAACACTCCCTTGACAGCAGCCTAATTTCTTACAAGTCCACCTCAAATGCATCAAGCAAGTTAATTCTGTGGCCAAGACCTGACTCAGACTCCAGAGGAAGCCAGATCTGGGTTCAGCTTCTGCTTCTGTCACTTAGCACCTCTGTCTTCCTACTCAAGCTACCTTACTCTAAGTCTTGTTTTCTCATCTGAAAAAGGGACACCATCCTAGCTAGTATTTATTGATTGACTATAATGTGCCAGACTCTGTTCCCACTGAAGGCAATGCCATTTAATTGTCATAATAAAAACCCTACAAGGCAGGTACCATTATCATGCCATTTTACAGATGAGGAAACAAAGGCCCAGCACCCACATGGAAACTGACAGAGAGGTGTTGGTACCCAAAGCCTGCATGGACAAGTGTCTTGTACTGTCTCTCTAACTTCTGACCTGCTATGCTTCTCATCAGGGAACTACTTTGACTCACTTCAGCATCCGTGTTGAAGTATTGTTCCAAGGAGGAAATAACTCAGTACAAATGGCACCCAGCAAAGGAATTCACATGTGCACTCCTTCATCCACTCAACAAATATTGATTGATGGCCCTTATGTGTCAGGCACTGTTCTAGGACCCGGGCATACAAGATGATCAAATGCCCTGCCTTCTTGGAGCTTGTAATGTAGAAAGGAAACAAGTCTCAGCCAAATCAATGTATCTTCAATGAAACATCACTATTGCCATGAAGAAAGATAAAGCAGGGGACAGAGAGCAACGATGTTAGTGGGCAGTGGTTCAGCATGGGCAGAGGGAGGTGGGGAGGATGCTTCAGATAGAGGAATGGGTTCTCTGAAGAAGTGACCTTTGAACCAAGCCCTGATTGATGGGTAGAGAAGCCATGCAAAGATCTGGTGAACTTTATCATTGCTTTTATAATAAAATTAATTATGTGCTAATTTCTTAGCTTAACCAAAGAGAATTCTTGTCACCAGTGCCAGCCAAAGGCATAATCTTTTACCCTTTCCCCAAAACTCTAACAGCAAAAGAATAAAATTGAAAGTGTGATGGAAAAAGGAAAAGAGAGAGACAGAGAGAGTCTGGTTCACACAAACTCTGAAGTTATCCTGAATGAAAAGAGACCGTTTCCATCTCCCAGGCTGTTGATAATTCACAAAGTCTCTGAGACCATTTCCATCTCCCAGGCTGCTGATAATTCACAAAGTCTCTCCAAGGCAAAACCACAGTTGGTCACAGTTTTGTTGGTTTCACTTAATTCTCTGACCCTGACTCCTTGTGTAGCTAAAAGCATATCACAATCGCAGTAAATTCTGCCTCTCTTCATTCCATTAAAGGGAACCCAGGCCATTTCAAACACCATCTTCCCCTCCAATCTTGATTTTACAATACTTTTCACGGAAGATTAGAGTTAATGCTTTTCTAAGAGGTTTATCACAAAAGAGAGCTTAATTGGGGCTCATTTTCTCCATCTACACAATTGTTCAAAAGCTTTACTTTTAGAGAGTGTGTTCGTCATGAATGATTCATGTTCTATGGGTACAGATTATGACTTTGGAGAACCAAGTCATACAGGAAGGGAAAAGCTACCCTGGCCTCCTGGGGATACAATCATTTCACTCTGTGTGGTGGACTAAATAGTGTCCCCCCACAAAAGAGAAGTCCATGGGCTGACATCCATACCTGTGAATGTGATTTTGTTTGGAAATAGGGTCTTTGTGGGTGTAATTTAGGATCTCAGGACGAGATCATCCTGGATTAGGATAGACCCTAAATCCAATGACGTGGCCTTCAAAGAGAAAGGGGGAAGATTTGAGAGACAGGGACACAAGGGGAAGACCATGTGAAGACAGAGGCAGAGACGGAGACCAGCAGCCTCAAGCCAGGGAATGCCAAGGGTGCCAGCAGGCTCTAGAAGCTAAGAGAGAGACATGGAACAAATTCTCCCTCGGAGCCTCCACAAGAAACCAACCCTGTTGAAAACTTGATTTCAGATTTCTGGCCTCCATAATTGTGAGGGGATCAATTTCTGTTGTTTGAGCTCAACACTTTGGTGGGGTATTGTTAAGGCAGCCCTAGAATTTCATACACTTGGTTTGAACCTTTGACATTGAATAGAAGACTCATTCTTAAGAGTCATGTAGTTCCTCAGAACAAAGGAGGATGTGACCCAAAACAATGTCCCCTAGGGGATCTGAATCGCCCCTGGTGGAGAGCACTGGCAGATGAAACACCAAGTTAATATCTCTGGGCTAAGACAGCTTGATTCAGTTATGATCACAATAGAAATATATTTGCTGATGGCAAAACTAGAGCATTTAGAAGTCCATTAGCTATGAGCTAGTTTACCTCTATAAGCCTATGTTTATTTTTATTTTTTAAATTGAGTGACCAACTGTCCTCTGATTGACCATTGTTTTTGATGTGTTCTCAATGTGCTACATTCAATTATTTTACAGATGAAGCTCACCAGCTGCTGACCCAGTCCCTTTCCTTATGGTGACTTAGAAGATTTCTGTCTTCATCCCTTTTGTTTTGACTTATAGCTTAACTCTCAGAGAGTCATCTTACTTCTAATTCCTTGAGGATATCTAATTATTCTGGAGAGGGGGAAACACTGGGGGAAGGCAAGACGTGGGCCTTAAAATGGAGCCAGAGTGCCATCACAGAGTTCCTGTGTTGGTCTTTACCCCAAAGGCCATGAGGATCCAAGGAAATGTGCTCATTAGGGCTGACATGACCAGGCTTATGTGGCCATGAGAATATGGGATTGAAGTTGATAAAGACCTATCAGGGAGTAAGAGGTGATTGGGGGGACCTATGAGAACCGACCCAGGACAGGACCAAGGCAGTAGCAGCAGGAACAAAGAAGAGAGAAGAGAGAAAAATAGTAATAATAAAATGTTATACTCAAGACATGGATGCCAACTGGATGCAGAGAATAAAGGAAGGGAGAAGTCAGGGGCTCCTCACTAAATTCAATTTTCAAGATCATTGAAACTGGAATAGAGCCAAATTCTTTTGATGCTTTCAAGAGCTTTCCTCTAAACATGATAAGTGGAAAAGGCAGAATGTGAATGATAGGGTTTTTTTTTTTAATTGGAAGGAATAATATATCCAAAAAAACCTCAAAACACTAATTCAAAAAGATGCATGCACCCCAGTGTTCATAGCAACATTGTTTACAATAGCCAAGGCATGGAAGCAGCCTAAGTGTCCATCAAGAGATAAATGGATAAAGAAGATGTGAGATATATACAATGGAATATTACTCAGCCATTAAAAAGAATGAGCTTATAATTTGCAGCAACATGGATGGACTTGGAGGGCATTACGCTAAGTGAAATAAATCAGAGAAAGACGAATACTGTATGGTATAATTTTTATGTGGAATCCAAAAAGTACAACAAACTAGTGAATATAACAAAAAAGCAGCAGACTCATAGATATAGGAAACAAACTAGTGGTTGTCAGTGGGGAGAGGGAAGGGGAGAGGGGAAATGTAGGGGTAGGGGAGTAAGAGGTACAAACTATTAGGTATAAAATAAGCTACAGTGATATATTGTACAACATGGGGAATATAGTCAATATTTTATAATAATTATAAATGGAATATAACCTTTAAAAATTGTGAATCACTATCTTGTACACCTATAACATGTACTATTGTATAGCAACTGTACCCAATTTTAAAAAAATATGGGGATGGAGATAAGGGATTTAGTTTTTCATGTATATATATTTTCAGTTATCTATACTAAGGTTGTTATAAAGAAAAATATATCAATATGCTTGGGAAAATTTCAGCTTTACAGATATCATCTTACTTTACATAAATTCAAACTTGCCTAACAACAGGGTGAAGGAGAAGGAATATAACTATTATTAATTTTAAAAATTGGATAGTACATGATTTTTTCTAAGACCTTTTGAATATAACTATTATTTCCTCTAAAGTATATATCCCATAGTATTTAATAAATTGTTTTGTAAAAAAATGGAAGAAATAAAGGTAGAAAAATGGTAATGGTGATATCTAAATTTATCTAGTCATATGCCAGACACTGGGGTAAGATTTTTTTAATCAGTTGGGAAGAAAAATATTTTTCTCCACCTTCTTAGGATCTTTCTCTAGGGGTATGTGCGTTAAACTAAGAAAAGTTGGATTAACAAGAGAAAGAGCACACAATTTTTATTAATATTTATGTTTAAGAGAGTTCACAGAATAGAAGTGAAACTCAAGTAAGTGGTTAGACCTGGTACCCTTTCAACAAAGAAAAGAGGGTTTGGGCTTCAAGGAATGATAAATTTGGGGGAAGTAACTAGGAAATATATGGGGAAACCAATGGAAGATATGGGCTATTTAAGTAAGGTCTGTTTATGCAAACTCATCTTAGTCTTGACTCCCTGTCTTCAGTGATAAGAGTTGCTCTTTTCTTCCTAGCAGAGTTGGGGCAGGGGGGCACCTTTCTCAAAGGGAAATTTATGCCCTACTTTTGGACAGATAAAGGGAGGGCAGAGAACTCTTTTTCCATCATTGATTCTCAATTGCCTTTAACTCAAAATAATACTTAGACCGAAGTGTCAAAAATTTGGTTGGCATATTTTGTTTTCCTTCACGACAAATATATGTAATCCTGATACTACTATGCTGTAGGCACAATTGTTGCCTCTTTTTATAGGTGGAGTAATTGAGGAACAGGGAGGTTATGTTCTAAGAGACATGCCTGAGGGAAAGGCACGTATTCATTTTGCTGGAGCATAGAGTAAGTGGTGTAGGTAATACCCAGGTTTCAATACAAGATACTGAAACATTTCTAAATGTACTGCCTTCATTTGCTTCATTTTTCAAAAGAAGGACGTGGCTTCACCACTCTTTAACTGGTTCCTTTCCTTCTCTCCAATGGAAAACCATTCAAGGAACCTTTAAATAAATAAAGTGAATAGAGCAGGTGAGGAACAGCAAGAAATAAGAGAAAAACTCAGGAGGATTATAATGATGAGAAGGAATTACAGAAAGTCCATTCTGATGCTTTCTCACACTGCACTTGTAAGAAAGAAAAAAATGTATAAACTTGTATGAAAATAGAGCAGCGGTATAATAATAACTCAAGCTACAGTTCCTTTTGCTGTGTACATTTTGACAAACACGATTCAACAGCCTAAGAAGTAAGGTGGAAAATGTGTTTGCTTAAAGAAAATGTGCACACACACACACACAAACACACACACAACACATACACAACACATACACACACTCAGAGACACACATATAGTCCCCTAGCTGCTGAACTTCATAGACCTGAAATGTCTTAAGGAAGAAAGTGTAGAGCAGCAGAAAGCTTGTTAGATGAGAAACCTGACAGATGTTCTGGTGCTGACCAGAAGCAGCTTACCAGGGCAGCTCATAAAGAGTCCAAGTTCAGGGACCTAGTCTCCTCAGTTGCTCCATTTGGTTTTGCACAGCTCATGACCAAAGGAGATACTCAGAAACACTGGTCCTGTCACCAGCACCTCCTGTCTGTCTTGATTAAGGCTTGGTGATAAATTGTGACACCAGAGAAGCCTAAATCTGTCACTGCTTGGGGGGAAAAATCAAACTGTGTGATGCTTTCCCCTGACTAATTCAAGATGTTTATTATTTGAGTACCTAGAAGCCACCGGGTTGACTCTGGGAAGATCTAACATTTTAGATGTCATAGCTCTTGCCTTGAGGAGCATTGTACTAGTAGTTTTCTATTGCTCTGTAACAAATTTCCACAAACTTAGCTGTTTTAAACAACACCCATTTATTGGCTCACAGTTCTGTAAGTCAGAAGTCTATGACTGGGTTCTCTGCTCTGGGTCTTATGAGGCTAGATCAAGGTGCTGGGTGGCTATGTTCTCATCTGGAGACCCTGGGGGGAAACTCTATTTCCACACTCATTCAGGTTGCTGGCAGAAGTCACTTCTTTGAGTTTGTAGGACTGAGGTCCCCATTTCCTTTCTGGCTATTTACATTTAGAGACCGCCCACATTCCCTCCATTTCCAAAGCTGACAATGAAGAATCTCCCTCACATTGAATCCCTCTCATTCTTGGATCTCTCTCACCAGAAAGAGCCCTCTCTTTCTTAAAGGTTCATCTGATTAGGCCAGGCCCACCAAGAATAATTTCCCTTTCTTAAAGCCATCTGATTTTGAATCTTCATTGCACCTGCAAAATCCCTTCACTAGAGGACTTAGATTAGTGCTTGACTGTACACAAGCAGGCAGAAATCTCCAGGGTAATCTTAGAATTCTGCCTACAAGTATCTGAAAAATATTTATTGAAAATTGAATGAATGAGAAAACAAATGAAAAAATTCTGGCATTTCAATGGAATTCTCCATAAGTGAAAGACAGCACAGCTTTTTAATAATCTCATCTCACATCCACTTAGTGCTTCATTGTTTACAAAGAGCCTACACTCACATTAAGTGTTCGTTTGCTATTAACAGCAACTCTATAGGGCATGCTCATGGGGCAAAGTTTATCATTCCTCTTCCCCAACACTGTGTGCTTCTAACTTCTGGTCCAGTGCTGCTTTCACTATGAGAATTTACAGTTTCCTTAGGACTGATCGCAGACAAAGCTTTTAGTAACATTGAAACAATGTGGTGGAGAGAGAGAGGAGAGCATGGGACCCCATAGGAGACCCATGAGCCAGGGCAGTTTAGGGATGGGGACCCTTCTCTGCAGAAGCCAACTCTCTAGGTATAAGCAGAAATGTGTGCCCAGGACCTACCTCTGTGATCTAGCATGGGGCAAGAGACCTCAGCATGGTATTCAAAACCAGATAAGTCATACTGTCAGTGTAGGGCCAGTGGGCAGTTGTCACCAATGAGGTTATTCCTTAGGTGGTGGCACCTTGATTATCTGCTGGATATGGCTGTTATGTCCATAATCCCAGGCTGAGGAGTAGCATTACTGAAGCAAGGAGTAGCAAGTCATCTGCCATTTTTCCATTACTTAGAGCCAACCAAGGAAAGTGCTGGGTGAGAAGGAGGATGGAAAAACTGAGGCTTCCAAGGACCAGGTCTGAGGATTGATAGGGGAGGTTGGGACTGTGTGACAGAATCTTGACACCCCTTAGTATCACCAAGGGTGGGGCTGAGGCTGTTGAGTCTGCTTCAATCAGATTCTTCACCAAACGGGGCCAGCAGAGATTGGAGGTGGGGTGTCTGTGGCTCCAGGGGTGGGAAACAAGGCAGAAGTGGAGAGGAGAGATAGGAATTGATGCAAAATTGATGGGGACTCTTCTAGTGGGTTTCACTGCCCCAAGTAACCAGGATTTCTGGACATTCCATTGACTCCTGAAAGACAAGACCAGTGTATCTCCATTTTCATAGGAGAGAAAGAAGAGAAATAGACTGCACGATGAAAAGACCACCCGCCAGCCGTCCATTCACCTGGGTTCTAGCCTGCATGCTCTTGGCTCAGCCACTTAACATGATGGGTCTCCTTTTCCTCACTGTTTAAAGCCTGTGGTTGAGATCTTTGATTTACGTAATCCCTTCTTGCTATAAATTCTGTGTCTTATGACAAGTTTTGGTTATCTGGACTAGATTAAAAAGCCTCACCCTGGGATTAATAACAGTACATGGCAGCCGTCTCATTTTCCTTCTTTTTTTTTAATAGTTGCTCCCCAATCAGCACTATAAAGTATTCAAATCTTAAAAAATAATTCACTGAATGTGTCTCTTTTTTAGCACCAGCTGGAACAAACATCCATATATCAGTGGTTAATTCCCAGCATGTGGAGCAACAGCTACATGCCCATGGAAGTAAGCTACAAAATCTTATTTTAATAGGATGCTGTTTGCCCAAACACACTTGATTTGAAATATGGCACCAAACTTGCAGTCTGCCTCCTTCAACAACCTTCCACAGTCACCCTGCATGATTTGATCGATGTAAACAAGAACCTCCAAAAAAAGTTCATGAAATAATCAACATGGGAAGACAAAAAGTGAGGGTGGAATTTTATAAGGTGTGCTCTGTTGGAGGTGTCCAATGGCTCACAGTTAACTGCAAATTCTTTGGAAAACGAATCTTTGCCATGAGATTTGTCTCCGTCATTTGGGAAGAGCACTACAGCTGATTCTACAAGCCATAATTTCCTGGGATGTAAATTTAATGAATGGCATTTTTTCAGTTTAATAAAAATCTTGGCGTCATCTTTGACTCTTTTCTTCAACTCGCTGTGCTCTTCCTGGCTCTCCCTTCCAAAAATATCCAGAACTCAACCACCTCTCACCATCCTCTACCACTTCCGTATTCTGAGCCAAGTGTCTCTCTGGGGTGACCCCAATTAGCTCCCTAACAGATCTCACAGTTTTCAACTTTTCTCCCCACGGTCTGTTCTTAACACATCAGCTAACGTGTTTATCACTGAAGTCAGCTCGTGTCGCTCTTCTGCCCAGCCCCTTCAGTGGTTCTCCATTTCACAGAAAAAAACAGCCGAATTTCCAGAGTTCCAAGAGGCTCCCCGCTTCCTCTGCAATCTCCTCTCTTCCTCCTGCCCCCCTTCACCCACTCAGCACCAGTCACATTGGCCTCTGTGTTAATCCTGTGGCTTCCAGTCAACCTCCTTGAGGTATGAATGTTTCCTCTACCCGGAATATTCATCTCTCAGACATCTTGTCCAATTACCTCTCCCCCCTTCAGGTTTTGCTCCAATTTCCTCTCAGGGAGGCTTAACTTAATCTTCCTTTGTAATATTGCAACTTGCCCCCAGCAATCCTGACCCTCCTTACCCTGCTCTGCTTTCTTTCATAGCATTAAGCACCTTTGATAGAATGTATTTATTTCTAATAAATGTTGTTTAATTTCCATCTCCTTCTGCTAGAACGTCAGCTCCATGAGGGCAGGAATCATTATTGTGTTTTCTGATATATCCTGAACACCTAGAACAGTGTTGGGCAAATAAGAGCTTTCAAATGAAATTTAATGTTCGTGTGGGTCAAAAATCAAATTAAACAATACATTTTAACTGAATATAATCAGCAGAAATGTGTTCATTTAGATAATGTTTTCTATGATCCTTCTTGTAAATTGTCTTTAGCAATTATCTGGGAATATACCCAGTCAAAAAAAGAGGATTCTAGCTAATCTCTAGAATATATTTGCACTGATTACATCAAAGAACCATAATAACTACCTCCCACATTTAAAAAAATAAAAATAGTAGCTTCTTACCATCAAGTGAGTACTTTATAGAATGCAACAATCCCTTACCTCCTCCTTATAAACTTTTATTTATATATAAAACTATTTTGGATAAAGCCTATATGCAACTAGAATTTAAAGCTACTCCATTGTATTTTTCCCAATTCCAGAAGAGACAGAAGGCAGACCCAAATTAGAATGAGCTGAGGATATGGTAGGGTGGGCAGGGTGTCTTTCCTCATTGAGACCCCATGAAATGCAAGCTGGGGAAACGAAGGTTGACTTGACCAGTCTGTTTTCCCTTCATGCCTTGCTGGGCTTCCTGTTAGCTGAACCCAACGGGGACCAGAGTCAAGAGGGGTCACTGAGGCGATCCTCAGTGGAGAAGGATGGAGGGCAAGGGGAGGTAACCAACACACTGAAAAAGAGACTTGATCCACAGTGAAGAGATTAGAGTATCAACTCTGCCAGTGCATTTCAGAATTCAGAATAGATTTTTACATCATAATATAGCAAGCATAGGCCCAAATACATAAGTGTTTTTTAATAACATGCTTCTTAAAACCAGGACTTACACTTACCACCTGCAAAAAAACAACAAAAACTCATTCATTCTCTTCTGTTCCATGTTTCAGTGCTGGTTGCAACCCATGAAATCGATTTCATAAGCCATAGTTTGAAAACCTCTGTCCAAAGCCAAACCCTCCATTTAAAAATTATAGCTTCTAGGACCTTGCAAGGTGAAGGGCCTTGTCCAAATGTATAATATATGTGATTGGAGTGATGTGGGCGTATACACTTGTTAGAAAAAAAAAATCTCAGCTCACTTCACCTATCCAAATGTTCTCTTCCAAACCATATGCAATCAGCTTGTTTTGAAAGAAGGTTTTTAGTGAAGCAGGTGTCAGGTGACACCTCAAGCTAATGTCCAGTAAAATAAACAGTCTTCCTTGAGCTGTGAAAGGGCCAGAGCTTCGGGAACTAGAGGAGTGAGGTCATGATACTTGCTGCAGGGGGAGCTACTTGGGATCCAGTGCCCACATCTTTAGGAGGGGTGGCTGTTAGCAAGCTCACATCCTCTACCTGCAGGTAAAGCAAGGTTCCCCTGCTGTCTTGAGGAGGACACTTACTGGACAGTAGGAGGGTGGCCAATGACAGCTTCTCATGCACAGTTGTAGAGGGCTGTGAGGCCAGCAGAGGTCACAGCCTGGCATGTAGGCTAGGTACATGTCGCTGACAGTTGTACAGGAAGTCTTCCTGCTCTGAAATATTTCATCCCAGAGAAGCTCGCTTTGATGACTTTGAAAAGTAGCAGAACTTGTTCCCTCCTTGGCAGGCATTTGTGCATTTCACTCATTTCAAGTCAGGACTAATAGTCCTAATGATTTTGAAGGGCCCTAAATGATTCCTTTATGCTTGGCCAGGATTGGCCAGGGTTCCACTTACAACCCACAACATACACACACGTTCCCCAGAAAAATAAATACTGGCGTAACCATGTTGGTGCCATGCCACTTAAAATGGCCATTTTCTTAAGTACTCATTTTAAAAGCAACTTTGTTATTTCAGCATCTGCCTTTGAAAGCTGGCTTTCTGTATCTCTGGTGGTATGTTTTCATCACAGGGGGAAAAATAAAACACTAATTCTTTCAACAGTTTGAGAGCTGACTTGTGTTTAAGAAAAGAATTAAGTCCGGAGAAAATGTATCACTCCCTGCTTTCTTGGTTCTGTATCAGAGTTTCCACAAAGCATCCTGCCCAAACTCCTGGACAGCCATCAAATGGAGAGCTCTGCCTTGCTCCATCTCCCCCACAATGATGTCTCTTGCCCATGATCCCAGAGTTTATGAGGGTTTCTGAGCCTGCTAGGTACTGTGTGTGTGTAGGAAACGTGTGTGTGTGTGTGTGTGTGTGTGCATACATGTACTCATGTGGGTACATGCCTATAGTCTATGGAAGATGGGGAGTGGGCAAGATGAATCAAATACAGTCAGTCCTTTAAGGGATTTATCATTCCAATGCTGAACTGTGACAGAACAGATGAAAAGTGAAATCACTATCCAAGGAAGTTATGATTGAATGAATTCAGAGGGCCGTCATTGTGCAAGGCAATCCCATGTGTTCCCATTCCAAACATCAAGCCCTTCTACCTGCAGTTGACTTTTATTCATCAATGTCATGTTGACATGATAAATGCTTACAACTCTGCTTCCTGACCACCAGAGCAATGGCCAAGGTTGTTAACAATAGCTGCTGTTTGTGCAGGGCTGGCCTCTCCCAGGGCTGACAACGCCCAAGGCACACACACCCCCTCCTTGACCCGAAGGGTGCTTTCACCACCCTACGTCACCCAATTGTCCTTGTAATTAGAGATTTTTCCCATGTCATTCTTGTGATAACTGATGTAGTCACTTTTTTTAAAAAATTAATAATTTTTTAAATTTTGAGATAGTTTTAGATTTATAGAAAAATGGAAATGCTAAAATAGAGTTTCTGTTACATCATACCCAGTTTCCCCCGTTGTTAACATCCTACATTACTACGTATATTTGTCACAACTAATGAACCAATATTGAAACATTGTTATAAATTAAAGTTGATATTTTATTCAGACTTCCCTAGTGTTTTCCCAAAGTCCTTTTTCTGTCCCAGGATACCATCCAGGATATCCCAGTACATGGAGTCACCATGTCTCTTCAGGTTCCTCCTGGTCTTGACAGTTTCTCAGGCTCTCCTTGTTTTGATAACCTTGACAATTTGGGGAAGTATTGGTTAAGTAGTTTGTAGGCCCTCCCTCCATTTGGCTTCGTCTTATCTTCTTTTCTCATTTGTAGACTGGGTGTCGTATTGTCCTTTGGGGATGTAAGCATAAATGTTGTATTGAAAGATGTGTGTGTTCTATGAAGTCTGGGTATTGAAAACCAATAGATGCTCTGCTGGAACATGTTAATTACATGGGTTGTATCCATATGAAGAATGACTCACAGTGAACTACAGTGGATGCAGTTCCTTAAACTCATATGAAAGATACGCTTCAGCTGCCTTCAGCTGCCTGAGAATTTCCTTATTTCAGCACACAAATAGCTCGGCCATACACATCACTCAGTGTGGGCTATCTGCTATAACAAACCAAAATTCTTAGTGACTTAAAATCAAACTCTATTTCTCATTTATGCCATAGATAAATGCAAGACTTCTGAGTGGCACTGGGCTTTTTCCAGTAGTGACTTGCACTGAGGCTTCTTTTTTCCTGAATGTGCCCTCCCTTAGGGCTTTGAAGTTCTTATCTGCATTAGTTAGTGGTCAAGAGAAAAGAGAGATCTTGGTGAATTAGGTGGCAGGTTTTAAGGGCCAGACTTAGAAGTGCTATGCGTTAATTCTGCCCACATTTCATTGGCTAGAATTCAATCACATGACACCACCCAATAGCAAAGGAGACTGGGAAATGTGGTCTTGCTATTATAGCAGGAGGATAAAGAATTGGAAATTTGGGGACACACAGCAGCCTCTGCCATCCTTTGAATTTATGCCATATAAATTTCCTGTAGATAAAAGGGGATACAATGCCTGGAAAGATGCAAGCTGTTGTTTTCTTACAGATATCCCTGTTTAGACTGTGCCGAGGATGTTGGGGGTCATGGTGTCTTATGCATCACGACTTCTATTATAACACTGAGATTTTCTTAAATGCTGAAATCTATCCTTTAAAGCAATATAGAGGGAGAAGAATGAAGACATACAAACTGGAGTTAATTATCACATCAAACAAATGTGTCTTGCACTAAATATATATAAAATTATTAAACCAGATGATTGGAAGAAATACCTGTCATTATCTACATTTATGGAAATAGGGGCCAAGCAGAGACTCAGGAAAGGAAGCTGTACTTCAAAGCATATCTCAATCCAAAGTTAAATTCCAATGTATACCTTTCTAGAAAAAAATGAACTGGGTCTTTCTTTCCCAAAGAGGCCAATTCTCTCTTTCATTTTTTAATGACCTTCCTCAATCTGAGCTATAGTATGTCTGGATGTTAATTGTCCAGTAGTCTAGACAGTGATGATATTATGACCAAGTTATGCACAGATAATCACTGTGTCACTGTTTCCAATGCTGCCTACACATATTGCTTCACTGAACACACTTGGCATGTGTGATTATTCTCTTGATATTTATTTTCACCATTTAAGTAGAGAAGGCCGCTTACTTAATCAAACCATCTGGTGAACCAAGCTTTTTTTTTTTTTTAATAATTCAAGTGAAATATGAGATTCTTGAAGCTAAAAGAAAAAATAATATTAATGTGTCTCATATCTTTCTGGAAATGCTGGGGCAATCCACCCTATACTTTTCTTGCTTCACTCACCAGGGATAGATCTTACACAGGTCCTTCAAATACTTTTACTACAAATCATTCCCTCCTAGATAGGTTGGCTTACCCAAAGCCATTCTTATTAAAAAAAGACACAGGAATTTCTGGAGATATCTTTTATTTACCCAGAATTGGGCTTTGTAATCTAGTTTCATGTGCCTACATGGCCCGCCTGGCCCAAAGCACAGGTGGCAGGAAAAAGGACCATGGCTTGACTCTTGGGTGCATTCAAAATAAAACAATGTGTTTTTAAAAACCACCATCTTAATGAAGAATAAGGGTCGTGATGTCATGACATCACTTAAACCCACCTGAAGGAGGAAGATTTTGAAATCAATGCAGAAATGAAAAACAATATGGTTTGGAAAGTGGGAGGATGTTCCAGACACAGTGGATAACAATGTTTATTTTTGGCATGGTAAGGGAAAATGATCAAAGGGAGCTGGAAGAAGTTTGTTTGGCCAAGGAAAAGGCATAGACTGGGAGTAACAAGCAGACACACAGGCTTGGCAGGTGGATGGTGTTGATACAGCAAGACTTGGGGACAGTATAAAGGCTCCACTGTTTTACATGCTGTTTCCACCAGTGCAATCACCTCTGGAGTCAGTGTATTACCTAAAGGAGACCCCATTGCATGAACATCTAGGGCTGGATGGGGTAAAATGGAACCTTCCCCCACTCCTGTGATATCAGCCTGCTTGCACTCTCATGTAAAATGGAAACAAGACATTTAAGGTAAATTTAAAATTCATCTGTGCAGGTACTGAGCTTAGGCCTCTGGCAGGACAGGTGGGGTGGACCTTATGGGAGGGCCATAAAATGGGGTGCAACAGACAGCCAGGGGGCAGGAAGAAGTTTCTGTAGCCTACTGGAAGGGGTATGGGCAGCTCACTGACAAGTTTGCTTTGCTTCGTAATTCTGAGTGAAGCCAGCTTTTTCCAAATGTACTGGGTCACATTGTGCACTGCCCCCCAAAAAAAGATATGTCCACTCAGAAACTGCAAATGTGACCTTATGTGGAAAAAGGGACTTTGCAGATGTAACTAAGTTAGGGGTATCAAGATAAGAGCATCCTGGATTTAGTATGAAACAAGTCCTATGATAGGTGGCTTTATAAGAGAAAGGCAGAGGGAGATTCAAGACCCAGAGACACAGGGCCATGTGAAGAGGGAGGTGAATTGAAGTCATGCACCTACAAGCCAAAGAGCAGCACACACACACACACACACATGCATGCACACACACCACATTTTGTTTATCCATTCATCTGCTGATGAACACTTGGTTGCTTCCACCTTTTGGCTATTGTGAAGAAGCAGGAACAGAGTCCTCTTCAGGGTCTCCACAAGAAACCAACCTTGCTGGCACCTTGATTTCAGACTTCTGGCCTCCAGGACTGTGAGAAAATAACTTTCTGTTGTTTTAAGCCAGAAGTTTGTAGTAATTTGTTACAGCTGCCCTGGGAAACTAATACACCAAACAAGAAACACTGAATAATGCTTATTTCCCTGCCCTAACCCATCCCATCCTCATACTACTTGAATTTTGGCAAAATACGTAGAACATGATGTTTACATCTTAACCATGTTGAGTGTACAATTCAGCAGCATTAAGTACATTCCCAAGGTTGTACAGCCGTCACCACCATCCATCTCCAGAATTTTTCATCTTCCCACAGAAACTCTTTACCCTTCCTGGTAACCAATATTCTACTTTCTCTTAGGATGAATACTTCTACTCTAGGTACTGCATATAATTGGAATCATACAATATTCGTCCTTTTGTGTCTGGCTTCTTTCACTTAGCATAATCTCCTCAAGGTCCATTCTTGTCACAGCACATATCAGTACTTTATTCCCTTCTAAAACTGAATAATAATCCATTATATGTGATATATACATATACATTTCATATATATATGCACACACACACATATATACCACATTTTATTTATCCATTTATCTGCTGATGGACACTTGGGTTGCTTCCACCTTTTGGCTATTGTGAATGCTGCTGCTGTGAAGATGGATGAACACGTATCTCCTCATCCTCAAATTCTTTTACTTCTCCTTTGTCACCTCTCTTGAACTCCTTCATCTCTCACTTTCTTCTAACGGGACTCATCCCTAGACCAGGCTCCTTCTTCCTCAGTAATACCCTTTGCAGTGAAGGCAGTGAAGACGCAGACTTTCTATAAAGATATTTAAGTGAGATTTAGGGGTGGAACCCAGTGGCTGTTAGAGCTTGGGGGTAGGGGTAGGAAGCAGCAACTGAGAGATCTCTTGATGTTGTATTTGCATAGCAAGCACAATGTTTTGACTTATAAGCTACAGATCAATAAAAATAGTTAGGTGCCAGCAATAAAAATAGTTAAGACTGATAAAAAAGGTTTCTATTTGCATTTTATATAAGATCAAGAAAACATCAGTCATCCATGTCAAGGATTATTAATACTGCCTTTCTTTGAGGTGACTTGAGAGATGTTATGGAGACTTAAACTGGGTGTCTCCCCACCATCCTCGATACTCATCCGAAGTTAATGGTAACCGTAAAATTTACCATCCAATAAAGTGGAGTGAAGGTGAGACATGAGCAGTTACCCCCAAAGACAACTGGCCCCAACTGGGGTTCATCCAGGCAAAGGGCTGTGTGGGCATCCTGCTGAAACTCACCTCCTCCAGGCCACACCCTCTGCCCTCAGGACCCATAGCACCCTCGTTACTCCCATACAGGTGTCACAGATAGAGCATGATGTCTTCAAACATATCTTCTGTGATACAGAATCCCAAGCTACCTAATAACATGAGATATACACTATGGCCAAGCCAAAGACGTATGATGTGAAATTTACTCTGCTTCCTCATTCTTCCTGCTTGCTTTATTTCTTCCCTGAAAATGAGAGATAGCTAATGTCAGCCAAAGTAACTCCAAAACATAAAAATTATTCATTATACCACTTGCAAAGAGTCAAAATTTTGTTTTATTAGCCTATTGTATGTCCTCCTACTTGTGAAGTTTTTATTTTGGGGGAAACTAGTGTTTTCATGGCCTGGAGAACAATCTCACACAAATAGCACAAGTATTCTGTGCTAGGAATAGCAAAAGCTTACCTCCGAAGGGGGAAAATTCTAGCTTCTATTTATTTATACTGCTTTTTTTCCCTCAACAATTGCTGCTCTCTATAATTTCAATGTTTGCAAAAATAGCAGTTATGTAAACATTAATGCATAAAAAAAACTATCATTTCGATGTAGCCTGGAAATCCTGGAAGCTAAACATTAAGGAATCATGAGATTTTTTTCCCTCTAAACAAGAGAAGGGAGTTCACTATTTTTTATCCCTAAAACGTACCCTTCAAAGCTTTTCAAGTTCCAATTGTTAAGCAAGCCTGAATTACCATTAGTATTGCAGTTTAGTAAATGTTCGTTTTCCCTCTCTGCCTCCAATCAGACGAATCTGTCTTTGCCCATAGCAGCTTTGTATATTTTCTTTCTGTATTTGCTGATTTTCCAGTGTTAAGCATGGACTCTTCCTTTCTCTGTCAACATGAATGTTCCTTTTCTAACCATAATATAATAAATATATGCATCCAAGTTAGGCTACCTTTGAAAAACATAGTATCAAATAAATTCAATGATCCCTTTGGCTTTCATAAATGCATAGGCATGTGCCAACAGTGGGAGGAAAAATCCTTATATTCTGAGTAAAAATTCATTCCCAGGAAAGCTCACGAATTTGTGATAAGACTGATGTAATTCTAGAAGGTGTTGGACCAACAGAAAAAAAAAAAAAAGAGGGGGAGAGTGGTAGAGAAATTTACAAAAGCCAAAGCACAGGTGAGCTGTTTACCTGTGGGTATTAGGACCCCCAGGCTGGAGCAGAGATCTCTCACTATGTCTGCCCATAGGCTGGCCTTACATCACCACAGGCTTGCCTCCTCGAAGTCCGTGGGCTTACCTAGAGCTACAAATTCTTAGGATGGGATCCTCTGAAAACTCCAGAAGCCCTCAGACCACACTACCCAATAGTCACTATGAACTTAAGGAATCTTTACTTTCTATATGATGGATACTTGAACCCATATGGCTGAGCCCATGGTCCCCAGCATCTATAACAATTATAGTAACCATTCATTCCATCTGCCTTCATTGAGTTTCTACCATGTGTAGGACACTATGCTAAAATCCTTTACCCAAAAAGAGTGGATAGTCTAATAGGTCTAGCAATAGAGGGGATAGTGAAACCACATGTAGAGGAAGGCAGGGAGGGCTAGTTTTCCCTGGAGAAGTGGAGAGAGCTTCACAGAAGAGGTATCGTTTAAGTTGAACCTTAAAAGATGAACAAGTGCAGGAAGGAGGGGATGTGGGAACAGATGTATATGTATGACTGATTCACTTTGTTGTAAAGCAGAGACTAATAAAAAAAAAAAAAGATGAGCAAGAAGGCAGCTGGTATAGAAGGCAAGTGGGGTAGAGGAATGAAGAAGAAAAACCAGGAAGTTTAATGCTTAGACTCCTAGAAGAATAGTAAATAAGCTTCTTTGACTATAGCTAAGGATGCAATGGGTAGAAGGAAAGAAAATGTATTTCAAGAGAGGTAGACTGGAGCCAGATTGTAACTTGCTAATTATTTCTTAAATAAATGAAGTATGAATAAATATTTTTTTAAAAAAGATACTTTCCTCTTGGAAGTATTTAGAAAGCAATGGTTAATGACATTAAAAGAGATAGCTCATTGGTTTTGGGGGGTGTTATGGACTGAATGTATATGTCCCTCCCCAAATTCCTACCTTGAAACTCTGATGGTATTTGGAGATGGGGCCTTGGGAGGAAATTGGAGTTAGATGAGGTCATGAGGATGGGACCCTCATGAGAGGATTAGTGCCCTTATGAGGAGAGACACCAGAGTGCTTACACTCGATTCCTCCCCTCCTCCCCACCAAAATGTGAGGACACAAAATGAAGGCAGCTGTCTACAACCAAGGAAAAGAAACCTCATCAAGGATCGAATTGGCTGGTACTTCCAGCCCCTAGAATTGTGGGAAATAGATTTCTGTTGTTTAAGTCACCCGGTCTATGATATTTTATTATGACAACCCAAGCTGAAAAAGACAGTGAGGCTATATTTTAAAATAATATTTTGAAATTGATGTCAGTTTTACACTGAGGATTTGGGAAGCAGAGTTGCTAAACAGCTAAAATATCTCAAATTTGGGATATTTGGGAGAATATACATTTAATATATGGGAGAACAAATTTGTTAAAAGAGAACATCAGTGTTTGTTGAATTATAAAGTAGGTGCCTGAGAAATGTGTCTAAGTAAATGAAAATATATAAGGAAACAGTGGCCCATGTTTTTAGAACACAGATTATTTTCCAGTAGACAGTAAAGGGGAAGTGATGAGACTTCAGTAAGTATTGGCATGAACCAGATAAAAATGACATTTTAGAAGACAAAGCTGACCTCATAAGAGCAGTTTCATGTCCACAGACTTAGAAAACAAACTTCTGGTTACCAGGGGGAAGAGTGGGGGGGGGAATAGTTAGGGAGTTTGGGATTGACATGTACACACTGCTGTATTTAAAATAGATAACCAACAAGGACCTACTCTGCTCAATACTCTGCAATGGCCTATATGGGAGAATCTAAAAGAGAGTGGAAATATGTATATGTATAACTGAATCACTTTGCTGTACACCTGAAACTAACATGACATTGTTAATCAACTATACTCCAATATAAAATAAAAAGTTAAAAAAGAGAAAGCAGTTTCATGTTGTAGAGGAAAAACTCACTCCTCCTGTGTCTCCCTTACTCATACTGTGACCACACCTCACTTCACTTTTGACACCATATGTATGGGTTTTATACACATCAAGCTGGGACACGAGCTGGGTGTCCTACAATTCAACTCAGTCTTGATGCTATCTACCTAGAGATAGGATCAGGTTCCACAGGCTAAGGACTCAGTGCTACTAGACTGACTCCACCCTCCTTGCACACTTTAGATGCTAATCTCAAGCCCAGGTGGTCACCTGTCCTTCTGCCCTACTGACTGCAAATCAGAAGTTCCCACAATCCCCTTCTCAGGCTAAATCAATTTGCTAGAAAGGCTCACAAAACTCAGGAAACCAGTTTCCTTACTAGATTACTGGTTTATTACAAAGGATATTAAAGGATAAGAATAAACACCCAGATGAAGAGGTACATAGGGTGAAGTCCAGAAGGATCCTAAACAAAAGAGTTTTTGTTCCAGTGGAGTTTGGGGAGCACCACTCTCCTGGCACATGGGTGTTCACCAAGCTGGAAACTCTGAATTCTATAGTTCAGGATTTTTATGGAAGTTTCTTTCCATAGACCTGATTGGCTAACTCAATGGCCATTGGTGATTGAACTCAGTTTCCAACTTCTCTCCCCTCCCCAGAGTTTGGGTGTGAAGAGGAGATTGGGCTGCAAGTTCCAATCCTCTAATTACAAGGTTGGGTCCCCCGGCATCCAGCCTCCATCAGGAGGTTACCCAATGGCTTCCCAAAAGTCACTTCATCAACATACACTCAAGTGTGGTTGAAAGTTGCTTTTTATGAACAACGAAAGATGTTCCTTTCACCCTTATTGTTTTAATCACATAGGAAATTCCAAAGGTTTTAGGAGCTCTGTACCAGGAAAAGGGATGAAGACAAAATATATATTTTTTACTATACATCACAATATCACACATATGGTTTAAGCTAATTCTGAAAGGTGATGTTTCTGTAATTAGTGTCTTAATGAATGAGTTTTATGTAATTTATCACATTTCATAGTGTTAGAAAAATAAGCTGTTAACTGAACACAAATTAGTCTTGAGAGTAGCTTTCTAGAAATTGTTTTTTAAGACTGTGATAAACCAGATTAGTAATAAAACTGATAATTGTGAAATTTGCAGAATTTGATCTTTGGCTATAATTCATAGAATAATTCCTCATAAAAGAAAATTAAATGGTAGTAAAGTGTTTAATTTTAAAGATTGTTGCCTGGCAATTGATTTTTTAAGAAGGAAAAAAACTGAATTTATATTAAAAGCAAACAATTGTATTATTATATCAGTGGAAAAAAAATTTGTTGTTTTAAATGACCACAGGATCATTAAGTTACATCCTTTGTGGAAGATGGGTCCTAAGCCAGAGTTTTAAACTCTATTAGCTGTCTTCCTCTTAATACAGGATATTTTGGGAATGCGTTTTAATTTTCCCCACAAAAAAATTATTCTACTCTGTAAATGAAACTTACTATCTTTAATATATGGGAGAGTAAAGCCCTGAGCCAATCGGATCTAACTGTCCTTAAGAAAAATTGTCAAATACACACATACCCACTTGCACACATACATGCACATACACGCACTAGCAGCAAGAAATAGCATGCATTGATAGTTGTTTTTTGGACAGTAAAGAAAAAAAAATTCTCCAAAACCCACCAAGGTTCTGACCAACAATAACAGTAATCTGTAGACTTTTCTTTAAGAATTTGTTTTAATTTTTAAAAGTTTTTTAAAATTTTTAAAAATTATTTAGCATTTAAGTAGGTAATATATGCCTGTGGAAAAAATATAAAAAACACAAGAGGACACCCTAAAAGTTGAGTCTCCCTCTACACCTCCTCAAGTCACCCGATTCCCTGCTCCAGAGTTAATTATTGTGAGTGGTTTTTAAGAATCATCCCAGATATATTCTGTAACAACTTAATAGCAATTATTGTGCTGTCCGGTAGAAATATTGATAGAATGCAAACCTCAAGTACAATTGAAAATTTTCTAGCAGCTAGGTTTAAAAAGTAAAAAGAGGGCCTCCCTGGTGGCACAGTGGTTGAGGGTCCACCTGCCGATGCGGGGGACACGGGTTCGTGCCCCGGTCTGGAAAGATCCCACATGCCACGGAGAGGCTGGGCCTGTGAGCCATGGCCACTGAGCCTGAGCGTCTGGAGCTTGTGCTCCGCAATGGGAGAGGCCACAACAATGAGAGGCTCACGTACCAGAAAAAAAAAAAAAAAAAGTAAAAAGAAACTGGTGAAATTTATTAATATCTTATTTTTATTTGGCCCAATATAGGCAACATGTTATTTCAACATGTAAACAGTATAGAAATATGAATGAGATATTTATATTCTTTAGTTTTTCTCCCAAGACTTTGAAATCCAGTGTATGTGTATACTCACAACACATCTCAATTCGGACCACCCACACTTCACTGTAAAAGTGGGTACTATGCTGAACAGCACAGTTCTATCAAGTTCCATAATGTCTAAGTCTTTTTTTTAAGGAATTAAGAAGAATTTTTTAAATGCTTGCATACAATATACATCGTTCTTTATTTTCTTACTCTTTTAGACATGGTTACAGAGTTACATACATATAAGTATACACATTACATAAAAACTAGAAAATACAGAGAAGAAAAATTTTAAATCATCTATAATGCTATTTTAGTGTTTTAGTACAGGTACAAGGATAATTCTGACGCTTCTGGAACAAGTGTATAATATAAACAAAATTTAGTCAAAGCCTCATAGGTCTTAGAAGGCTGCCCAAAATGTCAATCAGTTAAAATTTTGTATTGTGAGGTGAGGGGATTCACTAACTAATAGTAAATATATATTTTTTGTTTGAAATGTGAAATCTCTCTTTCTATCTCTCTCTCCTTTCCTACCATTCAAATGGGGAGCCAATGGGGAACACTGTTAACAACTGGATTTTTTTTTTTTTTTTTAGCTTCAGTTTTATTGTTTGTTCTGTAGCTGGGGAGGGGACCACGCAGTACACTTCATTGTATACCATGCATTGCCTTTGAAAACCAGGGTAAAAGGGCTTCTTCTTTGCCTGAAGCCAATTTCTGCCCTCATACAGCTGTGTTTGGATATGCAGATGTGGTACAGAAATTTGGAAAATTACCACGTGAAATTATTGTTTATCTTTTCTTCTCAGGGGAACAAAGTTTTAAAGAAGCTTTTCACTGAAGAATAAAAATCTCAGTGTCTAGCTAACTATGAAGTATGCATTATAAAATCATGATATTCGGTGCCATGGAAAGAACACCAGGCCAGGAGTCAGAAACAGTCCTCGAGCTTGTAGTGTGACCTGGAAGCGCTCACATCGCCTGCTGTTCCATGGATTAGGAGGGGGGGGACTCGGAATTTTTAGGCCTCTAACAATCCCACAATTCTTCTTGCTGTGCATCTGGGCAATGTTCTTTTAAAACCTTCCTTTCAAAATATCTATTTTTAATCTTTAATCTTATTTTACAAGAAAATGTGTTATTCACAAAAGAACTACTGGCTACAATTTTTCTAACATATCCTTATGATTTATAGCAGGGGTTGGCAAACTGTGACTTCCAAAGCCAACTGTTTTTGTATGGTCCCTGAACTAAGAATAGTTTTTATATGTTTCAATGGTTGGGGAAAAAAAAAAACACAGAAGAAGAAGATTTCATAGCATACAAAAATTATATGAAATTCAGCCCACAGCCCCGGGCAGCGCAGTGCATGCCGGGAATTGGAGTCCCGCTGGCCCGACCTGTCACTGCCTCCCCGGGCGGGTGTCCCGGTGGGGCTGAGGACGGGGACGAGGACGACATGGTCGGGCCGGGACGCTGGGGCCGGCGACAAGCTGAGGAGCGCGGGGAGAATGCATAAGCTTAAATCATCTCAGAAGGACAAGGTCCGCCAGTTCATGGCATTTACTCAGGCTGGTGAGAGAACTGCCATCCACTGCTTAGCGCAAAGTGAGTGAAAACTGGATGTGCCACGGATAGCTTCTTCCAGAATCCAGACTTGTTCCACAAGGACTCCATGAGAATCTACGTGGACAAGAAGCTGGAGCAGCTGTATAACCGACCCACAAGATGAGAATAAAATTGGAATTGATGGAATTCAACAGTGTTGTGATGATTTAAGCCTAGACCCTGCCAGTATCACTGTTTTGGTTATAGCGTGGAAATTCAGGGCTGCAACTCAATGTGAATTTAACAAAAAGGAATTTGTAGATGGCATGACAGAGCCTGGGGTTGGGATAAAACTTCATTCATACCTTAAGATGTTTCTTACTTGCTGGATGAGTCGGAGAGGGTGGGTCTGCTTCCACCTTCTTAAGGCCCTGGAATTCTGTGTTCCCTGTCATATTCACCTGAGGATGCACATCCCGTGAGTTCTCAGTTCCCCCAACTCCAGCCCAAGGCAGGCAGAGCAGTATGATATTTAGCAACTGGCATCACATTTCCAGAAGACCTCATGAGGTGTCTCAACTAGAGACATTTTGACAAAGAGGAACCAACCAGTATATACATGGAGGGGACAACAAGGAGGGGAAGGTTATGTGTTAATGAATTAAAGAGCAGAGGAAAGAGGGAAGGAAGGAAGGGAGGGGGGAAGGAAGGGAGGGAAGGAAGGGAGGAGGGAGGGAAAGAGGGAGGAGAGAAAGGGAAGAAGGGAGGAGGGAGGGAGGAAAGGAAGGAAGGGGGAGGGAGGGAAGGAAGGAAAGAGGGAGGGGGGAAGGGAGGGAAGGAAGGAGGGAAAAAGAGGAAGGAGACGAAGGGAGGGGAAGAGGAAGGGAGGGGGAATCTGAAGCACATTTTTTTTCTTTTTTTTTTTTTTGTGGTACACAGGCCTCTCACTGTTGTGGCCTCTCCCGTTGCGGAGCACAGGCTCCAGACATGCAGGCTCAGTGGCCATGGCTCATGGGCCTAGCCGCTCCGTGGCATGTGGGACCTTCCCAGACAGGGGCACGAACCCATGTCCCCTGCATCGGCAGGCGGACTCTCAACCACTGCACCACCAGGGAAGCCCCTGAAGGACATTTCTTAATGATAAAAGTTTTATTTCACCAGGAGGGTAATAGTTTATTTAAAGCAGAAGTTAACACTCTAAAGAGAAAGATACAAATCTACAAGCAAAGTGGGGAATTCTCACATACATCTTACCAACTGGTAGAATAAGTGGATGAAAAATCAGTAAGGAAATAGAAGATTTGGAAAAGGAAATAGAACACTGCCCTTGATGCTGAAGAATACATATTCTTTTCAAAAAGACATAGAACGTTTATAAATATTGACCATAAACTGGGCCATAAAGTAAGTTGCAACAAATTTTAAAGAGTTGAAATGAAAGAGAGCATGTTTTCTGAGCACAATACAATCAAGTGAGGAATATAACAAAAAGATAGATAGGTTGAAATATGTGTGGATATTATACCTCTGAATAACCCTTGGGTTGAGAAAGAAGGTACAATGGAAATTAGAAAGTATTTTGAATGATAAAACACTACTTATGAAAACTTGCAGGATTCAGCTTCTTAAATGCATATTTTATAAAGAAAAGTTGAAAATCAGTAAGGAAAGCATCCATCGATTTCTTTCAAAGTAGAGGAAGGAGCAAGAAGTTAAACTCAAAGAGTGTAGAGAGAAGGAATTAACTTTTTTAAACAGGCAGTAATTTAATGAAAGTTTTTAAAAGTTGTAAGTAGAAAGGATTTGTAAAGCCAAAAGCTTGTTATTTGAAGACTTATAAAGTAATGAATAACAAATAACCAATATAGAATGAAAGGGGGGCATCACTATAGACCCTACAGATTAAAGGATGAAAGTATTATGAACAACTTTATGTTAGTAAATTTGAAAACCTAAATGAAATAGACAAGTTCTTTAAAAATGACAACTTACTGAAATGGGCATATGAAGAAATAGTTCCATAACTCTTAAAGAATCTGAACCCATAATCTAACATCTTTTCAGAGAGAAAACTCTTGGCCAGGATTGGTTCACTGGCACATCCTACCAAGTTTTAATAAAGAGAATAACACCAATTTCACACCACCTCTTCCAGAGAATAGTACAGGAGGAAGCACTCCCCAATATGTTTTGAGGCCAGCACAACCTAGATAATAAGACCTAGAAAGGACATTTTGAGAATGGAAAATTACAGGCTGCTCTCAGTCATAAGAATCACAAGATGCATATGATGAACATAAGGTACAAATATCCTAAACAAATTTTCAGCAAAATAAATCGAGCCCCCAAAACAAATCAACCAAAAGACCACGATAATTTGTCATGACAGAGTTTGTTGTAGTCCAGGAATGCAAGATTTTTTTAACATTACAAAGTTGATCAATGTAATTTATTACAGTAACAGAAAAGTGAGGGGGTGGATATTATCTCAGTGCATAACATGGGACTTTTCAAGCTACAGTAATTAAGAGTACATGGAATTGGGGGCCAGAATAGATGAATAGGCCAGTGGAGCAGAATGGAGAGCCCAGAAACAAATCCATGTTTACAGGAACACTTGATTTATGGGAAAGGTGGCCCTTTAGAGAAGTGGAGAAGGGACAGCTTTTCAGTAAATGGTCCTGAGAATTGGCTAGTCGTATGGAAAAAAATGCATCTTGATCTCTACCTCACACCGTACATGAAAGTCAGTTCAAGTGGGTTGTAGATCTCGGTGTGAAAGGCTGAAGGCAGAAACCTTCAGAAAATAATGGAGGAGAATATCCTTATGGCCATGCCATAGGGCAGGTTGTAAAATGTCATCAAAAATCACTGTAGAGGTATGGTACTGGCACAAAAACAGAAATATACATCAATGGAACAGGATAGAAAGCCCAGAGATAAACCCAGGCACATATGGTCACCTTATTTTTGATAAAGGAGGCAAGAATATACAATGGAGAAAAGACAGCCCCTTCAATAAGTGGTGCTGGGAAAACTGGACAGCTACGTGTAAAAGAATGACATTAGAACACTCCCTAACACCATACACAAAAATAAACTCAAAATGGATTAAAGACCTAAATGTAAGTCCAGACATTATAAAACTCTTAGAGGAAAACATAGGCAGAACGCTCTACAACACAAATCACAGCAAGATCCTTTTTGACCCACCTCCTAGAGAAATGGAAATAAAAACAAAAATAAACAAATGGGACCTAATGAAACTTAAACGCTTTTGCCCAGCAAGGGAAACCATAAACAAGACAAAAAGACAACCCTCAGAATGGCAGGAAATATTTGCAAACGAAGCAACTGACAAAGGATTAATCTCCAAAATTTACAAGCAGCTCATGCAGCTCAATATCAAAAAAACAAACAACCTAATCCAAAAATGGGCAGAAGACCTAAACAGACATTGCCCCAAGGAAGATATACAGATTGCCAACAGACACATGAAAGGATGCTTAACATCACTAACCGTTAGAGAAATGCCAATCAAAACTTCAATGAGGTATCATCCCACACTGGTCAGAAGGGCCATCATCAAAAAATCTACAAACAATAAACGCTGGAGAGGGTGTGGAGAAAAGGAAACCCTCCTGACTGTTGGTGGGAACATAAACTGATACAGCCACTATAGAGAACAGTATGGAGGTTCCTTAAAAAACTAAAAATAGAACTACCATACGCCCAGCAATCCCATTATATACCCTGAGAAAACCATAATTCAAAAAGAGTCATGTACCACAATGTTCACTGAAGCTCTATTTACAATAGCCGGGACATGGAAGCAACCTAAGTGTCCATCAACAGATGAATGGATAAAGAAGATGTGGCACATATATACAATGGAATATTACTCAGCCATAAAAAAAAGAAACTGAATTATTTGTAGTGAGGTGGATGGACCTAGAGTTTGTCATACAGAGTGGAGCAAGTCAGAAAGAGAAAAACAAATACCGTATGCTAACACATATATATGGAATCTAAAAAAAAAAAATTGGTTCTGAAGAACCTAGGGGCAGGACACTAATAAAGACGCAGACGTAGAGAATGGACTTGAGGACACGGGGAGGGGGAAGGTTAAGCTGGGACGAAGTGAGAGAGTGACATGGACATATATACGCTACCAAATGTAAAATAGATAGCTAGTGGGAAGCAGCCACATAGCACAGGGAGATCAGCTCGGTGCTTTGTGACCACCTAGAAGGGTGGGATAAGGAGGGTGGGAGGGAGGGAGACACAAGAGAGAAGAGATATGGGGATGTATGTATATGTATGACTGATTCACTTTGTTATAAAGCAGAAACTAACACACCACTGTAGACCAATTATACTCCAATAAAGATGTTAAAAAAAATTACTGTAGAGAAGACTGATAGAGTGTAGTACACTAAAATAAGAACTTCTGACCAAGAAACAGCATCGAGAGGTGAAGAGGCTTCCACATGAGGGGTGGGGGCCATGAGATACACAACTGACAAAGGCCTGTGTCCCTGATGCGTAGAGAATTCCCACAGAACAACAAGAAAAAGATAACCTAATTGAGAATGGGCAAGAGAGTTGACCAAGCCCTTCACCAAAGATGCTTTCCAAGTGGCCAGTGAAAATACAAGCAGGCACTCAGCCTCATTCATGGTGGGGTGCACATCAGAATACAACAAAATAGGACCTCACAACTCACTGTTCCAGGATGGCTCCAGAACAGTGCTGGTGGGCAGTCAGCTTTAACAAGACTTATGAAATCATGGGTGGGTGTCTGCCTTGACACAGTCACTTATGTGCCAGGATACACGTACAGAAACCTTTTAACAACATTCTTTGTGACCAGAAAACTAGAAACAGCCAAAATATTTACCATCAGTAGCGCATAGAAGTTATAAAATATGAATACGGTGGAGTGCTGCGTGACAATGGAAATGAGCCAGCCAGAGCCCCACAGTCACACACACAATGTTGGTGCAGAAATCCAGACGCAAAATAGCACACCGGGGGTTCCCACTTGTAAACTTCGAAGCAGGGGTGCAACAGCGCAGAGAAGCTGAAAGCTCTTCTGCCGAGACTGGAGCTGGAGCTTAAGGACACACTGAAGTCCAAGGACTTTTACCAGCTCACCTTCACCTTTGCTAAGGGCCCGGTGCAGAAGGGACTAGGTGTGTGTGCAGTGGACGTTCTTACCTTCTGTCTCCGTCATCCTACGTTTTTGCCTCTAAGCAGCACATCGAGAGGGTCCGACTGCGGCGGCAGGCCCTCCGGGGTCAGATCAGGGAGGGGGGCCCAGGCCCTCTCAAGCACCATTTCCTTGTTCCCATGGCCGGGATGGCCCCCTTTTTTTGGTTTTCTCCAGGTTTGTGGGTCTGTGTTGTCATTTGGGCGCTTTGCACTGTGATGAGCATCTTGTCACACTCTGTGACACTGCCTCTCTCCGGGGTGGCCCGCCCTGTGGACGGGTTTCTTGCCCTGCATGCTACCCACTCATCACACACCACCAGGGCCCTTCAGGAACTTACTGGGACGGATCTGCTTGTAACTCCTTGACCCACTGGAGACTATGGGGGCGTCTGCTGCCGTCGAGGGGAGCTGGGGGCAGAGGAGGCGCCCGGGGCTGTGAAGGCGCAAGGGCTCTGCGCATCCACCACCACCGTCGCGTGAAGGTCTGTGGGGCCCAGGAGGAGAATGGTCCGCACACGAAGGCTTGCGACCAGGAGGGTCATTTTCCATTTGTCCTGACGTTGGTGAGGATCTGGCCTCAACGGGGAGCATGGACGAGAAGGATAGGCGAGTCCCCAGCAGCGCGGCCAGGAGAACATCAAGGGCAGGCTGCCGGGCCTGTGTGTCCCACCCCGGGGGTGGCAGGGCAGAGCCGCCAGGACAGGAGTGCGCCCAGTGCGCCCAGAGGGCTGGCGAGGGGGTGGACTGGAGGCGCCAGCCAGAGGCCCTGGGGCCCAGCGAATTTCAGGCGCTGTCGGCGGGGTGGGTGCATAGCAGAGCGCTGGCCTCACGTTCCCGGGAAAGGGCCGCGCTTGGCCTGCTCTCGGAAGAAGCCGCGGCCTGGGGCCCAGCCCGTCCCCGCCGCTGCTTCTGCCCTGGACGCCGCCCTCCCTCCCTGTCTTCTCTGCCCGCCTCCTGCACACACACATCCAGACTCAGGACTGGCCACAGCAGGCAGTCTCACTGTCGTCTGCATCTTTTACCTCGTTCCTGGAGAGAAAGGTAGAACCGGCGTTGATCAAGCAGGTTTGGAGCCCACCCTCCCCTGTCCCGTGTGGTCACAGCTCCTGGCCCGGCCGCCTGCCGTGACCCGAGAGCCCAGGGACGGTGCCCGGGGCCCAGCGGCCCAGACCTCTGGCTCAGTCTCACTGTTGCAGCCGGTGAGGACGGGTCACACTGGCCAAGTGGGGACGGGTCTGTCTGGGCCCGTTCGTCCGCTGGGGTCACCCTGCTGGCCTCGGGCCACCCCCTCCTCGGCTTTCTCCTGTGAGCCCTGGGGTCTGTCCTCACCAGCCTTCCCATCCCAGGACCCACCTGTAACCAGCGTCGGGGCCGGGGTGCTCCCGCCCTGCCTGCATCTTGCATTTTACGGCGTTACGTCTTGGTTTCCGTGCTTTGTACCACGCAGGTACCTTGTACGAGGAAAGTTCACCGCAATTCGGACACCCGTAAAAGACGCACGGCTCGATTTCAGCACATATGACTTCAGCTCCTGTTTGAAAAGCAGCAAACGTTGGCCAGAAAGGATAGCGGCTCCTCATGCAGCGTCGCCTCGTCTGGTTCGGCCGAGGTTGGAGCCGTCGAGGAGTTCGCTCCCGCGTGGACGCGAGAAGCTTCTTGCCCAGGAAGCACCAGTGGCGCATCCTGCAGGGTCACCGGGCTCGAGTGTGGCTTCGTCCAGGCCACTGGCACGTCATCGAGGGTGTCCTCTTGCCTCGCGTGCGGGGCCGTTGGGAAGACCTCAGGCCGTGAGCCTGGCTCTCACGGTGACAGGACAGGAACCGAGTTCAGCTCCTGCGCCTGCGCCCCCCGCCCCCCAGAATCACTCTGCCCTCCGCCGACGCGTTCCACGCAGCCTTGGTTCTGTGTTCCGTGTATCGTAGCAACACCCCCTTCAGCCTGAAGACGTCTGCTCTTCGGGAGCCTCGTGCACACCTGGAGGAGGTACAACTGCACTGTCACTGCTGCGCCAGCGTCCGGGGGCTGCCAGTTGAAGCAGGATAGCGGCGGGATTGACGTTTGGGGGGTGCAGGGACAACCCCCCCCCAGTGGGGAGGGGACACCTGGGGAGGGGGGAGTGCCGGGAGCCTCGTCTTGTCCTGGGCCCGTTCCCTTCCCCCCGTCACCTGCTGTGCCATCTGGGGTGGCAGCTCTTGGGGGCTGCGGGTGTCTATACAGTCTCAGTGGTGGTTTCTACTTCAATAGTGTTAGGAGGGTGAAGAAAATGTATAAATGTCACTGGAGCTGTGCCACCCGGAAAAGTGATGGGTGGATGCCCCACTGTGCTCCTGGACGCAGTGGGGGGTGGGGCATGGCTCACCGTTTTTTCTTTTAAACTTTTTTCCATTACCTGATTTTCCCTCAATAATAGTCACCTGAACAAAAAATACAGCTCTCCGTGCTTTTCTAAAATTTGGCTGGGAGGGGGAAAGGTAAGCTGGGACAAAGTGAGAGAGTGGCATGGACATATACACACTACCAAATGTAAAATAGATAGCTAGTGGGAAGCAACCGCATAGCACAGGGAGATCAGCTCGGTGCTTTGTGACCACTTAGAGGTGTGGGATAGGGAGGGTGGGAGGGAGACACAAGAGGGAGGAGATATGGGGATATATGAATACGTATAGCTGATTCACTTTGTGATACAGCAGAAACTGACACACCATTGTAAGGCAATTATACTCCAATAAAGATGTTAAAAATAAAATAAAACTTGGCTTAAAAGAATTATATGAAATTCAAATTTCAGGCTTTATAAATAAAGCTGTATTGGAATACAGCTACACTCATTGGTTTCCTATTGACTGTGGTTGCTGTCATGTGATAAGGGTCAAGTTGAATACTTGCGACAGAGACCACAGGGCCCACAGAACCTGAAATATTTATCATCTAACCTTATAGGGAAAATGTTTGCCACCCCTTGATTTAGAGCATTTGAAAACCAGTAGAAATTTGCAGAAAGACTAGGTAAAGTTTATTAAAGCATTTAGAATATGCCAGAAAAATACAACCACCTAATAAAGTAGGTGGTAGTATCAGCCCCAATTTTTGAAATAAGGAAACTCAGGCTTGCCCAGGACATGGCCCTCAGGCTTGCCACACCACAGAAAAGTGGTAGAAGCAGGATTTGATTCCAGGGTTCTCTGATACAGAGCCTGTGCCTTTAACAACTAACCTTCCCCCATACTTCACTTAAAAGACGGGGATCCTTTCTGCAAAGCAGAAAGTTTCAATCTGCCTTCGGAATAACCAACAGAGTGATTTATGACTTCAGAACTATGAATGGTAACTCAAACTGACCTATTCAGCTTGAATCCACCCATCTACAGAATGTGTAACTCAAAAGAGAAAAGTTAAAGAAAGTTACATATTTAAAGTAGAAAATAATACATCACCACATTGCAGACACAGAATGGTTCCACAAAGCACCCACCAATGGGTCGCCATCCGTTCATGACCAAATTGTCACCAGTACAGAGTAAAATTAAAAATAATAAAGACAACAAACTGAGTTTGGCATGGAACTAAATTATTCGGCTTAAAGCTAATCCTTTATTGTGAGATTATATCTTCTCAAATTTTCAGTGTAAAATATATTCTCTGTTATGAATAATCATGCTATACCATAAACTTTTTTACTTAATGTACTCACTTGACAAAAAAAAAATGTAGGCAACTCTATTTTGGTCCTTTATCTATTTTTTTAATGTCTTGGTCTGTGGAAATCTTAGTCTGGGAATCTCTGGTTTACATGTCCTTTGACCCAGTAATTCAACTTCTAGGAAATTATCTTTCAGAAATAATGTGTGCCATAAGAAAAAAAAAGTAAGCAAACATATACAGTGCAGCATTATTTGTAGAAAGCAAAATCTCAAAATAAAATGATGGAATACTTAAATTATCATAGGACAGTACAGTCATATGATGAAATAGAATGTGACCATCAAAAATCCCTTGTGTAATTTATCTAATGACACGGGAAATGCTCATATATAATGTTAAGAGGAAAAGATTGAAATAACACACATGTATAATATGATCACAACTTCATGAAAATTAAATGTACAATCATAATATATGAAAACAAAGCCTAAATGTATTTACAGTTAGGTATCTTTTTAGGTCAAGAATATTTTCTTCAACTATCTTCTTTTCTAATTAGCCTGGCCTTTTTTCATAAATACCCATAATTGCATGTGAAATCTCTGTTTTTTGGCCCTTTGCCTTTCAGTTTCTCTTCCATCCTTCTCATCCTTGTGTCCTTAACTTCTGTGTTTTAGGAGAACTCTAACTGCTATTCTTGGTAGTGTCAATTCTGCAGTGAACAGTAGGTAATTAAGCTTTTGATCCTACTTGATGTTTTCTTTCTTTTCAATACTTCCTATTCCATCTAGGTATCTATTTAGGTCACTGTCATCTCATCACAGCTTTTAGCTGCTGTTTCGGAGAGACCATATATTTTTGCATCCCAATTCCTAAATTGTTTTCTTCTGGTTACCTTGGTAAACAGTGTTTAGAAGGCTTCCTCGGAATATGTTCCTCAGAATGGCACGTCTTTCCTCTGGACCTAGAGTAATTATTGTAGGTTGCGTTTTATCCAGTTTATTCCAAACTGAGGAGAGATCTCAGCAGACCCAGTGTTTGCTGATGGGAATAGGTGGCCCTCACCCCTTGCTCCTCTCACTGTCCACGTGGTCAGCCCCTTCTCAGATCCACAGCCGGAGGACTGGGTGACCTCGGGCCCTCTTCCCAGTGCTTGGCTCTGTTCCCTTATTAGGAACTGAAGTGAGATCTACCTCTGCCCTACTGGGGTCTCTGCCACCATGAACCAATGATGAGAGCAGATTTCCTAGGCTGAAGGCCACCAGGCCTCTTAGGGTGCCCGCTTAAACTTTTTCGTCCATCTTCACTGTAACAAGTTGAGTTACAGCCTCCAGAAACTCATATGTTGACATCCTAACCTCCAGTAGCTTAAAAGGTAACCTTCTTTGGAAATAGGGTCATTGCAGATATAATTAGTTGAAATAAGATAAGGTCATTAGGGGGGCCTAAATCCATTATGACTGGTATCATTATAAAAAGGGGAAATTTGAAAACACACACACACACACACACACAGAACACCATGTGAAGATGAAAGCAGGGATCTGTGTGATGATGCTTCTACAAGCCAAGGACTCAAAGACTGCCAGCAACCTTCAGACTAGGGGAGAGGGATGGAACAGATTCCCCCTTAGAGCCTCAGAAGGAATCAACCCTGCTGATACCTTGATCTAGGACTTCTGGTCCCCAGAACCACAAGACAATAAATTTCTGTTGTTTAAGCCACCCATTGTGTGGTGCTATGTTCCAGCAGCCCTAGCAAGCTATGCACTTACCTAAGCCCCTCCACCCTCTGTGATCAGGCCTTGGTCAACTGAGGCCAGATCACAGCTGAGGCCTTTCCCCAGCTCCATCCCCACCAACTAACACTTCCTTACATACACTGTACTGCTTCTCTACTCCCGCAGTCTCTCCTCTGCCTGGAATCCGCCCGCGATCCTCACCCTGACCCTTTACATACAACACACCCTTGCCGTGCTTGTCCCTTCCTGACTTGAAGATTCAGCCCAGAAGTCCAGGACCACCTCCTCCAGAAAGCCTTAGCTGGGTTAGATGCCTTTTCTAAGATGACCAACCACCTCCATTTGTCTGAGGCTGAAGAGGTTTCCATACTTTCAGTGCTAAAAACAAAAAGGTCTTGGGCAAACCAGGACAAGTTGGTGACCGTACCTTTCTCAGGGTTCCCATAATTCCCTGCACAAAGCTCTCTACATTTTTTTCTTCCTAAACGTATATTAGGATGATCTGATCAGATCAGACCCACACTAGATCACATACTCCTTCCGAGCAGTGTTTTCTGACACCCGTATCCCCAGCACTTCAACATAGCAGGTGTTCTGTTAGGGTTTCTAAATGAATGAAAGATTAAAAACTTGCCAGATCGCCTCAGGGTTACCCTGGCACAAATGCAGCTATCCATTCATTTACTCAGCATGCATCTATGAACCGCTATGCTCCAGGGACCATCCTCCACTTGTAGCTTTCACATCCTCCTTCACTAAGGAACCAAAGACCTCAAAGTAACATGACTCTAGAAATGTCCCATGAAATACCTACTTTGCTTAATAGATATGCCAAAAGTAAACCATGACTGCTTAGTACACTAACAAAGTCATTTTCCAACAGTCAAAATCCAAAATTGATAAGTTCCTTGGAAGACTGAACTTCATCTAATGGTTGTTTAATTGTTACAGGTTTTGTTAGTTAAGTCTAGCCTTCATACAAGAAGTTGCTCTAAATCCCCCTTTTTAATTGATAGCATACAAATAGAAAAACGATTAATAAGAATACTTTCTGGACTTCCCTGGTGGCGCAGTGGTTGAGAGTCCACCACCAATGCAGGGGACACGGGTTCGCGCCCCGGTCCGGGAAGATCCCACATGCCGCAGAGTGGCTGGGCCCGTGAGCCATGGCCGCTGAGCCTGCACGTCTGGAACCTGTGCTCTGCAATGGGAGAGGCCACAACAGTGAGAGGCCCGTGTACCACACACACACACAAAAGAATACTTTCCTGAGAAATGATCATGTAGCATTGTGGAATACCTCTGTTTTAAGTCAATAGTGGACATCTTTACAATATAACTGTAGTCCTCCAAAAGAATTGTGAATATCTATTAGCATTTTACTGAATGAAAAGACCTTTTTCTGTTATAAAAAATTCTGAAAGGAATATCATTTTAAGAATATGTTTTTGTTTGTCCTGATTGATTCCTTCAGAATAAGTCCTTAAGAGTGGGATTTTTCAGGTCAAAATACATTTTGGAATTACTTGGATTTAATTATTCCATATATTTTTCTAGCCTTTGAAGACAATAAAAATATTTACTGACAATAATGGTCTTCTTGTACGAACTTGTATGGATATTTTTCATTCTTCTTTAAGTTTCACAGTTCACAGTTTCATTTAATTTGAAAGGTAATTTCATTGCAGGTCAAGAATCTTTTTGATGACAAAATGTTTATTTTTACCTAAAAGAGGATTACGGTGAAGATGTTCCATCTTAAGTTAAGTACAAAAGTTCTCTCTATATTTACATTGTTTAGCAGAAAAATAGTTTGAAAATGTAGGGTGGAGACAAGTTGAATGAGCTAAAAGTACCAACGATATTTTAGCTGTCTCACTGAAGAGACATTCCAAAATCTTGCAGCACAAGAAATACTTTGAAAGTCGGCCTTAAACTTAATCCCACGGGAGAGAGACTTGGCAAGCAAGTCAGCATCTTTCTTGTAACCCTAACAAGTTCACAGATTCCAGTAAGCTTCCATGCATTTTGCAATCCAGATTCTACCCCATGAATCTTTCTTTCTTTAGAGTTTATGAAATTTTCTAATTTTCCTAAAACATCATACAAATCCTCTAACTGGTATATATCTTTCAATCATAAAAGTGCCATTTCGATTTATAGTCTCCGAAATCAATAAAGCCTCCCCTCCCCAAGTAAAAGGGAGAAGGATCTGGAATCACTTAATGAAATGTACCTAATAATAATATGACAACAACATGCCACGTTATCATAGCTCAAACTAAGCTGACACAGCCTGGTCAGGACTTGGCTATCTTTGAAACAAAATCACATTCTTCAGGAAGTGGTGTTGGTAACTCAATAAGCAGCAGCTGTTCCTGGATCTTTGAAAAAAATGTTTCATCATTTGAACGGTGTTCTGTATCCAGCTCTATGCCCCATTATAACTGAGGGCCGACGTGGAAAACTCTAGTTTTTATAATGATTGGAAAACCTCTGGGCAAATAAATACACGAAAAAACTTTTGCTCTTGATCTGAGGAGCCTATCTCAATTTCGATATACTTTGTTCAAATCAATTTCTCTGTAATGTTAATTTGCACTTATTACCCAGAAATTCCATGTGCATAAAATGATTGCTCCATTCCCTCCAACCTTAATAATGAGTGCTCCATCCCTGCGCCATTTTAAAAGCTTTCTAAAGACCCTTTTAAAATGAAAGGTGATATCACTGAATGTAATGTTTATTTACAAGATATTATGATCCAAGGCTTCCAGAATGCTCAGTATAAATGCACTGCATTTAATAGAAATTTGATCCCATCAATTTTACATGATCCCAACAAGGAGCGTGTAGAATTCTAATAATGCTAATGAGAATTTGATATTGACAGAAGATTCATTTATAAATAAAAATGGCCAGAAAGATGATTAAATCAGACGATGGTTTGTCGATACCCATCTAACATTAGGTCTCACTATCAAGATGAAGAACCACACTTTCAGTAACAACAGTAAATAGCAATTATGATTCCTATGCTGTACTTAAGTAGCCCTTTAATCAGTGGACCTATAAAGAGATGTATTAAAATATCTTCAGACTCTTTGACAGCCTGGGCTTGAAGTATCTACTTCCAGGAGAAATCTAAATCAACATCACATCATTGTGCTGAAATGGCTTTAGTCAGGTTTGCTCAAATGTCCGAAGATCTCATGCTGTGTCCACACAGATGACCTGGCCAAGAGACTGTGTGGCACAGACCAGATCATGCTTCCAGTCTGATTCTCTCTTATTCCCTAGTTCTCCCAAGGTATCTATAGAGCTGAGAGGTTTAGATCAATCCAAACCTTTGCGGAAATGCATATGCTTTATCCCTTAATTAAAATCGCTGGAGTTTTCTACCCATCTCTAAGGAAAAAGGCAGAACAGCAAACTCATTCTTAAAAAATCTAGCTTTGGAAGTAGAAATACAAATGGAGTGACAATTTATAAATGATGGTATGTTCTCATCAATTTTGACAGGCTATGCCTGTCACAGACAATATTGTAAAACTTTCCCTTTGTATCAGTCTGCCATTATTATGCCTCTTCGGCTGACATCTGATACAATGACTAGCAGCCCCCTTCACCCCCCAGCACCAAGGGTTTAACTATTTAGTAATAGATGAGGAAACTCACCCATAAATCTGTCCAGGTCTGATTTTCACCATTCTCCCATAAGAGAGACAGAACTTTGAACAAGCTGATAGGACAGCTAATAATATTCTGGCAGAAATGCAAATGAAGAAATGTGTGATGAATGAAAATGAAACAAATTGGCCAAAGAGGACTCAGAGAAGACAACTGCTTCGAGTGTGTAGGGGGCCATGACGTAGAAAAGGGTGAAATTCAATCCATCCTGAGGAGGCAGAGCTAGAGCCAGGACAAGGACACCAGCTGGGGGACATTTCAGTTCCCAGTGACAAAACAAAAGTCATGACTGTCCAACGGACTCACCTGGGTAGGAATGAGAGAGGAGAGAAGGGATGGGGGTAATGACTATGTATTCATGAATTCCATCCGTGGCTCTTAAGTACTTATTCTGCCTTGAGCACGATGCAAGATGGGGGAGATCCAATGTTGAGAAAAGGTAGACATGGTATATGCCCCGGGAGGCAGATAGGGCTCTGGTCATCACACTCATAAATGGAACCACATCTGTACTTTGAAAAAGTCACGGGCTGTCAAATAGAGAGTGGATTGGATGGGACCAGAGAGTATCCAAAGGAGATCGGAAGGGGGCTTCCCTAATAGGATATCAGATTACTACTAGGCCTATAATTTTAATGTCTTGACACATCTCTATGTGGCATCCATGAACTTTCCTTTATTTGCTTACTTAATTTAGTCAATATTCAATGTGCAAAATGGCATTTTGAAAGTAGAAATTCTGCTTGTTATTGTTATTATAAATTCCAACTTTTCAGTGCCTCTCATATCACTGTTTTTGTTGTCAACGATATTTCCTTTCTACTTCAGGAATATTGTTCTATATTCTTAGCTATGTGAGGATAATATAATTGAACTTTGTGACAAGTTAGTCTATCAATTATCAAAATAATCAGCAGAGAAGATAATATTTATTTATTTATACTAATTGTTGTTTTTAATATTCTAGCTGCATGCCAGATTTCACAAAATCACAAAATAAAGGTAACCTGAAAAACAAACCTGTTTGGAAAGCCGGCAAAACTTATGAGGAACTTAAGTTTTCTCAACTCCATATTTACATCATTTCTTGAATACATTAATTAAGCCAGGCTACAATAGCTTTCCCATAGTGTCATCTTAAAAATAAATGTGTTTAGAAAGCCTTTCAGGAAGAGTTTGGAGAAGTAAAGCAGGAGTTTCTATAATTCAAAGATATTTTCTATAAGTGTCCAGATAACAATGTCAGTAAATTTCTGGGCTACTTGTTAAACCCTGTGGGTTAATTTTATTACTCCCTGTTAATGATTGGTCTTTTTTCTTCTACAGAAGATATATATATATAAAGCTATTAGTATTTCTTCTTTTCTTTTCTACAGTGATTTATTTTGTGGTTTAACTCAGTCACTTACAACAAGCAAAAGAATCTAAAGTGGGCTTTTTGTTTTAAATGTACACATGTGTCTATATGTACATTAAGCCTTTGTTGGGGTGGAGGGCAGGGAGAAATAGGAGGAAACTTTAAAGTAAAGGAACAGGATGAATCCTACTAGCATCAGGAGAAAGGGATGTAAACTTCTTAAGGAAGAGTATGGTAGAACCAAGAAGTTCTGTTTTTGTATGAGCTTCCCCATGGTATGAGTCTAATTTGACATTTTGACAATCAAAAACAAAAAAAAAATGATTAGCCAACAAAAACAAAAACATATGCATATACTACTGGGATTACTCTGTGAGGGGTTAGAACTGTCAGTTGTGCAAGTCTGATCTAGTACCTAAAAAAAGCAGACATGCAGTGCTTGGGCAAGTCTCCCACCTTCCAGCCACACTGTGGGAACTTAGATATAAACAAAAGGTGGGAGCCTCTGTAGTTGCAGGGGGACCTGTAAAAAGATGATGCCCTCTTCCTTGGAGATAATGCTCGTTGTTCAGGTACATTCATTCACCCTTCATTCATTCTTCAAATCTCTCTTGAGTACTTCCAATGTGCCAGGCACTGTGTCAGTGACTCTGCCATATTTCTATGGGGTGAATGAAGCGAATGGCATTGAGCCCATTTCACAGCTGTGGAAAGGGGACAATGAAGGCAGAAGGACTTGATTTGTGAAGAAGCAACAAAGGCAAAACTAAAGTCAGCTTCCTGGATTTCTTGTCCAGTTTTGGTTTGGTTTGGTTTGGTTTGGCTTAGAGTAGTGGTTCCCCAGCAGGGGAACAGTGGTTGCCAGTGCGGGGCACAGTGGGCAATGTCTGCATACATTTTCGATTGCCATAACGAGGGGAAGGGAGGACCACTGCATCTGGTGGATAGAAGCCAGGGATGCTGCTCAACATCTTACAGCGCACCGGACACCCCGTAGCAAGGAATGATTGGGATCAAAATGTCAACAGTGGGCTTCCCTGGTGGCGCAGTGGTTGAGAGTCCGCCTGCCGATGCAGGGGACACAGGTTCGTGCCGCGGTCCGGGTGGATCCCACATGCCGCGGAGCAGCTAGGCCCGTGAGCCATGGCCGCTGAGCTTGCGCGTCCGGAGCCTGTGCTCCACAACGGGAGAGGCCACAACAGTGAGAGGCCCGCGTACCCACCCCCAAAAAAGAAAAAAAAAATGTCAACAGTGCTGCAGTTTAGAAACCCTGGTTCAGAAGGAGTATTTGGAAATCTTAGCTGATGATCCAGAATTTATTTACCCTATCTGGGTAACAGGAAAAATTAAGAAAAACAAAAGGTGAATTTCTTCTAAGCTGAAGTTGATACAACTGTTTGATTCTCATAAATGAGTCTAAATCTAAGTTCCCTTTTTAAAAGAGAAGTGCTTATTTTGCAGACAGATTTTTTTTTTTAATTCCACAGTGTGGCTACCCACTGTCACCACAAGCAGTAGCATTCTTATCTGTCAGTGATGGCCTCTTGGTATGCAGTTACAAAATGTACAGACAACTTTTCTCACTGTTATGTTAGTACATTCAATCCACTTGTGGTTTTCCAAATGAAACTCTCCTGCTGTGAAAGTCACCCATTTAATGAAGTGTACTTACTGTATATTAGTAAGAATCTGTAGCTCAAGAATACTGCATTGGGAGCAAAATCAACATCCGCACATTCAAGTAACCCCTCTCCCTTACTCAGTGAGATGTTGTTTGTGTAAGAAGCCAACTGGAAATTCCTAGTGGTAGGGCCACTACCTTTATGATATTAAAAGATATGGGGAGCATTCACTGTGTTTGTCTTGCATCTTTCATTCTTAAATGCTTGTATTCTTGTGGGAGGTAAGCTGGGGCAAGACTTGACATCACTATTTGCTGAACCTGTCACAGGGCAAGGCACTCAAGTACAAAGATCAAATGGTTTACTTCTGCAGATTTCCTGGCTGGGACAATATTGATTTTGTTGTTTACTTCACTATCAAAGTCACAGTAACATCATTAGGTCATGATTATAAGCAGTTCCCCAGTATGAATGTTTCTAAGTGCTATTGTCACATAATTTTGAAAATAAATTATAGACATGATTTGCACCTCAAATCTCCATCATCATTGAAGTAAATGCTCAACTAAGGCACTTTACATGCCTGCTAAAAAGTCATGTCCAAGAACAATTTTCTTATTAATAATCATGATATAAAGAAAAATATAAACAAGGTTATCATAACTTCTTTCAAGCATGCCATATAGTTTTCTCTAAACAACAGAATGAAAAACCTTAACCTTCAAGAATCTCATGAATTCATCTCACTCTTTGCACCAACACACTGGTCTCTGTCTTCTCCAGTGTCTAATTGGATCTAACAATTGTGTTTATTTGGGACAAAAAATGAGTATGTTTGAGTTTCTAAGTTTGTTCTCCCACAGGGGCATGAACATATGTATCTTTCCTTCTCAAAGATGGCAGTTGCGTACAATGTACACAAATATTTTTAAATGTTTCACAGAACAGTGACATTATTTTATGGAACTAACCATGGTGTGTAGGGGTGAGCAAGACTCTGTAAAAAGTATGTGTGATGAAACAACAGAGAGGAAAAGTAGAGCAGAATCCACTTTGTTGACATTAAAATAGTTTCTATTTCAGGGCCATCAGTCACTTCATCATGTGTAGAGGGGGTTCAACATCAAACAAACCAAACGGAGCCTGGACCACATCCTGAGAGCTTGGCATGGATTCCTGGGCTCATCCCATACAGGGGTTAAGCGGGGAGTGCTCGCATCCACTGGAGACAGCTAAGACTTTGAGGAAGTTCAGATATGGCTCCAGGACCTTTATAACTAAGAGTTGATTTAGACCCTAAAAGAAGATGATGGGAATACCCTGAGAAAACCATAATTCAAAAAGAGTCACGTACCAATATGTTCATTGCAGCTCTATTTACAATAGCCAGGACATAGAAGCAACCTAAGTGTCCACTGACAGATGAATGGATAAAGAAGATGTGGCACATATATACAATGGAATATTACTCAGCCATAAAAAAAGAAACTGAATTATTTGTAGTGAGGTGGATGGACCTAGAGTCTGTCATACAGAGTGAAGTAAGTCAGAAAGAGAAAAACAAATACAGTATGCTAACACATATATTTGGAATCCAAAAAAAAACCCCAAAAAGCTGGTTCTGAAGAACCTAGGGGCAGGACAGGAATAAAGATGCAGACATAGAGAATGGACTTGAGGACACGGGGAGGGGGAAGGTTAAGCTGGGATGAAGTGAGAGAGTGGCATGGACATATATATACTACCAAATGAAAAATAGATAGCTAGTGGGAAGCAGCTGCATAGCACAGGGAGATCAGCTCGGTGTTTTGTGTCCACCTAGAGAGGTGGGATAGGGAGGGTGGGAGGGAGACGCAAGAGGGAGGAGATATGGTGATATATGTATATGTATAGCTGATTCACTTTGTTATACAGCAGAAATTAACAAAACATTGTAAAGTAATTATACTCTAATAAAGATGTTTTAAAAAAAAGATGATAGGATTACAAAAGTGATATTGATATGAAATTTAATCTCTTAAGCATTCACTAGGCACTACAAACATTGGTTGCATACCTGCAAGCAGTTATTGAGCACCCAATCTCTTCGTGGCACCATTTTATACACTACGGATGCAGAGAGGAAAATGTACAGCTCCTGTTGTCCTCTCACAGGAGCTCACAGTCCACTGAGGAGACTAAGGTGTAAACAAGTAACTACAAGACGTTGTGAGCCAGAGGGGAGAGGTGTATGCAGAAGGGGAGGCAGCAGAAGATGAGGAACTGCAAACTCAGCCTAGAAAAGGTGATGTTTAAAGTTCTCGAGGATGACAAAGAGTGCAATACTTGGATAGAAAGGGTGCTCAGAGAGAGCAGAGATAACAAGGTACAAGGTACCTAAGTCAATTTCAAAACAATTTATGGAGGACTCTTCACTAAGAAGACTGTGCAAAGGAACAAAGGAAGGGAGGTGCTGCCTCCAAGGAATTTTCTATCTCCTACTTCAAAATATATATATTTGTAACTCCTTGAGATTACAAGCATGTGAAATGTACTCTAATTACCCTTGCTTTCAATTCATTGCATTTTATCTTCTACTATGCTTGTAGATGTGCTTACAAATCCTGCCAAATATGAAAGAAATCTCCCAAAAAAGATAAAGCAGTGATCCCAATAGATACATAACCAAATGATATGCAGAAGTACAAGATGAAATTCAGTTGATGATCACAGACATGGGAAAAAGTTCAAACTCATTAGTAATTAAAATATACATTAAAATGAAGTAACTTTCTGTTTATTGTATTACCGTACATTTTACAAAGCATTAGTGTTTTAACCTGAGGACACTCTGGTGAACTTGCATGCTCACATGTGGCACTTGGACTATATATCTTTAGATTCTTGACTCCCAAAAAAAGAGGGGGCAGGGGAACCTCTATGCACAGGATTATTCAGCATTAATTATTTAATAAAATACAGAAGCAGGGCTTCCCTGGTGGCTCAGTGGTTGAGAGTCCGCCTGCCGATGCAGGGGACACAGGTTCGTGCCCCAGACTGGAAGGATCCCATGTGCCGCGGAGCGGCTGGGCCCGTGAGCCACGGCCGCTGAGCCTGTGCATCCAGAGCCTGTGCTCCGCAACAGGAGAGGTCACAGCAGTGAGAGGCCCACGTACCAAAAAAAAAAAAAAAAAAAAAAAAAACCAGAAGCAAACTGAATTTCCAAAATTAATGGGAGAGTTAAATCATGCTTCATTATTTAAATAGGTTATGGCATTATAATTAAAATTAATAATTATAAAACCTCTTGCCACAGGGAAACATTTTCAATATGATTACTATAAAAAGGGTTAGAAAATGGTATATAAGTATGATTTCAACCACATAAAATATTTATGTATCTAGAGAAGAATCAGAAGGGAATACGCAAAAATAACAGCTAACATTATGTAAAGGGTTTTTGGTATCTTGAGTCCTCAGAGTTTTTGTTAATTTTTTTTTAGCAATGCTAGGAAAATGGTAGAATTTGAATCATTTAGTAAACCCCACAGTAATGGGACAATACACAGCACTATGAAAAAACAGTCTTGGATACTTGAAGAGCCTCACGTTAAAGTGAAAAATATACAAGCATATAAGATTAAGAAGCAAATTGTAATAGGGAAGAACAAATCTGACTCCATATTGGATCTGTTTCTTTTACTTTAACCTTTGTATTCTCTTGCTTTTGCTACAAGTTAAGAATGTTGCCTACAGCCTAAAATATACAGGATAGCCCATTCTCAAGACTCTGACTTTTAAAGGTATAACACTTTTTCCTCTCATATAGAGATAAAAAGTTACAGAACAGAGAATAACATTTGTCTTGTTGGAGGTTTACAGGAATATTATGACTTGAGCTAGGTGGACAAATGCAAGAACAAAGGATTCTGACACCAAGAAGTCTGCAACAACCAACCACTCCCCTCCCCTTTTAGTATAAAAGAAACTTGAATTCTAACTCAGGTAAGGTGGTTCTTTGGGACACTAGTCCACCATCTTCTCAGTCTGCTGGCTTTCCAAATAAAGTCACTATTCCTTGCCTCAACAACTAGTCTCTCGATTTATTGGCCTTTTGTGTGGCAAGCAGTCCGAGCTTGGACTCAGTAACAAAATTCTCATTTTGTGGGGAGGGCATATTCATTCCAAATTCTGCCTTGAGTAAAGTTGCAAACTGTCATGACAGCACCTCATCTTACTTATTAGTTTCAGCATGATGGCAGAACATGGTCATCTAAATTATCCATTTACTTTGTAACTGGAATTAAAAGTTCTTTTTTAGGGAACTCAAGATGTCATGAGGCAGAGTGAGGCTGCAGATTGATTCTGTAGCTTAGAACATTTCCACCGAAGCGTTTGGCCTGTGAGATGTCTAAGTAGATTAGTTGAAGTAGAAATGCATTATTTATTATTTAACACTTAGTGAAAGCAATCAGTGAGCTAGGTTTAATAATGATTTCTTTTAGACATTCACCGATGAATAAGAATTAGGTAAATATAAGCCAGTCATTATTTGGAAGGTTTACCAAGTTTCAAAATCAAAACATTTTTTTTGAAGAGGCAATTATGATCTTCCCTTTGAACGTTGGAAAAGATAAGCCTTATGTTATGTGTGGAAACTCTGAGCATTAGACCTGTTTAGACAAGGAATGGGAGGGCATCCCACGATGTCAATGGAGGTCTTTTCTAATCAGGGCTCTGCTTCTGATTCCTGCAGATAAATCTAGGGGACAGATCATAGGAACACATTAGCTGACCTCAGAACTCCAGAGAGTGACTGCTAATTACTTTAGAATTGAAGGAAGACCCGTCCTATTTCAGATGTCTGGATTGCTGGAAAAGCTACATTTACAAAATCTGATCTATATCCAGGTAAGGGAAAGCTGATCTTCTGCGTGGACAGGAACAGTATTATCACTTCCTGGGTGCCTCCTGGTCCTTCTGCAGGTGCTTCCTTGGCGCACAAGTTACACCCTATTTCTGCAGTTACTTCACCCAGTGTAGACTGATCTAAAAGCCTTCTTTTCCAATGGGGGTGGAATGCAACCTGTGACTGGGGAACCACCAACCTGTGGCTTCTGGCTTTCATAGTTTTGGTAGAAGATGCAAATGATTAACTATCCCTCCACCCTTCCCTTCCAAAGATGACCTCATCATGACCTAACCATGACATCATGATGAAGTCTAACACTTCTAGTTTTGTGATTTGGGGCAAAGTACTTAACCTTTCTGGAGTACACCCTCTTTATTGTAAGTGGCATCCATCACAGGGAGATATTGCTGTTCTTTCTCCAGTGGCTTATGTATAACCAGTGCATGATGTATGATGGGCACTCCATACCTCTCTTTCTTTCTTTCTTTCTTTTTTTTAATTTATTATGGTAAGAACACTTATCATGAGATCTACCCTCTTAACAAACTTTTAAGTGCATGGTACAGTACTGTTGACAACAGACACTGTGTTGTACAGCAGCTCTCTAGAGCCTATTCGTCTAGCATAACTGAAACTTTAGACCCACATTTAACAACAACTTCCATTTCCCTGTCCCACAGCCCCTGGCAACTACCATTCTACTCTCTGCTTCTATGAGTTTGACTATTTTAGATACCATCATATAAACAGAATCATGCAATACCAGTCCTTCTGTGAATGGCTTATTTCATTTAGAATGTCTCAAGGTTCATCCAAGTTATTGCATATGGCCAGATTTCCTTCCTTTTTAAGGCTAAATAATATTCCATTGTATGCATATAACACATTTTCTTTCTCCATTCGTTTGTCAATGGACATCTAGGTTGTTTCCACATCCTGGCTATTGTGAGTAGTGCTGCAATAATCATGAGAATGCAGATATCGCTTTGATATCCTGATTTCCACTCTTTTGAATTAACACCCAGAAGTGGGATTTTTGAATCATATGATAGTTCTAGTTTTATTTTTTGTGTTTATCCCCACAGACTTCCCCAACACTTGCTTCTAACTTCAAATTTCTTTACACGTAGCATGGATTCCAGCACCCACCCACCCACTCATTTCCAATGCCACCCAATTTCTGTTTCTTGCTGACAATTTCTAAGTACTTTGTGAATTAGCTTGTGTTTTTGTTCTTTTGAGGTTTTTTGTGCTGTGTGTGTGTGTGTGGTTGTTCTTGCTGCTGAGCGGTAGCATTGAAATTATTATGTAACTACCAGCAGCAACTTCAATGGGAGAGACAGCAGCTGAACTCTGAAAGGTTAACACTGAACTTCAGAGTGGCTTAATAGACTACAGTTTATAAACAACAGATTTCCTAACAGACTAGAGCAACAAGAAAGTCAAGTTTGGGATTCCCATGCTTTCAGTGTTTATTTATTTGATTGTTTTGGTTTTATTATTATTAAATAGTAAGTTGTACACTCTCATTTTATATGTAGGGATATGAATATTTAACTTTTTGGAAGATTTATTCTTTAGTAAAATCACAAGATTTAGCACAATGTGACAAATATATCTATGTAAACACATTGAAGGCAACATCAGAAGGAATATTTACTTATGATTATAATCTGTGGCTTAAACTATCGTTGAGTTCCAAAGATATTAAATTTAAAATATAATTGCATCATATGAAATAGTTTGATTGTTGTGAAATTCAGTCATTAATTCCTCACTTTCTTGTAATACTGTCTAATAAATATGCTCTTGAAAGAGTCTCCTCTGCAACACACATTTTTAATGTCTACTTCCTGATATTTTTATATGAACTAAACATTTATCTTGGCATTATTTGCAAATGAGATAGAGTTCATTCAGATATACAACTCAGTGGAAATAGAGAACACACATTTCTGCAAAGTTAGAACAGCACAGACCTGGGAAAGCAGAATGCCAGGTCTGATTCCAGCTCCCCTGGCCCTCTCTAGCCTACTGTGTCACATTAGCTGTTGGTGACATTCCTCAGTTCCTCCTCTGAGATGCAGTGTGCAGCCTGATTGATCTCTGAGCTTCCTCTAAGTCTTTCTCACACCCCTGGTATTTCTGTGATATGGATGCTTGCATTTGTCACTACTCTGACAATTGATGCCAACAAAGAAAATTATACAACCTTTGACAGTGAATTTCTTACCTCTTTATCCTGTACAAAATCACTGAGTTATGTTAAAAAATAAAGGATTCCTAAAACATCTGTGGTAGGCTGGTCTTGCCTCACTGGGTAAAAATATTTGAGAGCGGTACTCCATGTGAAACAGAGGGTTTTTCTAAAAGCCCATGCAAAGTAAATTGAAAAGAACTGGCTCTCTAATCACTGGGCTTCCTCTCATTGTCATATGTTGTAAATATCAAAAGGTGATGAATTTATAGGACTTTGGTTACACAGTTTTCCTGTAGGCTCCAAATACTGTGTTCTCACTCAAATCCACAAAACTGGACCGTCCCTGGGACCAGGTTGCAGATACGGGTTTTGGAAGTCCTTTTTTCTGGAAGAAAATGATGGCAGGGCAGTGGAATAACTGAAAGCAGGTAACCAAAAAAAAAACCAACCACGAAAAAAGGCAATGTCTTTAAAGGTTGATCATTTTTATGTTTTATTATATTTAAGAACCCCCTAGAACTTCTTCTAAAAGACAACATTTACCTAAAATTAGATTTGTGTGTATGTGTGTGTGTGTTATCAAATTGCCTTCTCTTCTCAAAGAACAAATGAATGAAAACATAAGAGTTTCTCTGGCAGTGGGAATCAGTGCATGAGGGAATTTCCCTGAAAATTTAAAGCTGTAGTTGGTATATTGAAAGCCAGTTTAGTTGAGGTGATATTATGGAAGCTTCTCGTCTACTATTAGCAATTGTATTCTATGACAGAGACTTGATTCCTAGGAACTCCTGGAAGGTCACCCTCTAAAGAGTGGTTATCACAGCAGACACTGTTTCCTTATTGGATGTCTTGCATGGAGGAAGACAGAACAAGAGAGAACACATCGGTGAGAAAAGATGCTGGTGAGTTAATGTCAGTGGGCAAGAAAGAACTCATCACAGGGACAGAGGACTAGACAATGCACAGCAGCCACATTGCCCTTGACCTCATTTAGTCTCCTTTACGAAGGCCCTGGTCATAGACTGGAGTCATGGAAAAGACCAGGATCTTACACACTCATTCTCTTTCCCTTGGGGGCAGACACCTGCCTATCAGCACAAAATGTGACCTCTCCGCTTGCTGCTGCAGCCCCTGATCATCTTCCGTGAGATTTTTAGTTGTCACAAGGAGGCATAGAGAACCTGCTGGGTTGTCTCACTTGGGCATCAGTCTTTTGATGCAAAGCTTTTCCCCAATGAAAAGCCAATACGTGATGATTTGTGCACTCAGAGTAGCCCCAAGCTGTGACCACCACCTCCCATTCACTGTGTGATTCCATTCCTGGTTACAACATATCTGGTATCATTTTTTATAGGAGACCTAGTGATAGGACAGCCTGGATTGTGCCATTCTGGAAGGAACCAGGAGGGTAGAAGCTATTGATTAACAAAGGGAGATTTTTCAGTAATTAAACAAACTGTGCTTTCAGAAAGAGAGAAAAGGATTGAATTGTATGTTTGTCTCTTCAATGTTTAACATAGGCTATTTTTTTTTAATTTACTAAACATCCACAACAAATTGTAGAAATGAAACCATAAGCATTCTTAAAGGACTGAAAGACTAGATAGGATCTAAGACCAACGCAAGTGGGGAAATGTTTGAATGCTTAATTATCTTAATATACAAAAATCAAGGATGGCTGAGCCTTAACAATTATTAAGTAACCACCAAATTGTTTTCCATTTACTTCAAAGGTTGATTAAACATATGTTAAGAATGCTGAGCAATCTCTGATCCTCAAAGTTGCTGAGGTGAATCCTATTATCAAGGGTTGCTGGATTTAGCAAATAAAAATATAAGTTGCTCAGTTAAATGATGAATTTCAGGTAAACAATGAATAATATTTTACTGTAAGTATGCCCCACGCTATATTTGAGATACAACTATACAAAAACATTATTTGCCATTTATCTAAAATGCACAGATGACTAATTTGGTGTCTATAATCCTGGGCAGACACTTCTTAGGCATTATTTGCTTGAACTCTTTGAGTACATTTATACAACTGGTTTATGTATGAGTATATACATACATAACTGGAATAAGCCCAGCTTCATGGAAGCATTGGGACCTTTCTAAGGAGGCTTGTATGCTTAGGAATCTTTGTCATTCCTTGTCTTCCTAACTCCCAAACTTATGCTGAATGGACACTTGGAGAGACTCTTCCCAGTTTGTTCAAGACTTGTGCCAAACTGCCTTACACAGTTGAAAGTGTAATGCGACAGACTGGGCTGGGTTTAATACATCAAGAGCCAGGCCCAAGCCTCTGGCTTAAAATAAAACTGTGAGCACAAGAAACATGGCATAACCAAGACATGGTTTAAAAGGTTGCTACCTGGAAAACCTTTGAGAAGTCAACATCAACCCCAGACCCCCAATCTTAATTTTCTTAAGCCTCTCAAAAAAGATAATTTTTTTAAAGTTCAACTGATATTCATATTGCATTAACATGGTAGGCATGGCTCTGTATCTTTTATTCTCTAAATCCACATAAAACCTCAGGATAGAGATCATATTATTATTTCAGTGCTACCGAGGAGGAAACTGAGGAGCAGAGGCCTTAAATGCCATCCCAAGGTCACACAACTAGTAAGTGATGAAGCGTGGATACAAACCCAGGCACGCTGGCCCCAGAACCCACGTTCTGAACCACTAAGCAGTGGTGCCTCCCCACTTCCACTTGCTGTACAATTTTGGAAACAGATCAAGAATTCTCTGTACACATGAGAAAGCATGTGATAGGTTCATTACTTCCAAGACTATTTTACAAACATCATCTCATTCAGATTTTAGGGCAACTGAATGTGGTAGAAAGGGCAAGTATTAAGTATTATTATTGCCATTTTGTAGATGAAAAGATTAAGGATAGAGAGGTGACACATCACTGGCCCAACATTAGTGAATTAGTAAATGCTATTTCTCCTAATCCAAGCCCCATTCTCTTTCCACTCTACCTATGTTCACTATGGAAATAAAAACAGAATCTAGAAAAGGTTGAGAACAATTATTTCGCTCTAATTTAAAATCTGGATTTTTTTTTTTTTTTTTTTTTTTTTTTTTGCTGTACGCGGGCCTCTCACTGCTGTGGCCTCTCCCGTTGCGGAGCACAGGCTCCGGACACACAGGCTCCGCGGCCATGGCTCGCGGGCCCAGCCGCTCCGCGGCATGTGGGATCTTCCGGGATAGGGGCACGAACCCGTGTCCCCTGCATCGGCAGGCGGACTCTCAACCACTGCGCCACCAGGGAAGCCCAAAATCTGGATTTTTGAATGCAGGCATGGCCTTAAGTCTGGGGTTACAGGAGAGAGAGGCAGCGCTCTGCTTGGTAAAGCAATAGCCAAGGAAAGGGAAACCAGCACTCTGACTTCTCTCAGTGATTAGAGGGTGGCTTAGAGGTTATGCCAGAATGGGAAGCTTGAGTGTCATTACAGGGGAAATCCCTAATTTGAAAACTGTGATACCAAGTGCAATAATAAACAAACTACTGAGACCATGCTTCTGCCAACTGGAGGACTTGTACTCCCAGAACTCTGCTCTTTTTTAGGGCACTAATCAGTAGTGAAAAAGGCGATTATAATCGAATGCACCGAAATTTAGAATGCTGGACACCTCATCTCCCAAAATTAGTTTTCTAAGCACCAGGTTTTATTGCTGGGAAATTACTATTGGTACTCAGTATTAAGTACGAAGATGATGATGGGTCTAGATCTAAAACAAAAATTAGAGAGCTTGTAAGTAGAAAAAAGACATTGGTATTCACAATGCATGTTCTAGAGAAACAGTAGTAATGAATGACTTTTCAGGGTGAAAGTAGAAATAGGCAGTGAAAATAGCTACCTTTGTTTAACTCCAAGTGAGTTACTGTCTGTAGAACCCTCCCGAAAGGAAATGTGGGCAGCCAAGCCGGTCTCCGCTGTGATCTTCGGAGATGTCGACACAGGCAACACGCCTGCTAATGAGACCTCAGAAGTGTCTGATCATCTCCTCTAATTGCTCTGAATAATTGGAGAACTGCATGGCCTGGCCTCTCCTTCCCAAAGACGGTCCATTCAAATATGCAAATCTAAAATTATTTGAATACTGCTCTAATTGGAGTCTGGGCTACCCATTATTTGCTGAAGAATAAAACAATACGACTAAAAATACAAACAAACAAACAAACAAACAAAAAACACTGACTATCAAATCCTTCATTCTAAGCTTCACTGAACTCCCCAAATTACCCACAGGCAATCTTGACAGGGAGCACTTTACAAGAGAGTTGATGACCTCTAATTAAGACACAAGGAACTTCTAGTTATGTTAATATTTGAAATTGAAATTGGTTTGACCTATGCAATTCCATAACACGCCACCGAGTTAATCTCGACTGCAGGCACCTTATAGTTGGCTAAATGTCCAATAAATATATTGCAAAGATACACGTTCCAGGTCCCTCCTCACTGCATAGATTACATTATGGAATGGCAAGTCTAGGATCTCATACCTGATAATATGGTTTTCTGTAGAAACTTTACCCAACAAAGGATGTTGAACAGGTGTTACTAGTCCTTTCTCCCATTAGGAGTTGGGGTCCTCTGTGCACACTTCCCTTCAGCCTCTCTTAACTGGAGTCACCTCTCAGTCCCTCTCTGCTCATGCTTTCAACATACTCTTCCCTTTTGAAATGCATCTCATCTTCTCTCCCTTCCCCACCCTACTCTCCATCCTTCACTGTGCTCCAAGACACCTTTCCTTCACTAACCTCCCTGATAGTGACTTTGAGGTTTATATTTACATTTTTAGCCTGTTGCTGTACCCACCTTGGTAACACCCAGACCCATTTTACCATAACTTTCTGCACAAAGTTACAAAACCCTGATTCCCTTTTATTGTCTGTTGATGCCAGCTCTTCACCTATATCCTGTATTCCCCAGTCTCAGAAAAAAAAGTAAAACTATAAACTCTTCTCAGCCATATTTTTATTCTCTCTCTCCCCTTCTTATCCTTACCAAATTCTTAAAAGTGTAGTTGACACCCCCTGCCATCACTTCCTCTTCACCCAAAGGTGCCTTGACCTTTACAATTTGTTCTTCAGCTCTAGACTAGAGATACATTTTCTGTAGAAATTAAATGTTAAGGAACTCCTGCTTTAGAATCATATACCAAGAGCTGGAACCCCAATTCTTCCAAAGACTAATGATGTTGAATCTGTTTAACCTATCTACTTAATTTCTTTTCCTCATCTTAAAATATAGTTATAATAAATACCAATGTTTTATTGACATTTATTACAATAATATGACGAGTTCTTACAATGATTAAGTAACACAGTCCGGAATGCCATAGTGGTCTCATCCTGAGTGATCAGTAGTGCTGGATGTTGTGTGTTTTTATTGTTGTTATCGTGCTGAGGGGCCAAAACCAACAATTATCCTCAATTCTCATCTTCTTTAACTTCTCGGCACCACCTGTTTCAAAATGGTTTAAATTGTTTAAATGTTCTCCTTTCTTCTCTCGCATGGCTCATCTAATGCTGCTCTTATCTCTGATGGCTTCTCTTCTGTCTTCAGGGGCTCCAACTCCTCCCCCATCAGGATGTAGATGGTGTTTCAGAGGCTGTTGTCAGCTGATTCCCATCTTTCCTACACTCTTGTGATTTCCCCATGACCAGGACTCACATCATCCCTGTTTCGTCCATGAGTCACTCCCAGATGTGGAGGCCAGTATCAGCCTTCCCATAAATTATCTGCTGAACAGATCTTGATACACCAGCATATCCCACAAACACATTAAATCTCACACATTAAAAACCAAGCCTCCTTTCCCTCCCATCCCAACATAGCCTATTGCACTCTCCCTTATTTCTGTGAAAACCATTACCTATTCCCAGGCCCCAGGCTATGAAAATGAGAGCCATCTCCAATGCCTTCTTATGTACTCTGAAAGTTAATTTCACCTCTCAGAGAGACACAGGGAACTGTTACCCTGAATCCAAGCAGATGGTTGGAATAAGAAGAAAGGAAATCTCAAAGAAAATGCTATTTTAGAGGCTGTAATGGCTGCAAAAGAATTAAGGGAAACAGAAGTTTCATTTGGCATCTACCATGTTCCAAAGACTATACTAGGTATTTTATATATATATATATATATATATATATATATATATATATATATATGAAAAGATATTATTTCAAGAAGGAAAATAATCTTTTAGAAGTGAAGTTCTGATGATAAACTGGGAATATCCTTGATTAGGAAAAATGAAGAGCAGTGTCTACAAGGATGAGAAGAACAGTCCAAGTGGTCATCCAGTGAGCTGGAGCTACTCCAAGACATGGACAGTGGAAGGAAAGAGGGACTCATGATCAGTAGCACCAGCTTGTAATAAGATTATTGGAAATTCTGAAGTCCAGGAGACTAAGTCTTTTAAAAATTCCCAAGGACAAAAAGGAAGGGGTGGAATTTATTGTTGTACTGCACTGAGAAAGAGGTCAATGTATGTTGCAGACAATGGAAGGAAATTGAAACTACTTCAGTTCCTATTTGGCATCCAGCTCTTCTGTTGAGAATCCACTTTGGCCTGAAAAGATTTTGTTCAGTGTTAAAACTAATGCCTGAGCTAGTAATGGGGATAGTAGACATTTATTGGGTACTTCCTGTGTGACGTATGCATTCTCATTTTATCCTCACAACCACTCTCTAAATTAGAAAGATAGGTTTACAGATGCAGGACCTGACACTACAGGAAGCTCATAGCACTTAGCTAAATAGCTGAGCCAAGATTTCTATACTGCAGACTCTGAACGTCAGTTCACCACTATGTTATGGCACTTCTTGAGTTCGTAATCCTTATGATTCCAATTTTAGGACTGGGACCTTTGGCAGGCATGACCACTTATCATTACCAATCTCTAAGGAACTATAAGAAATGGGGGAGGGGGAACCTGAGACTGATAAAGGATACAAGTCTCCATTTTCAAAAAGGCAGACAAGTTCAATTCCACCAAATGATAATTCTAATATGATTGAAGAATCAATTGTTATGTAGATGGCTGTGAGGACTTAAACAGGGGGCAGCATGGGTTCTTCAAACACAGAGAAGTCAGAACAACTGCCTTTTCATTTTTTCTGCCATACGTTTACAGGATAGGGAATCAGGAGTCTGCGACAGATGCACAGCATCTCAGATTGGAGAGGAACTTCAGGGTTGGTAGGGCAATATTTAAGTTCACATATAACATCCTCACCAAGGGATCCCTTTACCTTTATTTGTCATCCCTAGTGTATGGAACTCACCAACTCATAACGACATCTTTCATCTATGAAGAGTTGAGGCTATTTTGGAAAGCTTAGATAAGTCAGCAAGTGTTTTCTTATGATGAGCTGAAATCTACCATCATGAAGGCTCCCCTCCCTTGGTACCGCTTCAAGCACTTGGAGGAATTCAGCTCAAATCTTGTCCTCTTTTCCACCTGAGAGTGGCTCATATGTGAACACAGACATTAGGCTTCTCACTCACACTTCCTAGCCCTGTTTCTTCAATGAATCTTCCTTGAAGAGGAGTTTTTGTCCTTGACATCAACATTCTCCAACTTGCTACACAGTGCCAAAACCAAGTAGGGAGCCTCTTAGTATTTTAAAGACCTTTTGAAAGTGTGAAATTATTCCATCGTTCAGACAAGACTACAAAATATTATATCTGACATTCAACTGTATCAATTTGTATCGTTCTATCATATTTGCTTCAAATCTTTCAAAATATCATGACAGACACATAAGACCCACATTGATTGTTGTCAGATGCCTCCCTGTTATGAGTTGAATTGTGTCCCCCCCGCAAATTCATATGTTGATGTTCCAATCCCCAGACCTCAGACCTTCTTGGAAATACAGTCATGGCAGATGTAATTAGTTAAGATGAGGTCATACTAGAGTAAGAACTTCTGACCCCCAGAACGGTGAGACAATTCATTTGTGTTGTTTAAGCCTCCCAGTATATGGAACTTAGTTAGGGCAGCCCTAGCAAACTAATACGCTCCTCTAAGATGACCCCTCTCATGGATTATTTACCACTCATAGAGATATATGGTAATATATATCTATAAGTATTTGAAAGTATTGTTTTTCATCTTAACACATTTTATATACATGTTGTAAAATATATTTAAAAAACAGAGAAAATGTGTTGAAGAATATATACATGTTGTTTTTCTAGATTGTTGAGTATTCTATATCCTTTTCATTGCCATGTGAATTTTAAAATCCCCTTGAAAGTTCTATCAAAAGGACTGGTGACATTTTTAATTAGGATTGCATTGAATCTGTAGATCACTTTGGGGAGAAAAGACATTGTAACAAGTCGAGTCATACATCAATCTATTTATTTCACTTAAGTCTTCTTTAACTTCCCTCAGCAACATTTAGAGTATTCAGTATAGGGATCTTCCATGGATCTTTATGTCACTGTAAACGGTATAGGTTAAATTTTATTTTCCACTTATTGTTGTTACTATATAGAAATACAATGGATTTTTTCTTTTTTTCTTTTTTTTTTTTTTTTTTGCGGTACGCAGACATCTCACTGTTGTGGCCTCTCTCATTGCGGAGCACAGGCTCTGGACGTGCAGGCTCAGCGGCCATGGCTCACGGGCCCAGCCGCTCCACGGCATGTGGGATCTTCCCAGACAGGGGCACGAACCCGTGTCCCCTGCATCGGCAGACGGACTCTCAACCACTGCACCACCAGGGAAACCCTACAATGGATATTTTCAGTGTTGACCTTGTAACCCACAACCTTGCTAAATTCATTTTTGGTTCTAGTAGTTAGATTATAGTTTATGTAGGATCTTTTACTACACAATCACATTATCTGTGACTACAGCCTAACATTTTCTTTTCTAGCTCTACGTCTTAAGCTAGAAAGTTGATTCAGGACAAAGTTGATTTGAAATGGTAAGAGTGAACATAATTTCCTCTTTTTAGTCTTAACAGGAAAAGCATTTATTCTTTACCAATAAGTATTATGTGGGTTATAGATTTTTGTAGATGCCCTTTATCAGTCTGAGAAAATTTTGTTTTATTCTTACTTACCAAATGTTTTTGCTTCACCTATTGAGATGAAAAATTGAATTTTGTCCTTCATTCTCTGAATTTCTATTTCCTCTGGGGTACATTTTGATAATTTGTATTTTTTTAAGAATTTTTAAATTTTCCCCTAATTTGCTTAATTTATTGGTATAAAAATTGTTCCTAGTATTTCCTTATTTTTCTTTCTAATGTCCAAAAAATCTATAGTGTTGTTTCCTCTTTTATTCTGTATATAGTAATTTCATTTCTTTGTTTTCTTGATATTTCTGTTTAAGGGTTTATCAATTTTATTAATATTTTCAAAGAAATATAAATTATATTTATTCTCTCTATTTTTATAAATTTTGTATTTTATTTATGTCTATTCTTATCTTTATTATTTCTTTCTCCTACTTCATTTGATTTCAATTTGCTCTTCTTTTTCTAGTTTCTTATGATAGAGGCTTATATCATTAATTTTAAGCCTTTTTTTTCTTTCCTAATACAAGTATTTAAAGCCATAAATTTCCCCCTAAGCACTACTTTAGCTGTATCCATACATTTTGATGTGTTGTGTTTTCAATATCATTTAGTTCAAAATAGGTTTCAAATTCCCAAATTTGACCCATGAGTAATTTATTAGTGTGTAATTTAATTTCCAAATATGTGGAGATTTTTCAGATATATTTTTAGGTTAATGATATCTAATTTAATTCTAATGTTATCAGAGAGCATACTCCATATAATTTCAATTCTTCGAAATATATTGAGACTTAGCTTATGACCCAGAATTTGGTCTATCTTGTTCCTATAAAAGAATATGTTTCTGTGGTTGTTGGTTGGTCATTCTGTAAATGTAAATTGTGTAAATTTGGTTAATAGTGTGGTTCAAATCTTTTGCAAACTTACTGATTTTCATGTAGTTTCATAAGTTTCTGAGAGAGTGGCGCTAAGATCTCCAACTATAAATGTGGCTTTATTTCTCCTTTTATTTCTAAAAGTTTGCTTCATGCATTTTGATGTTTTGTCATTAAGCATATATACATTTAGGATTATTATGTCTTCTTGACAATTTCATCATTGTAAAATATTCTCTATACCTCTGGTTATGTTATGTTAAAACTATTTGGTTGATATTAATACAGCCACTTCTGTTTTCTTGTGACTAATATTTGTATGTTTTAGCTTGTCAACCCTGTTTGTTTTAACCTATCTATGTCTTTATGTTTAAAGCACATCTCTTGCAAATAACATACAGTTGAGTTTCGTGGTTTTTAATAGAGGAATCTTATCATCTTTGCCATTTAATTAGCATGTATAATCCATTTATATTTAATATAATGATTGAGTGGTTGGGTTCAAGTCTACCATCTTGCTATTTGTTTTCTTTTGTCCCAGAAGTTCATTGTTCCTTTTCTTCTTTCTTTCACACCTCGCTTTGGATTTTAATATTCCATCTTATCATCTCCATTGGATCTTTAGAACACATTTTAATTTTTTTCAGTAGTTACTCTAGGGATTACTATATACATCCTTAACACAAGACAGTCTATCTTGAATTAATATTTTAAAATCTTACATATAACATGAGAAACTCACAAAAGTATAATTCCATTTACCTTATCTCATCCTCTGTGTTACTGTTGTCATGCATTTTTTCTACTTATGTTACAAATCCCATGATATATTTTTTATTATTTTTGCTTAAAGAGAAAATTAAGAACTCAGAAAAGAAAGTCTTTTACGTTTTCTCACATATTTACCAGTTATGGCATTCTTCATTCCTTCCTGAATATCTGGGTTGCCATCTGGTAACATTTTTCTTCAGACTAAATAATTTCCTTTAACATTATTTATAGTGTTGTTCTACTGGTGATACATTCTCTCAGTTTTTGGTTACCTGAAAAATGTCTTTACCAGGTTTGCACTTTCAAAGGATATTCTGATGGACATAGAATCCTAGGTTGAATTTTTTGTTGTTGTTCTGACAGTGTAAAGATATTATTCTATTGTCTTCAAGTCTGTATTATTTTTGATAAGAGGTCTAAAGTAATTCCTATCAGTCCTTCTATGTATCTAATTTGTCTTCTTTCCTCTGGTTGCTTTAAATTTTCTCTTTGTTTTTTGTTTTAGCAACTTGACTATGATGTTTCTAAGAGTGATTTTTCTTTGTATTTTTTTCTGTTTGAATTTACTGAGCTTTGTTAATCTACAGGTTGCCATTTTTCATCAAATATGGAAAGAATTCGATCTCTCATTCTTTCTTTCCGCCTTTGTTTTTTTCCTTTTTTACTTATTTTTTCTTTCTTTCTTTCCTATGTCATTTTTTCTTTTTTCTTTCTTTCTTCCTTCCTTCCTCCCATGCTTCCTCCCTCCCTCCCTTCCTTCCCTGTTTTTCTTTCTTCCCTTCCTGCCCCAATCTCTCTCCTCATTTTCTGGAATTCCAATTACAGAATATTATACCACTTGATGTTTTACAACAGGTCACTGACGCTCCCTTCATTTTTTCACAGTTAAAAAAAAATTTTCGCAGTTGGGTAGTTTCCACGGACTTCTGTGTGAATTCACTCTTTTTTTCTGCTGCATTCTCCTATCTATTGTTAAGCCTATCCAGGGAAAGTTTTTTCTGATATTTTATTTTTTAGTTATAGAAATTTAATTTTGTTCTTTTTGACTATTTTCATTTCTCTGCTGATAGTACTTATTTGTTCATTCATTATGTCCATATAATGAACACATTTAGAATAACAGTTTTAAAGTCCATGACTGCTAATTCCAATATGTGTTCCATCTTTAGACATGTCTCTTCTGATTATTTCTCCTGATTACTTATTTACTTATATTTTTGCATTTGCATACCTAGTAAATTTTTATTGTGTTGTGTGCATTGTAAGTCCAAGATTGTTAAGATCTGTTTTTATTTGTTTGTTTTTTAGCCTTCCTTTAGAGAATACTGAGTTGTTTGCTTGCAGGCCTTTAATTTACGACTGATCAACTTGATTCTGGTGATACTTTTAGGTTTTGTCAAGAGTATCCTATAGTAGCTCTCTGTGACTAGAATAACTCAACTTTCTAAGGTGTGATTGTTTGGGGGTCTAAATTGAATGTTTAGGGTTTTCTACAATGTTTGTTAGAACTTCAACCTTGGTTCATTAAAACTCCAACACCTCTCAGTAGTATGTGTCCTCTGGAATCTCATTTATGTCATAGTCTCCCAATAACTATACTCTGCCAGGCCACATGGAAGCTTGGCTTGCCCGTATACAGCTTAGTACTCAACCAAAGACTCAAAGTAACCCCTATACTGATATCTGGAACTTGTTCTCTGTGCAGTTTCCTTCTCTTTAGTGCTCTGATCAGCAAATTCAGTTGCTTCAACAGCCCCAGACTCCAATCTCTATTACCTCTGCCCAGTGTTTGGCTCCACTTTCCTATGTCATAGTTTGGAAAGTGTTCTCAGGCAGAAGGCTGGAGCGAATATGGGATCAGTTTGTACACTTCTTTCTTTCAAAGAGCACAGTCTTTCATTACCTGTAGAGTTCAATTACTGCAAATAGTTACCTCCTTTATTGTTCTGTTTGATTGATGGGATACTATTCCAAAACCCATTAATTCATCATGCTTACAACTGAAAATTGTTTTCAACATTTTCTTCATAATCTGTAGGAACTGCATAAGGCTTATCAGAATTCTGGAGGCATGAGTACAAGGAAATGAGGCTAAGGCAACACACTGCCTGGCTGGTAGGTTCAAATAACTGAATAACCATGTGACTTTGAACAAAATAAAAGCTCCCTAATCTAAAATTCCTTTGCCTTGAGTTAGAAAAAATGGTACATATCAGAGCAAGGGGTTCATAAATTAGAATCTCTAATATATGGAAAACCCTTAGCACAGTGCTTGACAAATAATAAATGTACAAAAAAGTTTGTTAATGTTATAAGTATTATTTTATCACTGTATTTATTATTACTACTGTTTCCCAGGAAAGACCTCAATAATCATAAATGATTGGTAAAATCTATCAAGGTAGGAAAAAAAAACGTGTTCTACAGTATAATAGAAGTAAGACTAAAGAGAGAGGTGATATATCAAAGATACACCTAAAAATATTTTTGGCTCTTATGAAAATTTAAATTTATTATGTACTAACAGAGTGGCATAGCTAAAACAATACATTATATCTGTATATATTCTATCTCATTATGACCTTAACTGTGGTGGTTTTTGTATTTGTTCCTCTGAAGATAATATGATCCTTAGGCTCTAGGATACCAGTGTATATAGCAAATGTTTAACAAATAGTCATACAATAAATAAATGAATAAAAATAAATGTAATTTTGGTTTATTATTTCTAAAAGCTTTTCAGTTTTAATTATGATCCAACTTAATTAGCATTTTGAGGTTTGCTCTTCCTTTGCTTAACTCAGTTCTGTTCCATTTCTCCTGGTGGAGGTTGGGATAAAAATGTAAGGTCAATAGTCATAGACTTCCCCAGTCTAGAGACATAAAGGGGCCAGTAAAAACAATACAAACACAGCCTAAATCAATTGAAATGGAGAAATCACTAAAACCCAAATCACTTCTTCCAATGCATACCCTTTAGTCTGTAGGTTTCTGGGGAGTCTCATGTAAGCTCATTAACAACCAAGACTATACTTTCCTCCTTCCTTGCAACAATGTTCTTCTTGTTACTTCTTAGCTTTGTGGTATTTCTGTGGCTATCTGAAATGCTTTACTATCAACAGTGCTACCCTTCCATTCTGCTTCAAAAACCACCATACCGAGCTGGGAAATCTGCCCTCATCTCCATCTCTGTTATTCTGGGCTAATGATAGTAAGAGAGGTTTGTATTAGTACATCTGTATTAGTATGTATGCACTGATACATAACAAATCACCCCAAAACTTAGAAACTTAAAGCAACAGTTATTTTTCTCCCACATCCTGCAGGTCCAGACTCAACTGGTAAAAGATCAACTTCCAAGTTCACTTGCATGACTATTGGCAGGATTCGATTCCTCTTGGGCTCTTCGACTGAGGGCTTCAGTTTCTTTCAGGCTGTTGGATAAAGACCATCCTCGGCTCTTTGCCACATTGGCCTCTGCAAAGGGCAGCTCTCAGTGTGACAGCTTGCTTCTTTAGGGTGAGCAAATAAGAAGAACCAAAGAGCGAAAGAGCAAGTCAATCTGCTCCAACCTAATCTCAGAAGTGACCTCCCATCACTTTTGTCCCAGTCTATTCATTAGAAGCAAGTCATCAAGTCCAGTACACATTCACAGGGAGGTGATTACCTAAGGGCACAGATACCAGGATGTGGGGATCAGTGAGAGCCATTTTAGAAGCCTCCTTTCACACTGTCCTTAGGCTAACTGCCTTCAGTCCCTCTATTCATATGGCTGTGTGACTTGCTTCTTTTTGTCTGATTTCTCTTGAGTTTGTAGCTTAGGTACTTTCCAAGGATATTTGCTAAAATAAGTCCTGGTGTTACACTTCATGTAAAACACAGACAAACTGGAGGTCATTCAAGGGAAAACCACCATGATGGCAAGGAAACTTGTAGCTGTGTGGCAGTGTGAAAGGCTGGACTAGGAGCTAGCAAAGAGAAGGTTTACCGTGAAGGAACAGGATCGTTATCTTCAAATATTTAAAGAGCTACCATGTGGATTTAGTTAGCACCATCCCAGAGGGCAGAAACGGAACGCAGGGATGTGAAATGAGGAAGATTTTGGCTTACTCCAAGACAAAGGGTTTATATTGTCCAAAGATGATGACAGATGCATTGAGAGGTGGTGAGACTGCCCTTAGGGCAACAGATCCTGGTGCCCCACCTGTCACCTTGATTCCAGGTAGATTCAGGGGCAGCACATGGCTGGGCAGTGTGACCTATAAGGTCACTTTTTTTTTTTTTTTTTTTTTTTTTTTTTTTGCGGTATGCGGGCCTCTCACTGTTGTGGCCTCTCCCGTTGCGGAGCACAGGCTCCGGATGCGCAGGCCCAGCGGCCATGGCTCACGGGCCCAGCCGCTCCGCGGCATATGGGATCCTCCCAGACCGGGGCACGAACCCGTATCCCCTGCATCGGCAGGCGGACTCTCAACCACTGCGCCACCAGGGAGGCCCCTAAGGTCACTTTTAATGTAGTTCTGTGATCCAGTCAATTCTAAGCCAATTGCAAATCAATACTGCTCTCATCATAACTCCAGTTTTTACCCCCTTTCTACTGCTAACAAGGTCAAACCAATATTTCCCGTTTTCCTAAATGTTACAAAGGCCTCCCTCCAGTCTTCCAAACATGAATTGATCAGATTAAGTCTCCAGGGTCATATTCTACTCATCACTTTCCTCTTTAGCCAGCATTTCTTTTTTTTTCTTTTTTTTTTTTTTTTTTGTGCTATGCAGGCCTCTCATTGGTGTGGCCTCTCCCATTGAGGAGCACAGGCTCCGGATGTGCAGGCTCAGCGGGCATGGCTCACATACCCAGCTGCTCCATGGCATGTGGGATCCTCCCAGACCAGGGCACGAACCCATGTCCCATGCATCGGCAGGCAGACTCTCAATCACTGAGCCACCAGGGAAGCCCATAGCCAGCATTTCTTAATGATCCCCATTATCTATGGGATAAAACCCAGACCTCTTAGCCATACAAAACCAAACCCCAGCCTCCATTCCCTAGCCTCTCCCTACTCTTCTCCATAAGTCTATCATTCTTAGTTAAGGCTGTACAACAAATTACCATATACTGGGTGGCCTAGACAAACAAACACTTATTTCTCACAGTTCTGGAGGCTGGGAAGTCCAAGAGCAAGGTGCTAGCAGATTCAGTGTCTGGTGACACTGGTTTGCAGATGGCTATCTTCTCATTGTATCCTTACATGGCGAAAGGCAAAAAGAGTGAGCTCTCTGATTTCTCTTCTTATAAGAGCACTAATCCTGTCCATGACGGCTCCACCCTCATGACTTAATTACCTCCAAAAGACCTCACTCTCCTAAAACCATCACAGTGGGGGTTAGGATTTCAAGATATGCATTTGGGGAGGACACAAACATTCAGTCCATAACACATGGTATTAGACTAGTTACCTCATCATTCTTCGAATAAGGCAGGCATTTTACCACCACCAGGTCACTTCTCTGGCAAAGAATGCAAAGATGAGTGATTTTGGCTCTGCCATCAAGGGGCTTGCCATTTATCAAGTGGAATAAGACACAAAAACAGAAAACTAAAACATATAAAGTTGTGTCCTGGGAGTTGCAAACATCATGGGGACTCCTATCTCAGGAAATCAAGAAAAATTTTCTTGGAGAATTTGCGGAATTTGAATGGTTGAGATGGAACCAGGATCCCATCACAGTTTTTGGCTGCAAGAAACAGATATTTTCTCCAACAATTCTAAAGGAAATAGGGAGAATGTGGGTTCTTTGAGTCATAAATATTAAGAGGGCCTTGCAGGGTTGAGTGATCTCAGCCATTTCTATTCTTGAGTAGTTTAAGAAATGAAATATTAAAACATGTGTTATATAGAATTGTGTTATATAGTTGATCTTTGAACAACATGGATTCAAACTTATCCACTTATGTGTGGATTTTTTTCAATAAATATACTGGAAAAAATTTTGGAGGCTTGCAATAAGTTGAAAAAACTCACAGATAAACTGTATAGCCTAGAGATATTGAAAAAATGAAGAAAATGTAAGGTATGTCATGAATGCGTAAAATATATTTAGATGCTAGTCTATCCTTACGTAGGCATAAGGTGAGTGATATTTAATATGAAATTAACAATGTGTTAGTTTTCTTACTGTGTTATAATTTTGCTTTCAAAGAATTACATTACTGCACAGTATGTGTCTTTTGTAATTGGAGAAACTGTGGATTTTTAAAATCATCAGAGGTAAGTGGATTTTTTAAAATGTAACAATGTTTCCAATACTATATTGTGAATATGACTGCAATAGTGTATGCCATAAAAATTTTATAACGATTCATTCCTTAAGGTATAGGTGAAAGTACCATGAAACAATTGTATGAATTACACTAAGCTACAATAAAGCAATCATACTGCTACATCTTTATTATCAATGCATGAATCATTATATCTGTAAATAAATATGAATTTCTTTTTCATTTTTTATGTCTAGTGTTAGTAATACATATGACATCTACAACGTTTTGTACATATAAGACAATATTGATGTAGGTACTGACAGACGGACAATTCATCTTGTAAACAATGTAAACCTATGGTATCGATAAATACAGTACAGTACTATAAATATAGTTTCTCTTCCTTATGATTTTCTTAATAACATTTTCTTTTCTCTAGCTTACTTTGTTGTAAGAATTCAATTTATTTTTTTTGAGAGTTACATTTTATTCAGCGGGAATTTTTAGGACTTCAAGCCTGGGAGACAGCATCTAAAATAACCCTGAGAAAACTGCTCCAAGGAGGTGATGGACGAAACCAGGATATACAGGAGTTTTGGAACAAAGGGCAGGTAATAGGAATAAAAGATTACTGTTAGTAAAAGAAAACCAGATATCTCAAGTTAAGGAACTTACTGCTTTTCTTTTTTTTTCTTTTTTTTTATTAGTTTCTGCTTTATAACAAAGTGAATCAGTCATACATATACATCTGTTCCCACATCCCTTCCCTCTTGCGTCTCCCTCCCTCCCACCCTCCCTATCCCACCCCTCCAGGCGGTCACAAAGCACCGAGCTGATCTCCCTGTGCTATGCGGCTGCTTCCCACTATCTATCTACCTTATGTTTGGTACTGTATATATGTCCATGCCTCTCTTTCGCTTTGTCACAGCTTACCCTTCCCCCTCCCCATATCCTCAAGTCCATTCTCAAGTAAGTCTGTGTCTTTATTCCCGTTTTACCCCTAGGTTCTTCATGACATTTTTTTAAAAATTCCATATATATGTGTTAGCATACGGTATTTGTCTTTCTCTTTCTGACTTACTTCACTCTGTATGACAGACTCTAGGTCTATCCACCTCATTAATCATTAGAGAAATGCAAATCAAAACTACAATGAGATATCATCTCACACCAGTCAGAATGGCCATCATCAAAAAATCTAGAAACAATAAATGCTGGAGAGGGTGTGGAGAAAAGGGAACACTCTTGCACTGCTGGTGGGAATGTGAATTGGTACAGCCACTATGGAGAACAGTATGGAGGTTCCTTAAAAAACTAAAAATAGAACTACCATATGACCCAGCAATCCCACTGCTTTTCTTTATATGGGAAGATGCAAGGCTCTGGGCGGCTCACTGAAATCATTCCTTTGATATGCACCTCAGCTATCTGGGGCCAGTATCCTGTGTTTCACATCCTGAGTTTCCTCCGGGCTCACCTAGAGAGTGGCTGCAATCTGATGGCTGCTAGATAGCCAGTATTCTTTTCCTTCCTGAGTTCCCTCAAGGCTCACCAGCTCACTGTCCAGTGGTGACTGCAATTGCTGATGACTGATAAGGCAAGCAGTATTCCATTTATCAGTTCCTCCTCTTGGTCCGAAATTCGACCAATATTTGGGAGATATTTATAATATGTATATAATATATAAAATATGCTAATTGACTATTTATGTTATCAGTAAGGCTTCCAGTCAACAGTAGACTATTAGTGGTTAATTTTGGGGGGTGTCAAAAGTTATATGTGGATTTTTGACTGCATGGGAGGGTGGTCCCTACCTCTAACCCCCGTGTTGTTCAAGAGTCAAATTTATTTTTAAATTTTATGTTAAGGCTTCCCTGGTGGTGCAGTGGTTGAAAGTCCGCCTGCCGATGCAGGGGACACAGGTTCGTGCCCCGGTCCAGGACGATCCCGCATGCCGTGGAGCGGCTGGGCCCGTGAGCCATGGCCACTGAGCCTGCACGTCCGGAGCCTGTGTTCCGCAAAGGGAGAGGCCACAACAGTGAGAGGCCCGCGTACCACCAAAAAACAAATAAAAATTTATGTTAAGTAAGTTAAGGTTTTTCATATATGAACACAAATATATCATCAATTAGGGATACTGTCAAAGTTCTAGTGTTGAACTGCTTTATGAATATGATGTCCCTTCTCCTCTCCATCGCCAACCAGAAGTATTGGTCACTAAGAACTGAGAACAGACATTGGATAACAGTGTCCTAGGAAGATCCTAGGATCCTAGATTTTCTGGAATACTATGGTGTATATTAATTATCTTATCTCATACTAAAATCAGAGAAGATGGTGCCTTGGCAGAGGAGAAAGAGCACCAGATGTGGAACTCTGGCTGGAGAGCACTGGTGCTATGACTCTAGCCAGACAACAGATGACTTTGGCTTCCAGCTCAATTTTTTTGCATTGAAAAAAGTGGCTAAGATTTTCTTTAAGGTTCCTTAAGTTCTAACATTCAAAATTGTGTCAACTTTTCACGTATAACTAAATACATGTAAAGACTCCATTCATCATAATAATTAAAGATACATCAATTTAAAATATTTTTCAAAATATTTTAGCCAGTATTTTCTTGCAAAATCGCAGAGTAACTAACAAAGAGTAAGAATATATAGATTGGGCTTCCCTGGTGGCGCAGTGGTTGAGAGTCCACCTGCCGATGCAGGGGACACGGGTTCGTGTCCCGGTCTGGGAAGATCCCACATGCCGCGGAGTGGCTGGGCCCGTGAGCCATGGCCGCTGAGCCTGCGCGTCCAGAGCCTGTGCTCCACAACAGGAGAGACCACAACAGTGAGAGGCCCGCATCCGCAAAAAAAATACATATATAGATATAGATATACCTATAGCTATAGATATAGATATAGATAATATATAGATATACTTTAGCAGCTTCCTAATTATCTTAAAATCATTCTCAACCATTGGAAGCATTCATTTAAAGACCAAATAGATTTGCACATGGAACCAGTTTCTTTGGCATAGTAGAGTCTATGAAACACAGGTTTCCATCCAGTGTGGTCACTTAACTTTGGTAACTTCAAATCAAATTTCATTGAAATCCAGTGAAAAAAATCTCATTTGGCACATTTTTACTTGGTGTCAAGAAGGTGGGTTAAAGTATAGACAACATTTCATAGTGTGTGATTTTTGTCAAAGTTTGTCAACACTTTCTAAAGATGTTGTGAGCAGACAGAAAAAGGAAGATGTCATGTAACAAGTGGCAGAAGAACTCTGCGCTGATCAGTCAATGTTTATTACCTTTTGAGTTTAAATTCTGTGCTCAAAACTTTTTAGTCCTTCCACACGACATTCAGGTTTTTTCCTTCCTTCCTGCTAGAGAAGCGTTTGGAATATGGACGGATTCACTTTTGAAATTTGAAAGTATCAAACTATATTAGTCAAAGTGTAGGCAGTTTCAAAGATCCAAGATGAATAAGTCCTTGAGATCTGCTTTATAGCATAGAGCCCATTGTTAACACTGTTTTGTATACTCAGTAACTTGCTAAGTGGGTAGATCTTATGTTAAGTGTTCTTATTAGAAAAATAATAATGATGATAAATAAAGAGGATGGTAGAAAACTTTTGGAGGTGATGGATATGTTTATGGCATAGAACGTGGTGATATTTTCACGGGTGTATACTTATCACCAAAGTTGTCAAGTTGTATACATTAAATATGTACAGTTTTAGTATGTCAATCACACTTCAATAAAGTGGTTTTAAAATATAAATCTTCTCAGTGACATCTTCCAATTTACATGATTTTAGAATAATTATGATTCAAAATATAAAAGCCTATGTAAGATGATCTTACTTATCACCTAATACAGGGAACACTAAACATAAAACAAATACTAAACAAATGCATATACAATTGACCTTTTACTCTTCTTTTAGTTTCAAACCTTAGTTCCTGGAAAAGACATAAACTCAATAAGGAAAATCACAGATTTGTTTTACTTGTATTTTGCATGCTGTGCAGAAATTGACCTTCACAATAAGAAAATATTTACCAGATTTAATTCACTTAAGAGCATAGATCCATGGTTTGTTAAGTACCCTACCACATTATTTTCAGAATACAGACTGTGAACATACACTGGAAAAACATCCAAGCATTTAAACATACAGTAATTTATGTTGATTGCTATTGCCAGCTATTACTGCTCAATGTTCAACATTACATCCTGTGTTGAGGTGGGCAAGGTAATGAAGCATTAAGTCTGGCCTGGGCTGAGAACAGCCCCGTCTCGGCTCCATGCCCATGAATGAACATAAGTCAGGGTACAGCCAAGCCAGCACAGTGTCTGGCATTTCTTCCTGGCGGTCGCCATGGCCGATTTTTTTTTTTTAATACGATGAACGTGTACATGCTCCAATAACTGTGCTTAATTCTGCCTTACAGATACAAGACAGATCTTTGGCTTGTCTATGGCTGAGCTCTCCCTTTAAACTTTCTGGTATGTTTTAGATCAAATACTTAGACATAATCTGAGACACATCTTTCAACAGGACCTATCTAACTATCAGTGGTTCAGATATAATGAACCTCCCTCTCCCACAGATACTCAAGGGAGCTTCAGCTCTCACTAGCACATATACTGGCCTGATGGGACATGTTTTAAATTACACAAGATAAGCGACCTCCATATATCAGAGAGTCGTCCTGAGGGTCTCTCCTGATTCTTAAATACCACAGAATTTACTAAACTCATAGCCTTCTGGAGAGGTTTCAATAACTGACTTACTTTTTTCATGGTTATTTCACCAAAATACTAATGTTTAGGTTGTGACTTTGTCTCGTTAGGTGGATATATGTAAGTATCCTCTCAATTGTAGCAAAAGATCAAGTTCAAGGATAAAGTTGATTAGCTTTCAGCATATTCCTAAATGTGTAGGCATTTGCATTTTTTTTTGTAAAGAAAAGCTTCCTATTGAAGAGGAAAGCCATAGCAGCCTGATAGGCAGGAGAATAGAATAATTGTCTTGGGAATCAAGGGACCAAGAAGCATTCATTTCTTCTTTCTCCTCCAGACATGGCTACAAAAAAAATTATAGCATAAGTAAAATTGATATTCAGTGGCTTCTGTCTCCTTCTATGCCCTTCCTCATGCTTTGTTTCACCTTTCCCTATTACTCCTTCTCTCCTCCCTTCAAGAAACCTCTGTATTGTCATGCTCCCTTTTCTTTTATTAAAACCAATCTTAGACAAGGATGCTATATCAGTCATTCACACCTTAGTATAAACTGAAGTAAATGTCTTATCTTGATAATGTGGTGTGCATCATCTTTCTCTCCTATATGCAATTTCTGCTGTCTGAGTAGAAAGAGTTACTGAGATAAAGTTGAGTTCCCCAGCATCCCTGAACTTAAAAACTCACTCTACTAACACAAAAAAACCATCTCTGGACCACCCCAATCATCTATTCCTCTATTCAATCTTTTGGCTAACAGTTATGATGCAGTGAATTCTGGGACAAGACACTTGTGCATTATGGAGATGGTATATGCTACAGGGATTCAGAGGAGAAAGATGTCCTTCCTGGGTGAAAAAATCCTGGAAGCCTTCATGGAGGAAGCAGGATTAGTGCTGAGCCTTGAAATATGCATCCTAGGATCTGTTTCTGCTGCTCTGAAATATTTATGGTGAAACTTAACTAGAACAATGTGCATGGAAGAATAGAGCCAAGATACTCCATGATTGACCAGTGGAGTCTGGAATTTGTGGAAAAGATGGAAAAAGAGGTAAGTACTGGCCTTACCCTGTGTCATCTCAGTGGCCACCTCTAAAATATTCACTGAGTTCAGGCTTTTCCTCCTATGGTCAGAATGTCCAGCAATCATTGTCTCCTTTGGGGACTGCCTCCAAGGAATTAGGACAGGCAGTCTAGTCCTCTCTCATCTGTGCATATCCCTAGACTCGATCCTATAGCTGATGGACAGACAGTAGCCTGAGAGGTGCTAAGAGATGGGAAAAGTCAATCACCAAGGGGACAGATCATGGCAACGTGGAAACCAGGGAATACAAGGTATACTCTGTTATTTATCTGTAAGTTTTTATTAAGTGCCTCTTCTATGCTGTACGCTGGGGCTCTAGCAACTGTTATGGGTTGAATTCTGTCCACCTAAAATTCATTTGTTAAAGTCCTAACACCCAGGACCTCACAATGTGACCTTATTTGAAAATAGGGCCATTGCAGATGTAATTAGTTAAGACAAGGTCTTAGGGTGACCCCTAATCCAATATGACTGGTGTCTTTATAAAAAGAGAAAATCTGGATGCAGATATGCACGTAGGAAGAACACTGTGTGAAGATGACAGCAGAGATCTGGGCCAAGGAATGCCAAAAAACTGGCAGCACATCACCAGGAACCAGGAGAGAGCCATGGAAGAGACGCTCCCTCACAGCCTCAGAAGGAACCAAAACTGCTCACACCTTGATCTTGGACTTTTAGCCTTCAGACCATCAATTCTGTTGTTGAAAGCTACTCAGTCTGTGGTACTTCACTAGAGCAGCCCTAGCAAAGGAATCCAGCATCAAATAAGGCACATTCTCTCTCCTCAGGCACCTACAGAGAGTCATGAGGAATCTGATCCAGGCCTGGAGGAGGTACCTGCAGGGCATTGCTGGGACTGCACAGGAGCGGGGAGGGGAGAGTCCGAGGGCTGTGTTGGGAAGCTATCATGGGAAGAGCACTGCATGAGGAGTCAGGAGGGCTGAGTCTGGTTCCAGCTTTGCCACTGTCTGGGTGACCTTGGGAAGTCACTTTACTTCCTAGAATCACAGCTTTCTAAACTAGTTTATAAAAGGTTTGAAGAAGGTCATCTTCAAGTCCCTCTAGCTCTCCTATTTGCTTGGCTGTACACCTATTCCAGGGACATTTCCAAAGCTGGAGAGGCTCCAGTGGAAGGGGGAGTTCCCCAGATATCCTCCAAATCCTTTTGAAAGTTCACAGAAGGCTGGCTTTCCCCATATCTAGGATCTGAGCATTTCATTGCCTATTGGCTTCATTCTTTTATTCCATTGTTGCCTGTGGCTGTGCACGAGAGAATGAAATTGTTCACTCTTTTTGGGCGGAGGCCCGGAGGTGAATTTCTCTTTCAACAGCCGGCCACACATCAACCCCTGTAGTAGGTGTGTTAGAAAGGTCTCTGTCTGTTAATGATTATTTTCAAGAGATGACTTCAGAGTATCACCTGGCTGGTATTCCTGAGACTTTTTGTATTACTAAGGACCACCCTTGAAAATTACACCTTCCTCCCACCTCATCCCCCAGCATTCCTGCACTGCCTTACCCAGAACGCTTTTCGTCCTATAGCATTTATCATAGTCTGGTGCGTTATACACCTTATATATGTATGATGCTTCCTTTCTGTTTCCCCTGATAATAATGTCAGCTCCACAAAGGCAGGACTTTTAGCTTAGATCTCTGATGCATCTTCAGTGCCTGAAACAATGTCTGACATTCTGTAGGCATTCATTCAATGATTTTTTTTTATATAAATGACTAAAGGGATCTCCTGAAGAGACATCTAGAACTGGCAGCAGTCACAGCCTTCAGGCACATGGGAAATGCTTAGTGGGTGTTTGTTGAGGGAATACATGACTGTCCATCACATCACAGATTCATGGCTCTTTACTGAGGGCCCCAATGTACAGCCATAGATTAAATGATCCAGAAAGTGAAAGGACTTGATCAAGTTCGCATGAATTAGAAGTGGGGACTTACAGTCCCTTCCCAGTATCCAACCTGCTCAACCTTAAAAAGCAGAACATCAGAAATACCTTGGTAGAAATTAAGCAGAGAAAGAACAATTGTAGAACATTTGGGCTGAGGGCTCTTGGCCCTGTTAGAGCATGGTAGCAGAATTCTAAGGTGGTCCCAAAATGCTCTCACTTGGGGTACACACACCCTGTATAATCTCTTCCTCTGAATGGGGGCAGAAATATGATATCAGTCCCCAGGATCATGTTCCTTTATGTAACAAAGGGAAATTGTCTGGGGTGGGCCTGGCCTCATCAGGGGAGGCTTTTGAAAGTGAGTTTCTCTGGCTGGTCCCTGAGGAAGAAGTCAGAGGTATGCTCCTGCTGGACTGGAAGAGGAAGCAACCACCATGCTGTGAACCCCTGATAAGACCTCATGGTAAGAAACAGTTGAAAGCAGTCCTAAGTCAACATGTAGCAAGGAAATGAGGACTTCAGTCCTACAACTACAAGGATATGAGTTCCACTTGGAAGAAGGCCCTGAGCCTTCTGGATGAAGATCACTGAGCATCCAACATCTTTACTTCAGCCTGTGAAACCCCGAGGAGATAACCCCCTTACACCAGGCCTGGATTTCTTACCTACAGAAACTGTGAGATCATAAATTTCGTTATATCACTCAGTTTGTGATAATTAATTATGTGGCAAACTAATGCATATGGTTAGCTAGCTGAGTTCAGTTTTTAATGGTTAAAATGATGAATAAACACAGGTTACTAGTTACTGTTTAATGGATACAGAGTGTTTGTTGGGTATGATGAAAATATTTTGAGTATAGATAGTGGTGATGGTTACACAGCATTGTAAATGTATTTATGTATGGTTACAAATGGTTAAAATGGTAATATTATGTTATGTATATTTTATCACAATTTTTCAAAAGGAAAAACAAAAGATGAATAAATAAAATAAAAAGAATATTGGATCACTTTCTTTCTTTGGTGATGGCCAAGGACATTCTTTCAGAACCTTAACCTCAGCCCTAGTCAAAATTAATTCTACTTAATGCAAAATATTCTTCTATATGCGAATAAATTCTATTTTTTTCAAAAATATTTTTCAATACTCAAAATAAATTCTCTGTTAAATAAATTTTGAGTCTTGCTAACTTATGGAGTAGGGGGCGTTTGAGAAATCAGTATAAATCAGTAAGGGTGAAAAACAACCCGAATTCCATTAATCATCTTCAACTTTGAAAGATAGAAAGGGAAGAGTTACAAATGCTGAAACGACAAAAGTGGGTGATAAAAGGCGAGCCAGGGGCTTCCCTGGTGGCGCAGTGGTTGAGAGTCCGCCTGCCGATGCAGGGGACACGGGTTCGTGCCCCGGTCCAGGAGGATCCCACATGCCGCGGACTGGCTGGGCCTGTGAGCCATGGCCACTGAGCCTGCGCGTCCGGAGCCTGTGCTCCGCAACGGGAGAGGCCACAGCAGTGAGAGGCCCGCGTACGACAAAAAAGCGAGCCAGAGAAACTTCCAGCATTCTCTTGAAACCCCCTGGCTCTTGGAGCAGACCCAAATAGGACAAACAGACAACCATGGTAGGTGGAGATCAGGACCCAGATGGGATGCAGAGAACACCAGCTTAACTAAGGACAGGAGAGGGGAAAGCCAAGTGAAGAGAAGGAAGCTTTTGTCCAAGGTCAATACCTGGGCCTGACGCAGCTGTGAAGACCCAGATGACGCCAGTGGAGGGAGGCTTGGGAATAAACTAACCTGGGGCTAGGACAGCTGGGATGCTCAGGACCAAACAGTGAGGATCTTCTCCATTGTGCCTTTTTAGAGGGAGAGGGTTCTCGAGAATCCAACTTTCCAACTTGGTTCCCCTGGGCATCGTAGAGCTTGGTGAAACACAGCATCTTTTCATGACCTGTTCCTGTCAACTGGGTTATCTTGGTATAGGCCTGTGGTCTAATGAGAACTTGAACTGAACTTACTCTTGGAAGGTGTACATCCTCCCTTTGGTGGCTCTTGCTAAGTTTCATCATCTCCCATCCCTCCAACCCTCTTCCCCCCAAACACTTTGCACCTTGCTTTCTCCTCCCATCCTAGGTACCGCCATTCCCCTATTCGAAACCCTGAAATTTATTAAGAAAAATAACGATACAAAACCAACGGCCTTTATTGGGCATCCCCTGCGTATTGACACCACATTCAGCAGTTTGCACACGTTATTTTTTTTTTTTTTTTTTTTTTTTTTTTTGTGGTACGCGGGCCTCTCACTGTTATGGCCTCTCCCGTTGCGGAGCACAGGCTCCGGACGCTCAGGCTCAGCGGCCATGGCTCACGGGCCCAGCCACTCCGTGGCATATGGAATCCTCCCGGACCGGGGCACGAACCCTTGTCCCCTGCATCGGCAGGCGGACTCTCAACCACTGTGCCACCAGGGAAGCCCGCACACGTTATTTTATTTAGCGCTCACAGCAGCTTACTGTGATAAAGGAGGAAAGAGCTCAGAATGGGTGATGACTTGTCTGTAGTCACACAGCCAGTGAGTGGGTTATGGGGTTTGAACTCCGGCTCATTTGACTCCACAGCCTAGGGGTTCAATTTCAGATGTCCCACCTCTCTATTCATTACAATCTTACAAAAAAAAATCCCCCGACCAGCACAGTGGGTGGGCCAGAGTTTCTTTCATGGCCTCTCTTTCTGGTAGCCTGGAAACTGTACCCTATGTCAAGGGTAGAAGGAAAGCAGGCATCTGTGTGTCAGAGGAATACTCAGATGTGGGCACTTGACAATGTACAGAAATTTGAAAAAGAGCATACACGGTCGTACACATATTCAGATAAAGCAAAAGATGAAAGGCCTTAGGTCAACGTGATAGGCAAATTCAAAATCAAGGCCCAACTCACTGGGTTGGTGTGAGGTCCTGTCCTCCTTTATAACACTCAGTAAACATTTGGGAACAAAAACAACACGCTAGACAGTTGTCCACAAAAAAATATTCTGGGAAGAACGGAGCATTGCTTCTCAAAGAATTTGAGAGGATTCATTCTCGCCAGGTACCCCCTTAAAACTTTAAATCCTCTTTCACTACAGTATCTCTTACTTAAAAAATAAAATAAAATAATAAAAGCTGTCTCTAGCTTCTACAACATCCAAATATTTTGAACACTCACAGTACCAAAATATATATAAAATATATAAACACATTTGTAACCCCAGTTCTGCAAAGGTCCTTTATCTCTCAGATATTTTGCAATGGTTTCCATAACCTGGGGTACTGCTTGTAAAATTTATCTTGACAAGCTAACAGATTTTCCCAAAGAGTTGCCAAGAATAATTTTCAAGAAAAAATGGCTTAACCCAGTTTTCTTGTGTATTCAGGAAAAGACAGGATATACATTTATATCCTTAAGAAGTCATCCAACTTTTTCCCAACATGAGTTTAAACATAAACATGAAAACTAACTCAACTAAATGATTAAATATGTAATTTTGTTTCACTCTGATTGTCCAGAATAGCTTAATGATAGGGGAAAAGAACAACCAAAAAATATAAACTGTAAAATAAGCATAAAAGTAAAAACATTCTGTTATTTCTTTCAAAAATAACAAACTAATTGGGAATTGACATATTAAGAATGACATCTTCTGTGCCTAGAATTTTCAGAGAAAGAGTTATTATAGCTAAGACAAAGTTTGAATAACCAAATCCTGTTTTTCTAAGCAGAAAATCTTTTTCTTTAGAGTGTTTTAATGTAAAATTAAAAATTTTATGAACAAAACTCTGATTCTAGTCTCTTTTTTCTTTGAAGTTTTTAACTTAAATCTTTCTAAAATCTGTCTGTTATTTTTAAAAGCACATCCTAAACATTTATTGTTTTGTGGTTCATAAAAAAAAACATGTAGATGCCACCGACACAAGTGGGACTTAAATTGTCCATTCACAGAATTTTCCCAAAGGGTTTGTGCTTTTTCTAACTGATGTTTATTTGTCTCTTTATTCTGTCTTTTCTAAGGACACTGGACCTCGAACTTGTACTTTTCCAATCTGTAATCATGCCTAACCTTTTCCTTCCCGGTTCTCACTTTAATATATTTTTTCTTTTTTAAAAAATGTTACTGGAGTACAGTTGATTTACAATGTTGTGTCAGTTTCAGGTGTACAGTAAAGTGATTCAGTTACATATATATATATATAACTGATTTCAGATTCTTTTCCCTTATAGGTTATTACAAAATATTGAGTATAGTTCCCTGTGCTATACAATAGGTCCTTTGATTATTTATTTTATATATAATAATGTGTATCTCTTAATCCCAAACTCCTAATTTATCCCTCCCCCGTTTTCCCCTTTGGTAACCACAACAAGACTTGAAGTCAAGTACTTTTGATTGGTGGAAAAGGAGTAGAATTGAATAAATAGTTTCACTTTGCTCTTTCAAAGATGCTCATCTCCATCCACAGGAAAATGTTTCCTGTGGCAAACTTGAAAGCAAATTCTGTAGAATATTGATGAGCTGGTTCATAGCCATCTGAGAACAGACTGAACATCAGCTCTAAAGGGAAGGGGAAGGAGGAGAGTGACTCGATTGAGGGGCTTTATGTGCTGTGAGAAGACTGTTCATCCAGGTATTGGGAGTAGAAAATAAAGAGAATGAAACTTCTAGAAGCAAGGCTGTTCCTTGTGGCAAAAGGGGCCACTAGCAAGTCAGATTGTCCCCAGTACCACTCGGCAGTAATTGCAAGTGACCTGTAAGGAGGTTTGGATCCAATGTGACTATTATTTAGATACCCAGATGGGTTAAAATTCAAAGTCCCAGGTCATAGCAATTTCTTCCATAAGCGATCTGGTTATAGAAGCAGTGACATAGGTTCTGAAGACTTCTGAAAATGAACCTCTTTCAGAAATATCTGAGCATCTTCAGAAATAGCTCGGCTACCCAGAGCACAGACTAAGGGTGTGCGTGGGCCATAAGCAAAGCTGGGAAGAAAAAAAGAGAGAGAAGAAACAAAAGAAATGGTTTAAAAATAAAATGTATATTTCTTCAGAATTGAGGTCATCCTGGGAAACATCAACAATTTGCCGACATCCTTACCCTCTCTCTGCATTTCAGGGCTGTTTTTCCTTTGGATGACAAACAGCCTTAGAGGGGCCATGAACCTCTCCTTGAGAAGGGCTTCTACATGTTTGACAGGAGTGTGCAAACCTAAGGACAAGCCACCTCAGACTAGGGTGAGGAGAGCGAGGCACCAGCCTGGGGCTCAGAGTTTAGGGAAGAAGCCAGAAAATATAGGAATGATGATGAGTAATATTTTAATGCAATATTTTAAAAAGTCAAAATCAATGCCAAAACTCATGATGAACAAAACACCAAAATTTTAAATAAAGACAGGCTCTGTGTCCTTGGTTTTTCCTCTTGCCTCAGATTCGAACAGGGCTCGGCATAGCACTGTTACTGATCCTATTGTTATTTAGACTTTTGATATCTTAATCAGTGGGATTTTTCTGTATTTTGATTTTTAAAAACGCTGCATTAAGGTAATTGTTTATCTTGATGATTAAGGTTTTTTGTGTCTCTTTAAATGATGTGACCAAGGCCATGCCTCACTCACCCCATTCTCATCCAGGTCCTGACCTGACCACAAGGGAATAAAAGCAAAGCTGAGATTCTGAGGAAACCCCGTAAGCATGTGCCCAAGACAGACAAAACCCCAGAGAGCATTTTATATTAGAGACCTGATAATTCCCGATTTGTGACAGCCACTAGGACATCTGTGACTGTTTCTAAAATCTTCCAATTTGGGTGTTCCTAAATTAGCTCTTAGTTTTTATTTTTATTTTATTTTTGAAAGATTTTTTTGATTGGACCATTTTTAGTCTTTATTGAGTTTGTTACAATATTGCTTCTGTTTAATGTTCTGGTTTTTAGGCCACCAGATGTGTGGGATCTTAGCTCCCCAACCAGGGATTGAACCCGCACCCCCTACATTGGAAGGTGAAGTCTTAACCACTGGAAGTCCCCAGCTCTTAATTTCTAATGCAGGAAAACAAAGCAAAGCAAAAAAAAAAAAAAGAAAAAAGAAAAGAAAAGAGAAAGAAAAAATACCTTCAGCAAAATGCATGTAGTTCGAATAATATTGGAGAGGATTCTAAGCCAGTGTCTTTTTTCTTAGTTTCTGCTTTATAACAAAGTGAATCAGTTATACATATACATCTGTTCCCATATCCCTTGCGTTGCCCTCCCTCCCACACTCCCTATCCCACCCCTCTAGGTGGTCACAAAGCACCGAGCTGATCTCCCTGTGTTACGCAGCTGCTTCCCACTAGCTATCTATTTTACATTTGGTAGTGTATATATGTCCATGCCTCTCTCTCGCTTTGTCACAGCTTACCTTTACCCCTCCCAATATCCTCAAGTCCCTTCTCAAGTAGGTCTGTGTCTTTATTCCTGTTTTACTGCTAGGATCTTCATGACATTTTTTTTTTCTTAAATTCCATATATATGTGTTAGCATACAGTATTTGTCTTTCTCTTTCTGACTTACTTCACTCTGTATGACAGACTCTGGGTCTGTCCACCTCATTACAAATAGCTCAATTTCGTTTCTTTTTATGGCTGAGTAATATTCCGCTGTATATATGTGCCACATCTTCTTTATCCATTCATCCGATTATGGACACTTAGGTTGTTTCCATCTCCGGGCTATTGTGAATAGAGCTGCCATGAACATTTTGGTACATGACTCTTTTTGAATTATGGTTTTCTCAGGGTATATGCCCAGTAGTGGGATTGCTGGGTCATATGGTAGTTCTATTTGTAGATTTTTAAGGAACCTCCATACTGTTCTCCATAGTGGCTGTACCAATTCACATTCCCACCAGCAGTGCAAGAGTGTTCCCTTTTCTCCACACCCTCTCCAGCATTTATTGTTTTTAAATTTCTTGATGATGGCCATTCTGACTGGTGTGAGATGATATCTCATTGTAGTTTTGATTTGCATTTCTCTAATGATTAATGATGTTGAGCATTCTTTCATGTGTTTGTTGACAGTCTGTATATCTTCTTTGGAGAAATGTCTATTTAGGTCTTCTGCCCATTTTTGAACTGGGTTGTTTGTTTTTTTGTTATTGAGCTGCATGAGCTGCTTATAAATTTTGGAGATTAATCCTTTGTCAGTTGCTTCATTTGCAAATATTTTCCCATTCTGAGGGTTGTCTTTTGGTCTTGTTTATGGTTTCTTTTGCTGTGCAAGAGCTTTGAAGTTTCATTAGGTCCCATTTGTTTATCTTTGTTTTTATTTCCATTTCTCTAGGAGGTGGGTCCAAAAGGATCTTGCTGTGATTTATGTCATAGAGTGTTCTGCCTATGTTTTCCTCTAAGAGTTTCATAGTTTCTGGCCTTACATTTAGGTCTTTAATCCATTTTGAGCTTATTTTTGTGTATGGTGTTACACAGTGATCTAATCTCATACTTTTACATGTCCTTGTCCAGTTTTCCCAGCACCACTTATTGAAGAGGCTGTCCTTTCTCCACTGTACATTCCTGCCTCCTTAATCAAAGATAAGGTGACCATATGTGCATGGGTTTATCTCTGGGCTTTCTATCCTGTTCCATTGATCTATCTTTCTGTTTTTGTGCCAGTACCACACTGTCTTGATTACTGTAGATTTGTAGTATAGTCTGAAGTCAGGGAGCCTGATTCCTCCAGCTCCGTTTTTCGTTCTCAAGATTGCTTTGGCTATTCGGGGTCTTCCGTTTTTCCAAACAAATTTTGAAATTTTTTGTTCTAGTTCTGTGAAAAATGCCAGTGGTAGTTTGATAGGGATTGCATTGAATCTGTAGATTGCTTTGGGTAGTAGAGTCATTTTCACAATATTGATTCTTCCAATCCAGGAGCATGGTATATCTCTCCATCTATTTGTATCATCTTTAATTTCTTTCATCAGTGTCTTATAGTTTTCTGCATACAGGTCTTTTGTCTCCTTAGGTAGGTTTATTCCTAGATATTTTATTCTTTTTGTTGCAATGGTAAATGGGAGTGTTTTCTTGATTTCACTTTCAGATTTTTCATCATTAGTGTTTAGGAATGCCAGAGATCTCTGTGCATTAATTTTGTATCCTGCTACTTTACCAAATTCATTGATTAGCTCTAGTAGTTTTCTGGTAGCATCTTTAGGATTCTCTATGTAAAGTATCATGTCATCTGCAAACAGTGACAGCTTTACTTCTTCTTTTCCGATTTGGATTCCTTTTATTTCCTTTTCTTCTCTGATTGCTGTGGCTAAAACTTCCAAAACTAGGTTGAATAAGAGTGGTGAGAGTGGGCAGCCTTGTCTTGTTCCTGATCTTAGTGGAAATGGTTTCAGTTTTTCACCACTGAGGACGATGTTGGCTGTGGGTTTGTCATATATGTCCCTTATTATGTTGAGGAAAGTTCCCTCTATGCCTACTTTCTGCAGGGTTTTTATTATAAATGGGTGTTGAATTTTGTCGAAAGCTTTCTCTGCATCTATTGAGAGGATCATATGGTTTTTCTCCTTCAATTTGTTAATATGGTTAATATGGTGTATCAGGTTGATTGATTTGCGTATATTGAAGAATCCTTGCATTCTTGGAATAAACCCCACTTGATCATGGTGTATGATCCTTTTAATGTGCTGTTGGATTCTGTTTGCTAGTATTTTGTTGAGGATTTTTGCATCTATGTTCATCAGTGATATTGGCCTGTAGTTTTCTTTCTTTGTGACATCCTTGTCTGGTTTTGGTATCAAGGTGATGGTGGCCTCGTAGAATGAGTTTGGGAGTGTTCCTGCCTCTGCTATATTTTGGAAGAGTTTGAGAAGGATAGGTGTTAGCTCTTCTCTAAATGTTTGATAGAATTCGCCTGTGAAGCCATCTGGTCCTGGGCTTTTTTTTGTTGGAAGATTTTTAATCACAGTTTCTATTTCAGTGCTTGTGATTGGTCTATTCATATTTTCTATTTCTTCCTGATTCAGTCTTGGCAGGTTGTGCATTTCTAGGATTTTGTCCATTTCTTCCAGGTTGTCCATTTTATTGACATATTGTTGCTTATAGTAAGCTCTCATGATCTTTTGTATTTCTGCAGTGTCAGTTGTTACTTCTCCTTTTTCATTTCTAATTCTATTGATTTGAGTCTTCTCCCTTTTTTTCTTGATGAGTCTCGCTAATGGTTTATCAATTTTGTTTATCTTCTCAAAGAACCAGCTTTTAGTTTTATTGATCTTTGCTATCGTTTCCTTCATTTCTTTTTCATTTATTTCTGATCTGATCTTTATAATTTCTTTCCTTCTGCTAACTTTGGGTGTTTTTTGTTCTTCTTTCTCTAATTGCTTTAGGTGCAGGGACAGGTTGTTTACTCGAGATGTTTCCTGTTTCTTAAGGTGGGATTGTATTGCTATAAACTTCCCCCTTAGAACTGCTTTTGCTGCATCCCATAGGTTTTGGGTCGTCGTGTCTCCATTGTCATTTGTTTCTAGGTATTTTTTTATTTCCTTTTTGATTTCTTCAGTGATCACTTTGCTATTAAGTAGTGTATTGTTTAGCCTCCATGTGTTTGTATTTTTTACAGCTCTTTTCCTGTAATTGATATCTAGTCTCATAGCATTGTGGTCGGAAAAGATACTTGATACAATTTCAATTTTCTTAAATTTACCAAGGCTTGATTTGTGACCCAAGATATGATCTATCCTGGAGAATGTTCCATGAGCACTTGAGAAAAATGTGTATTCTGTTGTTTTTGGATGGAATGTCCTATAAATATCAGTTAAGTCCATCTTGTTTAATGTATCATTTAAAGCTTGTGTTTCCTTATTTATTTTCATTTTGGATTAAGCCAGTATCTTAACTTCCATTACAAGGGCAAAATTTTAATTTTTCAAAAGACAGATCTTTCCATGTCTCCAATTCCAAGATTCTAGGGCATCTGTGAATCTGTTATTAGGTGCTTGACTTTTTGAAATCACAAAGTTAAACCCTCTCTGTATATTCTGCTTTCTAATCAACAAAGAATAGTAGTTTTAAATGGCCTAAAATTAGAATTGTTTTCACCTTTGTTTCTATACACCAAAAAAGTGGAAATATCCCATAGAATGAGAAAAAAATTTCTAGCCACAAGAAGATAAGATTTAAGTAAACTGTGTCTATAAATAGTCTGGCAAATTGTTCTAGGGCTTAAAATTTTCATTAACTTGAAACATTTTTACACAACATACAGCATTAATATATAATCCTGTAAAACGTGTTAAAATTCTAAAACTGCCTAGTTATTGAATTGTTCAAGACTCTAATTATGAAAGGTGAGCGATGGAGCTCTGTTAAGGGTGATTTCTCTATACATTTTCACTACAGCACGTAGGAATGATTGTTCTGCCACCTATTGGCCTCCTGCGTGAAATAGATTTGATCACACCTGGAAGTAAGGCTTTACCTGATCCTGGACTTGAAGAAGTCATCACTACAGCAAACTACAAACCAAACTGTCTGGTTCTCTCCCAGACCTTTGGCCAAGATTGGGGTCTCCCCTTGGAAAATGGCAGGGGTCCCTCTAATGCCACAGCAGTGCACCCAGTTCTCAAAGATAACTAACCACTTCCCTCAACTACCGTGGATGGGGCAAGTGATCACAACTCAGGGGACCATTAGCTGCTAAGCAAATGCCTGACCACCCCACCTTGACACACTGGGAATCTAGGCTGAGTTCATCTCTGGCTTTCTGTCGGTGCCCTGAGCCTAACGGAAGGGGGATGCCCCCCACCTCCATTGTTCAGAAGACAGATACAGCAAAGAAATATCATAAAGTAGCTGACCCCTTGGACTAGCCCAGGGAGTTCTGTGAATCTGCAAGAGCTCACCCCACTCCAGGTTCCTGGACTGGAATTGCCTGAATTCCTTAGACTGAGACTAACATAGTTGGGGGTGGAAACATCTAGGGTCAAATGATGACTCTTGATTTTCTTTGAGTGCTTATTAAACAGCACCAACCACTAAATTTTATTTTCCTACAAAGGATGGGTCAAGTCATTAATATTACCTGCATTTTTAGCTGTGAAGTGACTAATGGGTAGTGGTAGACAGTTGACAAAATCTTGGGTCCCTGCACTGCCTACACATCCTCCCCACCCACAGTGCCACCATTTCTGACTGCTTCAATGGCCTCAGGACCGTTTCTCTCTGATTCCAGTCTCATACCCCACCCCAGGCCACCAACCCATTCCCCAAGCTGCTTCCGGAGTGGTTGTTCCAAGATGCAAATCTGATCCTGTCATTCCCTTGTTTCAAATCCTTCAGCAGCTCCCCACCCCCTGTGAAAGGAATCTCAGATCTTTATCAGGGACTAAATGAGGGACCTTGTAAGATTTACCCTCCTCTCCATCATCCTTTCCCACCAATCCCATAATCAGCCTAATCCACAGTGGGCTGGAAGGACTATTAGAACCATTAGAACAAGTATAGCAGGAATGCTACAAGAAAGAACACTTCACATGAATACTAAAATTTTCAAGGGAGGATGGAGCTTTAAAGAATTTTTTAAGTGCATTAACAGAGTTAATAAAACAGGAAAGTAAATACAAGAAAACTAAGTCCATGGTGTTGGCACTGGAATGGGAGGGGGGAGACTAGTATGCAATTTAGAATTTTTCAGGACCTAGTGAAATTATCTTTATTCTTTTGGTAGCTTATATTTAAAACACAATTTTAAAGCTCTACTATTATGACCCTAACTTTATTTAACCAACCTCTAAATAAGTAAAATAGGTTTGCAGGACTCTTCTGCTATGGAGAGGATACAGAAAGATCAAAGTATTTCCAAATGTATTATGGAGAATTACTTATGTCTTCTAAAAGATTATATGCCTGTGCAGTTTCATGCGATAAGGACCTGGATTAACTTTGTTCTACAAAGAAGGAAAACCTGATGTATTATGTGCTTTCCTATTGCCTCTGTAAGTGGAGTCAAAAGAACAAAGCATTTTCCAGAAGGAATGAAGTCGTATCTGTCCTCAATGCTTCCTAGAGATCAAAAGAGTCTTTTAGCAGTTTTATTGGCAATCTTCTGAGGGCTTCAACTAATATTTCATTTCATAAATGATGAGTACTAGAGGGGGGAAACCCTACTGTATACACGTGAGTGGTTGTCAATTATGATTTTTGAAAAATATTTCTTAACACGAATGAATTAAAATATTTCTGGTTTCACCTAGTTTGTATAATGGTTTTCGGTTTGTTTAGAAGTAATCTCTCAAACCATTGCTTTCTTACTCAACCTAAAGGTAAATAAACAGTGGTAAAGTGGCATTCCATTTTTTTTGTTTTGATGAGAAAATGTACAAATAAACTTTATTGGTATACTTGTTTCCTGGGGCTGCTGTAACAAAGTACCACACATTGGGTGGGTTAAACAAGAGAAATTTGTTGTCTCAGAATTCTGGTAGCTAAGAGTCCTACATCAAGTGTCAGCAGAGTTAGTTGCCACTGAGCCTGGGAGGGAGAATGGGTTCTAGGCTTCTAACTTCTGGTGATTTGGACAATCTTTGATGTTCCTTAGCTTGCAGACACTTTGTCCTAATCTCTGTCTACAGTTTCACATGGTGTGCCCTCCCTGTTTGCAGGTCTGTGTCCACATTTCCCCTTTTTATAAGGACACCAGTCATATTAGATTACAGGTCCAACCTAATGACCTCATTTAACTAATTACAACTGCAAAGGCCGTATTTTCCAAATAAGATCAACATTCTGATGCACTAGGGGTTAAGACTTCAACATATGAATTTTAAGAGGACAAGATTCAACCAATAACAGTCGAGTAACTATTTTTAAGGGTATGCTTTTATTTTATTTTTTTAAATCGAGAACCCCCAGTTGCAGTTGATGGTTTCCTTGTGACTCTTGGCTCCCCCAGTTTTCAGAGCCCCATTTAGTTCTGGATCATCAACAAAAGGTCAGGTCCAGGCAAAGAAGTCTTTGATGGCAGAAGATCTAACCTCTCAGAGCCACTCTGTCCAGACAGTTCAGGATGTCATGATCCTTGTACTTCTTGGACCTGCTCCTTCGTTGGAGCTCTACTCTAACTTGGTGAGGCCACCATCACCCCTTGGTGAGGTTATCCAGTGCTTTCCTCTGGAGAGGCAAGATGGGAGAATTCCCAGGCAGCCCTGCACCATGCCAACTGTCCAACTTTTTATTTCCAGGTCTTTGTTCAAAATCAAAAAGATGATTCTGTCTTGAACCAGGTGAATGTAAACACATCAAATACACAAAGGAAAAATATTTCTTCAGAGTAACTCCACAAAAAATGAAAACTCCCCAAGTTTAAAGTACATATGTGTCTTTATTAGTCAGCCTAACTATAATCATTTCCACATGTTTTTCACAGGTTTCCTTTATAACTTGAGAAGATAAGCCCCCACCCCTGGAAATGTTTGGAGTTTTGAGGATGCCAGCTTTCTTTCGTCCCAGGAGAGATTTTCTGGCTCTTTCCTGAACACAGCAAGACGCCATAACTCTCCAGAGTTTCTTTTACTAAACTAGAATATTTTCTAGCTGCACTTCCTACTCCACCTTGAGCCACCTGAATCTTTTTTAGTAACCATTTGATTATCTAGGAGTGACCATCTCACCTCCTCCTGTTTCTTCTCAGCCTGTTAGGGTACCCATCTATCTCATCCTCAACTGCCCAGACTCTCCCAGTTTTAGCTGAAATTCTCAAGTGCTGGGAATCCCCCAGTCTCAGGCAAATCTGAAGGTCAGTCTCCTACTGTTACTTTACTCTTCATGTAATACATTTTAGTCCATAAATTGCCTAAATATTCCTGGTTTGCAGCTAAAGTAGAATTTAAATGGGTACTACCCTTAAAACAAATAAACAAAAAAGTAAACTACATAGAAAATTAACCTGTTATCCCTTTCTTACAATTTTTCTGGAACAGCAGGAAGCATGAATCATGTTTTATCCTACCTGGACTTCACTAGGGCTTCAGCCCTGATTCTGCAACTCTCCTGTGCATGTCTTCACTTGTGTCTGCCATAACCCTGTTCAAAGCCAGACTGTTTATACCACCTCCTAATCTCCAAAGGTCCCCTTTTTTCCACCCAGAGCTCACTTGCTCTTGGGAGAAAGCCAAGCATCATTTTTGACAGTTTTCTTTCTTCTCTCCTTATTAGTCACCCAGCCACACTGATTCCACCTTTCATAATAACAATAACTCATGTTACGTGATGCCTCCTGGGTTGCAAAGTGTTCTTATAAACCTTCATTACTGGAGTTTCATGTCTACCCAGGACAGTGGGGTGGTGAAGGAGTATTATCTTTTCATTGTACAGATGCAAAAGCCAACTGAGCAACACCAAGAGACATCAAGATCACACCATCAGTAAGTGGCAAATTCTGGCACTTGAATTTGGATCCCCTTTCCCATACTGCTGCTTCTTTTGATAAGACTCTGATATCCACTCCTTCGGTGTGTGTGTTCTCACTAGACTAGGCAGTCACCACCTGCCACCCAGATTATTTAAACCTTAGCCTGTTTCTCTGCCTCTAGGCTATCTCCATTTAGGCAATCCTACACAGGAGAACCATAAGACTCCTGAAACACTGATCTCATCATGTCCCTGCTCTGTGATAAGTCTCCAGTCGCTCCTCACCAAACACTGGATGAAGTCCCAAACCTTCTGGTACCCAAACTCTTTCCAAATGTTTGCCCCATTTTCTCTGTTTGGCCTCACCCATGATGACTGTCAAATATGAACTCTCAGTCCATCTCTGCCACGGCAGCTCTGAGAGCACCACTGATAGAAAAAGTCACATCCACCTTTAATGTCAAGTCTACTTTCCATGGACTGTCCATGTCCCTCCTCCAAACAACACAAATCCTTTTAGTTCAACTCAGGGTCCACTTCCTCACAAGGTCTCACCCAACAACTCCAGTCCCCTTTCACGTCTACTTTCAACCAAGTCCTGTAACATTTTTGCAAATACAGATGGGATCAGTCAATACCCACTCACATCCCTTCTAGTGTGCTTTTATCTACAAAGCTAAGAACCACATTCCCCAGACTCCCTAGCAACATGAGTTCTTTCTGCTGTTGAGCTATGCTCTGCCCAGCAGATGTCCCCAGTGGGGACTGGGAAGTGAGTACCAGGAGCATCCACAGGTGGGGACATGGATCTCCTTGGTCATCTGTGGCAGTAATGGTAGCAGCGATGAGGTTTCTGCTAGAACAGCCCTGGGGTGTGAGTGGGTTTCTCCTGACATGTGTAGAGGCATGATTCTCTGAACTTCTTAGAATTTCCACAAATTACCCAGTACCATGTCACTTATGTTGCTACAGTTAGCTAGACTGAATTCTGTTGTCCATCACTAAGAACTTTGGGGCACACCCTACAATGTTGCCCTCATTTTGGTGCTCCATCAAACAGCACCTGTGTCATGACTGTTTCATGTAAATCTTTTGTTGGCTAGACACTTTTGTTGGCTAGACACTTCTGTTGGCTCACTCCCAGGAGATGGTTGTAGCTCACATCCACAAGGAAGAACACCAGAATCGTCCCATGCCAAGCATGCTACCGGGCCACGGCGGCTGGGGCAGAGATTTTGGAGAAGGGAAGAGTAAACCCTAAGACATCAACCTGGAATACTCTCCCAGGAATCTGCTTTTCAATTCCTCTCTTGAATTTCCTTCTCAATTGTCTCCTTTGTCAAACCATGTGGCTGGGGAGTGAGAAGGGCCTGGAGATGGCTCCTGCTTGGTAGGAGTTTCCAGGATAAGAAAGAACCAAATAGAAAATGGGGCAGGACCCAGGCTACCTTAGGGAGGTCATATGACCAGCTTCTGACCAGAGAAAAGGTGACCCCTCTCCTCGGTCACCTCTAGTCCAGTTTAAATCACCAGGGGTAGAACTTCCTTAGAGAGGTTTACTCCCCAAACCCTGGAAAACACACCCTGTGATTTCCTCTGCTTCCCTTTTTAGTGACTGTTCCTCTGGGGAGCTCACAGTGTTGTAGAAAGTAGAGAAGAGAGTCAAGGATTCTGTTCCTGGTCACCCACAGTCATAACTAACATAACTGGCCCTTGCCTCTCCAAATACAGTATAAACCACCAAAGGGCAGGAAATATGTCCTGGGCACCCATCATATCACCTTCTGCTATCCACTAATTGTCTCAATACTTGCTGAATAAAGGTATGAAGATTTTACACCTTGAAAACTTCTCCCGGAGTCACTTTTTCTTTCTCACTTGCCGAGAAGACCCCTTCTGGCATCAAGTACTTTAGAAACTAGGAATGCATTGAATGCATTCCATCTTCACTCCATCCCATGGCCTGTAAGAACTCTGTCACAAAATCTGTGACATCCAAAGTTTTGCATGTAGCTTGTGGTACACATATGCTGAGATTCCAAGATAAGAAGAAAAACTAAAACGGATTTTTTTCTAGTTACAGAAACAAGACATCTAAACCATATATAAATAACTAATGGGGAAACAGCCTTTTTAACTAATCAGAGCAAAAAATAAAGTATTTGCATAAATTCAGTGTTATTTTACTATTTTTACTTAATTATGATTATTTAATTACTATGCATTCTATGAATTATTAGTAATTCACTGAATTACTGTAAATGAAAATACGATTGCAAGAAAAGCCTTTTTTGTCATATGAGTCCATTGACTGATAACCTCCACTGAATGTTGAACAATACGCAGAACATTTTAAAAGAGAAAAAAAGCTAAGAACAAAGAACACACATTCCAGATGGTTGGTTTCAGTTGTAGCTCTCAATGCTGATGGAAAACCTGCTCCATGTCACAGAAAACTACTCTCTAAGCACTTGTGCTGCACTAATTGATCTTTTAATTGGTTCAGTCAACACTCAAGTCTTTGCACACAACACATTCTAATTGCTACAAACAGCTGTAGCGGCACTCAGATCGTTGAGGAGAAGACAGGAACATCCAATCAACCTCTGCTTGGACCAATCACTGGCAAGAGGTATGTGGGTCTACACCAGCGTGTTGAGAAGCTGGCACACATGAAAACAAACACACTTTATTCTCCCATCAATGCAAGGATTTATATAGAAATGCATCGCAGGAATCATTTCATGATGTACATGCATATCAAATCATCATGTTGTATGCCTTAAATGTTACCATTTTCATTTACAAATAAACAAGTAAAACTTCAAAGTCGAGGGAGGGGGAAATGGTACTAATTGGTACAGGGGAAATGTACATCATCCAAACTAATTTACATCTATTTTTTTTGAAATAAAGTTCATTTGCCCTTCCTCCCTTTGTCCCTCACTGTCTTTCGTACCCAGAAGACTTTAGTCCATTTACTTGTGATCAGGCTACAGGTAATTGCAGGCTGGAAACTTTTTCTTTATTGTGCTGTAACTTGGGGTTTGGCACACATTACTCATCTATACTGTGGATGAGTTTATGTCTAAGAGTCACCCCTATCTGATGAATATCTTTTCAAATTAAACAATAGGAAGCAATCAGAGTGATGTTAGAATAAAGTGAGATTTCTCAACCTGGCACTATTGATGTTTTAGGCCACATAATTCTTTGCTGTGGGAGCTGTCCTGTGCATTATAGGTTGGTTGGCAGCATCTCTGGCCTCTACCCACTGGAAATACCAGTAGTTCAGAAATACCCACTACCCGCCAGCCAAGAAAAGATGACTTCAGACCTTGCTAAATGTCTGGAGGAAAATTGCTTCTGCTGAGAACCACTTGAATAAAGATGCCGTATGTACACAGATCAAATACCTCCCTACAAATCCACACAATTGAGGCTCATTCATTTTTTTATTGACAAGCATCTATTCATTAATCCTACACTTTGGTCTCAGAAACCAAACAGAAAAGAAAGCAAAAAAGTTGATCTAAAGTGATCATAAAGGCAATGACAACGAATACCTACTCCTAACTCACATGACTCTGAAGGGATTCTCTGAGATTATTTCACCAAACTTTCCGTATGTCACTCACCATCCATCATTGAAGGCTACTTACTCTGCTAAGGAACATGAACTTGTAATTTCATGAATGAAGCCTATGAGAATTTGCAGGAGTCAAGTCTCTCACCAATAACAAATTATGCAGGTGTGAAGCATCGTCTCCAATTTACAGATACAAGTCACTGAGAAGAAACTTCCTTCCTCCCTCCTCTCTCCCTTTCTTCCTTCTAGCTTCTTTCCTTCCTTTGAATAAACATCAGTTTCCTATCTAAACGAGGGAGACGCAAGAGGGAAGGGATATGGGAACAGATGTATATGTATAACTGATTCACTTTGTTGTAAAGCAGAAACTAACACACCATTGTTAGTGGTGTCATCAATTATACTCCAATAAAGTTGTAAAATAATAATAATAATAATAATTCTTTTAAAACTTGAGTTTAGCAAGTGATCATGGACTGTTTTTTATTTAATATAGTCAAGGCAGCAATCTTAAAAGTCTATGGTTAAACCTCTTCAGTTTTGTTTATGAGAATGCAGTACTTAATAAAAAAGACAGACTTTCATTTTGGGCTCTTTAAATAACTAGATACATTCACATATATACACACATGAAAAAAAAATTCTGGGCCATCCCAGTACTTTTAAAATATTTTAAACTCATGCACGAAACACCCCAAAATCAAAATTATTGTTCTGAACACCACAAATATTGGAGAGTACCTCTCTATTAAATTGAAAACCACGTCTTTAGAGTTCCTCATGAATCGACCCACCATGCCTCCACAGGTGCAAGCTCCCTGACAGGTGTTCAACTGCACCCCTTCTGAGGCCTTCCCAAAGCATCACCTAATTCCATTCTGTTGACCTTGCTTGGTTAGAATCCAGGTCTGCCAGTGCAGCCTGACAAATCCTCCTGGGCTCCATTTCACTGACTGTAATATGTGAATTCACTCCTTCAAGCCCTCCCCAAAGGATACCTAGGGGAACTCAGGTGACAATGCACACAAAGCACTCAGCACAGGGCTGGGGGCACGGCTTGCACTCAATGTTAGCTGCTGTTGAACATTAATTTACTTTAATGCTGTGTCCTGCTGTTCATTGAGTGTTATCAGCACCATTAGTACCGCTGTCATCCTGGGCACTTGACACTCCCATGGCTGCCACCTTTGTGACACTAAACCTCCACCACCTCGCCTCATCCTTTGTATTTACAGAACTTGCTTTGTGTTACCAAGTTTATCATAAGTGACTTCAGGATGGGATGGGAATCATGCCTGGTAGATGCAAAATAAACCTTATAGTCAGTGCAGGGTGTGGAAAGAATGCCCAACATATGTATATTGTTTGGGTCTCTTTGCAGAGAAACTTTGCTCACCCTGACATTTCCAACAAAAGGGAGCTCACTCTGTGTACACTGAATGTGCAGGAGCTTTCACTGCTGATCTCGTGTAGTCCTGGCATACACTTTTTTCTCCCCCATTTTACAGAGAGAACAGGGGCTGACTGAGGAGAGGGTCCTGTGAGTCAGAGAGTAAGAGACGGAAGTGGTGATTGGACCTGCTTGGTCTTGCTTGCTCTTTACCTTGTTCCAGGAACTGTTCTAAATAATCCACATTTCACTGTTTTAATTTCACAGCTACTCCATGAGGGGTTACTGTTTTATCCATTTTACAGATGAGGAAGCTGAGGCCAAGAAGTTAAGCACAAGGCCCAGGCTCTTCGTCCCTGCTCCCTTTGTCCATCCCAGGTGCTCCCTTTGTCCATCCCAGGTGCTGACTTTGTCCATCCCAGGTGCTCCCTTTGTCCATCCCAGGACCTGTGATCTTTCTATTCAGTACGTAACATCCTCCCCTGGAATCTAGTGTACAGGGCAGTGGCTGCAATGCCTCGCCTGTGCTTTGTACCAACAAAACCAACTACAAGAGAAATAACGATTTTCCTCCGCCACCCGGTAGAGAGTAGAACAAGCAGATTGGCATCGTTTACCTTTCCGTCACTCTTGAGCTTACTGTTTCCAATGTTCGTGAGTTCTCTTGCTGGGAATAACAAGGAAAATAGGGATGCAGGGAACAGAAAGAGAAGCGGCGTGGATGTCAGGGACAGAGAGAAGGCTTAAACATGAAGCTGCTCCAGGAAAAAGAAAGGAACCTGAGGGAAGAGGCAGCCAAGGTGAGAGCAGCCTCCAGCCTCATCCGTTAGTCCTTAGTGGGTGGGGCTGCTCAGAAGGACAGCGTTGCTGCTGGTGGTCAAGATGGAGCAAAGGCAGGCACCTGGGGAGTGAAAGGGGAGCTTAAGGCATAACTATAGCTATACCATACCGGTTAGTGGGATATTAAGTCAAGTCTTTTTTCCCCCTTTCCTTTATTTTAAAGGTAAATTGAAGCGACTCGAGCTCTTTGGGTCCAACAGTGACCAGCTCTGGGTAATAAAGTGAGTAAGTGCTGATCACACTGGGTTGGAGAATCAGGCTTGAGGATGCTACATGCCAGGAGGAGTCATCCTCTGGGCAACAAGGCAAAGGGGATCTACAGTCATCTCATGGAAACTGCAGGGAAAAGCAGACTGGGAAAGACTCATTAGTACAAGGAATCATGAAGATGAACTAACATCGCATGTATAAAATGTCATTAATACCATGTTTAATGTACTACATACATCATACAGATGAACTCAAGATATCTAAAATACGTGTGCGTGTCTAGGCATATCTGCAGGTATATTTCCTTGCATGTGTACATCTAGGTGTGTATACATGCATATATTTCCCCTGTGGTCTTTCCTAGTCCACAGCAAAGACCAAGAACCAAAGCCACCCCAGAAACAATGAGCACACTTAGTACTCAGATCTTGTTTCTAATACCATTCCCTGGATTCATTCCCTAAAATGAACCAAGTCTTCAGAGAAACAGTTAATTCTAAAGCAGGAGAAGGAAAGGGTCAAAGTAAGAAAGTGCTGGGAAGTAAGGAAGTGCTCAAAATATAATGGGAGACAAGAGCCTCCACAAGGACACAAGAGTCACTTGAAGAGGCTCCACTGGCCAAACCTGGGAGAATTTGAACACAAAAATAATGAGGTAGAGTAAGAAACGATTGAGAAATAGGAATTCACCATACATACTGATAATAAATAGATGAACGGGGGAGTAGGGTTGGTGCTCACTCACGGTAGATGGAGAGGGAGTACAGGAGCTGGAAAAATCAGGACTTTGCAATCACCACAGTAAAGACTGGATCAAGCAAAAATCATCAATAGATGCTAAATCTATGGGATTTTTTAAAATTTTTATTTTATATTAGAGTATAGTTGATTTACAATGTTGTGTAACTAAGTGATTCCATTATACATATACATATATCCATTCTTTTTCAGATTCTTTTCCCATATAGGTTATTACAGAATATTGAGTAGATTTCCCTGTGCCCTACAGTAGGTCCTTGTTGATTATCTGTTTTATATATAGTCGTGTGTGTATGCTAATCCCAAACTCCTAATTTATCCCTCCCCCTCCACATTTCCCCTTTGGTAACCATAAGCTTGTTTTTGATGTCTGTGAGTCTGTTTCTGTTTTTTAATAGGGAAAATTTTTGATGAGGAACAGGATATAGGCATGGTCTTAAAATGTCATCCCACTGACTGCTTATTAGTTGCAAGGAAGAAAAAAGTAGTACTTCAAGAGTGGAGATGTCGGGCTTCCCTGGTGGCGCAGTGGTTGAGAGTCCGCCTGCCGATGCGGGGGACACGGGTTCGTGCCCCTGTCCCGGAGGATCCCACATGCCGTGGAGCGGCTGGGCCCGCGAGCCATGACCGCGGAGCCTGTGTGTCCGGAGCCTGTGCTCCGCAGCGGGAGAGGCCGCAGCGGTGAGAGGCCCGCGTACAGAAAAAAAAAAAAAAAAAAAAAAAAAAAGAGTGGAGATGTCAAGTGCTCCATTAACCAGGTAACCAATATTAACATCATCAGTGAAGCTATACGATCACTGCATGTCCCCACATGTGGTACCCTGAGAAGGACACTACATCCCCTACACAGTCCTTCAGCATGGAATGCATCATCACCTAAATCTAATCACAAGAAAACATCAGAGAAGCCCCAAATAAGAAACGTTCAAAAAAAGAAATAGGGCTGCAGGGCAACTGTATTCTTCAAAATGTTGATGTCCTCAAACACAAAGAAAGCCTGCGGAAATATTGCCGATTCAATAGCGAGGCTGAAGAGACAGGACAACTAAATGCAATTCCTGACCCTAGAGGGATCCTGTACTGGAGGGAAAATGCTCTAAAGGACATCTCTGGGTCAACTGACAAAACTGGAACACAAATGGAAGATTAGATAAAACATTTTATCCATGTTAAAATTACCGAAGTTGATAACTGTATGGTGGTTATGTAAGAGAATGTCCCTATTCTGAGGAAATACACAGTGAAGAGCTTAGGATGGAGAAAAGAGCTGTGATATACAGAACTTAGCCTCAAATAGTTCAGAAAAAAAGTGTGTGTGTGTGTATGCATGTGCACATGTGCACACGTGTGTGTGGAGAGAGAGCACAAAATAATAAAGCAAAAGGGGTTAAATAAGGTGGTGAAGAATACCTGTATCCTTTTTATTTTTGCAACTTGTCTAAGCATGAAATTATTTTCAAATAAGGTTTGAAAATCATTCCTATGCCGAGTGTATCTAGAAATGGCTGTAACGAAACAGCACAGCAAGTATTGCTGAGGACCCTCATCCATGAGTATGTGTTTATCAACCTGTCATTTTTTATTTTCAGGACACATTTTAGTTCCACACCAGAATTTTGATTTCCTAACCTTGCTTCCTGATGGGCTGCATCAGAATCTGCTGGGGTGCATGTAAATAATGCAAATTCCAGCCCCCCAAAATCTGATATAGAAGATCTGATTTGGGTGTAGGAATCTCCATTTTTCAAATGAACACTGAAAAGAGAAACATCCATCCACGCTTGTATTTATAAGCAACAGTTTCTTTAAATTGTAACCCTTTTTTTTTTTGTCTGTGTTTGTGAAACAGCGTCTAAGTGGAGTCAACCCCTCACATTCATGCCCTGTCCTGTTCCTCATACACACAGACCCTCACCTCACCACGGGCTGCCAACGCCTCATCCCCAGTACATCCAAGGTGGCTGGGGGAAACCTGGGTCCAGGACATCTTGTGACCAGCATGTCTCCTCCAGGCTTCCTGCTCTAACTGTCCTATGGATTGCTCTTCCACCCGGGCTCCTAATTACCCCGGGAGTCAAATCTGAGCTATAATCATAGCGTCCAAGTTTCACAAGTAACTAAACTAGCCTCACCCAGGAGCTCATATTATCCTTCTAGACGTCCCAGTGATTCTAAGCATGCCAGTTTGCCTCTCTGTCTGTTCTTTCTCTTTTATCATACCATCTTGATGCATTGAAGAGAGTTGCTACCTCGGTTTCATTTTAGCAATTCGTTCATCTCATCCATCTGTCTGAGACATCTGTCAAGTATGAGGCAAAGGTGGTTTCGCAAGGGCAACTATCATCTCTTGTTGTAATCTTACCCTCTGCTCACTGGGATTTCTTGATAAACACTGTTATTCTAAGATGCAAATTCACCTTGGTGTGTCTTTTCTCCCCACCAAATAGCTTGTAGCCAAAAAAAAAAAAAAGAAGAAGAAGAAGAAGGATGTTCTTTTCTTTATTTGAAGTCTTCATTAATTGGTTAAATCCTAGGCTCATGTGATTTCAATGTTGGTATTTCTAAATTCAATCCTTAAAGGGACAAAGAAGCATCCAAGTCATTACTAAAGCATCAACACAGAGGGCAGTGCCCTAAGTCGCTTTGATGGCTGTGAGCACGTCACTCACAGGTATGCCAGGCTGCTTGGCCTCACAGTCACTGAATCTTCTGTCTTGTAGTGCAGAAGTTTTCAACTAAACTAATCAGAGAGTCAATAGGCTGGCTTTAGAAGACTCTAAACTAAAAGGAAATTTCCTGATTTGTGCACGCATCTGATATCTAATACCTGTCTGAAAAAAAACAAAAAAAACTTTACTTCTTACCTGTAGTGTCAAAATCTCCCAGAATCAATAAAAATTCAAAATGCCCATGTTTCACTGATGAACACCCAACCACTCCTCTACGCAGGGGTCCCCAGAGTGTGAGAACCACTGACTAAAGCACATCCCTGCCCACTTGCTGGAAACTGGAAAGTTTATATTTGCTTTAGAAGTCTTTGATCAATGAAATCAAATAGGAAAAGGGAGCTTGCATTACTTTTCTAAAGCTTCCTTAGGTCTAAACAGTGTATTTAGTAATCGAGTTGAAGTTGAATATTCCATAATTGCTCCTATTTTCAAAATAGATTATTATGGAGAATATTTGCTACCTTTTCTTTTTTTTTTTTTCTTTGTGGTACGTGGGCCTCTCACTGCTGTGTCCTCTCCCGTTGTGGAGCACAGGCTCCAGAAACGCAGGCTCAGCAGCCATGGCTCATGGGCCCAGCCATTCTGCGGCATGTGGGATCCTCCCGGACCGGGGCACAAACCCATGTCCCCTGCATCGGCAGGAGGACTCTCAACCACTGCGCCACCAGGGAAGCCCTTGCTACCTTTTTTATTTGACTAGAAGCAGTTATGGAATCACTCATGTCTTGTTGGCTTGCAGACTGGGTTTGTTGAGTCTGCAGGGTTTCTAAAGGGAGACTCAAGGATATCTCAGAAGGAGGAAAGGAACTTATCTGAGGAGCTGGCAACCCACCCCTCACCTACCTTCTAGCCAGAAGCTCGTGTGACAGTCATTGTCCTAAACGCTCTATGTGCATTAACCCATTTGCTCTTATAATAACACTGTGAATTAAGTACAGTGTTTTCCCCACTTCAGGAACTAGGAAACTGAGGTACCGAAAATTGACCTTGCTCACACAGCTGATAAATGGAGAAGCCAGAATTGAAACTTAGATGGTTAGACTCAGGGCCCACATTTGGCTGTCCACTCACATCTGAAGAAAGGGTTCAATGGCCAGAAATATACAAAAACTACTACACTAAATGAGGTGTAGTAGGCTATAAATTTGAGGGAAAGTCCCAAGATAACATGCTGTATGCACATGCCCTTGCACGCATACACACATGTGAACATAGAAGGGGGGTTGCTAAAAGGGAATCAGAGCACTAGGAAAAGGTGTAAAGATAAATATCACCACGTTACATAGTGTTCAGACTTGTCTGAGGATGTCTAACACAGTGGTGGGGGTGGGGCTCCCTAAAGGGGACTTGCATGCAGGACGTAGGGAAGTGCTGGAAAAGAGCTTGTGCTGATGGCACACAAAGGCAAGCAGGCAAGGCTGGCTTGACCCCTGGGCCTGAGACATCAGCAAGCTCAAGTCACTCTGAGTGTAGCCTGGTGTCTGTTTTCACTAAAAGCTTTGTGACATAATCAGCCAGTGTGCAGGCTGTCCTGCTTCAATGACCCTCTAATGGCACATACCCTGTAAGGACAATGGGGGAAAGAAGTTGCTCTGAACTTCACAAAGCCCCTTGGGTGAAGAGGGCTCCAGAGCTGTGGGGATGCTGGCTTGCCAAGCGGTCCTGGACTGAAGGACCCATGACACAGGTGCTGGTACCCAGGAGAGTCAGCTGTGCCCAAGGAAAGTGGCAGACCTGTGGATGACAGCAGAGAGCAAGCAGCATCTGACAGGTGTATCTGAGAACACCACCATTCACTCAGAAGTACCTAGGGGAATTTTAGCAGGGTACTAGGGGTGAGAGCACTAAGAAATCTCACCTGTGGTGGGGCAAGGAGGCAAGAGCATACTATAGGGGTTTATTATCATTATGGGCAGAATATATATGTTGTCCCCCAATTTCATATGTTGAAGTCCTAACCCTCAGGACCTCAGAATGTGACCTTATTTGGACATAGGGTTGATACAGATGTAATTTGTTAAGATGGGGTTATACCAGAGTAAGGTGGGCCCTAATCCAACATGACTGGTATCCTCATAAAAGGGGTAAATTTGGACACAGACATGCACACAGCGAGAAGCATAAGACACTGAAGTGACACGTCTACAAACCAAAGGACGCCAAAGATTGCCAGCAAACCACCAGGAGCTAGGGGAGGGGCAGTCTTCCTCACAGTCACAGAAGGAATCAATCCAGCCAACATCTTGATATTGGACTTCCAGACTGCAGAACTGTGAGACAAAACATTTTTGTTGGGTAAGTTTCCCAGCCTGGGGGACCTTGTTAAGGAGTGCTAGGAAACTAACACAACTCTAACGTACCCTCATGTCTACCCTCAAGCTGATGTGACCTGGGTCCTCCAACATCTGCAATTACACCCCCATCTTGAAAATCGAGGCTCCTTAAATTCATCACCAGGGCCTGAATGTAATACAGTAGCAAGTAGTCAACCAAGTAATTCCCGTCACAAATAGGAATATAGGTTTCCTGTTTTCACCAGAGTGAGAAGGTCCTGCTGTTCCTTCAGGAACGATGCCATAATCCAGTTTTGAAGAGTTAGGTTTTTCCTGTTGAGCTGGGTCTTTCCTCTAGGGACACACATGTTTTTTCACAACCAAGGAAGTCTTATCCTTCATTTACTTGGGACACGATCAGCGCCCCTTTGCTTTTCCCTTTTCCCACTTAGATTGTAAACTTCTCAGTCTCATATTTATACCTCCTTAGAAGCTCATTATATGGTAGGCACTCAAAAATATGTATTATTGAGGATGTTGATGAGATGACTGTCATAATCACAATAATGATAGAAATTAGCCATTTCTTCAGTCATCTACACTTCACTGAGCACTGACACCTCCACTGGAAGTTGCTCCTGTCTCCTTATCCAACTTCCAAAATCATTTATAAAATCTGTACTCAGAGACTGGTATAGTATTTGTTGGAATGAGGCATTTAAATTATCTGGTATCAATTAAAAATACGAACATCTTTCAGTTAGTCACTGGAAGACTTGCTGGCCTTCAAACATTGGTTTGAACTACTTTTTGACATGTGAGAAAATTGAATAATCCCAGCTCTTGCTATGTAACTTTCACTAGTGTTCTAGGGAATGTTATTCCAATTTTCAAATATTATGTAACCAAGAATTTATTTGGTGTCTTTTGTATGCCAAGCAGTGTGTAATGGAGAATAAAGAAACTCAATACATGGTTTCCACTCTAAAGGACCTTTCTTGGTAAGCAGGGCAAGATCTCAAAATTAGAAGCAATAATGGCTGAATAAGGCGAGGTGTTGAATTTTTCAACACTAAGAGCTCAAAGGAAGCATGCAATCCTCAGAGACAGAGAACCCAAAGCGACCTTACAAAATTAGTCTTGTTTTGGCTGGAGATTCAGCTTTGCCCAGACAATTCCTTTCACCTCTGTGTTTCTAGTTCAGAAAAGGAAAATGTCATTGATACTCCAAAGTGCACTCATGAGAAATGCTCCAAAAAGAAATCTTTAAAACATGTGCATTTATTGGTGGTCAGCAAATGTTAAGTAAATAGTGACCAAACATTTACTGACCAAGTGGACATCTGTTGGCTTTGCCTACTCATCACCTATCAGTCTGCTCAGGCTGACCTAAAAAATACCATAGGCTGGGGGCCTTGGACAACTGTATGTCTCACAGTTCTGGAGGCTGAGAAGTCCATCAGGGTGCCAGCAGATCCAGTGTCTGGTGGGGCCTTTTTCTGCTTTGCAGATGGCCACTTGTTTGCTGTATCTTCACATGGTGGAGAAAGAGGTCATCTCTATCATGTATCTTCTTATAAGACTCTAATCCCATTTATGAGGGCTCCACCCCCATGACCTAATCACCTCCTAAAGGCGCCACACACCTAATAGTGTCACATCAGAAGTTAGAGATTCAACATATGAATTTTAGAGAGACATATTTTTAACTGTGTGCAGCATGTATTTACAGGCTCTCTTCATCTGCCAGTCAATTTATAATAAGGTATTGAACTCATAGTAAAGTATGAATTAACATAATAATATTTAAAATAACTTAATATAGTGATATTCAAACTGATTGTATTCATTACTTGGGAGGGTTTAAAGAAACATTTTATATTTTATTTTATTTTATTTCATTTCATTTTATTTCATTTTATACAGCAGTTCTTATTAGTTATCTATTTTATACAAATTAGTGTATATCTGTCAATCCCAATCTCCCAATTCATCACACCACCACTCCCACCCCTGCTTTCCCCCCTTGGTGTCCATCCTTTTGTTCTCTACATCTGTGCCTCTATCTCTGCCTTGCAAACCAGTTCATCTGTACCATTTTTCTAGATTCCACATATATGCGTTAATATACGATATTTGTTTTTCTCTTTCTCACTGACTTCACTCTGTATGACAGTCTCTAGGTCCATCCACATCTCTACAAATGACCCAATTTCATTCCTTTTTATGGCTGAGTAATATTCCATAGTATATGTGTACCACATCTTCTTTATCTATTCATCTGTCCATGAGCATTTAGGTTGCTTCCATTACGTGGCTATTGTAAATAGAGCTGCAATGAACATTAGGGTGCATATGTCATTTTGAATTATGGTTTTAGCTGGGTATCTGCCTAGTAGTGGGATAAAGAAACATTTTAGAATTGCTTTGAATGTAGTACCTTATAGACTGATTTGTAAAGATTTTAGATCTAGCAATCATAAATCACAGGGCTATTTCAGCTAGTTTAGAAGGTCACTGAAAGCTTTCAGTAGATGTAATTAGTAACACTTGTGTTCATTTTCTACATACTGAAATCACTGGAAGCTCTTTCTATATATCAAGTGCCAAATCATTGAAATATTTTGAAGAATTTGTCAAGCTTCATGATATTTTATAAAATACTGTGGTTAAATACAATTAAAATAAAAGATCCAAACTGTATTAAAACTTCGTGTCAGTATTTCAGCAAAATATTGTAGAATTTTCTCAAAACCCAGAAATCCATCCCATCTAAATTTATTTTCCTTGGGCTATACAGTATATTTCCTATATGTAAACAAATAAAAGCAGTATCGACAATACTGTGATGACGTCCGTGTCAACATTATTAGAAAACACTAGCCATCTTTCTACCCTCCCAGGCTTTTAAAATGAAATGCAATCAATTAAATAAATCAGATTAAAAAATGCTTCTTTAAAAATGAGTTAAATTATATGTTTTAAAATCCAGGCTAAAAAATTATATTGTGTATGTGAGCACTGTTGCTATGTTGAAAGCATTGCTATTTCTCGACAATAAAGAAAAAAAGGCAAATGTTATACCCAAGTTAGGGGAAAAAAGAAAGAGATTCTGATGGTGATGTTGACTTAAAGTAAATAATCATAGTAACCACACAATTGCAGCACACCCACTGCTAGACTTCCCCCCTATGAAAACCCTTGGGACTGGGGCCATTTTTAAAGGCTCTGAAGTGACCAGAACATTAGCTAATTTCAGAGAGTACAAAATAAAACACTATCTACGAATTCCAATAAGTATTGTCTCTGAAGATGACTTCTCAGAACTGCAGAACTCTTTATGGAGATTTTAGCTGGGATGCTGGTGCTGGCCCCAAAGCAGTTCATTTTCAAGAATACACTTACGTCACTAATTGTTCTCACTCAGAGAGCTATTTAGTGCTCCCAGAACCTCCAGCCCCTCCCCTCTCCTCCCCTGCTTCCCAATGTCCATCTTGTTTTCTAATAAGAAGGCTCTGAGGCAGCACTAAAAGGCAGCCCTGCCCTCACGTCTCTCGAAAGGAGATATGGAACTGCAGATGGGGCTCTCTCTTGGTGAGAAACAAGGTTGACTAAGACTTCATGGTAAATTTCTGAAAGGGTAGACAGAGCATCTTAAAACACTGTGACCAATCATAATTCAATACAGATATAAGTGATAGCCGTTATCCAGTGCTAATGCAGAATGATGAACCATTATTCTTTTTAAAAAAAAGTTCTAAAAGGAAAAATTGAATTATCTGAATAAAGTCTCTAGCAATTTTTAAAAACTCAACTCTAAACCAAATGAAAGTGTTCTACCCCAAAGAAAGGACAGCCATTGATATTGGAGAGTTTATATGCTCTTAGAGATCTCTAAGGTTAAAAATTCCCAAAGATGATTGATTTTGGCCACCTCAATTTTGGTGAGAAAGGAAAAAAACTACTTGAGTATCCAATGAAATGTGCTTGGGGAGTCCCTTCAAAGACTGTTTTAAGTAGACTTTAAAATTACAGACTTTAAAATTTACAGACTTTAAAATTTTTAAGCTTCTTAACATTTAAAGGAAAAAAAATGATAAATTGGGTGGGGACTAAAACCAAGAAACTTTGAGAATTTTCTTACTGAGAAAAGAGGAAAAAAAGGTATCTTGCTTGGGATCATAGAAAGCTATCAAACTGGTAAAAACTGGGTGTTAATTCCTTTTTTTGCCCTTTAAATTGCATACTAAGGTGTTACTTATCCTCTTTGTGGTTCAGAGCTGAGTTTGGGGAATGCAACTGCTTTAAGGATGCTTTGTTCTCCACGCAGGAATTATATACATTCTAGCACTGAGCCTCGATAAAGAGATGTGTGAATGAACCCTATCCTGAAATGGAGGGGGCTGGCCTGGAGTACACACACACACACACACACACACACACACAGACACACACACACACACATGTGAATTTAGATAATGCTGTTAGCCATACCTTGCCTAGAAATTTCTGCTTTCCATCAGCCAATCACAACTAAAAGAAAGGTTGGTCGAGCATCATCAGAAAAATGAATGTTTATTGTCTAAAGCAATTTGTGTTCAGTTCTAAGACTCCAAGAGATAGCCCCTGCCCCCAGGCCTTACCAGTCAGCAGGGGAACAGTGACACAAACCCTTGGGGATGTCCCCAAGGGACAGCCAGGCTCAGCACTAACTGCAAAACAAGTTCATGCTCCAGGAATTCAAGGGAGGAGCCAGTGCAAGGGGCTGGGTTAGGCAGCATCATTCTAAGGAGATCCTTTTAGTAAAACTTTTCATTTTGATATAATTGCAAACTTAGGGAAAAAATTACAAAAACAGTGCAAAGGACTCCTTTATACCATCACTAGATTTCCTAGCTCTCAACATTTTATCATTTTTGTTTTGTCATTTTCTATATTAAGAATCATATAAGTTGCAGACAAGATGCCTCTTTATTACATATTTCAGTGTGTATTTCCTAAAAAGAAGGATATTCTCTTGCATAAGTTCAGTGTAATTAGCAAAATCAGGAAATGATCATTGATCTAATACTAGTATCTAACTTTGGAGATGATTTTTTAACCTCTCCTTTTGCATATTTTCAAATATTCCATGAGTTTCTGTGCCTTCAAAAGAATGCAAGAGAAGACCATTATTCTTAGGTCTTGGGGGATTCCCAAAAGGCAAAATCAAACCATCTACACCTCCAGTCTAAGGAGTCTCTAAAGAGATGGCATTCAATATTCTCAAAGGAAACACATTTTCAACTCATTCTTTAGCAGACACCATGTCTTAAAATTCCCTCTGACAGCAAAAGTTTAAACAGTTAAGCTTCTGCCAGAAAAGTTGTCTAGCAGTTTTTCCCGTCCTCCTGCCCCTCCTAGCAAGCTTCCTCCCCTCCCTGTCTGCCCCATGTCTGACACAGAAGCCACATCAGACACCAGGAGAAGAAACAGACTCACAGCCTGTCAACACATCCCTTGCCGCCTGACTCTCAGCAGAGTAGCTGCAGGGGGTCAGGAGCAGACAGGAGGTTTCCAACACGGGAAAATCCATCACTGTTTGCACCCAGGGAAGGCATAAAGCCCTCTCCTTGGTGGCCAGGTGATGGGACTTAGACGTGAGCCCCCTCCTGATGGACAAGCATCACCCCTCCTTAATTTGGGTTTTGCCACTGGAAGGCTCAAAATACCTGGCAACGAATATCTTCAGCTCTTAATCTGGGATTTTCATTTTCAAAGGACTTTTGAGTCTTTATATGCAGATGTTGAAATCATTTCAACATGCTTTCCCCTAACAGAGTTCAGTGTTATGAAAAAAAAACATAACTTCCAGCAGGTTTTTCATGCTTAGTAACAGACACATTCTGGAACTTGGCTCCTGGGATGGCCTGTTAACCAAGTACAATCATGTGATTTTTCTAATGACACTTCTGATTCTTCCAGAAATATGAACGGATGAACAATCTAATGACCAATTCCTGGAACATGTGCTTTTCCAGAACTTCCTCACGGCCTAATAAAGTTTACTTCCATTAACCAAAGTCATCACATTTGGCATTTTCTGTCTTAAAAGAAAAAAAAGAAACAGAATAAAGAATTGACAAAATGGAAGAAGTAAGGGTAAATAAAACATTTAAATGATGGTTTTATTCATGTTTAGTTGAAATGAGAACTGAAGGCAAGATACTTCATGGAAGCGCGGACCAGCAGCCCAGGCATTACCTGGCGGTTGTTAAAATGCAGGATCTCGGGCGCCACCCCAGACCTGCCCGACCAGAGCTTGGATTTTAACACGGTGCCTGAGTGATTTGCAGCCACATTACAGTCAGAGAAGCAGTGTGATACACAGGTGTGCCACCCGAACAAGGGTGGTTAATAGGTTAAAAGAGATCCTTGCAGAGTGATCAAATCACAAAGAGAGGATGGAGCACGTACTCTCTGAAGGGCTAAATAACTAATATCTTACTTGATTTTTCCGAAGTAGGGTAGCCAGATTTAGCAAATAAAAATTCAGGGCACTCAGTTAAATTTAAATTTTAGATCAATATTGAATAATTTTTTTGTATATCTCATGCAATATTTTGGACATACTTATAATAACAAATTATTTATTTATCAGAACTCCAAATTTAACTGGGCATCCTATATTTTGTCTGGTAACCCTACTGCAGAGTCTTTAGATTTTAAAAAAATGTATAATATTTCCATATGGCTTATTTGTAAACCAGGCTAATGATAAAAGTCCACAAGGAGTTGGATTTAATCCTGGCAATTTCCAAAATCCTTGAAAGCGTTTTTAGTTACGTAAACACACTCAAAACTTTTTAAAGAAATAACGTTTAAAATCCTGCTAAACTAAATAATAGTTTTCTTCAAGAAAATGAAAATCGTTGATTCTAACATCGTTACTTTCGAATTAATCATTTTTATCAGAACCAAGGAGGATAATCTCCTTTGCAACGCCTGACATTCTCACTTCCTCACTCGGGTTAAAATGGCCACCAAGTCAGCCTCAAGAGTTGGTGCCTTTTCTTTACCTGGTATAGTTTATAGTTTGTTTGCTGGTTCAAAACTGCAGGTTCTGTTTCTGGGAACTAGCAGAGTTTGTAGTTCTGTGGCTTCAAAATTGTACAAGAGGATAAACCAGCACTTATGCCCATCTGGTTCACTGCTAAACACTGCTTATCAGGAACGAGGTCCACACGGAATTGCCTCAAGTTCTTCCTTCTGCCCTCTTTTCATAGTTAACTCTTCACATCGACTAGAAATAAAAAGAAGAAACATTTTGACCTCAGAAAGCCAAATGAAGACAATAGTTACTCTCCTTCGCCTCCATTTTTTGAAAAATAACTTTTAAAGACAAAAGATCCCTTCTGAATGAAGGTTTTCCTAACAGACTTTGATTAACCTCACTAATAAAACAATAAACTTTTCTCTCCTTAGTGATTTGTATTTAGTTCATTTTCTCCTTTTCTTCCTCCTTCCTTCCCTCCCTCTTGCTCTCTTTCTTTTTCTTTCTTTCCTCTCTCTTGCTCTTTCTCTCACTCTCTTTGTTTTTTTTCTTTCTTTCTCTTTCTTTCTCTCTTTCTCTTTCTCTCTTTCTTTCCCTTTCCTTTTCTTCCTGCCCTCTTTCCTTCTTTTCTTCCTTCCATGCTTCCTCTTTGTCTTTCTATTTTTTTTTTATCTTCTTTCCTTCCTTACTTTCTTTGTATATAAGATTAATCTGTTTCTCCCACGTGCCTGAGACCAGAGCTCATCTATTTGATCTCACCAGAACTCAGGCAGTTAAGTGCTAATTTGGAACAGTCCTGCTTCCTGTGACATGAAGGCTGCTCACAACCAGAGGAAACATTTGTAACTTACTGGGGTGAGAGCAGGGTGCCTCTCAGCTAAATTAGTGATCCACCCACCCACCCACACCCTGTATATTAACTGTTAATTTTTCCCTCTGTTGAAGACGAGGCAGTGACTCAGTGAATCTCTGAGGGGTCTCTCCATGCCCTTTCTACCCTCACTCCAGGCTGCCCTAAGGAAGTTGAATGGTTTATAAAATTTATTCAATCTGACATTCTCATAACCTAACAGTTTTGGTTAGATTCTTCCTAGGTAAGAAGGTGATTCTTGGTTTGTTTTGTGTCTTAAACACAGAGCAATTAACTCTTTGCTTGTGTTTATGATCAACCAGGGTTTCCATTTCTGAAACATAATATTTTATTTTAATTTATTCACCAAACACTTAGATAGCACTCACTTGTTTCAGGCACAGGCAGGTAACTAACTACAGATTCATTTAATAGTATAATAACCCAATCAGGTGGGTACTATTATTGTCCCATTTTACTGATGAAGAAACTGAGGTCTAGAGAGGTGAAGCAGCTTCCCCAACATCATCTATCCAGCAAGTGATGGACATGGAATATTGAACCCTAGTCCCATGACACTCTGCTCCCTTTCCCCACATCACAACAGACAAACTCATTTCACACAGGCACCGAAGCCATCATCAGATTTCCAGGATCTTACTATTTCTAATCATTCTAAATTCTCTCAAACAAACCTCCACCCTAAAACACACCATTGCAGCTGCTGATGAGACTTTTTCACATATCTTTTTTTTAGCTCATACCGTTGTGTGAACACATCTGTAACAAGGCAGTCTCTCTCCCCCTCACCAAAAATGAATGGTCGGAGACTATAACATCCAACTAGCTATCTTCCAATATTCTCAAGTACTTTAATTGTTAATGATTTTTACAAGTAAGAAATCTTAAATTAATAAAATGTAGAAATGATTATACAGTTCAAAAACAAGCTTTTACCTTTTAAGGACAGAATGAAAACAAGCAGAATCTCTAAGGTCTAATGATTTCACTCACATGGGAAACATAATAAATGACTATGGCCAATGACTGAGGTAAAATGCACATAACATTCATAGAAAAGGAAAGAATTCAAGCATGTGTTCAGAAAGCAATAAAATAAAATTGAGAAAAAATGTAAAAGAATAGTAAGCCACAAAAATGTCTTTCTTTCAATGTTTATTTTTGTATTAAGTAGCACAATGATAATACCGTCAATTGACTGTGGATTTTCAGAACAAAACAAAATATTTTAAAGAAAAAAAAATCTTGAAAGACCCAGCCTTTAGTTCCCATGCAACATTCTAAAATCATTGGAACAAGTAGACAGCTAATTTTCTCTCTATTACAACAACAGAAATAAAATCTGGCAGAGAACAAAATGGTTCCCCACATCCAGCATCTACTCTTCTTTTTTCCCAGCTGCTATTAAGATCAAGTTTAAGAAGCCAACCTTTTAAGTCTCCTAGAAGTCTCTGAAAAATAAAAATAGGCAGAAAAGGACGATTATGCAGGACTGTGGGTGGGAAAATCATGTACCCAATTTGTTCCTGAAGTTTTGAGAGAAAGCAAGATGGTTATAATAACATCTTTTGGCTCATTCATCTAAAAGGAGCATGCCCAGCACCAAGCGCTGAGTAGCTGAGCTGGTGGCGACAGTCGGGTTAGCTTTCTTGAAGCCAGATGTTCTGAACCAGTGTCAACTCTGAGCTCCCTAATGCACTGTATGCTCTTAAGATGATGATTTAGAAGATTTTTTGCAGAGTGATGGATAAGGGGGAAAGTTGCACAGAATGGCACTGAAAACTCAAGGCTGTCTTAGTTTGGTCAATTGACCATAAAAGGAACTGAGTTTTTCAGAGAAAAGAGGTTTTTCCTACAATATTGAGAAAACCTTGTCTATTCCTGATCACCAGATGAGTGACACAAGGTTGTAAAATATCTCCAAGTTAATTTCACTAATGTTAAGACTTAATAAGAGTGGTTTTATTTTAGACCACTATCAACCATGGAACTCTTCCTTCTCGGTGCAGCTATTAGACACTTGAGAAGACATCCAGGAATTAGGACCTTATCATGGGAACAAAAGCTAGACAACTACACACAACTGCTGCCTTCCCAGAAGCCAGGGATACATCTTAGAATTTCCGCACCTCTGACTTGGCATGAGCTGCAGGTTCACAGATAGTTGCAGAAGATAAATAGATTGAAGCAATGGGTAGGTCTCCCAGCCCCAAACCTACCACCTCCTCTTGTTCCCTGTAATTTCCATAGTAGAAGACAATGGCTTTTCGTTTCACAATTATTGATAGCAATCACAAAACTAATACCCGTGAGAAAGGTTACACTAACACTTGCATTCCTGCACTGGTTTCAGAGATCCATTATTTCAATAGGGGTTTCAAAGTGGTGGTATGCTAACTCCTAGTTGTTTCTTCATTTATTAACTGGAATTCTTCTAAGAAAAGAAGAGATTTGCTTTCTCAACTCTTTCATTGTCACTAGGTACAGCCCTATACAGAAAGGGAAGTTAAATGCTTGAATCTATTCCTTTATTTGTCAGTTTTCGGAATAATGAGTTGGTTCTCTAGCATCCTACATAGGGAGCACATATGTTTTTTGAATATTGTTATGAAGGCATAGATTTTAACAGATCCCCTGTGTTTCAATACTTTGTGATACTGTTCTTTTGCCAGCCATCTTTGGACATGGTTGTTCTATCTTTGGCTAGTAAGAGCCTTTGACTGTTTGCTCCTCTGCCTTTGAATCTTTTGTCCCAGCCCCTTGGTCTTTGGCAGCTTCCTTGCTTTCTGGTGTGACAAGATGGCACAAGTTCATCTTCAGCTTCCCCCCACCTCCCCCAGACTGGACTCAACCAATTATTCTTAGATGCCCTAGTTCCTTTTACCAGGAAAGGTATTTGGAGACTATGGTATGAATACTAGGAGCTCCTTACTTCTGTACTGTTTATGGTTCTAAGCCCTTTTCAGTAGACACAGTCAGAAAATATATTTAAGAGAAATACTTCAGATTTCATACAAATATTTCCAACATAAGTTGTGGGTTATATAGGTTTTTACATAATTTTATTTGATTTTTCCATTTGATTCTCTTTTTCTCATAAATCAAAAAAACTTAGTTCTTTATAACAATATAAAATTAAGTGTTTTATCCTAATTTATGGATAAAAAGTTTCAGAATAACCCTACCAACATATTACTAACAATATAATTACTGAAAGTAACTTAAGATTTTTTTGTAGTTCTTTTTGTCTTAGGATATATCCAACTGCAGATATGCATCCAAATAAATGAAGGTTAAAACCATTTGAAATAATTCCTTTCCATATTGTTAATACTCAAGTTGGTTTATCTAGTTTTGCCTTTGAATTTACATTTTGTTTTATAATTTTGTAAAATATTTTTGTGTTGCAAAATGTACAAAACAATGTACATTAAGAAAAATCTAGCTTCCAAAGCTGCTGCTTCCAATCTGTTTCCCCCTTCTCTTATAATTAACTATTTTTAATAATTATTGTTTTTTGTCCTATTGTTTTTAATGTATGAAATATTAAATAAATTATCGCTTTTCTTAGAGAAAAGGTACCATATCATATATTCTGATCTTCACCTTGCTTTTTGCACTTAGCAATATTTCCTAGAGATCACTCCACAGCAATGTATAAGTTAGTCTTTTATCTCTGTTAGCAGCTATACAATACTCTATTCTGTGGATATAGCATGGTTTATTCAACTTGTGCCCCCCTGATGAACATTTAAGTTATTGCCAGTCTTTCTCTACTGTGATTTGTGTCACATGAATAGGCTTTTGTGTTCATTTTTTCATACTTTACTAGCTTCTCCTTGGAACAGATTCCTAGAAGTGGAATTGTTTGGTTAAAAAATATAGATACATAATATTGTTAAATTCAATCCGTAGGGGTCATGCCATTAGCATTTCTACCAGCAGTGTATAAGAAGGACTGTTTTCCCACACCCTCTACAGCAGAGAGTATTTTTAAACTTCGAAAACAATTAGAACATTTACCAAGAAAGACCTTTACAAGGGGAGCCAAAATAAAGTTGTCAGTACTTGAGAGGAGCCTCAATGAAAATTTGTAAGGCCTTTGATTTATACCTCTCAGGCATTTAGATCTAAATTTGACTTGGAAATAATAGAGAAGTAGAAGAATGTTCATTGTTAATATGGTGTATCACATTGATTGATTTACATATATTGAAGAATCCTTGCATTCCTGGGATAAATCCCACTTGATCATGGTGTGTGATCATTTTAATGTGTTGTTGGATTCTGTTTGCTAGTATTTTGTTGAGGATTTTTGCATCTATATTCATCATTGATATTGGTCTGTAATTTTATTTTTTTGTAGTATCTTTGGTTTTGGTATCAGGGTGATGGTGGCCTCATAGAATGAGTTTGGGAGTGTTCCTTCCTCCACAATTTTTTGAAAGAGTTTGAGAAGTATGGGTGTTAGCTCTTCTCTAAATGTTTGATAGAATTCAACTGTGAAGCCGTCTAGTCCTGGACTTTTTTTTGTTGGAAGATTTTTAATCTTCTTCAATTTCATTACTTGTGATTGGTCTGTTCATATTTTCTATTTCTTCCTGGTGTCTTGGAAGGTTATACCTTTCTAAGAATTTGTCCATTTCTTCCAGGTCGTCCATTTTATTGGCATAGAGTTGCTTGTAGTAGTCTCTTGGGATGCTTTGTATTTCTGTGGTGTCTGTTGTAACTTCTCCTTTTTCATTTCTAATTTTATTGATTTGAGTCCTCTCCCTCTTTTTCTTGTTGAGTCTGTCTAATGGTTTATCAATTTTGTTTATCTTCTCAAAGAAGCAGCTTTTAGTTTATTGATCTTTGCTACTCTTTTCTTTGTTTCTATTTCATTTATTTCTGCTCTGATCTTTATGATTTCTTTCCTTCTGCTAACTTTGGGTTTTGTTCTTCTTTCTCTAGTTCCTTTAGGTGTAAGGTTAGATTGTTTATGTGAGATTTTTCTTGTTTCTTGAGGTAGGCTTGTATAGCTATAAACTTTCCTCTTAGAACTGTTTTTGCTGCATCCCATAGGTTTTGGATTGTTGTGTTTTCATTGTCATTTGTCTCTAGGTATTTTTTGATTTCCTCTTTGATTTCTTCAGTGATCTCTTGGTTATTAGTAACGTATTGTTTAGCCTCCATGTGTTTGTGTTTTTTACGGTTTTTTCCCTGTAATTCATTTCTAATCTCATAGCGTTGTGGTCAGAAAAGATGCTTGATATGATTTCAATTTTCTTAAATTTACTGAGGCTTGATCTGTGACCCAAGATGTGATCTATCCTGTAGAATGTTCCATGCATACTTGAGAAGAATGGGCAATATGCTGTTTTGGGATGGAATGTTCTATAAATATCAATTAAATCTATCTGGTCTATTTTGTCATTTAAAGCTTCTGTTCCTTATTTATTTTCATTTTGGATGATCTGTCCATTGGTGTAAGTGAGGTGTTAAAGTCCCCCACTATGATTGTGTTACTGTCGATTTCCTCTTTTATAGCTGTTAGCAGTTGCCTTATGTATTGAGGTGCTCTTATGTTGGGTGCATATATATTTATAATTGTTATATCTTCTTCTTGGATTGATCCCTTGATCATTATGTAGTGTCCTTCCTTGTCTCTTGTAACATTATTTTAAAGTCCATTTTATCTGATATGAGTATTGCTACTCCAGCTTTCTTTTGCTTTCCATTTGCATGGAATATCTTTTTCCATCCCCTCACTTTCAGTCTGTATGTGTCCCTAGGTCTGAAGTGGGTCTTTTGTAGACAGCATATAGATGGGTCTTGTTTTTGTATCCATTCAGCAAGCCTCTGTCTTTTGGTTGGAGCATTTAATCCATTCATGTTTAAGGTAATTATCGATATATATGTTCCTATGACCATTTTCTTAATTGTTTTGGCTTTGTTTTTTGTAGGTCCATTTCTTCTCTTGTGTTTCCCACTTAGAGAAGTTCCTTTAGCATTTGTTGTAGAGCTGGTTTGGTGGTGCTGAATTCTCTTAGCTTTTGCTTGTCTGTAAAGCTTTTGATTTCTCCATCAAATCTGAATGAGATCCATGCTGGGTAGAGTAATCTTGGTTGTAGGTTCTTCCCTTTCATCACTTTAAATATGTCATGCCACTCCCTTCTGGTTTGTAGAGTTTCTGCTGAGAAATCAGCTGTTAACCTTATGGGAGTTCTCTTGTATGTTATTTGTCATTTTTCCCTTGCTGCATTCAATAATTTTTCTTTGTCTTTAATTTTTGCCTATTTGATTACTATGTGTCTTGGCATGTTTCTCCTTGGGTTTATCCTGTATGGAACTCTCTGAGCTTCCTGGACTTGGGTGGCTATTTCCTTTCCCATGTTATGGAAGTTTTTGACTATAATCTCTTCAAATAATTTCTCTGGTCCTTTCTCTCTCTTTTCTCCTTCTGGGACCCCTATAATGCAAATGTTGTTGCACTTAATGTTGTCCCAGAAATCTCTTAGGCTGTCTTAATTTCTTTTCACTCTTTTTTCTTTATCCTGTTCCACAGCAGTGAATTCCACCATTCTGTCTTCCAGCTCACTTATCCGTTCTTCTGCCTCAGTTATTCTGCTATTGATTCCTTCTAGTGTATTTTTCATTTCAGTTTTTGTATTGTTCATCTCTGTTTGTTCTTTAATTCTTCTAGGTCTTTGTTAAACATTTCTTGCATCTTCTCGATCTTTGCCTCCATTCTTTTTCCGAGGTTCTGGATCATCCTCACTATCATTATTCTGAATTCTTTTTCTGGAAGGTTGCCTATCTCCACTTCAATTACTTGTTTTTCTGGGGGTTTATCTTGTTCCTTCATCTGGTACAAAGCCCTCTGCCTTTTCATCTTGTCTGTCTTTCTGTGAATGTGGTTTTTGTTCCACAGGATGCAGGATTGTAGTTCTTCTTGCTTCTGCTGTCTGCCCTCTGGTGGATGAGGCTATCTGAGAGGCTTGTGCAAGTTTCCTGATGGGGGGGACTGGTGGTGGGTAGAGCTGACTGTTGCTCTGGTGGGCAGAGCTCAGTAAAACTTTAATCCGCTTGTCTGCTGACGGGTGGGGCTGGCTCCCTGTTGGTTCCGTGGCCTGAGGCAACGCAACACTGGAGCCTATCTGGCCTCTTTGGTGGGGCTAATGGCAGACTCTGTGGGGGCTCATGCCACGGAGTACTTCCCAGAACTTCTGCTGCCAGTGTCCTTCTCCCCATGGTGAGCCACATCCACCCCCCACCTCTGAAGGAGACCCTGCAACACTAGCATGTAAGTCTGGGTCAGTCTTCCCTGGGGTCACTGCTCCTTCCCCTGGGTCCCAATGCACACACTATGTTGTGTGTGCCTTTCTAGAATGGAGTCTCTGTTTCCCCCAGTCCTGTTGAAGTCCTGTAATCAAGTCCCACTAGCCTTCAAAGTCTGATTCTCTAGGAATTCCTCCTCCCGTTGCCAGACCCCCAGGTTGGGAAGCCTGACGTGGAGCTCAGAACCTTCACTCCAGTGGGTGGACTTCTGTGGTATAAGTGTTCTCCAGTCTGTGAGTCACCCACCCAGCATTTATGGGACTTGATTTTACTGTGATTATGGCCCTCCTACCATTTCATTGTGGCTTCTCCTTTGTCTTTGGATGTGGGGTATCTTTTTTGGTAAGTTCCAGTGTCTTCCTGTCAATGATTGTCCAGCAGCTAGTTGTGATTCTGGTGTTCTCCCATAACAACCTTGTAAGATAAGATCACCCTTCCCATTTTACAGATGAAACAACTGAGGCTCAGAGATAGAAAATAAACTTCCCTAATTCTCACTAATAGTGTGGTAGAACCACAATGTTACCAAGGTTCTTTGTTATTCCAAAGTCCACTCCAGTTCCCCCAGTTGTGTTAAGCCAACGCTACAGGACCAAGGGAACCCTTGAGTGGGCAGAGAGCAGGACAGGTTCTGCCCTGGTGAAGACTAACCAGCTGTGTCCTGAGAAAATCATTCAAGGACTTTGGAATTCAGTTTATTCCTCCTCAACATGAGTGTGTTGAAGTAGCTGCTCTGTAAAACCTTTCAGTGTCTTCTCATTGCTCTGGGGGAAAGTCCACATCCTCAGCATGGCTACCACGCCCCGTTTGCCTTGTCCCTCCCTTCCTGACATGTCACCCTCACCCATCACACTGTAACTCTCAGAGACCTCACTCAATTCCTCCAGAGGATGATGTCATCATATTTTTAGGGTTGATGGGCATACTATTCCTTCTGCCTAGAGCTCAGTCTTTCTTCTCTCAGCACCGTCTCACGCCCTGGGTAAATCTTCAGGTACTGACTTCACCAAGTCTTCCTCAGAGAAGTCTTCCCTGACCACGAGACAAAGTAAGATTGCTCTGCTTTTCCGCCCCCTAGAGTCCTGTCCTCCTGTTCTCAAGTCCACCAGCCAGCCCAGCCATACTGCTTTCAAAAGTCTATCCTTATCTTGGACTATTCTAGTTGATGAAAACTGTAAACTTTTAGGAGAAATGTTTCCTAGTGCTCATCCACCTCCATCCAATGTGCCGGTATGTGAAGATACTATATATAAACTACTGGAGTCAATCAAAATGTCCATCCATCAGCAATTGGTTAAGTCTATTATATAGTCTTTAAAAAGAATGAAGCAGGTCTGAATGTGCTGATGTGGAAGGACATCTATGAAATATGATTGTTTTTTAAAATACATGTTGTAGAAGAATATGTATAGTGTGATCCCATTTGTGATTTTTTTAATGAAAAATAGTTACACTTCTATATGGAGAGTACACTTCTAGAATGACACTCAAACTCCTTGCAGTGGAACTGCGGAGTGAGAAAATGACTTTTTAAGTACACCTTCTTCTACTGTTTGAAGTTTTTACTATGAGTATAAATTTTATAATTAAGTTTTTTAAATAAAGAGGGAAAAATCACTCAAAAATAGCATTTGTTATGCTTTTTTTGTAAATAACATTTGTTACACTTGACATGATTTATTTATTTGTCATAGTTTTGTTTTAACGTTCATCTTCCCTATGATTTCTACAATGATAAGAACAGGTGCCCCACCCCCCTTGCTCACTGATATTTCCCCAAAGCTTCACTCTGCTCCTGGCACACAGGAGGACCACTCCCTCCCTCTCTTGTCCCCTCCAACTCTGGTAGCCCCACCCCTGAGGTGGGATTCTCAAAGAGATGCTCTGGAATGGACACACTTCATCTACCATAGGCATTAAAAAAAAAAACCTCAGTTGGAGATCAAAGTAACACATATGTACTGCATCTATAAGCCTTGATTAACTGATGAAAATATCAGATGTTAAAAACAAAGATTAGACCTCCAGACTACCTTGGTTGCATATGGATTTGGCAAATATGAAAAACACTCATAGTAAGGGTTTCTGCCTCACTCTTTTATTTTGGATCGTTTTAATCAGGAAGGGAGTCAGAATATGCCACCCCAAAATATGCCACTTTGGCACAAGGATTATTTTGAGCTAAAGGCAATTGAGAAACGGTAGACACATGAAGAGCTCTCTGCCTTCCCCTTTTCTGCATAAAAGCAAGGCATACATCTCTCTTGGTAAGGGTGACATAAAGTTCCATTCATAAATGTGTGTGTCCCCTCTAGCATTTTGAAAAGGAGAGCAGACTCTTATCACCAGAGACTACACTGGGATGAGTCTGCATTACAAACCTTACTAAAAATCCTTCATTTACCTTATATTTCCTAGTTACCTCCCACAGTTTATCACCCCCAGGAGCCCCAAAACCCTTATCCTTTGTCTGGTCATTTTCCCACAATGTATCACCCTTTGTTAAAATGGTATATAAATGCTGGAGTCCAACTGCTGTTTTCGGTTCTCACTTTTTTGTGTGTGTGTGTGAAGCCTCTGCACTGGTAAAAATTTTAGCATCAAGAAAATATGCGGGCTTCCCTGGTGGCGCAGTGGTTGAGAATCTGCCTGCCAATGCAGGGGACACGGGTTCAAGCCCTGGTCTGGGAAGATCCCACATGCCGCGGAGCAACTGGGCCCGTGAGCCACAACTACTGAGCCTGCGCATCTGGAGCCTGTGCTCCGCAACAAGAGAGGCCGTGACAGTGAGAGGCCCGCGCACTGCGATGAAGAGTGGCCCCCGCTTGCCACAACTAGAGAAAGCCCTCGCACAGAAACGAAGACCCAACACAGTCAAAAATAAATAAATAAAAAAAAAATTAAAAAAATTGTTTAAAAAAAAAAAAAAAAAGAAAATATGCATGCCTTTTCTCCTTTTAATCTGTTTTTTGTCAGTCTAATTTGAGCTAATCTTAGGTACAGTACCTAAGAGGGTAGAGGAAAAGGTTTTCCTCTTCTACAATCCATATGCACATGAAATTTAACTTTGGGTAGGAGACATCCCCAACTATAAGGTCTGGAGTATAGAGAGAATTCACCTCACTGTAATTTTTTATTTTGGTAAAATACATAACATAAAATTTACCATTTTAATTATTTTTCGGTTTACAACCCAGTGGTATTAAGTGCATTCACATTGCTGTGCAACCATCACCACCATCCATCTCCAGAACCTTTTTCATCATCCCAAACTGAAATTCTGTACCCTGTTAAACACTAATAACCACCATTCCACTTTCTGTCTCTATGCATTTCACAATTCTAGGTAGAATTGTACCAAGAATTGTACCACATATTGTACAATTCTTTGGAATTATACAATATGTGACCTTTTGTATCCGGTTTATTTCACTTAAGATAATGTTTTCAAGGTTTATTCATGTTATAGCCTGTGAATTTCCCTCCTTTTCTAGGCTGAATAATATCCTATTGTATAGCTATAACTCATTGCGATTTTGATGTAAGGCCATTTGTACTCTTCAAGGAAATCACCGAACAATGAGCCAGCAATGGGATGAGTGATGGGCAACAGAATGGGGGCAGGAGTGTCACAAGAGGCACTAGGTTGAAAATGAAGTCCAATAACGGGGCCCTCAAATTCAAATTGGTGTCTCCGGAGTAAGTGGACCATGCTTCCTGGGGAGGGAAATCTCTGGAAAAGCTTCCCCTGTGGCCAAGTCATTGGTGAAACACACAGAAGCTCCACCAGGAACCAGAAAGCAAAGCTGGCAGCAACAGCATCTTGGCACATTCACACACACTCATTTTTTAAAATTTATTTTATTGAAGTATAGCTGATTTACAATGTTAATTTCTGCTATACAGCAAAGTGATTCAGTAATATACATATTCAGTTATATATATATATATATATATATATATAAATATATTATATATTCTTCTTTTTCGTCCCCTTTTCCATTATGGTTTATTACAGGATACTGAATATAGTTCCCTGTGTTATACAGTAGACATGCACTCATTTTTATTTTTACTTAGCTATTATTTGCTGGATAAAAATGCAAAATAATCCTCCATGCTACATTACAAATATTCCCATTTAACATTACAGTTCACCCACATTCCTGATCTCTGTGGCTCTTGGACTATGTGCTTTGCTTTGCACACACTATCAGTTGATTCCCAGAGGACATCACAGGCGTGGGTACTATGGTCCTCCTTGTTGATGGCTAAGAAAGTGAAGGACAGACAAGTTAAAAACTGGCCTCATTCCACATGGGCAGAATCCAAACCCAGGTGGGAGACTCCATACTCACAAGAATTCTGCCCCTTTGTGAAAGTGCTTTGTAATAGAGCCACCACCTGCAGACACACTGATACAGTCCAGTGACATAGAGCACATTCCCTGCACTACAATTGAACTAAATTTGGGGGAACAATTATTCATTGGGAAAATTCTTACAAATAAAGAAAGTAGCTATCATCTAAGTCCAAAACCTATCTGAAGAAATCTTCTATTATCATCCAATTAAGTAAAAGTTAGTGCTCAGCAGTTCAAAAGTGATGGATGTTCCATTTTAGGGGAAAGATGATATATTCAAATGCCGCGAGCACAGAGCATCCAACTTCCAGCCTCCCAATTTCCAGTCTTCCTCTATCAGGTTGGGAGTCTCTGCCCAGATGTCATTGCTAGGAGGGAAGAATAGAAATATACCCTCTGTGAGGATGAAGAGAAAGCTGGAAGCAAGCAGGACACAGATAAGAGGCACTGGTGCTCAGGGTGGGCTGACATCAGAGTCCCCCGGAGGACTTGTGAAACCCCAGGTTGCTCCACCCTCAGAATCCCTGATTTGGTGGGTCTCAGCTGGGGGCTGAGATTTTGCATTTCTAGCAAGTTCCTTGGAGTTGCTGCTGCTTCTGGGTGCAGAGACCACACCTGAGAACCATGCCATCCAGAACACGATGTTTCCACCTGAAGTCTGCAGCAAAGAGAACACCTCTAAACGAGGCATGCCTGCACACACCTGCACACCACATACCTGCACCACACACTTGCACTCCCACAGGCACCACATGCACACCCACCACACACACACACAACCTGTGTATATGTGCCCCAGACACACTAACCCCTGCACTACCCATCAGACACACACACACCACACACCTGCACCACTTACTTACATGCACAGACCCTTGTGTGCAAACACATCTGCATCACAATGTGCACACACACCCACGCATCTGTAACCCCTGTAGACAGGCACTCACACACACTCACGCATACGCACTGTCCATCTGCACCACACACACACATCCCACCTACACAGCTGTGCACCATTCATCGATACCACACCCACTCTTTAGCAGATTCCAAGTTGCCTGCAGCTACCACCTCGCTCTTGAGACAGGACACCCTCTTCTCCTCTTTCTTCCTGGTGCATTCTCTCTACTCCAGACCTTATAGTGGGCAACTTCTCCCACCTCATGTGAAAGTTTACATGCACATGGGATTGTAGGGGAGGAGAACCTTTTCCTCTACCCTCTTAGGTTCTGTACCTAGAACTGCAAATTAAACTGACCAAAAATAGATTAACAGGAGAAAAGGCAGACAACTTTTATTGATGTGAACATTTTTATGTGTGCAGGGGCTTTCCAAGTGCTGCAGGGGGCACACATTCCAGTTTCCTGTGTGGCTGGCCCAGATGCCTTTCCCAAAGTGTCCACCCAAAAGGTCCCCTGTGTTCTAGGCATCTCTCTATTTTCTTCCCCGCTCCCCCTACGACTTTCCAACTCTCATCAACCAAGTTCTTATGAATTCTACTTTCCATTCCAGTGCAAACATTTTCCATTCAACTTAAATACATGCAGCCAGCAGTTATAGATCCTTTGCTGTGCAAAGCCTGAGCCTAAGCATGTTTGAGAGGAAAAGTGATGATGACAATAACCTTGACCCTCATTCATTCATTCATTCATTCCATGCATATACCAGGTGCTGCATGAGCAACGCATATAAGACAGACATGCCCTGTACTGTCTCACATTTTACAGTCTGGTGGTCTTAACCATCCTCCCCAGCTTCCACCCCAGAGTGAAGCAGGTCACTCCAGTGCTAACCTAAAAGATGGTAGGAAGGATTCCAGGGGCCAAGAAACCAGCATGGCTAGGAGGTACTTGAGGAACTTCTTTCCAGCACTCTCCCAACCCTCCAGAGTGGGGAACAGCCTCCTCCTGCCTCGTCTGTTGTGAATTCTGCCTCAGCTGCAATTCCAGATAGTTCTCTACAAATGGGGAAACCATCCAGACTAGCAGGTGAAAATGAAAATTATTATAGTATTAGCAATAATAAAAAAAATAAAAAGTAATATTTTCCCCCAGGGAAAAATAAAAGCCACCTTTTAGTGAGGACATACTATATGCTATACATTTTAACTGCTAATTCTTACCCCAGGTATGATCACCCCATTTTCCAGATGAAAAAATAACGTCCCTGAAGCACTAGTCTGAGGTCTTGCGCATGGTCAATGGGGGTTTCAATCCAAGTGACTGACGTCAGCAGTTGCTTCCTGTCCTGTGGAATCGGCAGACAGCACCGATGCTATTCACAGCAATGGCAAACATCTCTGTGCCCACCTGCTCCATGTCCACGCCAGCACACGGAAAGAACTGGATCATAAAAACAAAAGTGTTAGCGCAGACCTCCGAGATGAGTAGATAAAATTACAGTGTTATTTTGATTTTTTTATTTGAAACAAAACCATAACTTAAAGAAAAGAAGCTTTGAGAATAAGAGAGAACTTTAGCCTTCCAAACCATGAATTACGTTCTTCTTCTATAACAGACTCCTTGTTTTAATGATCCACACACATCCGTGTGGCTGGTAAAGCAGTGGGTAGCGAGGTAGTGAAGCTTGATTTAATTTCTCCATGATTCAGACTTGTCCAGACATGTGTCTTCAAACCGTATTTAAGGGCAACAAGGGTAAATAGTACCCAGACCAGAAGATGTTCCCTCGGTCACCTCCCACTCACCCTGTCTGCTGACCTCCAAGGAAATTCAGCCCTGCAGTTAACATCTGTGGTCCAATCAGCCAGGCTGGAATAAAAGGTACTTAACCGCCCAGCTCGTTTTGCAAGGTTAGAAAGAATCAATAGGAGATGTGTTTAATGCCGTATTATATCAGGTCTCATCACACTTTTAAAACTGAAATATCCACAGTGGTGTATCATCCTAGTCTCACAGTAAAGAGAATGGGTTTAGCGTGGTCTAAGATAGATATCATGGCTTTATTACACATATGAAAAAAAACAAAAACTGTGGCGTGTCCTCTGGAATTTCACTCTTGGCTATTTTTCTTTTTCCCCTCCTCTCCTTTTCAAATGTTCATTCTTTTTTTTTTTTTTTTTTTTGCGGTACGCGGGCCTCTCCCGTTGTGGAGCACAGGCTCCGGACGCACAGGCTCAGCGGCCATGGCTCAGGGACCCAGCCGCTCCGTGGCATGTGGGATCCTCCTGGACCGGGGCATGAACCCGCGTCCCCTGCATCGGCAGGTGGACTCTCAACCACTGTGCCACTAGGGAAGCCCTCAAGTGTTCGTTCTTTCTCTCTTCTTCCCTCTTGTCCTTCTGTGCCTTTTTCTTTCTTTGTGCCTTCTTTCATCCTTCCCTTTAATTTCAGGTGTTTGATCAGTTCCCATGGAAAATAGCCAGGGCCTCAGCAAACCACCAAAGAAGCTGAGTGATTTCCTCTCCAGTTCCCGTGAGCACACACGTCGACTTTGAAATCCAGACTCGGAAACTCTCTCAAGGTGGGAGGCGCTGGTTGGAACCTATCTGCTTAGGAAAGCAGACTTTTCCATAAGCTTCAGTGAAGTTATTTTGAAAGAGAAACCTGTCTAGACAGAGCATAATTAAACATAGCATCTTGTTCTTTTGTTAAGTAGACCACAAGGTAAAATTCTTTGTTGAGTCTAATACATAATGTATAATACTATTGGAAAATTAGAGATAGGAAGGTCAAAGTTATAGCATGGGTTTGTGGGTCAGCGGGAGTGCTGGTTAATTTCATAATGAAGCATGTAGGGGAAACCATAGTCTATAATGGAATGAAGTGTCAGAAAAGATGAAAAAAACCAAACCTAGTTCACCAATCTATCAGCCTTTGCATGAGCAGCCTTACGGACATTCACCTCTGTAAGAACTTGCCTGTAGAATTCTTAGTATTTTGGTTTAAGAGTAACTCAGCAATGCTGTCTGGTCCTATCTCTCCAGAGTGACTGCTGACACAGGGCCTCAATGGTCTGGCTTGAAAATTTACTGATAATTACCATTGTTAAAATTTTCAAAGCAAATTGTTGAACTGGGAATAAAACAGCTGTATTAGTTTGCTGAGGCTGCTGTAACAAGTACTGCACACCGGGGACCTGAAACAACAGAAATGTACCATCTCATGGTTCTTGAGGCCAGAAGTCTGAGGTCAAGGCATCAGCAGGGTGGGTTCCATCTGAGGGCTGAGAGGGAGACTCTGTTCCAGACCTTCCTCCTGGTTTCTGGCAGTTTTGGTCTTTCCTTGATTGTAGATGGCATGCCTCCTGTGTCTTCACATTTTTTTATCTCTGTGTTTTCTGTCTCTGTGTCCAAATGTCCCTCTTTTTTATAAGGACAACAGCTATATTGGATCAGGACCCACCCTGATGACCTCATCCTAACTTGATCATCTGCAAGGACCCTATTGCCAAGTAAGGTCACATCATAGGTACAAGGGACTAGGACTTCAATGTCCTCTGAGGGGACATAATGCAGCCTATAACAATAGCCATTTGTTTTCATACTCACATGTTCACCACTTGTTATCCTGCTTTGAGTTGGAAATGCTCACTGTGTGTCCATTTCAAAATTCTTACTAAATTCTATTTAATAGTGCCTTAACCACCACAGAATTGAGGAGCTTACATGCCAAAAAGGAGATACAATTTCCCTTTTTTGACCACTTGGAGAATGAGCCTTTCTAAGGGTGCAACCCAGGCCATATGGAAAAGACTGAGGTCTCAGCCCATTCTCTCATCATGGAAGGAGGGTATGGGTTGCGGCCTAGCCACTGTCTTTCCTTTGGAAATTCATCCAAAGCTGGGGATGAAACCTGACTGGCCTGAAGTCTGTTATATTAAAGCAGTGCTTTGTCTTTCACATAAGTAATAGGATAGTTCAGTTTCCCATGAAATGAATAAGCTAGCAGTGAAATTGAATCTAGTGTAAATTATGTCATTAGGTAAAATCCAACACAACCTATCATAGTGTTGGTCCTATCCTACTAATATCAAAAAAGTAGGATTCTACTTTTACAGTGATGGATTTTTTCTCTAATTTTTGTCCACAAGTTTATAATGTTAAATATGCAAAAAAAAGTTATTTTCCTATTGCCTTTAAACTAAGGTCTTCATGATTTAAACATAAGTCCCAGTCTCCACGTCAAAAATGTGGTGAACATATAAATGTGTTCATCAAAAATATCAAATAAAATAAGGGGCAAATCCCATGACCATGGACCCAAAAAGTAACAGTAGTTTTCTCTTCAGGGCATCAGCATTCTTCCACCTCTGACCACCACTTAGAAAGTCATGCTTCTGAAATATAGTAGCTAAAGGTTAGAGCTTCCTTGATTTGATTAACCTAAATAAGGAGGCTATGTGAAGCCAGTGCTGATTATACTCAATCCTATTATTTTATTTTAAAATGAGGAGTTTATATAAATGTTCCCAGTTGAATAACTGGATGTGCCCACTACTGAGTGTCTTAGATCTGAGAAACAAGAACTTTTTACAAGGGAAACTTCTAAACTAAAGCATGAGTTGAGGAAGGCTGAAGAAGAGAACTATATGCCTGTAAAAGGAAGAATATTTTCCTCCCTTGCCTTTATAATGAATTCCTCTTTTCTGTACTAAAGGACACAGAATTGAACTTTTCATTTAACGTTATTTGCAAATAAAGAACTTAAAAGCCTTTGAAACTGTGAAGGTGATTCTGACTCTCAGCTGTAACATCCATCCCTCATTGCCTGCAGTGGGCACGCTGAGGATGTGAGTGTATGCGATTTTTCTCCATCTCTTATTATAGACATGTAAAAAAAGTATCAAAGCCCAATGAAACGTTTTCATACAATTCACTATATGTAGTATGGCCATCGTGAAAACTGTGGTAAAATTCTAAATTTTGTTCATACTCCGATAATCCCCGTAAACCTAAAGCACCGGTGTGCACATGACCGGGGGTCTGTCTCACTGCCTGGTGTCACACTGGTGAAGAATGTCAGCAGGAACATTTGTCCTTCTCTCTCCAGTCCCACCCTTACCCTAAGTTGTCCTTTCATTCAGATGCACTGAGCCCTGTAATTCAGGGCCTTCCTTCTTTAAGGATTCACCCTGGTTTGCTCTTGAACTGTTGGTTTCTATCCTAGGAACCTAGCTGCCCATGCCCTCTACCTCAAATTGTTCATATTCTCTGAGGACAGCAAAGCAGAGCCATTGAATGCACTGACGTAGGGTCCCAAAAGACCACAGTCTGAAACCAGGCTCTGCCAGAAGCTCGTTATGTGACTCGGACAAAGACCTGCCTCTCAAGCCTTCGTCTCCTCATCTGTAAGATGGGAGAAACTATGACCATCATCACAGTGTGGTTGTGAGAATTCAAGCATCTAGTGAACCTGGCACATGGGAAGTACTTAGAAAATGTTAGCTATTATTATTATTAATATTGTTATTAATTGCTGTCAATACTTTACCATTTAGATGTCTATTATCCACTGTTTGTTTATAATCATATCACAAATGTATTTCTTTTTCTGTAACTAATGAGGCATTAGGGCTCATTTAGTTTACCATTCTCACTTTTTTTTTTCAATTTAATTTCATTTTTATTTTATTTTGGAGTATAGTTGATTTACCATGTCATTTAATATCAGGTGTACTGCAGAGTGATTCAGTTATACATATATCCATTTTTTTCAGATTCTTTTCCCATATAGGTTATTTCACAGTACTGAGTAGAGTTCCCTGTGCAGAGGTTAATGTGTCCACACAGCTGGCTACCAGCAGAGCCAGGCCTAGGACCTAGGACTTGGGCTCCATACATCTCTAACCCCTAACTTGAGCCCAGTACCAGGATGCCTCTCTCTCAAGTCCTGACAATCAGAGAATTGATGGTCACCTTGATAAAATAAGATTGTAGACTCAGCCAGGATGGAAACCATTTCATAGTCGGAGCCCCTGTTCTCTCTGTCACTGTTGGCACTGGGGTGAATGAGGACCCCTTCCTGTTTTTCTAAAGCTTTGAAATACTCTTATGGGAATGCAGAAGCCACCCCCAGGGCTTTCTGATGTCAACAGTGCACCAGTAAAAATGGAAATGTCACAAAAACACCACCATTTAACATTTTCTGGAATCAATTTCTTCCCTAATAGTCATTATAAATCGTTAAAAAGGTAAAACAGCATGATCTCTTCTGGTAGAGTAGACACTGTCTACTCTACCAGAAGAGTATTCTTATACTGTATAGAGTACAGTATTCCTATACTGTATAGAGTACAGCCCTGACTTTCTTCTCCAGAAACTCAATATATAGATTGTGATATGTTTGCTAGTTCTAAGTCACCAAGCATTTAATATACAGGTCAAGATCCCACCAGAGACAGCTCACATCCCCGTGACCTGAGGTCTTGGTGAACAAGCACCCTCCCACTTGCTAAAGGCTTTTCTTTTTGCTCACCATGCTGGCGCCTCTCCTGGGGCCTTGTATTCCTCTTTCCCTCATTGATTCCCAATGTACCCTCAGCCTTCCCATTTCCAAGAGCCAGCAGCCCTACCACGTGCTGCCAAAGTGACTCCAAGTCAGATGAGTGAAGGAGGACATGGGTGCTGGTACTCATACGGAGCCCGCGATGCCCTTACATGCAAAGTCCAATCTGAAAACCACAACAACCCTGCCTTTAAAGACGGAATGTTGAATTTGAGCCGGGTAGGCAGCCCTCCTGGGTCCTGTGTTACCTGGCCTGATGGACACTCTGTGAATTCTGAAACCAGCTTGCTCCATTTTGCAAGACCGTCCTTGTTGTGTTTTGCCCGATGGTACTTTATGTTAAGGAAAGGGCCTCTGTTTCATCTGGAAAACGATGTCAGAGTTAACCTTACCAATGCCATCTGATGTTCATGACAAAGCTCCAGGGTAATCCTTTGATACACAGAAAATTGTGTTTCTATGAAATGAGGCATGATGGAAAAATGAAATTAAATCAGAAGTTGAAATCCCAAGCATTGTAAGCATTCTCGTGCTTAAGGACAACCAGAGCATTACACGCTGAATTAGGTATATTGGAAGATGTACCTTTACAGGAGACTACAAGAGGATGTTCTTGCTAAATCTTTTTTTTTCCCCAAATAATTTCCTAGAAAATAGTGTAGAAACACTATGGTGGGTTTTAGAATGGGTTGATTCTGTGGTTAATTCCTGAATGGATCCTGCCTGGTCTGGGAAATCTTGAAAAAGTTGCTTAAACTTTCCAATTCTCCTTTTTTTTTTTTTTTTTTTGCATCTGCAAAGTGAGGTAACACCACCTATATATACCAAAGAGTTGTTGTGAGGATGAAAAAAGTAATATATGTGTATTAGTTTCTGATTGTTGTTACAACAAATTACACAAATGTAGTGTCTTAAAACAATACAAATTTATTATCTTACAATTCTGAAGGTCGGAAGTCTGCAGCGGGTTTCCCTGGGTTAAAGACAGGGTTCTGGTAGGGTTGTGTTACTTTCTGAAGGTGCTAGAGGAGAATGTGTTTCCTTGACTTCTCCATCTGCTAGAAGCTGCTAGCATTTCCTTGGCTTGTGGCCCCTTCCTCAATCTTGAAAGCCAGTAATTGGCTGAGTACTTCTCACATCCCTCACATCACATCAGTCTGACCTCCTCTTCTGCCTTTTTCTTCCACTGTTAAGGACCCTTCTGATTACACTGGACCTACCAGTATAACCCAGGATAATCCCCCTATCAAGGTCAGCTGTTCAGCAACTTTAACTCCACCTGCAACCTTCATCCTCCATTGCCATGTAAGGTAATATACTCACAGGTGGGGATTAGGATGTGGACATCTTTGGGGAGACATTATCTTGCCTGCCACGATATGTAAAGTACCTGTTTAGTTCTACAACTTTTCTGTCATAGAGCTTTTCTTTTTCACTCAAAACAGTAAGCTCAATTTTTAAAAGTGATTTCAATGCTAATACAGCAAATACGTTTACCTCTTTGTGTTGAATGCCTTCATCAATTCTGGAATTTGGGAAACTTCTCCAACACCCCCATTTCACAGATGAGCACCTGGGGTCCAGTGGCTCACACAGCATTTAGTGACAAAGCCAAAATTGGATTCTGATGTCCTGCTCCGAGTGAACTGGTGTCTCTCCACCACATTCTACTTTCCTGAAGGCCTTAAGAATTATGCTGCAAAAGTGGTGACTCCCCCCTAATTCCACAGAGTGGGCTGATCTGTAGCAAGGCCTGGGATAGCTAATCAAAACATGTACATTTCAGGCAAAATCAATAGAAAAGACCAATACTTAAAAAAAATTTCCAGGGTAGAAAAAGAGTTTGATCAGAATTCAGAATATTTAATAAAAATTCTGTCATGTATAGAAAAGTGCTTTGGATTTCTCCCCTGTATCTTTGAAGGCCTTCATAGAACAAAACCTTATCTATCAAGTGTTTTTTTTTAACATCTTTATTGGAGTATAATTGCTTTACAATGGTGTGTTAATTTCTGCTATATAACAAAGTGAATCAGCTATACGTATACATATATCCCCATATGTCCTCCCTCTTGCATCTCCCTCCCACCATCCCTATCTCACCCTTCTAGGTGGTCACAAAGCACCAAGTTGATCTCCCTGTGGGTAAGCTGGGATGAAGTGAGAGAGTGGCATGGACATATATACACTACCAAATGTAAAATAGAGAGCTAGTGGGTAGCAGCCACGTCCATCAAGTTTTGAAGGAAAAAGTTGTTATCCAAGGATCCTATGGCCCCAGAAGTTGCCATTTGTATATGAGGTACCTGAATGATGTTTTTTGTTTGTTTGTTTGTTTGTTTTGCGATACACCGGCCTCTCACTGTTGTGGCCTCTCCCGTTGCGGAGCACAGGCTCCAGACGCGCAGGCTCAGGGGCCATGGCTCACGGGCCCAGCCGCTCCACAGCATGTGGGATCTTCCCGGACCGGGGTATGAACCTGTGTCCCCTGCATCGGCAGGCGGGCTCTCAACCACTGTGCCACCAGGGAAGCCCTGAATGATGTTTTCAAAAACCACACAACTATCCCTGAATATATTTGTTGAGGATATACTTCAACTTAATGAGAGGAAAACATTGTAACAATTTAATAAAACTCATTAAAAACAATAACCAACTCTAAAATCACAGATGACACTAAGAAAAACTGGGTAGTGGGTCTGGATAAAATGTGGGAACAAAAGACTACTTATATCCTCATTTTATTGATACATAGAAGCTAATGAGTAAATAGTGCTTCATTGTTTATGTTGATAGTTTCAGAAATATTGATATGAGCATTTTAACAACTTAAGGCAAATTATTAGTAGAATTTAAAACAGAATCACTAGAGGAAAAAAACAAAGAAAACATACCTATATTAAAAAAAAACTTTCTAGGGAAAACACAGGAAGACTTTTTCTTTAAATAAGCATAAAACAAGATAAAGACAATAAGCACAATTACATCAGTAATAATAACATACACTCTTCACCTAAACCACCATAGTAAAAAATACCTTCCCTCAAATAGTGAACTAATCAAATTCAACCTAATGTTATCTAAAAGCTTTAACACTTTAAAAAAACCTGAGGTGAGCATTATTAAATGATTAGGCAAAGATACAGCAGCTAATGTCAAAAAAAAATAAAATGAATATAAAGAAAGAAAACAGGGGTTGCCATACTCTTTTCGGGCAATGAAGAATTAAAAGAAAAAGTTATTTCTTGGAAAAGTTACATTATTTTGGTAATAATAATAAAATCCAGACAAAAAGCATAAAAGCCATATAGCTTTATGCTCCAAATAATATGTTTTAAAATACAGCAATCACACACTATCAGAGGCACAAAAAGAATTTAACAGAAACACAGGGTTAAAGACTTTACTACACTTTCCTCCATCTCTTACAAATATACACAAATATAGATGCCCCATGGGAAAAAAGGGGGAAGAGAGAAAGAGGCTCAAATAACAATATGATTGATTTATTTGGTTTACAGCAAAAGCTGTGTATTAAGAAGAACAGGAAAATATATTTCCTATAAGTTTACAATGAATTTTCAAAGTAGTACTTATACATTATGCTATATATGCTCATAAACTCAAAAAAACACAGGTCCAGATTCTCGCACCAAAAATGATTGCAGTGAAAATCAAACTCATCATTAAGGATTATTTAGAAAATAATGAGAGTGAAAACAGAATCTGTCAAAATATCTGGAATGCTGACAAAGTTATACACTAAAGCAGATTCATAACATGTAAGCCTTTCATTAGGAAACCAGAAAGAATGAAAATTACTTGTTCAGTTAAAAAATGGAAATACAAAAAAAAAAAACTTAAGTAAAACAAAAGGAGCAAAAAAATAACAGCAGAAATGAATGAATTAGAAAACATATAAATACTAGAATAAACACTTCTAAGATCTGGTTTTGTGTAGAAAAAAAACTACCCATCAAACGGTTTGCAGATCTAGTCAGAGAGAAAACAAAATATAAATATATAAAATTAGAAATAAAAAACGGACATGACCAAATATGTAAGTAAAATTGTATAAAATCTTATTCTGATAAATTAGCAAACTGAGTAAGTGTGATGATTTTTTTTTCTCTTCTTTTTTTTTTTTTTTTTTTGCGGTACACGGGCCTCTCACTGTTGTGGCCTCTCCCGTTGTGGAGCACAGGCTCCGGACGCGCAGGCTCAGCGGCCATGGCTCACGGGCCCAGCCGCTCCGTGGCATGTGGGATCTTCCCGGACTGGGGCACGAACCCGTGTCCCCTGCGTCGGCAGGCAGACTCTCAACCACTGCACCACCAGGGAAGCCCAGTGTGATGATTTTTGAAGAAAATATAAAGGATGTAAAAAGCTGAGGTGGGGCAGACAAAGCATCTTACTAAAAGGCAATTAAAATGTGCCATTCTTTGTTGAAAAAGTGAATCTCCCTGAGTAATTAGCATCTATTGTGCATTGAACAGTGGTTTGTTGGCAGAATTCTATTACATCGGTTGTAGGTGGCCATCCTGTAAAGTGAATCAACATAATGTGGAGCTCCCTGCTTTAAAAAAAATGTTCACTTTCACAGGTATCTGTCTAATTTAATGCTGTGACAATATTAATGATTAAAATTTTCAGCAATTTTCAAAGTCTTTCCACTGAATTCATCACAGACTTGCTGAAGACTAAAGAACGATCAAGGCATGGTAAGGGGTTCCTGCAACCATTTTTACTGTCAGAGGTCATTCACTTGCCTTGAAACCCAACACTGTGCCTTACTTAAGGTTGGTCCTCCATAAACAGGAGCTAAGCTGAAGTGTATGAGTGAGATGCTGAATGAGAGGCTCTGACAATAAAAAGTTGGATGTCATTTCATCCCAATGAGACTCAGTTTCCTCATCTGTAATCTGGATAACATGAAACCTGTTTTAATGTGGAAAATCCCGTAAACTGCAGTGGACCGTGAAGAACATGGAAGGAATCCTTCTTTAGTGCATTTAGAACTTTCCTGAGCCAGCTCCTTCTGACATCTTCTTCATCACAGAATATCTGTGACATCACCTAATGTACTTAACAGTTGGTCCCTAAAACTGAACTGAGACTCATTACTAACATTCTTATTTTGTTTTCCCTGCTGATTGCACTCACTTACTTAGCTACCCCTTGTTCACTATTCAGCAGGGGATGGGCCATCTGGACTGATTATTTTATCTCTTATATACCTAACAGGAGGGTAGTTAAAGCTCAAAACTTTATGTGATGATTCTTTCATCCTTAGTCATAACCCTTCTACAATTGCTCGGGAGAGATGGCTATAGAGCCCATAAGTGTGAGATCACTCCAGGCCACTCTTCTAACCTCTAAATGGAGTCAGTCCTGAGGGATGGATAGAATTTCACTGTTTTCCCATTTCATTTGTATAATGAAATCATTGTTTGGCCTTCGTTCTGTACTTTTGCCCTTTTAGGTCTTAAGGTGGACCATTCAGTAGTCTCCTCTAATGTCTGTAGGAAAACTAGGAATTTTAAATGGACTCTCATCAAATTTCAAGAACTTGATTTTTCTCCCCTAAATATAGCGTACCAAATAAATTCCCTCCCTCACAGATAACATATTATACATTTGTTATTTGTTTGTTTGTATTTATATGCACATAGAAGTGAACGGATGTATAAATCTGTAATGTGTGAACTTGACAAAATTCAAATCATCACCTGAAAATGAATCACTTATTGTCACTAATCGGGTCATATTATCATATTATTGTATTGTGATCACATTTATGCCAAAGAGCACCAGAACTTTAGCCTTACCTGGAATCAGCTGGGGCCCCTGTTAAAATAGATATTAGCAAACCTCACCCCAGAATTATTGAATCAAGCACTGGTTATGAGGCTCAGAACTGGCGTTCTTAGAAAATGTTGAGAAAACATTGAAGTGGAGAACTTGTTCAGCCTGGTTCCTGAATGATACCTGTATTTCCCACTCTTTTATGGGGAATCTAATGTTTATCCCAGAGTCCCTAAAGAGGACAAGCTCCCACCTAGACTTTGTTAACGTAGTTCCAGATGGCAGCTTCCAGACACAATCTGACTTCATATCCCACCCTCAGAAGTTGGAACCTATAGGATCTCAGGACAGTTGGGATCTTCTCTGTGATGGAGCAAAATGGTGGGGTTTTCCAGCAACTTTATTTACCATCAGCTTTGAACCCTCTTTTTTCCCTAAAAAAAAAAAAACCTTTATTTGATCACCATTACATTTTATTTCCCTGAAACAAGTTTTACTGACATCTCATCTCATGAAATTTAAGGTGATTCTCCAGTTTGAGATATCATTGACTATCCTAGAAATGGGGGTCTAAAATCACAAAGATTGGCTGTGATAACTAGAAAACTCCCACACAGAGTCAACAAGTAGTTGCTGGATCACCACGTCCTCTATTTCTCTCCTTCATCTATCAACCCTTTGGAAGAAGAATATAGCATATTCTCGAGAGTGAAGAAAGCATTGCATTTTTTTCTGAATTTAGCCAAAATGTTGATACTGGTCTGAGGCAGAAACAAAATGGGAGACCTCTATCTAACCAGTCATTCATTATTCTTTATTCTCTACTTTTTAAAAAATTTTAGGATGAGAAGTAATTTAAACAGTCATATGCAATCGTACTCTCTGGAGTCCACTGAGTACATGCGATGATTCATAACAATTACCTCACCAACACAAGACATTTCTTTATAGTGATGACATTGTCTTACTGACCCATCACTTCTTTTCCTCAGCAGTGACTTGCCATATGACCTTGGGTGAGTAACTGACTATCTGTGGCCAGGAGCTCGTATCTATCCCGGTGTAAGAAGACGAATGACTTACAAAGAGTGAGGATTTGGGGACTCAAAAAAGGAACCCAAATTTCACTTAAGTAACAAATAGAAACACTACTTAATGCCTATAGAGGAAGCTTTCCTCTAAGATATGTACAGATAGAGAAGAAGTTGTCAATCTCTCTGGCTCCAGATGTATCCATCCCTAACCAGTGAAACAAACTTAAGTCCAGGAAAAAGGAATTTGTTTCTGAGTTGGAACTTCATTTCAGTGGCTATGGAAAGGAATAGCTAATAACACTCTTCTCTCTCTTAATATAAATCAATAGAATCTCTTGTATGATGAATAAAAATTAGAACAGCTCTAGGAAGCACATACATGTCAGTGTTGTCCTCTAGGTAATACAACACACACACACACACACACACACATTCACACCCCACATATTTTTATACACACCTGAACACTTACAAATTCGGCACCATGATGGCACAACCAATGTATCTGAATCATCTGCACAAAAAATTGATTTTAGTGCAAGTACATTCTTAAGAAAAAGTCATATAGCCAGCTACTTTCAACCAGCGCTTGGAACTGAGTATAACATTTCTCTTTAAGTTTTAGATGTCCTAATTCAAAAGAAAAGTGTAAAGATCCAACAGATTTTTCTTTTCCATTTCATGGCAGATGCTTGGTTTTGAAGGATTTTTTGTCAGTCTTTTCTTACCAACTCACTTAGAGGGCTAACTCTTGTTTAGATGAGAAAATGTTCACCTGTGATGTGGAAGACAGGATGCTGGACTCTTGAAATGTCCATCAGCAGGTATAGTGGCCAGATAATACCAGGTTAAGAGAGTAGCCTTCACAACTGGTTATTTATGGAATACATAGAGTTAAAGTTTTGGAAATCAATTTGTTGGTTCATAACAAAATCCCCCCAATATTAAATGTTGGGCAACAAGGAGAGTTGTTGAGTAAATTACAGGATGTTCGCTTGATGTAAATACCACAGTGATAAGCAAGAAGCCTGATTAACAAACAGAAAGATGCACATGGCATCATGTTAAGTGAAAAAGTCAACATACAAATCAATGGATCAGAGGAGAAAAGTCCAAAATAAATTAACATATTTATGGAAATTTAGTTTGAGGCAAAGATGACAATTCAGATTAATGGAAAAATAAGGTATTATCTAACAAATAGTGTTGAGACAACTAAGAAGCTACCTGAAAAAGTGTAATTCTCCCTCATACTTATACCAATATAAAGTCCAGAAGAATGATAGAAAATTATACTGTAAAAGCACTAGGACAAAGCATAGATAAATATTATAGTCTCAAAATGAAAAATTCTTTCCAACTATAACATAAAACCTGGAAGACAATAAAAAATTGATCACTCCAACTATGTAAAAGCATGCTTTTATATGCCCTTCTACCCTGAACAAACATTATAAACAAAGTCAAAAGACAGTATATAGAGAAAATATTTACAGCTCTTAATATAAAGGGCTAATTAATATATGAGTCCTTTAAATTCAATATTGTTAAAAAATCTGTTGAAAATGGGCAGACGTTAGCAAAAAAATTATAGAAAATAAATATGATGGCTTTTAATTGTGTAGAAAGTTTCTCAACTTCACTTATACTAAGAAACAGACAAGTTCAAACTTTAAGAAGATACAGTACTGTATTTTACCTATCAGGTTAACAAAGACCAAAAACAATGACACACCATGTTATGGGATAATGACATATTCATTGCTGGTTGGAGTATAAGTTGGTAAATCTCTTGGAAGTCAATCAAAATACACTATGCAAATACTGTTTGACCCAGCAATTCCATTCCCATGAATTTCTCATGAAGATGGCAATTTAAAGTTTCTATACTCTAAACTCAAGAAAGGAAAAAGATGACTGTTCTTTGGCCATAGTCCTAAGACATAAACAAGTCACCACTACAACTTTTTTCAAAGCCATTTCAATCAGTGAAAATTCAATTTAGTAACTGCACTTCTTAAAGGCACATGCCAAATGCCAAGGTTCCGCAGCTGAAGGTCAACCAATCCTTAAACACTCTTGCTTCTGGAAGTCTGTCAATCCCTGGACTCAGTGCTTCCCAAACCCTATGTAAGATCAGCTTTTGCTTTGTTCTGATAGAACTGTATCCCATAATCACTCTTTTCCCTTGTTTAACAAGAAATAAACAGTTTATTGTTGCATATATTGACGGGTAGCCTTTTCTTTCAATCCAAATACTCACACATATGAGAAACAACATATGCATAAGAATGTTCATTAAAATGTTGCTTAATAGAGAAAGAAATTATAAAGAACAAAAGTATCTGAAAGGTGCAGTAAATTAGAAAACCAGAAATATCAGATGTCTCTGTGAAAGAGAATTATTTGTCATGGGGCAAAGGAGGGAGGAAGAGATTTATACATTTCATTTAGCCACTTTTAAGTTTTTTAAAAAAATTTTTGCATGTATTACACATTAAAGGTAAGTTATTTAAAGTCAGAATTTCAAACTGTATGTATAATATGAAAAGAAACCATATGAAATTTGTAGCAAAACAATAATATTTGCCATTTCTAAATAATTGGGTGATAGTTTTTAAAGTGTCTTTTCCCTAAATATTTCATAATTTTGTGACATACTTATTTTAAATTAAAACTATTTATAAATGTCATGCCAGAGATCACACAAAAATACAACAAATGCAATTACTCCATTGCAGGTTGGCATATAACAAAACTTGAAGTGACATAAAGAGAATCTTCCTTATTAAGAGAAATGATCTAAATCTAAAAGAAAGGATGAATCTAAGAAGTCCAAGTACATCACAAAAGCAAAACTGACAGAACAGGACCTTCTTATAATATCAAAAGGCTTCAGGCAAAAGCCCAAAGTTCAGCAGACTTGAACCTCCAGAGTTCACACGCCTTCTCCCAACAGCTTCTAGTACATCACTTTTGATGCATTGTAACCAAGAAGTTCACCACAAAGCTTAAAGTTTGCAAAAAAGATGCATTACTTGTCTACTTTTTTAAGTAAACCTAATAAAGAGGAGAGAAACACTATGCTTAATTTTAAATTAGTCCTATCCTTCCCCCGATACACTAACCAATACAGGAAAGAACCCAGCAGTGTCCACTTACAGAAGATAATACCTGCTTACAGCACAACACCCATCAGAAATGCTTCTCCACTGCTAGATTGCTGAGTCCGTCAAGTTCACCAGAAAACAACTTCTAATTTCCTTACCATTAGGCGGTGTGATCTTGGAATTCAGAAGCCAGGTTTAACTTTTTTCTTTCACCAGATAACTCTCTAAAGGGGGCAGGGTGAAGGGGGAAGAGAAATGTGGAACAAATCAAATAACGTTGCTCAAAAGCTATCCTGACCTGTTGACTTGGGAATAAAATAATATATTAAATTGTCCAACGTATCAAACAGAGAACTACTTTTATCAATCATTTAATTACTCAGACAATGCTGACTCGATTAATGAGGTTAGTTGCAGAGTTTCAGGTAAACATTAATGCTAAAGAAACTCACAAGTTATATTTTATTATTCTATTACCTAATTCAAATTTAGTCCCCTTATTGCATTTTCATGGATGGACTTGAAATACTTACCATGGGTTATACTGATTATGGAAAAAGTAGGACTCTGGGCATACAAGTTCTCTTTCATGTTTTGTTCATTGTAATTGATGTCTTCACTCAAAACTTCGACAAACAAGACATTTGAAAGACCCGATAACTGGTCATCTAAACTTCCTCCTGAACAAAGAGTTATAATTCTTAGAGCTATAAAAAGGAAATTTTACATTTACCCACATTTCTTTTCAGGCTAAAAATAGTCATTGAAAAAATCATTTCTATCTAGACTTGTCTATTAAAGTTTTAGAATAATATCAGTCTTGTATAATCTGTAGTTTTTAAAGTTTTCTCCAAATGCCATCATCAGGCATTCTGGCAGCATCTATTACAATTAAAAATATATGTGCCACAATTCCATTTCTGGGACTCTGTAAAAGCACATATATCAGTGTTCATTGAAGCACTGCTTTTAGAAGGCCAAGACCTGAAAACCATGTTAATAATCATTGATAAAAGAATGGTGGAGTAAGCCTATGGAACAATGCTATATGCATCCACAGAATATTAAGCAGTCATTAGAAATAATTAAATAAGGGAAATTTTGGAAAGGCTATTGTTGGTTTAAAGCAAATCAACTATGTTTGAACAACAACAAAAAAAAGAAAAAGAAATAATTAAATAACATTATAACAGTTGACTTGTGAGAAATTTGTCAGTGATTTTTGGTTGGGAAAAGCAAGATGCAAAAAAGTGTGCAAAATGATTCCTTTTATGAAAAAATAAGTTGTATAAATAGCCTTCATATTAATGGTTTCCAGCCAAGACTAATTTTGCTCCCTGTGGGACATTTGACAACACCTGGGGCTATTTTTTGACTGCCAAATCTGGGGGGGAGAGTGCTACTGGCGTTTTGTGGGTAGACGTGAGAGATGCTGCCCAACATCCTGCAATGGACAAGACAGCCCTGTGACAAAGAGTTACCTGGCCCCAAATGTTGATACTGCCACAATTGACATACCCTCCTGTATATGGAGATTATATAATTTTAAATTTGAACTATATAAGTATGGAAAACATATGGAAACTCACACAGTAGGTTGTCAGCGTAGCTCATTCAGGAGAATGGGAGGAGGGTGAGATGCTGATGGAGGGGAAAAGGAAGTGTATGAAGGCGCTCTTGATAAGACCAGCATCATGATATGATCACATTTCTCATGCCTGTATCAAATAAAGAAAAAGTGCCACCTTCAAATCATCTTTGCCATGTTTATTCTTGCTCCTTAGACACAGCTAAATAAAGGCATCACGTTCAAAAGTCACTGAAACTACACTCTTCAGATGAAAAAGTAAAATAATAAATTCAATTTAGAAGAAAAACCCAACTTAAGATCATTAAGGCTAGATAAATGGTGACTTCACCAGTCTGGTCTTGACAAATCACGGTACAACATTGCTTGGATTCCCATGAAAAGTCTCGTTGGTCTCAATTGATTTGAATTAACCTCACCCTCTCCCACCCTTCATATCAGTAGCTTGGTATTTTTATTACACTCTAGGGAATTCAATATAAAATAGAGCAAGAACATCAAAAATAGGATGAGTGACAGTCACTTTGTCTAGATGAGTTTGGTTGTTTCGCTGTCCTTTTCCTGTGGTTAGCACTTGAACTTATATCCTGCTCACAAATACACATCAAAATAGGTATTCTATACGATGCCAAGTGTGACTCACACTGAGTAGATGCCTTTGTGAATTAAGAAACAGTGTATTTTGTCATCTGTCCTGAACTCTTAATCTTCAGGTATTCTGTGTAGATTTTTGCAAACACATAAAGCAGTGATGGACTCTGGGTAACCCCCTCTCTCTGATGGAAGCCCTTCTGCAGTCTGTATATGCCCCCGGCATTACTGCCCAGGCAGGGGAGGACACAGAACACACCTTGAAGTTAACGCTGCTGCAGCAGGGATGGCAAATACTAGGGAAAGTATCTCTTCCTGCCTCATGTCACATGCTAGGTCACTGCACACCAGCAAGGTAAGTGGGCCAAGTGGAATGGCAAACTGATCCTCAGTATTCATCTGAAAATACACTTTTTGTAATCCTACATCTATCTACCTCTTCCCAGACTCTAACGCTCACCCTTGATTCCATTTCACATGGCTCCTCCTCTGACGTCTTTGAATAGCCACTCCACTGGGGGGGCTAAGTGATCTTTCTATTCCAGTCCCCCTTTCTCACCCCACACACATTTGTACCCAAGTACAGGCCCTGTTTGTTTCCTAATGTCCAGTGAAAATTGCCTCTTCTCTGACTAGACTACACTCAAATCCTTTGACACCCACTCTGTTCTGATTTGCAAAGTCCATTTCAATTTTTTGTCCATGTCATAAAATATGGATTACAAGAGAATCCAAGTGAGCCCAGAGCACTGGACCATGGGGGCCAGAAGGGTCCATCTCCCCTCTGATGCCATCTGTGGGGTGATCGGTTGGGGTTGGCATCAGTGCAAGAATGGTAAGGGTGGCAGGCATGGCTGGCATCTTTTTATCTCCCCAACACTAGTCATAAGGGACTTACAGTGGGGGAACCCTAGGGCACTTGTGCCTGTTCCATGTGTCTGCTGTGTAGTTAAGTAAAGGATATGGATATATACTGAATTGTAGATTTTTTTTTAATTTTTCTGTATATAATTATGTTTTGACATTCTAAAACAAACGTTTCTGGCTCTGGTCCTTAGGGATCACCAAAGACCTAGCCAGGAGCGTGTCTTTGACACACAAACTAACAAATCCAGAGCCACATCTCTTCTTCCTGGCCCTTATACCTCAGGGGAAAATATTCCTCTGCCTTAAGCACTAGGGACCAACCCAGTAGCCTAAAGTCAGTGGAAATTATTCCAACTAGCCTATCCCAAGCTATGCATCCACCCTGCCTTGCCTCTCCCGAGGAAACCCCAATAAAGGCCGTGGCCTGAGCACTGCCACCTCCTTCCTGCCTTCTGCAGCTTGACCTTCCCGGTGTCTTTCCCACATGGCCCTGCTCCTGTCCCAGGACCTGTGAGTATAATAAACTTTGCTTTGTTTTGATTTTTCCTGAGAATCTCCTTGGTCTCTTCTTGTGGCCACGCCTGAATGATCGTCTCGTAAAAGAATACAGTACACACACACACACACACACACACGACATACAGTGTGGAGGATACAGAAGGTGTTTGTAAGCTGAAGATGAAGACCCAGTAAAGGCATCTTCTTGTAGCTTTCACATTTTCCAACAAAGTCCAAATTCCTCCCTGCCTTGACTTCCTTCCCTAGCATTCTGTTAAGGAGACTCTCTAAAGAGCCACCCTGTAACATGCTTCTTGACAGGTTCCTTTACCATATGCAAATATGGGCCCAAATGTCACCTCCTCTGGGAAGCCTTCTATGATATGTCTGGTCCTGCTTCCTGGCTGTCCCCATCACGCTCTCCTCTGCTGCCTGGCATTATTTTCTTCACAGCACATGCACCACTTATGCACCACCTGGTGCAGCACTACTCATGTGTACTGGGTTATGTGATTCCTATCCCCACACTCACCCCCCACCCACCCACTGTGATGGGGAGGCCTTGGCTGTCCCATGGATAGGTGTCCAGCACACGGCAAGGCATGAAACAGATGCTCCACGTAAGTTCATGGAATTCCTTAGTTAATCCATTTCCTGTACAGATGGGATAGAAAGGCCCAGAGAAGTGGCACAGCCCAGCCAAGGTTGCTCAGAGAATTGTAATAACTGAACATTTTATTCGAGCCCAGAAATCTTTGCCTTTAAGTATTGACTCAGATTGTTTTGTTTGGTTTTTCAGGGGAAAAAAAAATAAAAGTAGTCGATGGGGTCTGTTTTTCCCCCAAGAGAAGCTCAGAAAAGCAACTGTATATTCTATGAAGAACATAAATATTTCTTAGTCATGAGCCAGAGATTTTTAAGTAATTCTCAGGAATTCTCAGCCTTGACCTTCCTCTTCCCATGGTGAATTTAAAAGCCACAGAGGCTGTTGCACACACAGATTCCATAAATGAATCCGAGGGCCAGGCATGTCCCTCTCAAAGCTCTCATCACTCTTGTGCAAAACTTCCAAAAACCTCACACTGAAAAATCAGGCTTGGTGTAACACGGCCCCATCCCAGGTCCCTGGCAAAATTAACCTTTTTCCCCAACCCCACGTTGTTCTGTTTTTTTTTTTCTTCTTTCTTTTGTTTCTTTCTTCATTTCACCATCCCAATAAACCTACACAGGCACTATTTGTATCCCAATTATAAAGATTAGGAAAACTGAGTCTCAGAGAGTTTCAGTAACCTGCCCCCGAATAGGACAGCTCACCAAAACAGCCTGACCCCAAAACCCAGGAAATTGGTTCATTTCATAGTAAGTTCTTAAGATCCCTTTTTGATTTACAGGAGATACAGAATGGGGGGTGGGGCATGAAGGGAGAATGGAAGAGAGAGACCCTATAGAAAAGGTAAGAGTTTGGGCTATAAAGTAGGTGTTCCATTTGAATTTTTGTGGACTATGGACAAGTTACCTAACCCTTCTAAGTCTTAACTATCTGATTCAAAATATATACAGAAAATACTATTGTCCTTATAAGGCTAATGCAGGATTAAATGAGACAATATACAAAAAGTATATGAAGCCCAATGTTCCTAGCAGCACTGTTCACAATAGCCAAGACATGGAAGCAACCTAAATATCCATTGACAGAGGAATGGATAAAGAAGATGTGGTACATACATACAATGGAATATTACTCAGCCATAAAAAAGAATGAAATAATGCCATTTGCAGCAACATGGATGGACCTAGAGATTACCATACTAAATGAAGTAATTGAGACAATGAAAGACAAATATTATATGATATCACTTATATGTGGAATCTAAAAAATAGTACAGATGAACTTATTTACAAAACAGACTCACAGACATAGAAAACAAACATATGGTTATCAAAGGGGAAGAGGGGATAAATTTGGAGTAGGAGATTAACAGATATACACTACTATACATAAAATAAACAACAAGGATCTATTATTTAGTATAGTAAGTATATAGGGAACTATATTCAATATCTTGTAATAAACTATAATGGAATAGAACCAAAAAAAAACTACTCTCTCTCTCTCTATATATATAAATGTATATATATATATGACCAAATCACTTTGCTGTACACCTGAAACTAACACAATACTGTGATCAACTATACTTCAATTTTTAAAAAAGTGTATTGGCCCCGTGTTAATAAGTCATAAGTAAATACATTATCTATGAAATGAGACAGAGGGGAGTGTGTGTACATCTGCAGGTGTGTGTAAGTATACATAGGCCTCGGGTCAGCCCGTGAGCCTCTGTGTGAAGAAGCTCTTAAAGTATAAAGAAGGGGGAACCCTGAGCTGACTTGACTCTGGAGATATAGGCTCACATGCAAGTGCTGTAACCCTGAATCTTTTCACAAAGGCCAATTCCCAGCCACTGATAAGCTGGAACGCCTAAGAAAGCCACACTACCAGGAACAACTGGGAGCGCAGCAACCTCTGATGGCCAAGGATGGCAACCCAGGGCACTTCCATAAACAGTGAAGGTGTCTGTAGTAACTCCAGTAGTAATAATGAGAAACAAATATTCTCAGTATCCTGGTTTCCTTAAAATGCTTCTATTACTTTTTTCCAGTGAGTGGGGTTAACAGATTTAGCAAATAAACAAATAAAACTGAAAAGTATGGCCCCTTCCACTTGAATTTGGGATAAACGAGGAATGTATTTTTCCTGTAAGTATGTTTCATGCAGTATTTGGTAACCCTCACTGTGAGCAATACTGATTTCTCTCTACCCCTTCTCCAGTTTAACCATCAGACAAGTGACTGTGTTTGAAACCACTGGTCCCCAGATGTGGTAGGAACAATTACCAAATCAAAGAAAGATGCATGAACCCTGTCGGGAAACCAAAACAGCATTGCTATTAGTATTTTTTTTTTTTTATTAGTCTCTGCTTTACAACAAAGTGAATCAGTCATACATATACATCTGTTCCCACATCCCCTCCCTCCTGCATCTCCCTCCCTCCCACCCTCCCCATCCCACCCCTCCAGGCGGCCACAAAGCACCGAGCCGATCCCCCCGCGCCATGCGGCCACCCCCCACCATCCATCCACCCCACGCCTGGCAGTGTATACACGTCCATGCCTCTCCCCCGCCCCGTCACAGCCCCCCCCTCACCATATCCCCAAGCCCACCCTCAGTAGGTCTGTGTCTCTTTTCCTGTTTTACCCCTAAGTTCTTCATGACATTTTTTTTCCCTTAAATTCCATATATATGTGTTAGCATACGGTATTTGTCTTTCTCTTTCTGACTTACTTCACTCTGTATGACAGACTCTAGGTCTATCCACCTCATTACAAATAGTTCAGTTTCGTTTCTTTTTATGGCTGAGTAATATTCCATTGTATATATGTGCCACATCTTCTTTATCCATTCATCTGTTGATGGACACTTGGGTTGTTTCCATCTCCGGGCTATTGTGAATAGAGATGCAATGAACATTTTGGTACATGACTCTTTTTGAATTTACCCTGCAGTGGCAATGAAAATCTCTTGTTCTTCCCATTTAAAATAGCTCAAACATACATTTTTAGATTTTTTTAAAAAATTCTCAAAATACCTATTCTTCCTATTAAAATACCAGACATTTAGGGAGATTGTATTTCTTTCTTCTAAATGAATAAAATAAACAACACTTCAGTTTGTGCTTTTAATCACTCCATCTCCATAGGAGATAACTATTTATCTTGGTGGAAATTTCCTGCAAGGTAAGTGCTGTTTCAGAAGCGTGTGTTACCAAAAGTTACCCATATGGTCTGCAAGGATTTACAAATATTTACAGTTTTGTAAGCATTGCAATTTCTTTAAAAGTTGGGAAACCCCAGATTTGTATTAAAGACTATTTCGAAAGATTTTAAGTAAGTGTCTATGAGTCAAATTCTGTGAAAGGGGAAAAGAATGATTTACCTGATTAGGGAAATACTAGGTCAAAAATCCTATCTCCCACACTTGGGGGATACAGTTAGAAAAGGTCAATGAGAGAATCTGTCTTGTTTGAGTTTAGTTCACCGCTTTATTTCAGGCATATGTGAATTTCATTTGATGAACTTGGACCCCACTCATGGCAGGAGCAGTTGGTCATCAATGCACACGGCCTGACATTGACCCCTCACAGCACTGCTGGAGCAGAAACTCATTTAATAATTGTTAGATGAGAAGGTTATCTCCATGAACTAGCAAACCCATCAAGGGATGAGATGCAACCTTGTGCAAAGAATCCTCTGAGTTGCTCCATTTAGGGCAGGCACACGCCCAACCTCTTCCTCTGCTGGCTGATTCAGCGGATGGGGGAAGGGCCTGGGGTCCTGCATTTTAACCACTACCCCATCTGTCCGGACGGCTGCTGTTGCTCTGGACACATTTCACACACTCTGAACAACGGTGTTCTGCACTCTATAAGCCACTCACTGATCTATAAAGATTTGAGCAATACTGCGGGGACAACTTCATGGATGACTTACAGATCTCAGATCTCAGTAGAACTTCAGTTCAGGGTTCGAGAGAAAAGTGAAACTAAGTCAGACATCAGAAGGATGCCACAGGTACAACAAACTTCCAAGGGTTCCTTCTGATTTCTCCCCAAATCTTGGGCTTGGTATTAAATGGGGAAATGTCAAGCTAGAGAATTAAACGCAGCACCTTTCAGAAAGGCTGCCTGGAGGAAGGTGCAGGGACAGAACCGGGGGCCCTCATAGGCCACCACACCTGGCCCTGCAGCCCCAAGTTGCCTGATCTAGACTCTGTTGCATCATTTAATGCCACACAGTCCTCCTTTGCATTCAAACAGTCTTTCCATCTCAGACACCTCCCACGGTAACAGTGTTTTTTCTACCCCTCCTCTCTTCTGACTTAGAGAAGTGACCTAAAATAGCAAACACAATTTTCCATTTGTTACTCACTAAAGACACGGGCTGTTTCTATCTTTAAACACCCACAATGTCTTAACGCGGTTACCCCGAGTCCTCCCAGTATGACTTCTTCTATGACATGGGTCGTTGTTATGATGCAAATAAAAAACCGTTGCCAAGGACAATAAAAGTCTCAGCTTCCTGCAAACAGCAAAATTGAAATAAGAAATTAGGGCTCAAGGCAAGCACAGCTTGGTGACAGGAGCTCAGTATGGGAGCCTGACTGCATGGGTTTGAATCCTGGTTCAACCTCACTAGCTGACTATTGTTGGGTTTTTGTTTCCTCATCTTTAGATCAAAAATTCCAGTACAGGAATTGGGGAAGAATGAGAAGGAAATGGCTAGGGTTGCCATGAGGTCTAAATGAGTCAATTGATAACAAGTGGTTAGTATCAAGTATGTATGAAGTGCTCAATAAATATTCATCATCATCAGAAGAAGAAGAAGAAGAGAATGCTCACAGAGTATCAATGCTCCCCATCAAGTCCATGGACAATCATAAGAGTCTTCTTGCATCTCACTGAATAAGAAACAGCTATTGCTAATTGCTAGTTCCATCTGTCCACTGGCCATGCTAGGTGACCTCAGCTCCCTTCTCCCTCGAACGTGAGCATATATGCAGTGTCTAAACTGACACCCTGTTAACCTTACACTTTTTAGATATAGGTCAATTTATTAACCATATTTTTTGCTACAACTTTGAAATCAATTTCTTTCCCTGAAATGAAACAAGGATTCATTCTTCTCTCTCTTTATCTGTCTGTCTTCCTTTCTGAGTCTCCCACCTTGTGTCTACTTTCCCAGTCTCTCTCCCATTCTTTAACTCTTTCAGTCTGTCTGTCTGTCTGTCTCTCTCTCTCTCTCACACACACAAACACACACACATCATCATCATCATCATCATAACCATCACCCATCACCATCATCATCCTAAAACAGAAGTACAGTATCAAGGAGAAAATAGTTACCTGCCTAATTTCCTAACATAAATATTTTCATTTTATTTCCTATGGCTTCTCCATGCACCCATGTGAACAGAATTGAGACATTATACAACCTGGGAAAATTAAATGATTAGAAATGTGCTTACAACAGCCAGTCTTTGAAATTCTCTCATTCCTTCCTTCGCCTTTCTCTCCCCTAGCTGTGTTACAGACACACGGAAGGCTGAAGGTCCTGGAAAATAAATGAACAAATAGATTTGCCCGCATAGAAGCCATGTGTTCTCTGCATTTCAATTGTTATTAAATACTTTGGGTCAATGTTCAGTAAGATGAGCTAAGAATCACCCTGTATCATAGCTCCTCCAGTTTGGTACCCTTGAGGACACAGAAGGAAAGCATAAAGACCCAAATACTTTCACTGGGGCTGCATTTGTAGGTGTCACACATCTAAGGAATCTCAAAGGACCATATGATGGAATAAAAGGAAATGATGCAGAAGAAGTCATTCATTTTTTTCCAGCTTTATTGAGATATTATTGACATATGACATATGTGTATATTGCAAAGTGTTTACCACAATAAGCTTAGTTAACACCTCCATAATGTCATATAATTACCATTTTTCTGTGTGTGGTGATAACATTTAACATCCACTCAACAACTTGAAAGTCAGTTAAAGACCTCGTGAGTAGAGCTGTATAGCTTTAGGACCTTGTGGAGATTTTTAAGGGGACAGGGCAGTTGGGAAAGAGAAAGTAGAAAAGAGATGGGCTGAGATCACAAAGTCTTATTCTGATGAAACAAAAACACTTCCTAGAAATCAGGATAGGTAGTCAGTTTTTACAGGTTCTAGCATTTCACAACTTCTGAGGATGTGCAGGTGATTAAAACTGACTTTTTATCTCTTCAGTCTTTCTGGCCTCTGCTTTTCTGGGTCAGGATAGTTATAGCCCCAAAAGTTCACAGCACTGTTTTCCCATAAGAATGCATGCTGGCCAGGCACTCTGGAAATTTAAAAGATCTCAGAATGCACGATAATCTTTGTTTAATCAAAATCTCCTTAAAAGGTGTTGTTGTTTTACAATGTTAATTCCTAGAATGGCAGGAAAAAGCAACCCTGAAATTTTAAGTTCATGCAGAAGAAATTAACCACAGTAGTTGGTACTTTCCAATATTGTATTGCATGACTCAGAAGCAAGAATATCAGCAGATATAAAATACTTTTCTTACTTTTCTACAACTAGGGCTTCAAAAAGGAACCACCCAAATATAATGGTTTGCCTAGGAAAGCACAACCATATTCATATCTACAAATTCAAGCTGGCAAATTAGGATTTTTTCCCTAAAGTGTTGATAACACCCGAAAAGAATGATGCACAATGAAATCTTGACACAATACATCTCTTTTAGTAAAAATCTGAGGTAAAAATCTGATTTAAAAATGAAGCACGTAACTGAAAGGAATAAAATGAAACATAAGGAGAGATTTATTTTTATATTGTTTTCCTAAAACAATTTCCTAAAACAATTTAGGAAAACAATTGTTTTCCTAAAACAATTTCCTATTAGAAACTTCTAAAAATGTAATAGCTTTATTAATGTATTTATTAATTTAATGGTTTATTAACTTCTATTGCCAGAATGCACTGTACTGAAAATGCTAAAGTCAAATGAGATCTCTGCTTCACTTAGTTACTCTCAAATTGCATGGCTGGTTATCAAAAGCCTTCTCAAAATCTTCTTCTACATATTGCAAAGCCCTAAGACAATTTAGAGACACTAGGGGGTCAATGAGAATGCAATGAGCTGGACTTCAAATCCGGCAGGGCTGATTTTCAGCTGTTTTTATTTCTGAAATGAAAAGCATTTCCCAAGCTCTCTGAGGAAGTTGGTCTGCTCAATGATTTAAGTGACATGTGATAAGTTCCCCATCTTAGTCATCACACTAGCATCAGGGATGTGACAATAGCCATACTGTCCTAAATGCATACTTTCCAAAGCACTGGTATTGTTTGTTGCTTTCCAAAAAGGAAGTGCCTGGTGCATATCTTTCTTCTTTAGGTGGGGACAGGGGTGCCTCTGTTATATGATCATCCATAGCTTCAGTAAACATCTTCCTTTGGTTTGATTTCCCACTCTTCAGATAATTTATTATAATTGTCAGGCTTTTAAAAATAAAATCTAAATATATTACTCTTTTGTTTTCTTTTATTTTCTACTTTATACAGGAAATCAATGTCACCAGAATCAGCAGAATTATAGAATAAAGAAAACCAGCAACTGTACCCCACCCCGAAAATTAACAATTAAAGAATACCAAACTAATTAGCTAGATATTAAAGCCAGAAATGCCAAGTGATATGTGAATGGTTTATCACCCATAAAGACCAAGAGGAATTGGTGCAAAGACAAGAAGACTTTAGATAAATACATTCATTTTAAGAGTAAATGGATTATATTTTCTCCTACAAAATTAGAAGGTGACAATGGAGAAAGTGAGAAAATGTTGCAGAGATCACAGACGGGTTCAGGTTCTTCTGTTTCAGACTTTACCCAAGAGAAAGAGACTGAAGTGTTGCCCAATCCTGATATCATGTTTCCGGCTATGACAGGAAGATATAGATCATCATAGATAAAAATGGAAAATGTTGTGAAAAAAATCAAATACTTCTAAGAAAGACAAAATGCAAGATGCAGCTGTGGTGAATGTTAAAGGAAATGAGTGTTGCAACTAGTTGAAGCTCAAGACACATAATTCAACATGGTCTAATGGTGGAACAGTGGAAAACACGAAGAGTGGCCTAAGAAAGTCAAAGAACCCCAGGGCTTGGGACCCCTCTTCTTACCCTTGGCAACACCCTCGCCCTCAAATCCCATGACTCATCTCTGCAGCATTGTGCCCACACCTCCTTGGATGAGGTCCAAAATTTCTCACCATTTCTAGATATTCATTCTCCAGGTCTAAGCTCAATCCTCTCTGATATTTAAACTCAATTCTTTCTTACCTGGCTCTCAACAGAAAAATACAGATACTTGCCACTTTCAATTCTTTCCCCCAAACCCAAACACAATTTAGCTTACTTACTCTTCTCCCCGTGAAATAGCTACAACTCTTTCAGCCTTGAGCAATAGAATAACTCTCCAAATAGTAAAAGATCTTCTGTCTTGCACACTAACTCCCATAATAAGGCCTCCAGCAAATACTCAATTATGTCCTCTATTTCTTCCCAAGCAGTTGCAAGTACCTGATACTGAAATTGGCTTAAGAAAGTTCCCTAATGAAAGAATAAATGATGCAAGTGATTTTCTGTTTCACTCTTCCTTTCCACTGGAATATAAGGTCCATAAAAGCAGACCCATAGTTAAGTACTGAATATGTATTTGTTGAATGGCTGGATTGCTGACTTGAACGAATGAATAGATGAATACTATTCAGGGCAGAATTTGTCTTTTCTCAGAATCCCAGATTTTCCCATCTATTTTGTTAACATGGGACATAATACTTACCAGCAAAGTGGATGAGTTAATACTGGGGTCTGAGAGACCTTCAGAGCGGTTCTTGGAAAAACATGATAGTGCTAAGAGGAAAAGGAAATGCATTGGTTCCAAGGGAACTAAGCCTAAATCAGACATGTCTGACCACTCAGATGGACTCCAAAAACAAATACAGAAATATTTATTACCCAAGTTGTTGGACAGATTTAGGACAAGCAGGCTTGTTTGGGTCCACTTTTATAAATAAACTTAAGTACAATATGCTTCTTTAAAATTTCTGTTTTTATTTGTAAAAATCTTGAGACTGCCTAATGGGGAGAAAAACAATAAAATACATTACATTCCTTGAAAATTAACCTTCCCATTGACAAAAGACTCACACATTCTCATCAAAACATTTTGGAGTAAAAGATGATAGTATTTACTTTAAAAGTATGACAAGTAAATCCAGGCTAGAGCTGGATTTAGGCTGAAGAAACCTCCCAGTTCTGGTTCTCAGACTGAAACAGGGATGGAAATTTCTGTCACCATCGCTGACACCCTGGAGCATCTGAAAGTCAGTAGCCACCCCACACCTTTAACCCAGGCACACTAGGCTGCCCTGTCCTCTGCTAGGATCATGGCCTTCACTTGGATTCACATCAGAAGTAAAAAAGAAAACAAAGCTATGTTCCATTAACAGTGGTAGTGACTTATATGTTGCACAGGACGTTACAAAGAACTTCCAAATGTATTACACTTAATCCCCCTGACAACCCTAGGAGGTAGATGTGCCAAATATTATAAACACTTTTTAACAGAGAAAAAATGGATCTAAGAAGGTGAAGTTTTGTGCAGCCTCATGTGGTCGCCAAAAGTCTAGACCTAAGACATCTAAACCTCAGAAAAGTGGGTATCTTACTAACCAACTGGGGTTAGATGACAGCTTCCATCTTGCTCTGTACTCAAGACAGATAGCAAAAATGCCTTAGATTCAGAGCCTCAAAGTCAGCATTTATCTTTAAAACCTTGGTTTCCAAAGTGAAAAGCGAGTTGAAATAAAGCAGTAGAGAGGGAGGAGGCACGTGGTGTCTCTGTGTCTCAGTTTTCTCATCTGTAAAATAGAGCCAACTGTAGCACCAATTTCACAGACCTGTTTTGAGGTTTACACACCCTTTAGAGGGCTAGAACTGCACTTGGAAAGCAGTCAGTATTCAATAGACATTAGCTACTGTTATAAAAGAGGTAGACATGACAATCACAATAGAAAACATTTATTTTTCATCTCTTCTCTCTTAGGATACCTGACCTGAGATGAATTCAAAATTTAAAAGGTGTATTGATTGTCAATAAGTCACTATCATGTAGATCACAGGAGTGTTTTCCTTACATCATAACTAAACTAAATAGAGTTCCTGCTAAATGGACAGGCACATGCTTGGAATCAAACCAATGAGGCAGCCTTAAAAAATCAATCTCTGCTGCTTTCTGGAGATGGATTCAGAGATACTCTGACTTTCTGATTCCTGTCCCGTGTCTCCATCCACTGCTCATTTAGACATGATCCTTTTCTACTTCCTTTTATATTCAGGAATGAGGCTAAAGGCAGCTGCTTCCCTCTTCTTTTCTGAGAAATGCCACAATACAAAAACTTGGTTTAAATTGGTTTAACTCATCATTTCCCAAACCTATGTAAACATAAAATCTTTCTTTAAAAAGTAGTAATATCCTGTAAGCACATTCCAAGAAACACTCTCTTAGAGAATGTCAGTGAAAGTCAGGACCCTCAAGGATGCCATCCAAAACTGACTCTATTAGAAGAGATTTTGTCACTTATAAGTGACCCTCTGACTTGAATCTAGAGAATTATCTTTTAGTTGGCTGGGTTAGCTCCCAAGAACATGGGAGAACTCTACTCCCAATCTTCACCCAAGGTATACTCAGTCCTTCCAGATACTTATAGTTTTGACAATAGAGTAGACCAAGGTATTATGGAAATTCTAATGCTATAAAGCAATAGAAACTCTTAAGTTAATAATAATGGTGGGAGGGAGGGAGATGCAAGAGGGAAGGGATGTGGGAACAGATGTATATGTATGACTGATTCACATTGTTATAAAGCAGAAACTAATAATAAAAATAATAATAATAATGGTGAATTAAATATATAACTGTATATGAAAGAAAGAAAGAAAGAACAAAAGAATGAAAAATCAGTTTCCAAAAATGAAGAGGGAACTGAAAGCCATGTCTGTGAGTGCTGGAACTGAAACTGTATCTGGCCTGGCAACAGAATGAGAGGAAAGGAGGAGGGAGATACTAATGACTTGGGGATTGTGCCCCTCAGAGCTTCGGAACTAGGTTTTTGGCCCATCCAAGGTGGGATGTTGACACTGAGACATTTTGTATAAAGTCAGAATTCTCAAATGACTCCACCCCAATTCTCCCATACCTGGTTAGTCAAGATTGTAAGGAAGATTATCTATATTCAGAGATCTTTGTAGGGAAAAAAAGATCTCCATGAAAAATTGAAACCCTACAGCATGATATATAGGTTGAGAGACTACATTCCACCACCTCTGCGTTTTACAAATCTGCTGAATGAGAATTTAACATAAAGTTTTCCTCAGCCTGGTAAGATGCTGAGGTACCCAATATAAACAATGGAAAATTAACCTTCCTTAACCTAGGCCACAAAGGACATTATTCTCACTGAAAATGAGTGCACAGTAAGGAATTTTAAAACACACCAGTGAATTTTCCATTCTAAACAACATAGAAGACTCAACAGAAATAATGGACACTTAAAGGCATCAGAAATAGAAATCTGAAAAGAAGTGTAAATTCAAGATCCTAAAATAAAAATATGAAAGAATAACACTCAATAAGTAAAAGATTTCATAGACCAAAGTAAATTTTAATAATAATCAAATAGATATTCTAAAAATGATAAAAATAAGACAAAAATTAAAGCTCATTGAATGGGTTAATCAACAAATTAGACAAAGCTGAAGAAAGAATTAATGAGCTGAAAGTCAATGTGGAGGAAATTATACAGAATGAATCACAGAACGATAAAGACATGGAAAATGGGTAAGTTACGAGATGTGATAGATAGAATGAGAACAGCTAGAATGAATCTAATAGGAATTCATCAAGGAGGGAGTGGAATGAGAAAGAAGTAATATTTGAAGAGAAATGGTAAATAACTTTTCAGAACTGATGACAGATGAATTGTTAGAATAAATGACTCCAAGTCAACTGAAAAGGATATCTACATCTAGACTAAACAGAGTGAAACTGGAGAACATCAAGTACAAAGAGAATATGTTTAAACAAAAAACAAACAAGTAAAATACCTACAAACTAACAGCAGTTAGATTATGAAGAACTCTGATCAGCAACAATATAGGCGAGAAGAGAATGGAACATTGTACCCTGTAAACTACCATAAAATTGTGCATCAACTATGCATCAATTTAAAAAAAGAGAATGGAATGATGTCTTCAAATGACAGAGCTATTTTCGGACAAGACTATTGAGAGAGTTTATACACCTAGAGCATCACTGAAAGAACTATTAAAACATGCTCTTCATGAAGAAGGAAATTAAATCAGAAGGATGTGGTGACATAAAAAAAATAGTGAACAAAGATGTGCACGCATACAGATATCTCTAATAAACATGGGCTATAGATACAACAGCAACAGTGACTAATTCTTATTTATATAAAAGCAAGAAAAGAAAATTATACCGCAGCAGCATTGACTATTGGGGGTTATTGCAATTAAAACCTTCTAAAGAAGTCCTTATATTGGGGGAGATAAGGGTAGAGATACAGATAAAACTTAGACTTTGTTAAGTTTACTTGTTAAAATTATAAGTGTGACCACTAAAAATAAAAATAAAACACATACTTTCCAAAGCAGGAAATGGAGAAAATGATGACGGAGGTTGGGGGTGGGGGGTCAGGAATTTTTTTTTTAAGTCAATCAAAAAGAAGTAGGGAAAATAAATGTTTTTTTTAAAGAAAGAAAAAGTACAGTAATTACCACAAGTTTCAAAAGCTGTCCATATGGAAAGGAAAAAAATTAGACCCTATCTTACACAATGTAGAGAAATATGTCTCCTATAAACTAAAGTCTTAAGTATAAGACTTAATGGGGTGGAATAATGAAGTCCTAGAAAAGCAACAAAAAAGTACAAACCAAAAGGAAAAAGAGTGATAAAACTGACTCTATTATAATTAGAACTGTATTAAAAGAAACTATGAAAAACTTGAAAACAACAGGCAAAGACCTGGTGGAATTAGTATTACTCTCTGTGGATGAAGGAGTTTTCCAAAGACGGCTGCTGTGATAGATCCCATCTCAAACATTCTATTTATAGTGATGTTGACTCTTTTCCCATAGAGTGGCAGAGCTTGTGACCCCTCCCTTTGAAGTTGGGTGAAGCTTAGTGTCTGCCCTGACCAATAGAGTAGGCTGAAAGTGAAGCTATGTCAGTTCGGAGACAAGGTCATAAAAAACACCATGCCCTTCTGCTTTGACCTCTTGTGAGGCATGTTCTTGGAACCCTACCACTGTGTTTCAAGTAAGTCCAGACCACATGGGAGCCTGTGGGTGGATGTCTCACTGACCTCCCCAGCTGAGATCCCAATCAACAACCAGCAGTAGACCCCCCTACATGAGTGAATGAATGAGCATTCAGTTGATTGCACCCCAAGCACTGTCTAACAGCAACTGCATGAGAGGCCCCAGGTGAGCATTACCTGATTGAGCCCAGTCAACACTCAGAACCATGAGACATGATAATGAAGTTACTGGTGCTGTTTTAAGCTACCAAGTTTGGGGTGATTCATTATGTGGCAATACCTAACTGACACACTACCCAAAATCAAACAGAAAAAGACAACCCACTAGGAAAATTGGCAAAGATTATGAATAAGCAATGTGTGGAAGAAGAAACCTCAGTAGACAATAAACATACAAAAAGATGCTCATCTTCATTTATATATACCAGAAATCAGGCATATACAAATTAAAACAACAATGAAAGAACATTTTACACCCATCTTTTTGTCAAAAGTTTAAAGACTTTTTAATACTAGATGTTGAGAGAAATAACCTATAATAATGGTTAAGAGGGCAGGCTTAGGGGCCAGACTACTAGGCATCTAATTCCAACTCGATTCATAAATTGTGTGGCCTTGGGCAAACAATCTAAACTTTGTGTGCCTCAATCTCCTCATCTGCAAAATGGGTTTTTGGCTAGGACTGTTGTGAGAATTGAGTGAGTTAACACATTTAACATTCTTAGAATAGTGCCTGCAAGAGGAAGCAGTGAATAAGTGTTCATGAGGACAGTAATATTGACAACAATGGTGGAAATCAGACATATTGGGCAGTTCTAGTTAAATTGCTATAACCAAGTTTAGAGAACCATTTGTGAATTATCTTATTAACTTGCAGATGTCAATACTATTCAATTGATTTGCTCCACTTGCAGGCCCATAACATGGAAAAGTGCCAGTACATAAGCACTAAAAGACTAAGAAAAGTATCTTCATTGCAGTATTATTTTCTAATTGCAAAAACCAGGCTCCACCTGGGAATGCTAAGAGTGATTCAGAAAAGTATAGCAAAAACACACACTAGTCCAACATCTAAGCCAGAGAACCTCCCGCTTGAGGATACCATTCCATTCCTAGGGCAGAGGACTCCTCACCCATGGGAGAATATGTGGTGAGAACAGAATGAAACATGTAGTATCCAGCTTCTACTAGAAAAGTCGACTACAATCAGGAGGAAGAGCATAGCGTACAATAGTATCAGGGCCCCCAAGACCCAGTGCAGGAAGCAGAGCTGACAGGTGGAGCTAAGACAAGATTGGTGGTAGCAGGACAGTTGTTCCTGTCCTACAGTGCTTACACACCTGCCCTACCCTAGCCTTTCTGTATATGTGCGTATTTTCCCATTTGCACAGAAGGACAGATAAACCGTCAAGGACTGGTTCTTAAAAGGTCCAACTTTAAACCTGTTCTCTACTCCAAGGGACATAGGGGACAGCCCTGGCCAGGGTGATGGGTCCAAATTTAGTTCTGGTTTCATCAGTAACTGACAGTACAGTCACTTAGCTTCTCTGAGTCTCAGTTTCCTTTCAGAAAGAAAGAAAAGAAGGAAGGAAGGAAGGAAGGAAGGAAGGAAGGAAGGAAGGAAGGAAGGAATGATGGAAGGGAGAGAAAGAAAAAAGAAAGAAAGAAAGAAAGAAAAAGAAAGAAAGAAAGAAAAGAAGGAAGGAAGGAAGGAAGGAAGGAAGGAAGGAAGGAAGGAAGGAAGGAAGGAAGGAAGGGAGAGAAAGAAAAAAAGAAAGAAAGAAAGAGAGAAAGAGAAAGAAAGAAAAAGAAAGAAAGAAAGAAAAGAAAACGGGAAAAAATCAAACAACCTCTCAGTGAGTTTGGGCCATAGCAGCAGAAGAATTGGACTTAAAATTTAAAGTCTTGACCTTAGTGTCCTTGGACAGGAAGCAGAATCTTAGTGAACCAGCATCTGTAAATTGGGACTAGTCATATCTCGTTTCAGGGATGTTGTGAGACTCAAATGTCACAATTTTTGTTAAAACACATTACAAATTCTAAGCTCAGTGGCAAGATTTACTATTCTACTTGTGAAAGAATCCTTGGATCTCTATGATCCAATAATTCTATAGAGTGTAGCTGGGATGCCAGAAATATTAACAAAACTGGAGATAATTTAATACAGCTCTAGAGCTCCCATTATAAAATTTACATAGCCAATGTTTTGTTGTTTGCATAATAAATCCCGGTATTAGTCACTGGTCTTTGAAGACAAGCTATTAAAGCAATAGAATTCTTAATTAATTTAGTGCAGAGTTTATCAGTGCTGTGTACACAGCTTACTCAGAGCCCACTACATCACTTGAGTGTAGGGTTGGATAAAGTCAGCTCCCATGGACTAAACCTTATCTCATGCTCTGCAGTTTCCAGAAGCAATTCTTCCTAAGTTGGAGATTTCTTATCTGCTGGCTCCTTCATAATGCATTTCCTGGAATAGGTTGTGAGTAGCTGAGTCAAAAGCTTCTGCAGAATTAGCTCAGTTCAGATAGAAAAGGGTCACTATGGTACCATGAGATTCACAAGTATCTACATGCATATGTCAAAATTAAAATTCAAATGTGCAGAAAGAGACAGTAAATGTTATAATTAAAAGAGCAATTTTTAAAGCATTCTCTATGTTTAAAAAACTATAGAGCCAGTGACATTACATATGCTTTATAAATACAGAAATTATTTCATAATTATTATTCCCATATAATTACTGATAATTGTGTATGTTTTCTTCCAGTTTCAGTCCGTATGCAATCTACCTTATGTAATAGACTTGGAATATAAAATACACATATCCTTATCACATATCATTTTACAAAGCAAAGTGGATACTTTATTACTTTCTTATTGCAAAGGAATTGAGATGAGGAAGACCCTCAATCCACTGTAAACACAATTTGTTAAATTGTGTGAAAACACCTGTGTCCCATCCTTTGCTTTGCCCTTTCTCCTCTGCCTTCTTGAACCCTCTGCAACAGAAAGATATTTATAGAAAAAAGGCAAGCTAGGATTCTTAGGGGAAGGGTGTTTCCCATGGCTGGTTTTGTCAGGAATAAACAAAAGGCAGAGTGCGATGCATTCATTCTGACAGCTGCTCCACATCACCGCCCTCAGGCCCCCACCCACCCTCTCCTTGGCCCCCATGCTCTTCAGATGACTTCATCTCCTTCTTTACCAAAAACTACAGGGTATCAAGGGCAATTCCCTCCCTTGCTTTTCCCTCCCCCTCTAAGCTGATCTTAATCACCCTTCTTAATCATCCTTCTCCTCTTCCAGAAGACATATCATTTTAGCAGATAACCCTTTCCTCTGGACCCTTGATTCTACCTCTCCCATCTCCTTTGGGCCTTTTCCCAGCAATCACTCTCTCTTGCCCTGAATCTCCATTCTATGTCTGAAGCTTCTACTGGCTCCTTATCTTCAGCTTGTGATTTTGTAAATGTAAAAAAATGTGAAGTACATTATATACATATTTTAGATGTATTATTTGTGTGCGTGTATATATATATCCATACCCTCACGTTATCTTCTTCTTTTCTTATTGCTTCCACATTTTCCAACAAGGTCCAAATCCCTTCCAGTGTTGGCCCCCTTCCACAGCATTCTATCAAGGGGATTTTCTAAAGGACCGTCTGAAACATGCCTCTTGCCAAGTCCCAAGGCCCATTTTCAGTCTTCATTTGCCTGGGACCCCTCTGGGACATTTTCTCATCCACATTGCAAAGCCATTGTCTTCCTACTATTTATCAACTCCTGCTCAGAAACTTTCTTCTTCTTTGGTCTCCTAAGCTCAGAACACTCTAGCCTGTCCTCCTATCTCTCTGACCATTACTCTTAACTTTCTTTGGCTCATTTATCTTCTTGATTCCCTTTTCAAAGTGTTCAAGGGCCCTATCTGACTTCCTCTCTTTTCTTTTTTCCCTCATAAGTAATACACAAGTTCTTGACTTCAGCTACTCTCTCCCTATGGATAGTGCTCACATTTACTTCCAGAGTCTTGAACTCTCTCTCAAGGTCAAGGGCAGATCTCCAGCATTCACTAGCACTTCAGGCTCTATCAGTTTCAAACTTGATTCTATCCTCTCCATTACCAGCTTCTGTTCCAAATGTCCATCCTACTTTCGATAATGGCATCCTGGCCTACAGTTAACCCAAGACCAAAACCTGGAGAAACCTTTCATTCCTCCCCTTTCAGTCCTTCTATCCAATCAAATGTCAAATCTTGATTCTACCTAAACATTATGTATCCTCTTATTGACACTTACCTAACTGTTCCCACCTCTAGTTTCTTCTGCTCTAATTATGTTTCAAATGACTCTCAAACTAATCTTTGGCATATGAATCATATCTCTTTACTAAAAATGTCTAACAACACTCTCATTGTTTATAGGATCAAATCCAACCTCCTTAATCTAGCAAAGACCTCCATAATTTGCCTTCCAGCTACATCTTTCCGTCTAATTCCCATCCTCCCGTTCACGACCGTCAAGCTCTTTCTCATGGGCCACCTGTGCTCCCCCATCCCCATGATTTTAAAATAGTCCTTCTACTGGAATTCTGACTCTATCTCCACATGGATAATCGTTTGTGTCTTTAAACTTCAGCTCAAATAATTCCTTTCCCTTCAAAGCATCTCCTATTCCTCCAGCTGGTTGTAACCTCTCTTTCCTTTGCATCCCGTATTATTTTCCTGTTGTCATTATTACGTATCTTGGCCCAACTCTATTTTATATTATACTCACAGATGTACGTCTTTTCTTCCCCCACTGGACTAGAGATCATTTTTGATTCACTTTTATAGGTGCCCTCACAGCACAATGCCTTGCACTTTGTAGGTGCTCAGTAAATGTCGATGCACCATATGTCAGTCTATGCAACGGCTGAGAGTCAGGCTTTGGACTCAAAGCCAAAGTCGTGGAATTCTGGTCAAATTAACTCAAGCCCTCTGAGCTTCATCTTACACATCGGAAAGAAAAAAATGACAGCTGTACTACCTTAGAGGATGGAATGAGAACCAAGTGGGGAAAAATGTAAAAATGTACTTAAAACCCTTACCAGAGTGCTTGGCACATTTTACGTTGTACTATTAATGTTTATCATAAACATTTAGAAATAGGTACTCTACTTATTTATGTGAGTGAAATGGTACCATTTTCTCTGGGCAACTAAGATATAGGTATTAACAGCTTGAAAGAATGTGCATAACATTTGACCCTGCAGTTCCATTCCCAGGAATTTACCTTAAAGAAATCATTGACATGTAATGCGAAGATTATCATGACATAGAAATGTGTATAATGCCTAAGGAAGGAAAATAGTTTAATTTCCAACAGGAGGACACGGGTGGAGTAAACGATGACACATCCATAAAAAGAGACATGAGGCTGCTGTTACGCTTACTTCAAGAGAAAATGTTCACAATGTATTGCAAAAATGTTCACAATGTATTCACAAAGCAGAGGGGCAAAAGCATTTGTATAATAGACTCCTCTTCTTTTTTAAGAATGTACACATGTAACTAGAATTTGCACATGTATGAGTCTATGTGAACATAAAAGCAAGAAAACAAAAGCGTTCACAGGGGCATTACATGGCTTGAAATAATTTTTACTTTTTTCCCTGTGTTTTCTTTTTTAATTTTCTGTTTCATACTTTGAACATATATATATATATGGCATCTGGAAACAAATGTTATTAACTACTCATATCTCTATCCTTTTCCCTTGGCTTTTCAAGCACTGCCTAAAAATAAATGTAAAACACCCTTCTGAACAACTCATCTTTCTCACAAAAAAAAAGCACCTTCTTAATTCTTCAAGGTCAACTGTTCTTCATTTGGATTGAGGGCAAAACAAATTTAGGATGACTAACCCAAGCCAAGGGATGTCCAGGCAAAAATCATGTAAAGAAGCACTTCAGTGCACTTTTAAACCTTCAGTTTAGAAAGTTAAGATGTTTTGTGTCCAAGCCAGGATTCTGGAATTTGTTGAAAGAAAGGGTTACTGGTTGTCCTGGGTGGTGCTGTCAAAAACACAGCAATGCTTTTGATGGAAAGCATCCCAAGCATCATGATGGTGGGAGAAGTGGACTTAACCACACTGGAAGCATTCGAAGCCAGAGGAATGTCCAGAAGTGGAGAATTCTTTGAGCCTTCATTGATTTCACGAAGGCGGGGTAAGAGGGAAATGGGGAGGGAGGTCAGCAAGGTGATGCTTTTATAAAACATTTTTTAATACCGGTTATCAAATCAAATTGATTATTAGAACTTGAATCTAAAAATACAAAGACCTGAAAGTAAGTTGTTGCCAGAATCGCTTGCAATATATGTAAAAATTACACTGCTTTTGAAATTTGAGATATTTTTAAATCCTGAAATGAGAGGCAATTTGTATTTAAGCATCATGATCATCTTTGATGTGAAAATAAACTAACTGGCAAGTGGCCTGGAAGATGGTCACATTTTGTTATCACTCTCGGACACTGAACAATAGACAAGTGTTCCTCTTCTTTCAAGATCTCTTCGGGAAAGAAAGCTTAATCCGAAGCAACAAGTTCAATATGCAGCTGTCAAAATGCAAGCAAAGCTATTAGACTGAATGCAATCCAAGGACCTGCACAGTGATGGATAAACACTGCATCCTGTAACCTGTTTCCAGTGATAGTTACTGCATGAAAACTAGGAGGGGGAGAAACCCAAACCATACCACTTGCAATAACGTAATTCTGATGTGAGAACTGATATGCTTTCCTGACCTCAGTGATGAGCGTGTGTCATTTGTCAAGCATTAAAGTTAATGACCCTTATTTATTTACTGATCCAGGCTTCCTGGCCGTGATGGACCCTTCTCAACACACAGCCAAAGGCAGCAGATGACCAGCCATTGGAAAAACAACTCAAAACCCCAGTTAGAAACGCCTCTTACTGGATACCACCACCGATGGCTGATGCTCTGCTGTTGGCATGGTGATAAATGGCAGGGTATCCCTTCCTTTTAAAATGCACCCTGCTGCTTGGATTCCTCTGTAAAGGTCAGGAAAAAGGAAATGGTTGGGGCCACAGTGGACAGGTGGCCACCTGTGGTTCTCATCGGATAGCTGGGAGAGCAGATGCCCCACTATCCAAGAGCCTCAAATGCAAAAAGAAGTGAGGCGGCAAGCAAGGAGCACCAACATCATATTTCATACAAGTGTTTCTTGTTCCTCTTGAGCATTAGAAAATGAGAAGTGGGCATGTAGATTGAACCCCTGATAGACTGACTTTTAAGTGCTTTTTCCCCTGAGGATGTGAGATGAAGAGGAAGAGAGAAGCACGCTTGTGTTGGGGCAGGGGCTGCTTGGTAAGCCTCCAGGAACCACTTAAAAAATGATTGCTTGTCCCTGGGTATCTGGTGACTCAGGGAAACAAGAAGAAAGGCTAAAGGGCGAATTGAACCCTCAACCCTAAACCAGACCTGGGTGGGGAGTTTTCCCAGACATGGGAGCGAGGCCTCAGGGACAATTAATTAATTAACCCAGGATTCTCAAATCGCTTTTCCATCTCCACTTTATCCTGTTGTGTATTTTTTTCTTTCTTAACCATAAAATACACATTTTAATTACACTAAAATTAATAGAGAACATTTCTACTGCTAAAAGCTTAAATTATTTTTTAGTTTTAGTTATTTTACCTCCAGCAGAACAAAATAACTTCTTAAGTTTCAAATGACTTTTAAAAGAGGTGCTTATGGTCGAACTTGAGATTGGGCTTTCCTCTGGGGAAATGTCAATAATCTTTGTTTTTAATGAACTTCACAGCTCCCACTCACATGCTCGAATGCATGTTTCTAGAAAGAATCCATCAGTGAATGATCATGCAGGACAACGATTATCAAGAAGCGAAGGTGGTAAACTGACCTTTTTTCTAGGCATGAAAATGCTGGACATTGCATGCTAGTCCCTCCTAAAGCAAAATTTCCCAGGGAATTTTCATGCAGTTTTTCTGGCTTCCTTGACAAAACAAAAGCAGCTGTCCTGGTTCTTTCAATTCTTTCTATGAGAAAGGAGAAGAGGATGAGAAGAAAACCAAATGGAAGATATGCACGGAAGTGAAAGTACGTCAATTGTGTTTAGCTGATTGGGGAAGGATGTTTTTAGTGTCTTAATAAATTATGTTGCATTGTTGATTAAGACAGGATATTTATGCCTTGCATCTGCTGCATTTTCGATAGCCTTGGTGTCCTAAGAGGACGTCGCATCCTGGGAAGGTGAAGAGGCTGATTGTAGCGGCAGACATCACACCCCATTAGAGGCAACACTCGGTAGCAGTGGCCTTTGCAGCAGCTGGAGTCATTATAGGATGAAATGGTTCCTAATTGTGCTATTGATTTTTCCCCTCTTTAATGGATTATTCTCCCGACACACTCCAAGTTGAGCCACTACCGCATACCACAGACCTGTTGCCAGGGATGTATGTCAAGCTGTGTATTAGAAGCACAACGATGCTGTGGGATACTTAGCAGGTAGAGTAAACCAGGAGGAGGGATCCCAACAGCCTGGGAGTAAGCATGTGCTGACTTCAAATGCAGGCACTGGGTGGGTGCTTTACATGTCATTTCATTTAATTTAGCTCTGGCCATACCCTTGTTTTGACTATTAATCAACAACTGAAGCTCAGAAGGGTGAAGAAACACGTCCAGGCTCACACAGCCAGTAAGACATAGAACAAAGATTTCATCCCAGGGTAGCCCAAATCCCTTTTTATCAGAACAGGGAACAAGAAAGCAGGTATGCCAACCAAGGGGCTGACTGGACTCTGCCAGCCCAAGAGCCTTGTGCTTGCTTTAAAGGTCTTTAGTCCCGGTCTTGAAATGCTTAATAATTTTTGAATAAGCAGCCCCACATTTTTATTTTTCACATGACCCCAGTTATGGACTGGATGTATGTGTTCCCCTAAGATTCATATATGAAAGCCCTAACCCCCAGTATGGATGTATTTGGAGTAAAGAAGTAATTAAGGTTAAGTGAGGTCATAAGATTGGGGCCCTGCTCCAATAGGATTAGTGTCCTTATAAAAAGAAACACTGGAGAGCTCTCTCTCTCTCTCTCTGTCTATCCCTCTGTCTCTGTCTCTGTCTCTCTCTAGCTCTCTTTCTCTGTCTCTCTGCCATGTGAGGACATAGCAAGAAGCCCCTGTCTTCAAACCAGGAAGAGAGCCCTCACCAGTAACCGAATCAGCCAACTCCTTGAGCTTTGACTTCTAGCCTCCAGAACTGTTTGAAATAAATTTCTGTTGTTTAAGCCACCAGTCTATGGTACTTGATTATGGCATCCCAAGCTGATTAGTAGAGCCCTTAAAAATTGTATAGTTGATCCTACTAGGATATGAGGTCGAAGCAGAGCCCTTCTCTAAGCCAGGCTGGGAAGGGGATGTCACCAGATGAGACTGTACTTTGGCATTCCCAGGAAGGCCAGGTGATAGGAGGAAGGAAATCAGATAGAGGCAGGTGTTCAGACCCCTGGCAGCCGTATCTTAAGACATATGAAATCTCTGCTGAATGGAGCTGTGAAAGTGAGTGTGGATTTTTATCCCAGTGTGTTGTAACTACTCCTGCCTCTCTCCGGAGTGACCTGAATTGGTCTCTGGCTGGGAGCAGGCTGCCTTCACACCTGTGTGTCCCAATCAAGATGCCCTGGACCACAGAGTAGAGGTCAGTGTCAGCTTTCAAGGTTGACCTCTCTGACCTGGGGGTCAACTTTTTCCTTTGTTCTCCTTCTCATATTTGGAGATAAGTTCCCAGCAAGAATATGAAATTCCATGGGTCTAATCCCATCTTTCTCTCCCAACCCCCTGCCCCTGTGGCTCCTGAAAGAAGAATTAATTTAGCACTTGAGGTCATTCCAGGATGGGAGCACCTAGCGAGGAGATGTGGCTGCTGTGGATGGAATCAGACTGGGTGGGGTTCAGATCCAGGATCCACCACTGACAAGTTGTGACTCTATAGTCTATTTGCTTAATCTCCCTTTACTTCAATCTCCCGATCTGTGAAATGGAATTGACAATCATATCTATTTTCTAAGACGGGCGTGACGAATAAATGAACTGATTCATTTAAAGTGCTTAAACTGTGCCTGTAAAATCGTGGAGGCTCAACAGACATCACTATTGTTATTATTGTCTGATCTGTTGTCTGGGGGGAAGGGTGGAGATGGAAGGACTCTGAAAATCGGGAGGCAATAGCTGAGCAATTTTGTAGCTTTTTTATATAAAGCCTCCAGTATTTTCTTCCTCCATCTTAGTTTGGTTCTCCCAAAAGCAGAGCCTGAGATGAGTATGTGGGTGCAGGTAGTTTATTTGGAGGTGATCTTAGGAAGAAGGAGTGAGGGTGTGGGAGAACGAGACAGGAAAGGAGGAAGTGTCAGTGCAGGAACATTTTGGATGTGGAAGTGGATGCGGGCTGCTGGAACTACATCCTATCGGAAACACTCTGAAGAACCTTTCAGAATGTTCAGGACTAATCCCTCTAAAAAACAGGAGACTGGGACATTTATCACCTGATTCCCAACCTCTAGTAGTTTAAGTGATTCTCAGAAGTTATAATTTCCCCACAATTCTGGGCTGCTCTGTGAGGTATCATGGACCTCCTGGTTTAAGAGAAAGCCCTGAAGGAGCCCAGAGATATTGAAGGTTGCCCTTTAGGAGAGAGCTGTCCATCTCAGCTGTTGCTGAAATCAGAGGTGGACCAATGGTCTGCGCATGCCACAGGACACTAGAAGCATTTGTTATGTCTGATCTATTGACACACCAGATTAATCCTGTCAATGCAACAGTTGTTGATGTGAGTACTTTCCTCAGAACCCTTCAGTCTCTCTGTACTGTCTCCTACTAAAGCCCAAATTCCTCAGCCAAAATATCTTTCCAGATGAATTTTTTCCCAAATGACCTAAGCTCTCTCATTCACACACATGAACTCTGTACTCTAAACAGAACTGTCTCACTCCCCCGAGAACACTTTCTTCATGCCTTCATCCAATTCATCTTACCTGAAAGAAACTCCTGCATCTTATCTGTCCTTCCAGGACTGGCTCAAATCCCACTTAGGCACCAAGCCTTCACCCAACACTGCCAACACAAATCTCTCCCCTTCCTGGGAACTTAACCATATTTCATCACATGTATTATCTGTTTACCAACAAAATTCATATCCTCTCTCAAGAGAATGAATTTTGTTACTTACTGCTTTTTTATCCCCTACAATGTCTATGGTCGTGCATAGGTATACATTACTTGACATTACATGAAATATTGCTTAAATGAGTTTTGCTGTTGTTGTTGTTTTGTTTTTTGCGATATGTGGGCCTCTCACTGTTGTGGCCTCTCCCGTTGCGGAGCACAGGCTCTGGATGCGCAGGCTCAGTGGCCATGGCTCACGGGCCCAGCCACTCCACGGCATGTGGGATCTTCCCGGACCGGGCCACAAACCCGCGGCCCCTGCATCTGCAGGCGGACTCTCAACCACTGCACCACCAGGGAAGCCCTGAAATGAGTTTTTGAATAACCAGAAAAATGCATTTCCCAGTATTTGTGTTTTTCTGGTTAATTTCTGGCTCAATTTTAGAGGGTGAGGCTGTCAGGTGTCCAAAGTGGGTTATTATAAAGATATGAAAGTGATCTCATAGAGAGAGAGAGGAACCAAAAATACAGCTGGTCCATACAGCTGGGAAACTCTAAGAAAAAAATGTCTCTCCACTTCTCAGCAGCCCCATGGCCTTCCTTCTTTCTCTAACAGGTGATATCCATCACCAGTTGGCTAGTGTCTCTGTGTTTCTGTTCAGATTTTTGAGCGAGAAGCTGGTTGGTCACCGGCCAGCAAGCTACTTGGTTGGCATTGTATCAGGTGTCCACTTCTGCTCCAATCACCTATGACAAACATAGGAAGATAATAGAGCTAAGCATGGCCACGTGAACCTACCCCTTCAGCAGGGAATATGGGTAGAAATCCTTAGAAAACAGGTCTGTGCATAGAGCAGACAGTCAGAAACATGCCACAACGTACAAATAAAGATGAATTTGTCAGCATATTGGATAATGTATGTGAACTGAATAGCGCTCACAAAATACATACACAAGTTACAATAAGGATTTGCCAGACTCTGGTCCAGAGAAAGCAGAATGCACAGGAACGTTTGTAACCATGATACAATCCATCTTGTCTGTCGTTTTATAATTGTGAGATGCCCTTCCTACATCACCTGCCACCTAAGACCAACTCTTCTATCAAAGACCAGAACCAACCGGAAACTGCTTTGTTCCTCAGGGCAGAAATATTGGCTCCCACAGCAATATGTCTTCATTCATTCATTTGTTCACTCACTTAATTTTATATTCCTTGAATTATTTATTTGTGTCAAGCCTTGGTCTAGGTTCTGAGGATACCATGGTGAACAAAACAAAACCCCTGCCCACACAGTTTCCATTCTGTCTGGGGAAGTCCATCAAGAAACACTAATCACGTAGACATCTGGTCAGCTAGGGAGAAAGTTATTAAGACAAATAAAGCAGGGTAAGAAGCCAGAGATAGGAAGTGGTTATTTAGATAGGGTTGTCAGGAAAGGTTTTTCTGAAGAAATGATATTTGAACAGAGACATGGTGCAAGAAGGTGAGCCAAATGAAGACTCAGTGGAATACATTCTAGGCAGAGAAAACAGCAAGAGGAAAAGCCCTAAGTTGTCATGCTTTGCATCCTAAATGTATAGAAAGTCAGTGATGAAGAGAAGGAATGGCTGGAAATTAGATCATAGAGATATCCAGGGCCCACTTTATATCCTTACCTGCCCCATGCCATCTTCCACTTCAGTATCTGACTCATATTGTAATTAGGGCCAGCTTCATGGGCATGACCTGTGAAGTCATACAGGGTCCCTCATTCAGGATGGTCCCCCACTTGGTTTAATGCTCTGTGGTCACCATCTTAAAACACTTAATTTTTGAACAAGAGGCCCAACATTTTCATTTTGCGCTGGGTCCTGCAAATTATGTAGCCAGTTGCTCTTGTCTGAATGTTGGTGTCTCCTCAAAATTAATTTGAGGTGAAATCCAAATTCCCAGTGTGATGGTATGAGGAGGTGGGGCCTTTGAGGTGATTAGGTCATGAGGGTGGAGCCTTCACGAATGGGGTTAGTGCTCTTATAAAAGAGACTCTCCGCAGAGCCCCCTCACCCCTCCTGACATGTGAAGATACAAGGAGAAGTCTGCCACCTGGAAGAGGTCAAGTCACTTGACCAGACTGGTACCCTGATCTCAGACTTCCAGGCCCCAGAACTGTAAGAAATACATTTCTGTTCTTTATAAGCCCAGCCTCTGGTGTTTTATCATAGAAACCCGAAGGGACTGAAACACCAGGCCTGACTGTAATTATTTGTAAAGATGTCAAACTCTTGTTAAAAAAAATTTGAACTCCTGAAAACAGAGACTGTGTCTCATTTATGTTTACAAACTTTCATTTAGAAACACTCATTTTAATTACACAGAAAGTTGAGTACTGTTCTCAGCCCAGAAACAATGCACTGAAGGAAACAAAATTTTATCAAATCTTTAGAACCAATAATATTTTCAAGAGAGAGTTCACCTTCTATCCCACGTGAGTGCAAGAGTGTTTGAAAGATGAACATGGAGCCTCCATTAATATTTTTATAAAAGCTTAGAAAGTCAGAACAGAGATCAGCCTTTAAGATAATGAAGAATAAGTAACAGGCCTAATCATGAATACAAGTAGAATATTTTGGAAGTCACTTTTTTAATTCAAATGTATTTTTTTCTCAAAGTTTATCATCACTACTTCCTACTGTTCTTGTCCCCACTATAGAAAATGCTGAATGTTCTCCTTTAGAATTAATTTCACAATAAATTCAAGTACAGATAATCTGCACACAAGTTAGATGGACAGGATGAAAACAGAGGGCAGAAGCATTTACACCTGCATCCTCTAGTCAGCCCATACTTTCCGTTTGTCCCCATGATACTTTTACCCCTGGGCTTCCAGTGTTTCCAGAAATGGTCCCCAAACTATTCCACAGCTGCCCCCAAAATACACTGAATTCATTAGTCTCAAAATGTAGATCAATACCAATGAACGGTGCTCCACTCAAACTTTCTATTTTAAAAAATATATACAGAAAAAGTCCCTCTCTCTCTCTCCCTCTCCCTGTTTCTGTCTCTCTTTATCTCTGTCTGTCTGTCTGTCTGTCTTTGTATCTCTCTCTTCCTCTCTGTGGTTATTTGACTTGGTCACATGAAGCTAAACAGATAGGCAGCTGATCCTCACCAGGATTACTGACTCTCCTTAACACCAAGTAGAAGTAGCAGTGAATAAACTCAAGATGGAACTGGGCCCTCCATTTGGCATGACTGTACTGATTCCTAAAGAAATATTTTAATAGTCTTATTGCTACTGAGAGTTTCATGGCTTGGAGCTTTCTAGTCCTAAGTTCTCTCATCAGCTTCTATTCTCTAGATTTTTAAAAGTAGTAGGAGGTGTTTTAAAAGTAATAGGAAGCCTCCTCAAACCCTACTTTTCCTCCACCTCTCCATCCAAAATAAAAACAGGAAACAGGAAACCTAGAGCAAGCTATAATGTTCCTTTTCCTTGTTGTAAACGATCTTACAATGTATGTCTCCTGCTCAAATTCAATATGCAGGTCTCCAACTTTCTGTTGAGTCTGTCTTTCTGGATTAGCTTCCAGTACCTGAGTCTAAATATTAGAAACTAACTTATCTTTCCTTTTTCTCTTATCTCTGCTATTTGGCTTGCATAACCAGCTTCTGTCTGTGTGTCTCTTTCCCTCTTTCCCTCTCTCTCTTCTTCTTCTTCATCCCTATCTTCTACCCAACATTCCATCAATGACCCAGTGGTTGATTCCACCCACATACTCCCCTTTGAGTGCACTGTTTTCATTCCCTCTGTCAGGCCATGCGCCTGTCTACCCAACTAATGAAGTAACCTCCCAACAGTTAAACAGCCTGTAGCCTTCTCAGTCCCCCATCCTACATTCTGTTGCCAGGGTCAGGATCCTAAGAAAGGAGTAATCTCAACTTTTCCATGGATTCCTTTCTTCCCGTACCTATTGTATACAAAGCAACGTCCCAGCTCATTAGCAAGCATTAGAATATCCCTAAATTCCTTCTTACCTAATGTTCTAACCTTGCCTTACATACTGCAATGGATTGGATGTGTCCCCCAAAATATCCTACTCCCCAGTACCTATAAATATGCCCTTATTTGGAAGTAGGATGTTTGCAGACATAATCAAGTTAAGAGGAAGTCAGACCTGAGGAGGGTGAGCACTAAAGCCAATGACTGGTGTCTTTGGAAGAGAAGGAAAAGGGAGATTTGGATACAGAGCCATGGTGGAGACCAGGAAGAAGGTCATGTGATGACAGAGGCAGAGGTTCAAGTGATGCAGCTACATCCAAGGAAGAGACGAGGAAGAGCCCTCTCCGAGAGCCTCCAGAGGGAACATGGCCCTGCTGACTTCTTGTAGTCAAATTTCTAGCCTGCAGACTCTGAGAGAATTTCTTCTGTTTTAAGCCACTTAGTTGCAATCCTGTGTCACTGAAACCCCAGGACCCTGATACACATCCATACACCCCACTCCTCTGTGCCCACTCCTCATCTCTGCCTGCATTTTTGAAGCCAGGCAGAGAAACTCCCAGCAAGGTGTCACCCACCTGGGCCACCCATGAGTTACTACGGTGGCCCCTTTCCCTGTGACCTCCAAGAGAGTTCATCTTCCTACACGGCACTGCCATTGAAATGCATCCTAGAACCCCAGCCCTTCCCTGGCGCTGGTGGGGAATTTGCACAGTGGCAGTGGGAATACCTAACTTACTGCTATTTGAGGACATGACCTGAAGCTCAGAATGGGAGACTCCTTGAGCACTTTTCCCTTTGGGAGCATGATTTGGCCCTAGCTAGGCTGCCTGTGGAATCGTGGGCTTCTCCTATACTGACTGCCTGAGGCCCCACTTGCCTCTCAGGAGCTGTCAAGCATATGAAAGGCCTGGTTTCATCGGGCCTTGCCCTGTCCTTGTGAAGTAAGAACAGACAAGTGTGGGCAAGGAGCCTACTGCCCGGGAAGAAAACAGACTTCGTAAGTGTGAGCTGAGGTCACAAGGAGCCTGTGTCAGGACAGTGCCAAGCAAGCTAATGACTGCCCAGAACGATAAACACAGACGGTGTCCAGGGAGGGCAGCCTTCAGACTGAGACTTGCTGCTCTGCCCATGTAATGGCTCAGGCTCCCCGTGGCCAAGTGTGTCTGCAAGTCGTCACCCTGCTCGCTCAACCACTGGGGTCACAGGTGAAAAAGACATCAAGGAAAAAGAGGGGCATTTGATCTTCCAAAGCCCATTCACCCCTAGGCCCTCGTGAGCAAGGTCCATTTGTAACTGGGAACCAACTAGAAGCTAGACTGTTTCCAGTTGGCATCAGGTCGAAAAATCACACAAGCTATAGAGGCAAATCCTTATTTGCCATTTTAAAGTTTTTAGGAGTCATATGTTATGGGATGAATTGTATCTCCCCAACACTTCTATGTTGAAGCCCTGACCCTGCAAGCCCCAGAATATGATTGTATTTGGGCCTAGAGCCTTTAAAGAGGTGACTATGTAAAAATGAGGCCACAAGGGTGAGCCCGAATCCTATCTGACTGGTGTCCTTATAAAAAGCAGAAATCTGAGCACACAGAGAGATACCAGGGATGTGTGAGCAGAGAGGAAACACTATGTGGGGACACAGTGAGAAGGCGGCCGTCAGCAAGCCAAGGAGAGAGGCCTCGGGAAAAATCAAACCTGCTGACACCTCCATCTTGTGTGAAGATAAACTTCTGTTGTTCAAGCCACCTAGTCTGTGGTATCTTGTATGGCAGCCCCTAGCAAAGTAGTACTGATTTTGATACTGGGAAGTGGGGTGTTGCTGTAACAAACACCTAAAAACGTGAAAGTGGCTCTGGGACTGGCTAGTGGGGAGAGGGTGCAAGAGTTTCTAGGTGCATGTTAGAAAAAATATAGACGGCCTTGGAGAAACTGTTAAGGATGTTAAAGATGCTTCTGGTGAGGCCTCAGATGCAAATGAGACACATGTTACCAGATGCTGGAGGGAAGGCAATCCTGGTGCAAAGTGGCAAAGGATTGGGATGAATTGTGCTCTAGTGTGGTGAGGAAGGGAGGATTTGTGAGTGATGAACTTGAATATCCAGCCAAGGAGATTTCTAAGCAACGTGTTGAAGACGTGGTCGGGTTTCCCCTTACGGCTTACAGCAAAATGCAAAAGAAGAGATAAATTGAAGAAGGACTTGTTAAGCAAAAAAACCCACAGAACTTGAAGATTTGGAAACTTCTCAGCCTATCCATATTATAAACTATGAGAAAGCATATTCTGGAGAGAATAGCAGGGATGTGTGACCGGGAAGTAAGTTGATTAAGAAATGACAGTTGTGCATCATGGATGCGATCAGCCATCTCCACAGAAATCAGGGCTAGAGATGGGACTATACCAGAGGAAATGCTCCAGACTTGGACCAGAAGGGACAGGGATGGGACAAAATGAAGGGAGGTGGTTGGACATCTGTAATTTTACAAGAACACCAGAGCCATCCAGCTGTAAACAGGCGTTATCCTTCCACAAAAGGGAAGTATGATCCCAAAGGTGATTCAGAGATTGTCAGGGTTGTCACCATCACCACAGGGCCACAGGGTACAAGCCCTAGGGAGGGAGGCTGTCTTCTCCTCATTTTCTGAAAACCAAGATGCAGCCACTCAGGACCTCATGGGAGGGAACTGCTGGTACTTTGATCTCAGACTTTCAGCCTCCAAAACTGTGAGAAAATAAATGTACGTTGTTGGTATTTTGTTTATTTGTGGTATTTTGTCAGGGCAGCCCTAGCAAACTAATACACCATATTAAGCCAGGAAAAAGAAATAGTTGAAAATTAATTTTAATGACATCTTCTTGACACAATAGATCAAAAAATATTATCATTTTAACATGGACTCTATATAAAAATTATTGATCAGATATTTCACATTCTTTTGTTGACCCAATGTCTTCCAAACACTTATAGCACAGCTCAATTTGGGCACATCACTTTTGGTTTCCAATAACCACAGTAATCACATAACTGGATAGCGCAGTCACATACTACACAACTCATCAGTAATTGTCCTTTTTGCACAGATTTTTGGCAATACATTAAAAAAAATAATTGTTGACTATAAGAGATACCAGGTTTCTTTCTAGACTTCTGGCTTTACCCATTGAGGGGAGAAACAGTTACTATAGGTAAAGAACTTCTACTCAAATGTGGAAACTAGAAAGCAATCAGGAAAGCTGTTAAAACCAATGATCCGGCCAAATTTTGCATCTTAAAGGATATGTGCAACAAGAACCACTTGAGTGCAAGATGACAGAAACAGAAGTTCTGTGTGTTGAAACCGCCAAAGTGAGATCCCCAAAAATCCGTACTCTTTCGTGGCCCAGATTCCTGTTGTTTTCCCCAAACTGGAATATTGCTTTCCTCTCTATCCTGGACTCCTTGAGTCCATCCACTCCCAGCTCAGTTCTGGTTTCCTCTGTCTTCAATCACCTCTGACACTCCCAATCTTATCCTTGCAGCACAAAGTCTGGGGATGCACTGCCCTGTTTTTAACTTTAGCGTAGCACTGAAGGTTTCTATCCCGTGTCATCCAGGCTTCTGCATGCTCAGTCTCCTACCTGCTGCTCCAGAGTCATGCGGAGTCTCTCACCTTCACTCTCCCCAAGCTCTAGTCTCATGATTTCATGTTCTTACCACACACCCCAGCCCTCCCACTACTGTGGTTCTCAGCTTAAATGGTGCCTCCCCCAGGAAGCCTTCCTAGTCCCAGAGCCCTTTGCCATCATCTCACCCAGCAAAAGACCAGTTGTACTGACCACCTCCCACCTCTCAAAATGTTCTTTTTTATTAACAACTATTTTTTAGAGCAGTTTTAGGTTTACCAAAAAATTGAGCAAAAAGTACAGATAGTTCCCATAGAGTCCCTCCCTCACCTCAACTTTCCCATATTATTCACATCTTGTATTAATGTGGTATGTTTGTTCTAATTAAAAGATATCACATTGTTATTACCTAAAGTCCACAGTTTACACTCGGGTTGACTCTGTGTGTTGTACGTTTTATGGGTTTTGACAGATGCATCCTGCCCCATGAACTATCACACAGAATTAGTTGCACTGCCCCCCAAAATCCCCTGTGCTCCATTTAGTCACAAACCTCCCTGCAAACCCCTGGTAACCACTGATCTTTTTTTGTCTTTTTGTTTTTTAAGTTTTGCCTTTTCCAGAATGTCATAGAGTTGGAATCATAACCGTATTAGTCTTTTCAGATTGTCTTCTTTCACTTGGCAATACACACTAAGGGTTCCTTCACGTCATTCGTGGCTTATAGCTCATTTCTTTGTATTGCTGAATACTATTCCACTGTATGGATAGAGCACACTTTGCTTATTCATTCACTTACTGCAGGACATGCTCTCAAGTTTTGATAACTGAAGAGTTGCTATAAATATCTGTATAAACATAGGTTTTCAGCTCATTTGGGCAAACACCTAGGAATCCCTGTAAGACTCCGTTTCACTTTGCAAGAAATGTCAAACTGCAAAATGTTTTTTTGATTGCCCTTATCATTTTACCTCCTTTTTTAGGAATAATGATGTTTGAGTTAATCCAACCCATGCTCGTCTTGTTACAGTCACAAAAATAAAGCTCTAGGGAGGAAGGAGAGGCAGCTGGAGGAGAAAGAAAGAAAGAAACTGCTTAGGAGAGCTTAGCCCGCTCGGTAAGAGCGAGGGTGTTTTGTTTTCTCCGCGTTACAGACCACACGTTGTTGGTCTCATTGTCACAGACAAGCACTGCCAGCACTGCTGGGCAGTCCCAAGCACAGCATGGAGCTTCTGAGTTGCAGAGACGCTTTTAGAAAACTTCCACTCCTCCAGGGCCAGAGGGTTATGTGACCTGTGCAGCCCTTCGGGACACAACCTGGACACCAGCCAGAAGAGTCCTGCTTGTCTCTTGGTCGACACTCATGGAACAGGCCAGCCCGATTCCACGACTGTTACTGATCGCCGCCCAGGGAGCCGGGCATACCTAACAATGCCAAAAGCCTGAAATTCACGCGAAGCAGCCGCTGCTGAAGCTCCTTCCCTAAACAGTCTTGGGCTAAACCCAGACAGAGTACGTGTCATTTCATAAGTGAGGAGGGCCGGTCTGCACCCAGATTGGGGGCCACTTGCCTTGTAATCTTAGAAACTGCGCTGGCTTCTCAGCCTCCCACCTCCACCGCCAGCAGCCAAAACCCTCAGCGGGGAAAAACACTGAAAGCCGTGTGAGCCGCTCAGACAAAACACAATTTATAATCTTTTAATCACTACCGGGCTAGACAAACTTCTTCCAACACAAACTTCCCACGCATCCTCCTTGCCTTTTATTTCCCTCCCACGAATCCACAGAGGCCCTCCACGCAGGAGATATTGCAAAACCTCTGCAGCAAATGGGATGTAGCTTCCAGCCGTTTGCACGTCTTCATGGGAACTGGTACAAAAATGCGGTTTTATGTCTCGGGAAGGCCCCTTCCAAAGCACATAGGTGCCGGACGTTGCACATAGGTGCCAAGGCCAATGGCACCGCTCTGTAGGGTGAGTCCAGACCAGAAACCTAGGTATCTGAGTCGGGACCTGCAGCTGGCTTCAGCTGAAGCAAAATGCATACCGATTCAGGGACAAAACTCAGGGACTGGGCCTTTCAGGGTTTTTCTTTTCCTCTTACAAAGAAATTGCCCTAAGGGTTGCCCTTAAGCTTATGATAAACTGAAAAGTTAGTTTTGTTTTTAGGTCATAGATGTCAAAAGAAGACTATCCTTCCTATCAGTCAAGGTTAAATTATGCTTCTGTTTTTTTTTTTTTTAACCTGGAAAAATTCCCCTGAATTGAAAAATAAGCCTCCACTCTTTTTATAAGTCACAATAGGGCTTCTTCGGTGTCAAGCCACTGTCTGCTGCTCTGCAACAGAACCTCTGCAGCAAGCTTGGCAGCCACACATAGCCATGCCAAGCACCAAGTCTTCTCCCAAATTATTATTATTATTATTATTATTGCCTAGAACAAATACTGAAGTATAGAGGCTTCAGAAATACGCTGGATTCCGTTACAAAGAAAATCACGAATATTGCATCACTACCTTCTGCTTTTCTTTTAGCTCAGTCGGTAGGAGATAGAAGTGCAGTTACTGAGCCCAGTCCTGGCTTTGGAGGCTGGGAACACGAGGCTGAGGGACTCACAAGACCCACAGGCAAGGTACCCTGCAGAGCCGTTTATCCAGCAGCGCTGCTCAAGCCTTCAGACACTGGGTCCAGCTCACCACAGACTCTTCCACATCTAGCGGGGCTGCAAAACCCCTTCTGGAGCATATGTACAAGCTTTACATCTGCCTTTCTCTGTTTTTCCTAAAGCCATGTCATCTTCTAATAAAACAAACAGCCTATCCCACAAAATAAAAGATGATGATAAAACATCCGACTCGTCTATTAAGATGGATGGGTTCCACGTCCCATAAGTAAAGTCCCCTGGTATTTAATCACACTGAGCAGAACACGTAGGCAAATTACTGTCCACCAAGAGTAAATTGTGATGATGGAGAGCTTTTAAATATAAGATACTATGATGCTTTTTCATTTCTTGGGGATATCGTGTGTGTCTATGCTATGACTTTTATGATAACATGTAAATGCTGGGATGCAAAACAGTAAAATTGCCCTGCAGAAAAGTTTTCGTGGACACATATACATATATATCTTCAGAGTTTAATTAATGTAGTTACAAAGTATCAAAAAGCCAACTATTCTTAGTAAATAAATATGGAACCGGAAGTTCTAGATAAAATAATACTGAAACTAATCAGGCATTTAAATTTAGCTGGGACTTTGGGGCATATTACATCTTTATCACGGTGCCTGTTTTTCACGTCATATGGCACTAACGCTTGTTGCTACTCATGCACCCACATGCAATTATTTTCTACTCTGTTAGGGCCTGGTTCTTTGTATTTTGATCCCCAACTGAAGCATGTGACTTTCTTTACAGACCAAAGTAAAGGCTTAGCACTTTGAGAGATGTTTTATTTTTACAACCTTGGCAAAGCCAGTGTCATTGATTAAATGTCTGAATTCCAGGAGAGAGAGAGAGAGACTTGGCAGATTCTGGCTTCCCGAGGAAGCTGGCCTGGCCCCAACCAAAGTAGAGATTCCAAGTGATGCTTTTTATTTTAATGCATGCTAATAGATGTCCTGTGGCTTGTCACTGGGTCTCCAGGGGGGAAAAATTGTGTGGGGTGCTGGGGGAAGGCTAACTCTTATGTATTGATATATGGATTGGCTAGCAGGAGGGAGAGGGCATCTCAAAGGCAAAAATCCTAGCAACTACTTTATTCATTATTATGTCTCGTGGTGAGCAACATTTGTCCACAACAGCGCTTAAGAACTATTATCCTAGACTGTCTCAGAGTAGCCACTCACTTGCTTCATTGGCTTTGTTTAAAAATCATGGGCCCAAGTTTCATTTTAGCCCTCGATGACTTTGGGAAACTTTTACTGTTTTGACATTGGTATGTGCAGCTGGATCCAAAGGGATACCAGTTCTCTAGAGTTTCAACTGCAGTCCACACTTGGTTTTGATTAATTTATTAACCCACGAAATCCCTTGGGGAGGGGGGAATATAGCGGGGAAGCACCTTTAATTTTTTGTTTTAACATTTCAGCCTTGCTCTTCATAAAACTACTGAGCCTTTCAATTGCCTATCTTTTCTTGCCAGCAGAGTAAAATATGTTTTTAAGTGTTTGGGAACAATGGAGAGTAAATATGTTTGAAGTGTACTTCATGTGCAAGCACATGCACACATGTGCACACAGTGCACATACACTTGCTCGTTTTTGTCCCCTGCCACCCCCTGTGTCCAGAGGCTGAGAATTAGTCTTGCCCTCTGACCTCATCACTCCTCGGTGATGAAACCCACTTTTAAACAAGACATACCGCTGGGGGAGTTGGGAGTTTCCCCTCGCTCTTTGAGTCCCCCTATCCCTGCCTCCTCATCTTTGGTCAAAGTGTTAGAGTGTCAGTTTCATGAGCTGCTGAAACCTTCCCAGTACAAATTCCTCCCACATAACCTTTTCAGGATGGCTTTTGCAAAGGTTTAATCATGGAAGTGAAGTGGGGCAACCCTTCATTGACAAAGACCTCATCTCGAGCATCAGGCCAGAGCTACCTTTCCATCCAGGCCTATCTATCCATCATCACAGTGCCCAAGTGCTTGACTTAAACTGCTGTTTCACCAAACTGCCAAAAACGCAACCAGGCAGAGAAAGAACTGTTCGCTCCAACCATCAGAGGGCCAAATTATTATATCTCTAACAATAATCACCTTACTCAGGAATCCATAATTTTCAGCTTATGGTAAATCTTAAATAATTTGGATTTCTGGGGGTGGCGTAGTCAATATTAAATTAGAGGGTAATTATATAGCATTGTATGTAAAGGCTGCATTATTATTGTTACATAAGTGCATTCTTTATTTCGAAAAATGTCAACCATGTGTGTAACAATTTAGTTCCCAATAAATTTCCTTCCACATGAAAGATGAGAACTTGTAATGGCCACATGATATAAGAGATCCTTTTAAGAAGTAGGGAGGGCTTCCCTGGTGGCGCAGTGGTTGAGAGTCTGCCTGGCGATGCAGGGGACACGAGTTCGTGCCCCGGTCCGGGAAGATCCCACATGCCGCGGAGCGGCTGGGCCCGTGAGCCATGGCCGCTGAGCCTGCACATCCGGAGCCTGTGCTCCGCAACGGAAGAGGCCACAACGGTGAGAGGCCCGCGTACAGCAAAAAAAAAAAAAAAAAAAAAAAGAAGTGGGGAAATTAAGTAAGTTGAACATTTCCTGGAAATGTGCTTGATTTTGTTTTCCAAGCTTTATTCATTGACCAGGTAATACAAACTATGTGTCAGTGGCTTAGGCACTAATGGTATTTTTATTATTAAGTTAAAAATTGGTCAGAAGGCAAGCATTTCCTATTTATTTATTTTCTTTTTCAGTGTTTCCCCAATTCTTAAAAATAAATAAAATGACATTTTTATTACTAATGATGTTGCAGAACTGATGCTTAAAACTTTTAAAGAACATAATCGTATTTGGAAACAAAATGGATTCTCACAGAAAAACTTTAAACAGAGTATGACACCATCTCCTCTCCATTCAGCAGACAGATGATGTGCTGCCTTCTGGGTAAAAATCTAACTTGCACAGTTGAACTTCAATGAAATCAAGTTCCACAGTGTATAAATAGTAAGGGGTGGTCAGCTTTGATGACACAGGTAGAAGGGTTCAGGCAGGGACTCTGAAAGCTCTTTATTACCAGTTGAGCTGCTCTGCAGAGTAGATCTCCATCTGGAGGCCGACACTGAAGTTGAGATGCAAATTGGAACACAGAGGTCACCGTGGCAAACCAGGGCCATGGCATTGCGTGACTCCAGCCACCTGCCAGTCTCTGCCATCGGAGTCCACATGAACGGTGCCCCTGGAGTTCTGTAGTGCACAGCCTGTGCAGCTGGCTGGTCACTTCTGAGCCAGCTGACTCATTTTATAAGTTGTATATACAGTGAGACAGATTTCAACTCAATATCAGGAAAATGTTTTTGAAAGAATAAGTATCAGAGATGAAACTGGTTGACTCAAGAGGCGAGGAGGGCTCGTTATAAGACATGTTCAAGCACAGCCTGTTTTACCACCTGCTATGGACTTTCAGAGGAGGTTTGAAACTCCGGTGACAGTAAGGGCTTGCCTCCGTGGGTGTTAAGTTTTTTTCCAACCCCGGGAGTCAGGAACCCATTGGTCAAACACAAGTCTTCAGTACCAAAGTAACGAGACCTTGAACAGTAATGGAAATCAAAACAGCTATTTGAGAGGGCTGTAACTTAAATACAGGGGGAGCAAGGTTCATGACTCCTCTCTCAGCTGCTACAAAAATAAATCCCTGTCACAGATGTAATTTTCCCGTTTCTTCCCCCTGTACTTGCATCATACCCAACTTCCCCTTCACGCTAATATTTCAGAAAGTACTGGCGAGCAAGCCATATCTGCCCTCCTAGGAGTGGTTCGAGAGGTTCCAGCCAAGACCTAACAGGAAGTAGGAATGATCTGTGAGGTGTGTGTGTGTATTTGCGTGTATGTGTGTGTATGTATATGTATATGTGTCCAAAAATGGGTGTACTTTCTTAAACCTGTTTTGCAAAGTCAAAAAGTACTCCTAACAGCCCCACACATTGTCGTCTCTGTGGAGAGTCTGCAAGCCTCACAGAGGAACAAATGCAGGGCCAGGCAGTGAAGGAGGGACATTTGTAAAGGTTGGCAGTCTGATGCTCCCCCATCTACCTTCTCCCTTTTTCCAGATGTGAAGATCTGGAAGTACGTGATCCCAGAGTAGTATTTCATTAGATACTGGACCCGAAGATTCTTTCCTCTCAGCCATGGAATTCAAAAGGCAGTGTAGCAATTTAGAGAGATCATAGTTTTGAGACATAATTTGTCCTGAGTTCAAATCCAGACTCTGCCACCTTGTAGCTGTAGAACTCTGTCAACTCCAACCAGTGTTCCTTTGCATCTTCTAACACTAAACTCAAAAGCCAAATGAAGTGGCATTCCTAAGCTTTCCATGTCACAAGATTTCCTATACTATTTTTTTGAGTACCAGTGAACTACATTTTCCAGAAGAACAAAGGATGCTGGGGTCTGCAGAATGTGGCGTCCAGCAGTCCTGCCTGGAGGCACTGGGATGCTGCCCACAATGGGGCTGCCAGGCGAATTCTTCCTCCTTCCAGGAAACACGGCTTTGGGGAAGGATGTTCTTCATCTAGAGACTGGAGATAGTACCTGCCACTGCATACCATTGTTGTGAGAATCAGTGACTTAACCTGTGATCAGTGTCTGGCACCCTGGCGGCACACTGACACAGGTGGCTCTATTTCAGATTGTTACCCAAACCCTCCCTCTGGATGTCACAGCAAACGTGGACAGACAGGCATGCACCCAAGAAGGGGCCTACACCTTCTTGACAAACTTAGTTACCTATCATTGGCCACTCCCAGACTGGCAGAAGTCTGACAGCATTCCCAGAACTTGTCCTTGAACTAGCCTCACTCAGGCTTTTCCATGTTTAGGTTGCCTCTTTGGGACGAAGCAGTCAACTCAGTTCTATTAATAATTAAAATATCTGCACTTTCTTCCCAACATCAGGCTGTATGATTCATCTGAGACACTGTCCTCATGCAAACTTAGAAAAGGAAGCAATTTCCTAGATAATTCAAGCACGGACTGAATGGAAACCTCAAAGTACCTCTGCTCTCAATTACTTGATAATTTCAGGCAAAAGGAACGCTTTAGCATGAATCACATAAATAAAGTCTAACTCACCTTGCCTGTGTACACAGACTTACGGCATCTTATGCCACCTAAGTAAAGTAGGAAGTGCAAAAGGGGAGGAAAGGCATAGCCCCAGAGAAGCAATTCATTCTCAGCACAACACTAAACTCAAAAGCCAAATAAAGCAGCATTCCAAACTTCTCCATGTCACAAGATTTCCTATTTTCCTTCATACTCTTTTGAGTTCCAATGGGCTACATCCTCCAGAAGAAAAAAGGATGCTGGGGTCTGCAGAATGTGGCACCCAGCAGTCCTGCCCAAGGGGCACTTGGCTGCTGCCCACAATGGGGCTGCCAGGAGAATTCTTCCTCCTTCCTGGAAACAGGCTTTGGAGAAGGCTGTGACAATGCTGTAACTATCAACCAGGCCATGTGACCTCCTCCCTCCCAGACCACTCTGCCCCTCTCTCAGCATCCCAGCACGTGGAAGGCAGAAGAGCCAGTCAGAGGTGGAGCAAGGGTATCTGATAACGGGTAAGGCAAAGAGGAGAAAACCCACACCTCAACTGACTTTATGATTGCACATAACAACAACAACAACAACAAAAATGAACCCCTTGAGAATGTTTTGACATGCATAGTAGGTTCCATTCATTTTCCAGGGCAGGAAAAACGTAGGTCCCTGTGGTTCACAGAAGTGCTAGCTCTGAATTGAACCCTGGGGAAATTTCCTGCAAGTACGCAACGCATGCTGTTTCTCCATCGACTAGGTAAGCCCAGTGGGGGTCTATTCACCTCCCCCAGGAGAGGAATGAAGAGCAGATAATAGCCATGTTTCCACTCCACAGCCGTGTACCAGATGTGTGGCCTCAGGGACCCTGCAGGATCTACCTAAGTCTTAGTTTTCACTTTTGCAGAGTGAGACTGATGAAACCTACTTCAGGGACACAGCTGCTGTGGGTGGGCGTGGCCTCCAGAGGATGTAATGTACAAACCAATCTTCATTTAAGGGAAATTTTTCTTCCCAAGGTCAACTTTACTCTGTAATTGTCTTTGCTGTTGTTACCTTCACCCAACCTGTCCCACCCCATTCTGCAAATAATAGGCTTCCTATTTTTGACTCATTATAGAAAACTTGAGACACACAGGAAAAGTATGAAGAAGAAAACAAAAATCTACACTCCCACAATCCAAAGAAACACCAGTAAAATTTTCTTAGACATACTGCCAGTCTTCTTCTTTTTAAACTATTTTTAAACAGGCTAATATTATTTATATAACTGTTAAATTATTTTCTTTGCATATCATTTTGTTATAACAATTTTCTCCTGTTGTTAGAAAATGCTTTTGTTCGTAATGATATTTGTGGTTTGTGCATATGTGTGTGATTATAAAAATAACACATACAGTCTAAAATCTAGCCAATAACCTCGTTCTTGTTTTATGACAAGAAAAAGAGCACCTACAAGTACACAAACCAGCCCGTGGCCACAGGGAAGGGCCAGTTTCCAGAATGGGAGCAATTATAAAATTGGACTTGTGAAAACCTCTCTTGATTAAGCCATGTGGCAAGCGTATTAAAGGTTACACTAATGCCAACTAGAAGATCCAGGAGCTGATTCTCTTTCATGTCTGCACTTTGGGATGGTGCATGAATCTGGACTCGTGAGTCACTGAGCCAGGGCTACAAAAAAGGGAGAATTCTGGAAGAGACACGTAGCCCACCAGGAAGCTGGAATGTCTGGGATGAAGCTAAAATGCAGTATGTACTCCTGTTACATTCATGACAGATGTGTTTTAGTGAAAAGTATAATCACGTGTAAGAAAAAATGAAGGAAAGGAAAGAACATGATCTGAAAGAGGCTACAAGTCTTCTGAATAAATAGAGACTTTATAAACAACCGTGGGTGAAGATGCTCAGAATTTAGAAAATAATAATCACCTATAATGAAATTATTTAAAGATTACTGGGGGAAATGGATGTATTTTCCATTTTTTGCATACATTTTAATGAAATTTGAATTATAAACACACATTTTAATAAAATTTAAATCATAAAGCTTATACAATTTTATTTTATTTATTTATTTTTTTTTCCCTTTTTGCGCTACGCGGGCCTCTCACTGTTGTAGTCTCTCCCGTTGCGGAGCACAGGCTCCGGACACACAGGCTCAGCGGCCATGGCTCATGGGCCCAGCCACTCCACAGCATGTGGGATCTTCCCGGACTGGGGCACGAACCCGTGTCCCCTGCATCGGCAGACGGACTCTCAACCACTGCACCACCAGGGAAGCCCAAGCTTATACAATTTTATATCCTGCTTTTTATTTTGCTATAACAGAAGAATTTTCACATGTGATTAAAATTTTCTTGCAAACTCCATGATAATGACTGCAAAATATCCCATCACGTGGATGCACCAAAATTTGTGTCATCACGTTCATGGCTGTTGAATGACTTTCTAAATGTTGCACGACTTTCTAAATGTTGCACAATTAAAAATATGTCAGCATTGATATCTGTGCTGAAAACTTGGTTTGAGCTTCTTATTACTTCCAAGGGATAGAACTTCATTTTAAGGCTCTTGCTATGAACATGATGAAACTTTCAGAGAGATCATTCCAACTTCCACTTCCCTTGGCAATGACTGAGTGTGTCCGCATGATCACACTCTTTGTAAAACTGGTGTCACCACCACCAATCTTTGCTAATTTGATGTACTGAATGCTAGTATAATTTTAATTTGCATTTCTTTGATATGATTTCCTTGATTTTGATTAAAGAGGGCTGGTTTATTGCCATTTGTTATTCCTTATGTGAATTGTCTTCATATCTTTTGCCTATTTTGCTAGTGGGGTTTTCACATCTTTCTCACTGAGTGCTGTAAGTCCCCTAAATAGGATGATTGATAATCATAACTTGATTTGTCTATCACATTTGATGCAAATAATTTTTCTACTTTGTCTGCCTAACAATGTTGCTTAGAGTATTTGTGATACTCAAATGTCTTTGATTTTTTTTATTGTTATCTATTTTTGGGTCATTTTGAAAGTTAATTTATGCTTAGAAAACTCTTTCCTAATCTGTCTGCCAGATATTCACTTGTGTTTTCTTATACCATTTTCGAAATGGTTTTATAGAGGGTTTCAAGAAGTATGGAATTCAGGAATTGTTGGGATTTCAGAAACCAGAACCTGGAAAGTTGCTTAACCATCAGCCACGGAAACAGTGTTAAGAGATTGTGTCTCTTACTGACAGAATTTCAGAAGCATGGAATTGTCACTGATTTTCAGGTCTTCAGAAGCAGGTGAATTCACACAGTCTCATCCAAGATTGGTTGGAGGGTTTAAAACTGGTTCTCCTGATTGCACTATCCTATGACCAAAGAACTATCAGTCTTCTCCCTTTTTGAATTTGGAATATAGAAAATGTTTATTCTCAGTATCTATCCATCTTTTTCTCTTCCACATCTGCCTCCCTCTCTCTCCTCTCTCTCATATCTCTATTCATGTCTATTTTTGTATTGGTTTATAGATCGTCTTCCATATCTACCCAACTTCCCTATCCATCTTTTGACCAACGGGCTTTATCTATCTATCTACCAAGTTATCTATCATCTATCTACCTATCATCAATCTATCATCTATCTACCTACTTATCATCTTCCATTGATATCTGTCTCTTTAGTACCTATGAATTTATCTTCTACGTCTATCTATCCATACATCTACCTCTATTTTATTATTTCATCTCTTTAAATTTTCCCAATAGTCTAAAAAGAAATGTGTCTCAAATTTTATATTATCAGTGCAGGTTCCTACAGTGTTGATCCTGTGTCTTACTTTTCCTAACATGGGTTTTAATTGACCTTTTTCAATTTTTAGCTTTCTTTCAAATCTTTTTCATTTTCTCCTGTCAGGTCTGCCACATCTCAACCAATATCTCCTCCATCTCAGTCTGTTATGTTCTCACCTCACTTTTCAGTTTTATGTTATGAAATTCACAGTGCCTTGCATTATATTGAGAACACAAAACAGATGCTTTCTAAAGTCTTTTTCTGGAGTTAAAATGCTTTATTTTCATATGCTTTAACTCTGCGTTATGCATTGAATGGTGTCCTCCTAAAATTCATGTGTTGTCATGCTAACCACCAATACCTTAGAATGTGGCCTTATTTGTAAATAGAGTCATTGTAGATGTAATTAGGTGAGATGAAGTCATACTAGAGCAGTGTGGGCTTCTAATCCAATATCACTTGTGTCATTATAAAAAGAGGAAATTTGGACACAGACACACACAAGGAGAACTCCATGTAAAGATGGGAGTCATGTTGCCACAAGCCAAGGAACTTCTAGAAGCTAGGAGAAAGGCTGAAACCTTCCTTCCCTAGCATCTTCAGAGGAAGTGTGGCCCTGCAGACACATTGATCTTGGACTTCGAGTCTCCAGAACTATGAGGCAATGCATTTCTGTTGTTTAAGTCATGCAGCCCTAGCAGGCGAGTACACTCTGTATCATCTTTTATATTTTAGAATGTCTTTAAATACCTGGTGCTTTATTTTGTTCATACTCACTATCGACCCTCACAGTTCTGTAAGCGTGGTGGTTATGGTGTCAGTAGATCAAACTGGATTGTGTTGTGATTGTTGCTGTTCTTACTGTCCATCTGGCTGTGATCTTACACTCCCTCTTCTCTGACCTACAGACAAAGGATGTGTTGATGTTGGAGTCCTCTTCCTCACAGACTTCTGTCCAGCAGCCCTTTTATCTCTCTGGCTATGCTTTATTGAGGATGTTCTTTATCTCCTCAGGGACGGATCATTGGAGAATGCTGATATTCCTGAATATTTCACTTCAGTGTATTTCCTTCCTAACACAATATGTGAAAATTACAACCTTCAGTTTCTGAGATGTTTTCTGTCCCAAGCCCTTTTTATTCCTAACTAACTCCACACCTCAGGATGCCACACACACCACTTTCACATCTGCTCCAAAACTTGCTACATTATCAGGAATGCCACCTTAGAATATTTAAAATTTAGAGATGTTTGGAAGAATGTGCCTCTCTGTAGGGGGCATAACTGTCCAGGACATCCCAGAAAGCAGTTCCCAGATAGAATGATCTGGCTTCTCCATGACTGTCTCATGAAGGTCCTGGGACCCAGAAGGAGGTGTCAGCCACGACCATGGAAGAAGCTCTCACCTTCATGATTTGACGTTCTTTACAGGTATGAAGGTGGAAATTCATCCTTAGATCTGGCAAACAGACACACACAGTCCCAGCTTTTAGCCTTGTTGAAATCTTGTTTGCACATCTTTTTGTGTGTTAACAAATACTTAAATGTTCCAGGAGAAAGATATATAAGGCACTGCCATCCATCCTAGAAGGAAAATGTCACCTGTAAAAGCTGGGTATTGCATCATACGGAGGTACCATGTGATTTTTTATTCAGTTCCCTATTTCTAGACTCTTAGTTACTTTACATATTTTCTCTACAAAGAACATCCTTATACACAAATCTTTGCTCACATTGTAGATTGTGTCCTGCGAACAGATTTCTAAAATTCTAGGCAGTGAGACAAAGAAATGAACCCTTTAAGATTCTTAAAATATACTGACAATGTGCTTTTGAGAAGTTCTTTGCAATTAAAGTTCTTAGCACTAGTTTTTCAGAGGGCCTATTGCACTTAATTTCTGATAATGATATTAAAATTTTTTTCTGATAATATATAGTTGAAAAGCAAGAGTTGACCAACACATTTAAAGAGACCAAGGTAGCGGAATGGGCAGAAGAGTGAACTGTGCAGAATCCGTGCCCTTTGGAAGCTTATATTCCAGTGAGGGAGCCATTGGTGCTGCAGAGGCCTTGAAGAAGATAAAGTAAGAAGATAAAGGCTGGTGTTGTGGGATGGCTGTGGAAGACCTCTTTGGGAATAGAGCAACTGAACTGAGGCTGGGGCCAGGGCAGGGGCGTGGGCAGGTTTATCTAAAAGAAGAGCTTCTTAATCAGAAGACAGGGTATGCCAAAGCTGAAGGCCAACACAAATACAGAAAGCCTGAGATCAAGAACACCCATGAGGCCTGAGGACAGGGTACACAGAGACTTGTGGAGCACTTCGATTTTACTTACAATTAGCCACTTTTGGAGAATTTTATTAAGCAAGGTAACATGCTTCAGTGGGTTTTCATGTATTTTACCCGGCACCCGGTCTAGACTAATGGGAGATTACACTTATAGAAATGACTCTACTTGCTAAAAAGAGAAAACAAACTGTGAGGTGCAAGAATGGAGGCAGGGAGGCCTGCTGGGAGGTTGTTGGACGTCCCAGGAAAGCAGTAAAAGAGTAGAGCTGAGCAGTTAAGGTGGTGAGAAGATCCACTACTTTTGACAGGCAAATCAACAGTGAATACTTCCTTAGTATACGTATTTCCCATGTGCAATATCTGGGACCTCCTTATGCTTAAAATTTTTTGTTGTGTATCTGAAATTAAAATTTAACCCGTCTTTTTATTTTTACTTTTGCTGTATCTGACACTCCACATGGGACATTGTACTAATTTTGGTGAAGGAGGATTTGGTTAAGGAGACTGAGATGGAGCCTTGGTGTGATAGGAAGAAAAGTAGGTACGGTGGTCAATTTTATGTGTCAACTTGGCTGGGCTCTTGGTACCCAGATATTTGGTCAAACGTTATTCTAGATGTTTCTGTGAGGGTGTCTTAGATGAGATAAACATTGAAAGTGGTGGACTTTGAGTAAAGCAGATTGTTCTCCATAAAGTGGGTGGGTGGGCCTCACCCAATTAGCTGAAGGCCTGAGTAGAACAGAAAGACTGACCTCCCTTGAGCAAGAAAAAATTCTACAGCATAGGACCTTTGGACTTGAACTACAGCATCTTCTCTTCTCTGGGTCTCCAGCCTGCCAACCCACCCTGCAGATTTTGGGCTTGTCAGCCTCCATAATCACATGAGACAGTCTCTCTCTATCTCTCACTTTATAAATGTGCATGTGTGTATGTGTGCATACACATTGTACTGGTTGGTTTCTCTAGTACACCAGGGGTGTGTGGTATCCCGGGAACACAGAGGAGAAAGTTTTGAGGCAACAAAGAATTGACTTGACGGATGTAGCTCGCTAGTGACCTTGATACAAGTCATGGAGAACATGGTATCGTATCCATTTATTTGTGTGTATTGGAAGACTTGTGAGGTTCCCACTTTTTCATAATGATCAATCATTTCTAAGTTCTTTATCACTGCAGCTTTGTAGGAATGTAGCAGGGCCTTTCTTTTCTGACCCAAATATCTATGATCTAATTTTGGCTGATGCTTTTGGTGCCTCATTTGGCAAATGAATATAATGCCAGGTAGTAGTAAATGCTATGATGAAAAGCAAGAGAAGCAGAAAGAGGACAGGCAGGGGCTGTTATTGTAGACAGTGTGGTATCTGAGGAGAGGACATCTGAGCAGAGACCAAAATAAAATGGGTGAATAAGTGAAGACAATATCTGGGGGATGATCTTTGCAGACAGAGAGAGCATCTCATGCAAAGGCCCTGAGGCAGGAACATGCAGTCTTCTTGCTGGGGAGAGGCAGTGAACTGCAGTGAAGAGTTTGGGAGTCAGACTTGTGGTTAAGTTCTTGTCCCAAGCCTTCAATTAACCAACTGCTTCAAGTGGAACAATTCTCTTCTCTTCTTTCAGATCAACTTCTTGATCAACAATACAATGAGGGTGGATAAGGGAGTCTTTTAAGTCCTGGCCATCTCTCATACCTTATAATCCTAAAGGTGGAGGAATGTTGTCATTGCCATTTTTTTCTCTCGATGTTTTATTTTCAATGACCACAGTTTTATATTTCAGCCTATATTTGTCCATCATGACTTAACTTCCTAACATAGAGAAATATTTTGTCGATAGAGTGAACATTGGAAAACAACTTTGTGTGATGTAGAATGCTTCGTCTGAGATGAATGGAAAAGCTTACTGTCCTCCTGTCACACTGGAGTTTAGCGTGTGTTTTTATACATTCTGTGAAGGGCAAAACCCAGCAGGACACTGTTTTCCCCAGAGAAGTGATTAGACTACGAGCAAAAACTGGAGCCATGTAATTTATGGCACTGTGTGAACAGTCAGTGGAGTCAACACGCAAAGCCATCTCCGCCAGATAAGAAGTTGCTTTGGAAACGGACCTTGCACAAATCGTAGACATAACAGCACATACATGGAGACGGCATCCTCCTTTGTTATTAGACAATTAAAAGCTCACGGAGGAAAAGCAAATGTCTGAGCTCTTTTTAATAACTGCTACTCAAAATAAAGGAATACTTTCGCTTTATTCTATTGTAGAATTTGCCAAAAGACTGAGCTTTTTTATTTCACCCTGCCTGAGAAATAATGATCATTGACACCAAATGAAGGCTTCCCACAAACTCTTAATTTTTTTGTTTTCAGGACAAAGAGAAATTTGAGCATGAAGAACAATAGGCAAATGATAAATAAGTGAAAAAGTTCCTTCACATTATGGACCCAGGCAGGGAAGACAGAAGTGTAAGAGTTCACTTACTTCCTCTGAGCTAAAAGACTGAGAAAACTCTGAAATTATCTCCCACTAAAACCTGGATATTATGGCTAGGGGGAAGGAAATGACCTTTCCAGGTTTCCTCCAGTCTGTTTACAGGCCTAAGGTCAAGACTGGAAGGGCTGGTGGATTCTCAGCATCTCCCCCTGAAAGTGTGGGAAGGTGATTAAAGGATTAAAATTTGCATGCAAAGCAATAGATATTCAAACCCATCCCACCCCCCTCCATGTAACAGAGAAGATAAAAGCTGTTTCCTTTCAAAGCCTCAGGTTAAAGATGGAAGAATTAGCGAACGTGTAACCGTATCTCGTAACGCAGGGCACTCAGCGAGGCCTGAAGGGAGAGAAAGCAATGATATCCAAATATCTATCTGTGCTTGGAAAAAAAATTAACCCCTGAAAAACTACACTGAAAAACCTCAGGCCATGATTCTCAAAGGAGGGGGTTGAATTTTGACCCCCTCCCAGGGGACATTCGACAGCATCTGGAGACATTTGGTGGTCACAGCTGGGAGGAGGAGGGATGCTGGTGATGTCTAGTGGGTGGAGGGTACCACGGATACTGCTAAGCATCCTACCAGGCACAGTGTTGCCCCATAACAAAGGACATCCAGCCCCAAATGTCACAGTGCCAAGGCTGGGAATTCCTGGTCTAAGGATTCTATTCTGGTGCTTTACCCAGTTTATCTACTCAGGATGTCTCACCAGCTCACCTTGAGCATTCCCCAGAAACTCCTACCTCCACCCTCAAAGTGAAGCCCCAGGGCTTTTCCTCATTCACCTTAATGCTGGCAACTGCTTGGCCCTAACATACACCAAAGAAGGCCCATCCAAGGGAATAATCCCTGTCCAGGGCTAATTGATTCCCCCAAGAACCATATATCTGCTGTCTTTGCAGTCAAGGAGAGCCGAGTTATGAGGTAGTTAAAACATATCTGTGTCTTTCTTTGTAAATAAATTGTTTAGAGTTCTCAGATTTCCATCTAAATAGTTACAAACTTTATCAGGCTCTGGAGTAGTGTTGTTCAAAATAGGATCCTGCAATTATCACTCAATTGAGGCCTTGGAAATGAGACAGCCAGGCGCCACTGGCATGGCCCCAGGACAGCATTCTGCTCAGAGATACCTATCACAGAGATGCTTTGACTTGATGTTTCCAATAGGGCACATGACATTCTTTTTAATACACTTCTCTGTGTCCCAGGAGGGTTGATGAGATGAACTGACTGCTTCATATTTTAAGAGCCTTCTGAAAGACCAGAGCGAGGGGCTTGCAGCCCTGGTCCTGTGTGTCAGCTACAGGTAAGATCACAGACTGCACCCACCTTGGTGTCCTGGGTACTGGGAGACCACATGGGTAACCGGAGGATGATATGCTTCTTGGGCCAGCTTGAGACACTTAGCCCAGGGGAGCCTTTTATAAAAAACCACTGACTTGGTATTCAAATTACTTTAGTCTAAGGAAGAAATATAAGGAAGAAAAAAAAAAGAAAGAAAAAAGTTATACCTCAACTTACCAACCATATTCCTAAAAATGTTAGGCCATGCTAGGCCGATGTTTCTCAGTCTTTTTTTTCCATTATCTCTCCCCGAAAAGGAGCCTTTTAGACTTTTTATTTTTTCCTTTCTGATAGCCTCTCCTCCTCCTTGAAATTTTGGTAGGACAGATTTACTACATATCTGGTCATGTACAGTGGTACTTTGGAAGGTCACAAACCATTGTAATAGCTTGGATTTCTTTGAACCCTAAGAAACAATTGTCTCCCTGTCGGGGAAATAACAGCTCCATTGAGAATGCATGGGCTACCCTCAATCTCCACATCTGATTTATTTGTCATCAACAATAGGCACCATCAAAAAACATTTAAAAGCTTAGAAATTTTGTTTCACTTATTTTTTAAGTTTATTTTTTAGTGTTCTTTGTAGGATTATGAAGAAAATTAATCTGCTAATAACTTAATCATTTAACATCTGTGTACCTTTTACTAGGCTTTTCTGTGAAGGCATTTATTTATAATATTGATTTATACACATATACTTTTGAACTTAATGGTTTTACTTATATGGGGAGCAAATTTTCATATAATTACCTAATTTTTTTATGACATCCTTTTTATGGATGAACAATATTCCATCAAGTATGTAGGCTATCAAACTTAGTGAACCTGTTTTGTTTGCTATTTAGACTAATTTTAATGTATCTCTATTATAAAATACTGCAGAGAACAGATGGAGCTAAACCTCCATTATTTCTCTGGATGCATTCACATAGGAAAATGTTAGGACTTTTTGTCAAAACACACCAGCACCCTGATCAACAATCAGTTATCAAGTGAAAAAAAAATCTCTCTGTAGATTAAACAAAGCAAATAGATTATTTTTTTTGCAACTGTAGGCTCTGTTACTTAGCTCAAAGCAATGTATTCCTAAATGCCACCCCAAGAACTTGTACTTACTAACCCCCCTCTCACCCAACAGAGAAACTTCCCAGAGGAGCCCCACCCTTCCACGGGGTCTCTTTGTGTCTTATATTAACTCTGCTGCCCTGGGTATACCAGAAGTCTCCCAGGGTATGTCTGTACTTGTCCCTGGGGGAACCACATAAAATATTCTTCCCAGTGTGTTGGAGTCAGTTCAGTAAATTGCCATCAGCACTTGCTCTTGGAGCCTTCTCTCCCCTAAGATGCCTCAGTTTCCATGTTGTTGGCACATAACCAGGTTCAATGTCTCCCCCAAACCTGTGACTTGATCACTGGCTTTCCAAATGGGAGTCTCCCCTAGAGGCTGCCCCTTCCTTTCTCAGCTTTCTTTTCTCAACTCCATGCCCTGCCACACTTTTCAGGCAAATAACTCTTGAAGATTTGCCCCAAGAGGAGTCAGTCCAACCTAAACTCCCAGGACACTATATCCCGGCCCAGTTCCTTTGAAATTAATTTAGAGAAATACAGCTGCCAGCATACACATGCTTCATTATTGCTCATATTGAAACCATGCAGGACCCTGTGGGGCTCCTGAGCACAGAAACCTTTCTGTCCCCCGTTTCTTATTTGTAGGAAGCAGACTCCAGTCTCCATGATGTTCCCTGGGTTCCAAAGGGCAGATTCCAATAGTTGCAAGTCAGGGAAGGGACGTGATTCGGAGACAAAGGAGGCGCACTCAAGAAAACACCTGAGGCAGAACCCGAGAAGATCATCAAGATTAGGAAACCCAACCACCTGAGACAAGATTAAAGGAGTACAGGCCCTGCACATACCCTAATCCTATCAGCAACTCCACCCTTGAACTGTTGCTATAAAACTCATCAAATCCTCCTAGGTTAGGACTTCCCTGGTGGTGCAGTGGTTAAGAATCCCTGGTGGTGCAGTGGTTAACCAATGCAGGGGACGTGGGTTCGATCCCTGGTCTGGGAAGATCCCACATGCTGTGGAGCAGCTAAGCCCCTGAGCCACAATTACTGAGCCTGCGCTCTAGAGCTCGCGAGCCACAGCTACTAAGTCCGCGTGCCACAACTACTGAAGCCCGCACACCCTAGAGCCCGTGTGCCACAACTACCGAGCCTGTGTGCTGCAAGTACTGAAGCCTGTGTGCTTAGAGCCCGTGCTCCGCAACAAGACAAGCCATTGCAATGAGAAGCCCGTGCACCGCAACGAACAGTAGCCCCAGCTCGCCGCAACTAGAGAAAGCCCATGCACAGCAACGAAGACCCAACGCAGCCAAAAAAAAAAAAAAAAAAAAAAAAATCCTCCTGGGTTAGGGCATGAAGTTTTTCAGTGCAGGAGCCCACTCTGTCCCCCTTTGCCTAGCAAAGCAATAAAGCTATTCTTTTCTACTTCACCTAAACTCTGTCTCCGAGATTTGATTCAGCACCGGTGCACAGAGGCCAAGCTTTTGGCATCAGTATCCACTTTATTTCCAGATATTCAGCGAATTCTGTTCAAATCTGAATAATAGCAATATTACAACTAGATAGCTACAATTTTTCTACTGATCATAAAGAAAGTCACTCTGGGTAATGGTCAAATATGATGTGATTAAATTGCTTCACTATCATTGTGTTAATTGTGCACCCCAGTAAAATATATTTAGCTGCCTATTAAAATCTGCCTGGATGTTACAACCAATGACTGTGGCAGCAGAAGTCAAAACAGTTTTGGATTTTAAATCCTGTTGGATATAATTGTTAACATGATAGTGCATATTGCAATCTATAATCACATCCTCTAAAAAGCTGATTTTTCAGTACGCATATTTGTTTTCTTGTTGTATGAGTTACATGGAAAGGGCAATACTTCTTCAATAAGCTTGTTCACTGACTTCAGAACTGGCAGAAACCAGCACAGGTGTGTGTATCCAGGGCTCTGTACCCAATATTGGGCACCCTCTGAGTGCCCCAGCCTCTCACCCAAAGAAACCAGAAGTACCACAAATGTAGGCAAGCAGCCATTGCTTGGGAACTGAGGCAGGGATATTATTGTTATTGATTATTGTGTTTTGATTAGGTTTTCCTTCATGCCATCTCCCCTGGAAGGGAGAGGGGTCAACAGTTAAGAACATCCATCATCCTAGTTAGTTTTGATCTTTGTGTTTACCTCTGTTTTTTTTTTAATCTTTAAAAAGTATATTTGTTAGAGAAGGAAGTTAAAGTAATGAGGATTCTGGCTTAGCTATGATACCTGAATTATCTCTCACCTGTAGATTTATTGAGCATCCAGCTAACTTTTTAAGCCTCTTTGGGTACCTGTGCTTGTGCCTGGTGTTAGAGATTCAAAGATGTATAAGACACAGCTCTTACCTTTTAGGATCTCACTGTCAAAGAGACTGATACCACTGCATAAATGGATACTTAATAATAAATGTGTAATTGAGCATTATGATAAAAACAAAGGACACCGCATATAGACTTGGTACGTGTAGTTGGGGAAGGGAGGGGTGTGCAAACATGAGAATGAATGGCCACAAATTGAAAATCAAAAGGAAAGAAAATATAAAACCACCCCCAAATGAGTTAACCTCCCTACCTCTTGTTTACAAAGTTGTTGTCTCTCTCACTTCATAGAATATTGCAGCAAGTAGAACATTAATATAGGCAGTAGAAATTTTAATATATTTAAAAGTCAACATGTTTCATTCAGATAATCAGTGTTCTTATATATAAAGTTAGGGGTTGCAAGAGCATCGTGCAAGTGCCCTGGGAGTTGCAGGGAACTGGAACCTAGATATTAATATAGTTCTCTCCTCAGTGCATAAATACCTTTCAAACAAAGTATATCAGAGAAAAAGAACTTCTAAAATATTTCCCCAATCCTTTCCCCACTTTAAGGAAAATATAAATATAAATCCTTAGAAGATAAGTCTTGCTCTGTTAAAATATAAGTATTTGATCTTAGGTAGTATTATGGGCTGAATTATGTGCTCCCAGCATTCATATGTTGAAGCGCTAACCCCGCAGGCCCTCAGAATGTGACCGTATTTGGAGATAGAGCCTTTAAGAGGTAAAAAATTAAGGTGAGGTCATAGGGTAGTTGTAATTCAGTAGGACTGGTGTCCAAAGAAGAGATTAAGATGTAGAGGCATACGGAGGGAAGACCATGTGAAGACAGTGGGAGAGGATGGCCATTTACAAGCCAGGGAGAGAGGCTTCAGAATGAAACCAACCCTACTGACCCCTTGAGCTTGGACTTCTAGCCGCCAGGAGTGTTAGAAAATAAATGTCTGTTATTGGTTTGGCTAAAAAGTTCGTTCGGATTTTTCCAGAACATCTTACGAAAAACCCGAACAAACTTTTTGGCCAGCCCAATATTTAAGCCTCCCAGTCTGTGGTACTGGTCTTCAGAGGCATCTCCTACTTTCCATCCTTGGGCAGGGGACACAGAGAACTAAGTAGCTTTCCCAGCAGCACTGGCCTGGTGACATCAGAACCCAATCCTCCCAGCGCTCTCTGTGGATGTATGGGAAGGTGGGAGAAAAAAAAAAAGGCTCTAAGAAGGGCCATCTGGTGAACGTTAGGTGTACTAGGTGAAGAGAAAGCCAAGCGTCTTTACAGAACCTTCCTTGGGCCCCTAACTCTCCAATCTAGTACCAGCACCGTGGCTCTGAGAAGAAGCAGCATTCACTCAGCACAGATAATGTCAGGAGTCGACTGTGAGGCGGGGAAAGGCATCTCTCCCAGCAGACTCGGGAAGAGAAAAGGTGTAGGGGGGCTGGGATGCAATCTGTGGGCACATTGTATGACGTCCTTTTTTAATCAAAACATCTTACCTTTGCTTCTTAAGGGACAATAAAAATGCAGCCAAGGGCTTGAAGAAAACTCTCTCTTTTAAAATCTAAGAATTGTTTATTTCTGAAGGTTGGGAGAATACAACCGTACCATCCTCTCCACGTTTCATCTGTTAATGGATTTAGTGTGATCAAATTAAAGCCCAGTCTTCTCTGTTTTGAGTCAGAGCACTTTAGACATGCATGGTGGGAATATCCAGTCCCTAGTCCCAAGTTGCTCAAAGTATCAAACCCTTTCTTTAGGCTAAACCTGGACCAAGACCACGAGCTTCTGCATCTGCTTTGTATCTTTCCTCTCTGTGGATGCTGATGTCCAAAATGCCCCTTTCTTCCAAAGTGTTCTTCTATACACAATAGGAGTTAGAAGGATAAGATACCAACAAGTTGATAAACTTGTACTAGGGTGACCAACTATCCCAGTTTGCCTAGGACTGGGGTTTCTTGGAATGCAGGAGTTTCATTTCCAGGATAGGCCTAGACAAAGTGGAACAGTTGATTATCCTAACTTTGAATCACTTTTTAAGTATTGGAAAAATATCATTTGTAAAAAGTCATTAACTATAAAGGTTAAATTAGATTCAAGTTAAGCACTTATGATAAGAATCCTTTATAAGTGATGCTATGTGCTTCATATGCATTTCATTAAGTATACAGAATGTTTGCTTGTCCTACCAAAAAAAAATATATATCAACCAGTTGAAAAAAAGAGAAAAAAAGATACCTACATTTCGGTCCAGAGCCGGACGCGCAAGCTCTAATTTGCAGCAGGGCCAGCGATGCGCCGCAGCTTGGTTCAGGTTGAGAGCCTCCTGTCAGGATGTGAACGCTGCTACCCCCAAGAGGGCAGGCACCGCTCAGGGCTCAGCATCAACTCCTCCTCCCACTTGGTCTCATTTACCGAGAACATCTCCAAGAATCAGTCATGGGGAAAGGGGAAGTGTGCAGTGACAACCCTAACACGCAGAAAGTTCTCTGCCGCCTCGGGCTTATCAACTTCACAAACAAAGGGGAAAAAAAAAAAACCTTCCTCCTCTGGGGGAAAATGTCAGTGTAACTCAGCTGAGAGGTGGGCTGCAGGAGGCCTGGTGGCCCCCGCCCTGTGTGTTTCGATTGCAATGCTCTCTTGTAGGTGTGGGTGATTTAGGTTAAATGGGTCTCCAGTGGTCCAGTGCTCCCAGCAAAGGCCAGACCACAGCAATCAGCGGCTAGTTATTTACCATAACCATATACAAAACCACAAGCATCAGAGCTCCCTCAAATACATCTGAGACATCGTATATCTCTTTATTAAAGCCTGTCAGGGTTTTGTTATTACACAGCTTTTGCCTTGGAATCCCAACTAAACCAGGCTGCTTGAGCAAAGCACCAGACCAGGCTCCCACACAAAACGAGAAGCATCACCCAGAAACCCAGCCCTGAGGCAGGAGAGAAAGCATTTTCCCCTCCCAGCCATCTCTCTTTCACTGTCACTTTGAATTGATTTTTAACTACACTTGAGTGTTTGTGCTTATGGCTGTAAAATATTTTAATCATTCATAACTGAAATATTCATGGTGGGTGACTTATCCGGTCTCCTCCACGTTAATGAACACAGCATACATCATGGTCATCCGTTCCTATTAATCACAGGTTTCCAGTAAGGCAATGTGAGAACTTAGAAGCTTCACGTCTTTCTTCCTAGGCTGTTTGACTAAGATCATGCAGCATTGCTGTTCTTATTTTTGCTTATTTTTACTTTGCCTTTTCCCCCAACATTTTGTTTTTTTCAAAGCCATTATATAGTCTCTCAAGCAGATGTCATTTTGAGTTTTGATGTCCATTGGTTAAGAAAACAACCCAATACATGGAATTTCAATCTTCAAAGAGGTCTTTGTTGCAATTCAGAAGGAGAATTTAGCAACGATTACCAAGGCGCCATGGTGGTGATTGGTATGATTGACAGGTCTTGCTTCCTACTCTGAATAACTCTCCAACTTGAAATTTGACTATGGGCTGACCAACTTGTCCAGGTTTGCCCAGGACTTTCTTGGTTTTAGCACTAAAATTCTCATGTGCCCCTAGACACTGTCTGTCCTGGGCAAGCTGGCATGGCTGGTCACCCTACTATACCAGCTTCAGTCTTTGGCTTAAGTACATGCTTTGAAGACATCAAGAGTAAGACGTAAAAAGACAGTCAACCATGAACCTGTGACATGATTCAGATGAAGTTGCTCCCCCCGCCCCCTGGTGGAAGACCAGAGAGCTTGCACCAAGGGCAAACTCTGCCTATGGGACGTCTCCTGCCTGTTGCCACTTTCTCTGGCTTTTGAGTGGTTGGAAAATGTGTCTGTCTGTGGCTACTACTGAAGCTACAGGAATCTCTGGGCCATGGCTGCCTTCTTTGGAGCTTTTTCCTGCCCCTGGAGCAATCACAGGCTGGCTCAAGAACGGGACCCTCTCTCTAAAGGACTAGCTGGATGAAAGGGACAAGTCACCCTACACAAAGGTGCAGACCATCCACAGAAGAGGACACCTCTATTCTGTTATCACCCCTGCTACCCTGCTCTGGCTGAGCTGGGGACAGTTGGAGACAGAAGGCTCCCTGGCCTGTGGGCCTGGAATACCTCTGGGACCCTCCCTCTGCCTCTCCTGCCTCCAGGCTTCACTGGGACATCAGCCCCTCAGTGTCCCCCTTAAGGAGCAGGATGGAGGAATCTGTAGAACCTAGATCATGTGGATCCTACATTCAGCCTCCTGGACAACATGACCTCTGAATGCCCTTTGACCCCACCCCTCCCCGGTCATGACTCCCTGGTCCCCTGCATAAGGCAGACAGAAAGCATATTCTATAAAGAGTTTTCCTTTCACCTCTTTGGCATCTTTCAGACAAAGGTAGAAAAAACTAAAAGGAAAAGCCACAAGAGAAGAGATGAGAGAAAGCTTATCTACATATTAAAACAAGACTTGTTTTGAGAAACGCTTTCCCCTTCTTTCTAATTGTATTCTGAAGGTACAATTTATTAATTGCTCTTGCTTGCTAAGTTGTTCAAGTAGGTCAGTGAGGAAGAACACTGCAGCCTCGATGTCATCTGGCATCTTCACATGAACACCCTGACCTTTACCAAATGGATTTCTTTGTTCCTCCCTTAATACACCCCAAACAAGGGAGCAGTCAGCGAAGTGCTTGTAAATGTCTAATAATAAGTTCTAGGGTGGGCAGAGCACAGGGACGGTGGTGGTGGGGAGCCTTGATGTGTAGAGTTTGCAGATTTCCACAGTGTAAACATGCCCACCGTGGCCGATCTCAGGCTGCCAACCTGATGTCACTGAACCAAGCTGGGAAGAGACGTGCCACAACGCTGTCCAGAGCGGGGTCAGCTGGACGAGAAGATGGGCTCCAGCACAGCACTGGGAGAAAAGGAAGAGCACGGGCTAGAGCCATGGGTCTCAGTCCTCGCTCTGTAGGAGCATCACCTGGGAGTTTTTAAGATTCCTGATGCCCGGGTCACACCCTGAAACAATGAGGTTGGATTCTCTGGGGGTGGGACCCAGAGGCGATTCCAGCAGGCAGCCTTGGTAGAGACCGACTGGGCTGCACAGAGCTTGCACGATGCTCCCTCTTGCAGAGTTCCTGCAAACACTCTTGAGACATCGAATATTTCTTCATTAAAGCCTGTCAGAATCACAGTTTGGAAACTGCAAAACCATGAGCAGGGAGACAGCCGTTCTTGAGTGTCTGCTTTTACCTTTCCATGGTTGCACAACCTTGGGAAATGAAATGAAAACCCAGGGGAGACACAGTGATAACCTCAACGTACAGAAAGTTCTCTGCAGCCTCCCTCCAAGGAGATCAAACATAACCTAGCTGAGAGGTGGGCTGCAGGTCTTGCAGCATCATCTCAGCCATTTGCCTTGACTACAATGCAAGGCTCCCTGTAGGTGCCAGTGATTTAGGTAAACAGGTCTGTGGTTCTGCAGCTGGACAGTCTGCACCATTGAGTAAGGCACTTTGCTTCTTTCATCTTGTTGCCTTCTCTATATCTGTATTTCTTTTTATGTGAAAGACTTTATTTTTTATTGAAATGTAGCTGCTGTACAATATTATATGTTACAGTATTATGGTGATTCACAATTTTTAAAGGTTATACCCCATTTATAGTTATTATAAAATATTGACTATGTTCCCCATGTTGTACAGTATATCCTTGAGGCTTATTTTATACCTAAGAGTTTGTACCTTTTAATCCCCTCCCCCTATATTGCCCCTCCCCCTTTCCTCTCTCCACTGGTAACCACTAGTTTGTTCTTTATATCTGTGAATCTGCTTCTTTTTTGTTATATTCACTCATTTGTTGTATTTTTTAGATTCTACATATAAGTGATATCATACAGTATTTGTCTTTCTTTGTCTGACTTATTTCACTAAGCATATTGCACTCCAAGTGTATCCATGTTGCTGCAAATGGCAAAATTTCATTATTTTTTATGGCTAAGTAATATTCCATTATGTGTGTGTGTGTGTGTGTGTGTGTGTGTGTGTATATGTATATATATATATATATATATATATATATATATATATATATATATAATGGACACTTAGGTTGATGGACACAGGTTGCTTCCGTATCTTGGCAACTGTAAATAATGCTGCTATGAACCTTGGGGTTCATGCATCTTTTCTAATTAGTGTTTTTTTTGTTTTTTCCAGATAAATACCCAGGAGTGGAATTACTGGGTCTTATGGTAGCTCTATTTTCATTTTTTTGAAAAACCTCCATACTGTTTTCCACAGTGACTAAACCAATTTACAATCCCACCAACCATGTATGAGGGCTCCCTTTTCTCCACATCCTCACCATTTGTTATTTCCATATCTATATTCTAAATACATTTTGTATTTTTCCTTTTATGAAAGGTGGTTTTGGTATGAAACTGAATATTTATTTGAAGTGAGTGAAGACATCCCTATATATTATGAATGTAGAAAAGCTGACAACTGCTGGAAATTGCACAAAATGCAAAATAATGACACGATATTTTATTAATGAAATGTTTGTCACCCCTCTCCAGTCTATTTTTAACTGTATGCTGCAGTGGTGAGTCTATTCCTGGTTGAGAGGACTCCCTTTTTACTAGTCATTTGTGAGAACTGAATCTTCAACTTCCAGTTTTTAAAGAAAATGTTTTTATTGAAGTAAATGCACAGAAGAGTACAAAAATCATGGCTTAGAGCTTCATGAACTTTCTCAAAATGAACCTACTCATGTAAACTTCACCTGGATCAGGAGACTGTACTTCCCACACCCCAGGAGCACCCCTTGAGCCACCCCCCAAGGCCCTACTGCTCTCCCCTGGATGTAACTACCATCCTGACTGGTCACCACCGATGAGCTCTCCCTGTCTTTGAACTTCATACAAATGGAATCATGCAGAATGCACCCTGTGGTGTGGGCTTCTTTTGCTCAACATTATTTGTGACCTTCATCAATGAGGTTCCTTGTAACAGTAATTCATTCAGTTTCCTTTTTGTATAGTATTCCCTTATATGGATATGCCACAGTTGATTTATACATTTCACTATTGATCTAGTTTTTGACACTTAAAAAGGGTCTTTGTGTCCAATTTCTGTCAAATGAAACTCTGTCCTATGTCTAGTGAAGATGACGCTCAATTTGGATAACACGCAAATTGCCACTCATGCCCTGTTTTTTGGTTTGTTTCTTGTTTGTTTGTTTGTTTGTTTTGTTTTTTTGTGGTATGCGGGCCTCTCACTGTTGTGGCCTCTCCCACTGTGGAGCACAGGCTCCAGACGCTCAGGCCCAGCGGCCATGGCTCACAGGCCCAACCGCTCCATGGCATGTGGGATCTTCCCAGACCAGGGCACGAACCCGTGTCCCCTGCGTCGGCAGGCAGACTCTCAACCACTGCACCACCAGGGAAGCCCTGTTTGTTTGCTTTTTAATCTTCCTACAGGCCAAGTTGTTACATTTTAAAAGCTTAAAAGTTTAGAAGTTGAAAAAGTGTCCCAACACTCAGCCCCTGGCATGGGATAAAGAGTATCTGGAAGGAAATCAGAAAGACTGAGTGATGTGAGAAGGTGTGAAAAGAGACCACATAATCCATTTGAGGATCTTATGTTTGAAAGGGACCCTGGAAAGGAAACATCCTCCTTTTACTGGATAAGGAAACTGAAGCCCAGAGAAAGAGGAACTTGCCCAAGGTCAAGCAGTTAAAATGCAGCTCAACAGGAACCTTGGAACCTTGGTAACTCCTGGTCAACTTCTTCTACAACATTGCACTCTCTACCTTTTTAGACCTTAAACTGTAAATTCCAGAATGTGTCAGCCTAAGTCAAATGTGAATGAGGAGAACCCATTTTAATGATCTGAATTCTATCTTAATAAAGAATTCATAAATACCTCTCACACTGGTCACCTTGCCTCTGACCCAGCCCAAGCTGCCACCACCTCCTGCCTGACTCCAGGCTAAGCTTCTTGATGTCACTCAGCATCCACTTTGGCCTCCTTCCAATCAGTTCTCCAGGTAGACAGCATAATCTTTGTTTCTGCAAACCTGATGTATTCATAACAACCCTTTTCAAAACACTGGTTTCTCATTATTCTTAGGATAAAGACCCAAATCCTCCTGGTGCCCTAAAAGGGCCTGGAGAGCCTGGACCCACCTCAGCTCTTCATGCTCCTCTTGCACGATCAAGTGCTATTCTGCCTTCAATTATGACTCCATCAACCCCCCTTATGAAGGCTTCCCTCCCCTTAGAATCAGTTTAATTATCACTTCCTTGGGAGGTCTTCCCTGAGCTCCTGTCCATGTCCCCTGCTATACCAGGCCCCACCCATCGGCAGCACCCATCACTGTTCTGACTCTACATTTACCTGTGGGGTCTGTCCTTTGATTCAGACTTGTCTCCAGATTCCATGAAGTGTGGGTCACACCTGTTTATGTTCACAGTACTGACATATGTTAAGTCCTCAATAAGTATCTGTTAGGTGAACAAATATATGAATGGTTGCTTTCTAGTAATTTCTGTTTCATTATTTGCATTTTATAGCCTATCAAGGACAAGCCTGTTGCATTTATTGAAATTTTGTAAATATGTAACACTCAATATTTATTTAGATATTGACTATAGTCAACTCAGATGAAAATACAGAGGACACGCTAATTACATTCTCAGATAAAAATAGTTGGGACGGCAACAGGGTAGAAAAGTCAAGATTGCAAAAGTTCACAATGACAAATACATAAATATAAGGTCTTTTACTGGAAACCAAACAGTCAACTCCACAGTGTACACTGGACACGACAGCTTGTCCAGTTCTGAAGTCTGAAGCTGCATAAGCATGGTCCCTGAATTAAAGAGCCAGTGGAAATATAAAATGTGGGTGTGACCTTACCATATGCTCACATCCAGTGTGAAATTATAGTGTCCAAATCAGTACCCTTTCTCCAGGATGAGACCTGATCACTGTGGAGCTACCAGACTTAAAACAACAAATGATGAATTTAGCCTGGTTCTTGCTGTTGAACAAAAGATTTTTTTTAATTGCTATGAGCTTTATAGGAACTTCTAAATATGATTTGGTGAAACATTTTATCTCCCCAGAAGATGGTCTGGGCATTTTTCTCAGTATATTATGACTTCACCAAGAATGGTGCCATATGCATGCATTTAAAACACTATCAAACCCCCTTCTGAGCACACTTATCTCCGCAACCACCCCTAGATGTCTCACGGGTCTTCACCTACCCTAACCGGGCTAGTCCTCGTACCTGACAGTCACCAAGATGCCATCTAGTCATCTCCTGGTGGCCTTCCACAAAACTGATGCCAGCCACCCATTTATACAGACCCTAATCCATAGACCTCCAAGCCATCATTTAGTGCACTGAATTGCCATCTTGATTGATGAAAATACAAAACAAAAAAGACAATGTTTAAAAGATTTTATGAACACTTAATCTTTCATATAAGCAGTAATATAATGCCTGCCTGAAATGCCACTTTTGTTCTATGCATGGATTTAATTAATATCATCTCCACTTGACTGGAATGGACAGGAGTTTTCGAAGCTGTGTTATTAATTATGTCATGAAGGTTGTTATAGCTTATGTTTGGGCACCCCATTTCCCCCGGCCCCCCAGAAAAGACCAAGTCTATTTTATAGAGGAACTTGCATATTTAATCCTGACCAGGCTCCATGGAGAGAAAATTTTATTCACGCTGTTCTTTCCCTGTTTTAGATATTCCTCATTGTCTTGTACATGGCTAATTTCCTTTCCTCTGTATCCCACAGTTTGGATAAAATAGACAAACCCAACCTTGGAAAACATTGATCCTAGAAATAGAACCAGAACAGCAATTTCTGTGATCAGTTTATTTAAAATGTTAAAAGTTCTAATTTTCAATATATGTTCTCCCCAGATAAAGTTGAGGCGATTCAATTTGGTGCCATTAGATTAGTAAAAAGGAAATTATGTTTGGCCAATATTTTAGGAGAAGAAGATAGCCTCTTCAAAATCTCTGAAAACAGTAGAAAGGGTGAGGAAAACCAAACCAAAATCCGTGTGGCAGAAATATCTTGGAGTTCTTATTGCTATATATATATATATATATATATATATATATATATATATATATATATATATATATATATATATATATATATATATATATATATATATATATATATAAAATATACACAATGCATTCATTATTCAGAATTGTGTCTATTCTATTCCAGTGCCATCCAATTAGGTTTTCTTCCTGACAGGAGTTAGTTCCATCTAATAAATTCACTAAATTCTGTCAACACACACACGACAAGACTTGCAAACTTTTGCTCCGTGCTCCCATCACACCCCGTAGGTCCTCAGGCAGAAAAGAGAGCATCAACGAAAAAGCAGAGCCAGAAATCCTCCTCATAAGAAAAAGAAGTAAAAGGTTTGAAGAGTCAGAAAGATTAATATTTTCTCCTCTTTTGTGGATCTGCTCACACCCTTGGGGCCTCATTTTCAAACTGGCTAAACATGAAAGGATGAAAGAGTCCAGAAATGTGCAGGATAATTAGTCTGGATATACTGCAGTGCGACATTGAAGGTCAATAATTATCGTTGGGTGGAGTGTCCCTTGTTAGATATCGAAGCATGAAGGCCACGTCCATGGCCCAGTGTACATCATAGCATGAAGAGGCACAGAGTGTAGCAAAGAGGATGCATAAGCACCTTGACCAGTTGTCGTCTGCTGGGGTACTTTAACGCTTCATTGAAAATGAACTTCTGTTTGTTGTTAGTAAAGGGATTTCTTCTGACACAAGATGTGTACTGGGGCCATTGATATTTCTCAGTGAGTTCTAGATCTGAACTTTGAACTGAATTCTGAAAGTTCAAACTTGACCCAGTAACTTTGCCCCTTTCTCTTCTCCATGGATTTCCTGTGGTCCTGTTTCTCCACTCCCGTGGTGTGTACCACTGTGCATCACCTGACCTCTGTCAGGTGTGCCTCTGTCTCAGATGGCCATCTGGATCCTGCTTTCTAGACTCTCAAGAGGGTGAAAAACAGTTCATAGGGAGAGGAATCAAAGACATATTCCTGTTTTTTATGTCTAAAGCACAGATATACATACAGTGCATAAACTCATATACAGTACATCTGTGGTATTAAAATTTCATGGAGGGGTGCTATGTTTGGTCAGAGTGTTTGTAACCACCCCAAATTCATATGTTGAAATCCTAATCCCCATAAGTGATGGTATTAGAAGATGGGGACTTTGGTAGATGAATAGGTCAGGAGGGTGGAACCCACATGAATGGGATTAGTGCCCCTATAAAAGAGACCTCAGAGAGCTCCCTTGTCCCTTCCACCTTATGAGAACATTACAAGAAGACAGCATTTATGAACCAGGTGAGTGGCCCCTCACCACCCCTATGCTGGCACCCTCATCTGGGACTTCCAGCCTCCAGACTGTGAGCAATTAATGTCTGCTGTTTATAAGCCACCATATCTGGGGTATTTTGTTATACGAGCTGAATGGTCTAAAACAAGGAGTGAGATTAGTTTAATAAAAATGTCTAAAAAGTTTCCTTAGAGGGACAATAATAATAACTTTAAAAATTGTGAAACACTGGCCTGGACTAAAAGCTGGTTGAGGAAGGGAAACTTGCCTTCTCCTGTCCCCTCTTTCATATTTTAGGAAAATGATATAATTTCATTAAATAAAATTTTGAAAAGCAAAGAAAGGGGACACTCCTCAACCTACCACTCTAGACTTGCTTTCTACCTCCAGTAATTTGCACACAAGTTTACATAGTTATGCTCACCAAACACACGATCCACATGCATTTTTTTCCATTTATTTTTTAATACAATTTTTAAAGGTTACACTCCATTCACATTTACTCTGTTATTACAAAATACTGGCTCTATTTCCCATGTTGTACAATACATCCTATTGTAGCCTATCTTACACTCAGTAGTTTCTGCCTCCCACTCCCCCACCCCTATACTGTCCGTCCCCCTTCTCCCCACTGGTAACCACTAGTTTGTTCTCTATATCTGTGAGTCTGCTTCTTTTTTGTTGTACTCAATCCTTTGTTGCATATTTTAGATTCCACATATAAGTGATACTATACAGTATTTGTCTTTCTCTGTCTGACTTATATCACTTAGCACAATGCCCTTCAAGTCCATCCACGTTACTGTAAATGGCAAATTTTCATTCTTTTTTATGGCTGAGTAATATTCCATTGTACATAGGTACCAGTCTTCTTTATCCATTCATCTGTTGATGGACACTTAGGTGGCTTCCATAATTTGGCAACTGCAAATAGTGCTGCTATGAACATTGGGGTGCATGGATTTTTTCGAATTAGTGTTTTGCTGGGGTTTTTTTTGGATATATACCCAGGAGTGGAATTGCTGGGTCATATGGTAGTTCTGTTTTTAGTTTTTTGAGAAACCTCCATACTGTTTTCCACAGTGCCTGCACCAATTTACATTCCCACCAATAGTGTACAAGGGTTTCCTTTTCTCCACATCCTCACCAACATTTGTTATTTGAGTTCTTTTTGGTGATCGCCATTCTGATTGGTGTGAGATGATATCTCATTGTGGTTTTGATTTGTATTTCCGTGATGATTAGCAATGTTGAGCATCTTTTCATGTGCCTGTTGGCCATCTGCATTTCCTCTTTGGAAAAATGTCTATTCAGTTCTCCTGCCTGTTTTTTACTCGGGTTGTTTGTTACTTTGATGTTGAGTTGTACAAGCCGTTTATATATGTTGGATATTAATCCCTTATCGATCTTATCATTTTTATATTCTAAGTTGTTTATTTATCTTAATCTTGTAAGCATTTTCATGTCATAACACGTCATTATAATCCATGCATGAGAACTCTCCATCTGGCCAAGGAATAATTCCTAGTTTCCTTCTGATCTACCTGGGGTCAAGCAAACTCAAAGAGAAGCACAGAAGGACTCTAAAGACAGCATAATTCTCAAATACATGTGTTTTTAGATCCTTTAAGAAGGTAAACAAGCAGCAGATGTAAAAGGGTGAGCCCTTCTTAGACAGCCTCTGACTGCTGACCATCACCAGACCCCAGAGGACCCAGCAGAGCAGGGTCAGGCCTCCACTAGGACCTTGACTCAGGAGTCTCCTCCCATTTAGCCTAGCATGAGGGCTTTGTGCCTTCTCTCCTATAATTTCTGACACCAAACATGAGGAACCAGCTCTCAGTATCACATTGGACAATTTATAAATACCCCGACCCTTCACTTTTTAAATTTCTTTTTTTGTTCAGTCGATTTTTGTTCAACCTTCCCCAAGTCTCCCCATCTTCCTTTATGTTTGCATTGCACGAACCTCAACCCCACCTTACTAAATATATTACACTTGGTTATAATTATATGATTGTTCCATGTTTGACTAAGACTGCTCAGAACTTTTAAAAACACCTCAATAGTCCCATAAACAGCAGATACCAATATAGGACATAGATTGTACAAGCCAGCAGTACAGCTTGTGAGTGAGCCCCTCCTCAATCCATTCATTCCCATTTCAAGGAGGTTGACTGGGAGTCTCTTAACCATCCCCCATTTTCCTCTGGCTCAATATTTTTATCATGTCCAATCTTATCCTAACTATTAGTAGGATTGCAATGAGCACAGGTAGACATGTAGGGTTTTGCTATTTCCTTTTAGGAAAGGCCTCGGTGTTCTATGACTTGAGGTGACTAATTATGTGGCTCATCACAGGCATTGCTGAATTGCTGGATTACCTATTTGTCTTTGCATCTTTCAAAGTACCTTCTACATCTCCTTGTTACGGTCAATGACCAACATGCAGAGTTTTCAAAGGGCAGGAGTATCTGCGGATGTGTTGAAGAGAGATTTACTTTCACTACTGCTGATGTCACCATGGTTAGGTTTGTGTTGTCTAAGTTTGATGCTGTAATATCTAGTCACTATTAGGAAAGAGTGAGTATCATCTGAAGGGTATTCTTCCCTTTGCCCGCTACCTGGGATAAACAAGGAGATGGTTTTAGTTTGAGGCAGTCACAGGAGTTCTAAGATTAGAGGATTGCTTCTGGTTTAATAACCTTCTAAAGACCCAAACCATTCTTGGTTTATCCTGAAAGTTCAGATCATTTCTGATCCCTTTGATGAGGATTGATAGGCTTGAGATCAGCCTGGGGACCTCTGGAGCTCCCCAAAGACAGTCCCAATTCCCAGCCAGCCCATGAATAAGTATCCACACTGGGGCACTTTCCAAGAGAAACTAGTACAGAACCCACCACCAACCTGCCATCCCAGTGGATACCTGGAAGCAGAGGCCAGAAATGTTGGTGCCATGGGGCACAGGACTCTTCAGTGATGCACAGCTCAGACAGCTGTGGAATGACTGTATCTGGAATCTGCCAGGCTTATTGCCGTTGTTACAGAAATTTTATCAAAATACCTTCCTCTTCAGGGAATTACACTGAATACAATGCTAGAAGAGGTTAAAAAATATCCTCACTTTTATACCTTATTAAAAATATGATATAGATCCAAAATTGTACCCTCCTTCCTGCACATTGCCACACATTTTATTTTGCTGTTTGCTGTTTATAATAGCAAAGACTTTTGCTCTTCCAGTAGGTTAGTGGACAATGGGGAATGTATGGTCCTCAGCTGTTCTACAAACCATCACCATATTTCCAACCAGGCATTAATTCATGCAAAAGTACCTTAGTCTTGGACATTTAGAAATTAAATAATGCGCACACAGCTCTCTTAACTAGGTCAAATGCACTGCTTTCCCATTCTGGACACAAGAGATGAAGGAGCACAAATTCAATGCAATAGTCAAAGACCAAGGAATAAGATAACTTAAGACTTCAGGGTTCCAATTTACACCAGCCCCACTGGAAACTCAATAACTAGCCAACTTGGTGGACAGTACTAAGCTATGTGGATGTCCATGGAGAGAAAGTACTATTTTCCTTTCAGTGTTACTTAATATCATGTTTTTTAAATGCTTAAAATCTAATGTATTATGTTAAATTTTGAAATGTTAGAAACTTAAAAACTCTTCAAAGGTTTTATCATAACATTGGACTGAATTCTGTTTTCATGAGGTCAACAGGATTTAGAAGGAAACTACAAAATACAAGTGACATAAAAAGTGTAAAAGTAATCAAATTTTAAAGCAGGAAAAGCAAGTTACAACAAGAAGGGGTCTCAGAGTCAGGTGGTTCCATCTCCACCTGTACAGGTGAGCATCAGAGGTGAGATGACTTGTGAGGTCACACAGGGGTCAAGGTGAATCTCAGAGTTGTTCCCCAGGCCCAGAGCTTCATGTACAACAAGTGTCCTCAGGCCCAATCCCTTACTGAGGGGCATTTGTACCCCCTCTTCTCTCAATTTTGGATATAATCATGACTCTTTTCACTCCATCTGAATTCAAGCTTTCCCGTCCATTTCTTTCCATCCATGTTGCACACACCCATCCTTCATCCCCATTCCTTCTTCCCTCAGGTATGTTCAAGCTTGATCCCCATCACTTGCTCTGCGGATCTCATTCTTACTATGTGATGTTTCCAGTCCTACATCTTCTCTTTAACTGACATTTATCTAATTCTCTTCTTGATTTAATTCTATCCTTCATCTCAATAAAGGTCACCTTTTCCCATGTTCACCCTCTTGTGTCTTTCACTTCTCCTCTTGAGTTCCTGTCTCTCTAATATTCCACATTTTCACATTGGAAGGTCAGGGTAGTGCAGTGGTTGTAGATACCAGCCCTGAGTCTAGCATTGAAGAGTAGCATGAACTTGAGTAAATTACTTAGCCTCTCTGTGCCTCAGTTTCTTCATCTGTAAAATGGGGTTAAGAATAGTACTCACCCCATGAGACTGTGGTGAGAATGATAAAACGAAATCTACGTGAAATGCTCAGTGCAGCTCCCAGTAAGCAGAAACCACTGAGGCACTGTTAGCTATCATCCACAGCTTACATTCTGCAGCCATGCTATTTTTTTTTCACTTTCTCCTATTCTCAGGCTCCAGAAAATTCTCATACACACCATCCATTTATACTGACCCCTACTATAAAACTTTGTCCTGAACCTTGCCTTACCATTAAAATATGCCTGCCTGTGATCCGTTCTTGAGGAACCGATAATATAGTTATCTTGTTAATATGAAGAGAACATTTTGACCTAAAGCACTGTCAGATACCAGATTAGGTTCATGTTAGAATCCGTACTACACCTACAACTGAGCCATGTGAACTACATGGGGAGGGAGATGTGGGACAAGGGGAGACACTTTCCAGCTCCTCACAGATCACACACGCCTCTTTGTAGGTAAAAGTCCTCCACCTGTAAGTCACCAGTTTCTATGACAACATTGGTGTGTTTCTTTGCCTCCCTGAAATGATCTTAAGTTTAAGGGCAGATATAGTGGTTAAACCAAATGTTGTTACCTCCTTACAGATGATGCCATAAATAACCACCACCACCATCATCATCATCAACTGAAGTGTTTCAATCTGTTCCAACAGCTACAAAATATACTGTAGACTGGGTGACTTACCCAATAAACATTTAGTTCTCACAGTTCTGAGAGCTGGGTACTCCAAGATCAAGATACTGGCAGATTCCGTATCTAGTGATGGTCCTCTTCCTGGTTCACAGACAGCAGTCTTCTCACTGTGTCCCCAGATAGTGGAAGGGGTGAGGGGCTCTCTGAAGTCTCCTATATAAGGGCACTAACACCTTCATGAAGCCCCCACCCTCATAATATAATTGCCTCCCTAAATGCTCCATTTCCAAATAACATCACATTGGGGATTAGGTTTCCATATACGAATTTGGGGGACACACAAACATCCAGTCTATGGCATTTAGCGATAAAAGGTACCCACACTTTTCAAAAACTAGATGATTCCCATGGAAAGCTTGCATAACACTCTGAAACACAGTATGTTTTCTTTGTGAATCACAGAAGAAAGTACTCTGGCCTCCACTAAGCCTTAGAAAAGCCTAGATTGTCAAGTCAGTCTTGCTCATCTCTGGTTTCATGACACCATGAAGTAGGAAGCTCCAAAACCACATGATGACAAGTAGCAATTCCGGGCCTTATTTGTAGTGACATTAACTCGGTCAGCCTCCCATCTGGGTCTTTAACATGTGAAAGTGCATTAACACCAGCCATCTGCCATCCACAGCCTTGTGTACAGTAGCTTTAGTAGCCGGGCTGTGGATGTTTTAGCCGTGTAAAATATTGACCTCTCGACAGGCATGATTACTGACCTTACTTGACTCAGAAGGTCAGTTAGATGCTCCCATTGAATTCTAAAATGATAGTTCGGCTGTGTATAAGTCCCCAGAAGGAGCTGATCCACACATAGCATGGTGATTGAAGGTAGGGAGGGATGTTTGCATCACCTGAGGTCTAATTCAGAGACCTCTACACTGTAGTGGCTCCATTTTTTAAACTAAGGTTTTATAATTTTTCACAGAGAAAAAAGCATAAGCAACTCATTAAACAAAAACGTTATTCCAGAGAGTTCCCCAAACTCTACCTAAGGCCCATCTTGCCCAGCAAATTAGACAATAATACATTCCAAGCACATTCCAAGTATAGCAAGTGGTACAAAGTCAGAGCCCGATGAATGTCTGATGTTAGCATCACTTCTCTTCCTTCTCTATCCATGTATGTGATGGCATTGCCCAAAGAAAATACTCACATGTATGTATAATTAGTTGTATGCTTCTTTGATTTTTTACATCATGTTATATCATCATGATATTTACAAAGGCAGCACCATGGACCAACAACATTCTTACCTGGAGGTGGCAGCTCTGTTGTCAAACCCAAGTTCATGTGCCTGATGCACTGTGAGGTCAAACAAAGCAAAATGTTGGAGTTTATTGCAAGGGCCAAGCAAGGAGTACCAGCAGCTCATGCTCCAAAGACCCCAAACTCCCCCATAGTTTTCAGGGAAGAGTTTTTAAAGGCAAATTTCGGGGGGAGGGCTGCAGGATGCATGACTTTCTTCTGAAAGTGGTGTGGTAACAGGGTGATGTTTAGGGAATTTTGTGCTCAGCCTGAAGTTGCCATCCTCCACCTGGGTGGGGCCCTTAGTTCCCATAGAAGAACTCAAAAATTTGTAGCTGATTTTTATGTGTATTCATTGGGGAGATACTAGGACTCTGCATTATAGCTGCACTATTTTTCCTTGACTGCTTCTCCTTTGTTTCTTCATTTCCTCGCTTTCCTGATTAGTCCATTTGAATCTGCCCTTTGGAACTCAAGAAGGGCTTTTATATGCAGGAGGGTCCTGCAGGGTCCTGGTCAGTTTCAGCTTCAGTTAAAATCGGTTCATTCCCACTTATTATGTGCCAAGCTCTATGATAGGCCCATTTAAAGAATTACTCACTTAAATTAGCTTATGGTTTTTAATTATAAAAGAAAAGAGGACTTTAGACTAAAACTTTGCCTGAGATTAAATCAGGCTGGTGCTTCCTCTAAGAAACAGCACCTGCACTGTGATACCCTTGTGAAATAAAATTCATATTTTATGGCAAGACAAGAAGAATTTAAACAAAACAATCCTTCTCTGCCCTTTGGCCTTCCCGCTTCCCCCCACTGTGCACTGTGTATCTGCATCATGCATCGACCTGAGGCAAGAGACAGACGGGGCCCAGGCTGAACTGCTGAAGTTTGTCCCCTATGGACAGATACGCCAACATGAAGATAACAGGAGGATAATAGGAGAGGCTGAGCTCTGCCCAGATAAAAGACAGAGACCACATATTTCTCATTCTTGAGGTTAAGGAGAGCTTCCCAACTATACATGCACAGAAAAACTCGCAGAGGTCAAAAGGGGAGCGATGTCAACCTACTCATAGGCCTCTTCGCTGGAATCCATCTTGGTTAAGAGATGCACACGCACACATGGAGGATCCTGAGATATACCAAATACGGACTCAGAACCAGGCAAAGCAAGATGATCGGCCAAAGGAAACCCAGAAGAAATGCCCCATATAAGTGGTTCAAGCTACCACAAGGGTGCAGCTCTCTCTCTGAGTCTCCTCTTGTGTCTATCCACACATACTCGTTTTCCTCCTATAAACACTTTACTTGTTTCACTATTTTCCATCTTTGTGGGAATTCATTTCTGCAAATCCAAAGGGCCAAGACCTTGTCACTGGTCACTGGTCTAGTGGCTAGGATTCAGCACTCTCACTGCCTCAGCCTGACTTCAATCTCTGGCCAGGAACCAAAATCCTGCTTCAAGCCACTACAGGCCAAGGCCACTAGAGATCAGACCAAACCTCCCGTATTGGCAGGAGTACCTGCTCAACCATAAAGAGCAACATTCTCCCAGCACCAACAAGACAACTCCTTAAAATATAGCATTCTTTCTAGATCTCGTAAGGGGTCACATGACCCACCATGATGAGGCTTAGATCTGGATCGTGTAAACTGTCAATAATACGTCATTTGATGTCCAGCTCTCTGCCTCAAAAAACTTATATGACTGTGCCTTGATTTCGAACTGTTGGAACAGTTCTCCGAGCTTTCTGAGATGCTTTTCCTGGGCATGCTCTTCGAGCCAAATTCTCAAATTTGGCTTGAGTAAAATTTTCCAATTCTTTTTTATATCTACTGATTACTTTTTGTGGACACCCTCTAAAAGGAAGGCTACACATGGATGCTGAACAGAGCAGCCAAAAGTCCACAAGCTCTGCAGAATCTCTCATTTTCATCAGAGCTGCAGAAGGAGAAATGCACACAGGAAGCACACATTTGACTCAGACACAGGCCCAATTGCAGTGCCACTCAGGAGGATTTAACTCGTCTGAAGGCCCCCCAATTACATGAAATTATCAACCCCATTAAATTCCTGGCACTGCCATTACATATCATTAGGGCTAAATCAGTTCTCTGATCACGTCCTGAAGAAGTGGATTTCCCGAATAAGCACCTCGCAATTAAGAAAGGAGTCCTAGATCTTAAAGTGTAAAGGATAGTCCCTCAGTAGTCACTTAATTACCGTATCTGCAAAGCTTCCACCAGGCTGAGCACCAATAGCTTGCAAAGCAATGGAATGAATCCAGCAGACAGGCAGAGGGCCTGGGGGTGGGGTGCGGGGAATTCACAGTGAAGGGTCTCGGTAACGAGCTCTTCAGCAAACAACCTGAGCTCACAGGGTTGTTCTCTTTGTTCTAAATCCTCTTTACAGGATCTTCTCCCATACACAGGTAACACTTAATCCTGAGGCATCTTCATAGGGCACTTTCTGAATCAGTACAGAGTCTAAACTCAGCCCCTAGATTTCCTATCAGTCTTAACCCTCGACAAATATCCTGAATTGTTTTCTCCAAGCAGGGAATTCCTTGGGTGCCTATTACTAATTTCTACACATAGGCATAGTTCTTATACTTCTCTGCATTAGTATGGCATCTTGCATATAGGAAGCATGCAATACTCTTTAGGAGTGGTCAAATTATGAAGTTGAACTTGAGATTCTAAACCTGCAGATTTAAGAAATGTAAAAGCTAAGTCCCTTTCTAGAGTGGCTTTACACCAAGGTGATCCTTGGAATGCCAAAAAGTAAAAGGAACTTTCTGGCAAACCTACAGAAGTCTGTTATGAAACAGCTTATTATAATACAGCCTTGGATTTACACGAGTCTAATATTATCTCCCTAAACAGAATTACTAGTAAAAGCCTAATATAATACAACTAGCTTAAAACTCCTGGGTATCCCACAGGCAAATCAAACTCAAGTTTCTATACCAGGTCACTTTATTTTTCCTTTCAATCCTGTGTCTACTCTTTATTTCCAGCCTCTGTTGATTGAATCACCATTTACCCAGAGTTCCAATGCCAGAAACCTTAATTCCTATCATTTTTTCACCTTCCACTTTCCTGGTACCTCCCAACTCCCCTCATCTCCCTCTCCATCTCTTCCCACACGTGGACGCGTTGGCCAATAGTTGTGTGATGGAGCAGGACCCTATGGGGCCTTCCCAGGACAGGCCTTCCCCCATGTCCTCTGCTTTAGCTCCTCTCTGAAGCACCTAGGTAACAGTATTCGATGCACATTTCCTGAGTTGTTTTACAGATGGGAAAACCCCCCACCAAATGGAAGATGTTAACTACTTGATGAACATGAGCACATGGGCCCAGGCCTCCTGGAGCCTAAGGACTGATCATGTGAACCCCCGTGACAACACCCTGTTCCCTCACCATCAGCCAATCAGAGAACTGTGCACGTGCTGATCACATACGCTGTGACACCCCTCCTTCACCTGGCTTTTGAAAATGCTTTGCCAAAACCCTTCGAGGAGATCAGGGCTTTTAGGGCATGAGCCACCCATCTCCTGGCGTGGCCCTGTAATAAAGCTTTCTCCACTCCAAACTGACTTTTCAGTTAGTTTGGCCTCACTGTGGGTCGGGCACACAAACTTGTGTTCACAGTTGCTCTCAATATCACTTCAGAAATTTCCTTCAACTGCATTCCATCTTTTCCATTCCCACCACCATCTCCGTTTCGAACAAAACTATCTCTCACCCAGACCACTCCCAACAGCCCTGCTTGCCTTTATCTTTCCCTTAACAAAAGCATCCACCCCACTACTGCCAGAATAATCTTTCTCAATTAAAAACAAACTAAGCTAAAACAGCCTGATCACATTACTCTCCTGAGCTAAAATCAATCAATCAATCAATCAATCCAGCGCCTACAAGAAAAACTCCACACTACTTAAATTTTCACCAGAGCTCTTGGCAATCCTACCCAGACAAGCTCTGATGCGTGTCTCATCCTGCCAGGGGCCGGGCAGCTCATTCTCCCCACGGTGGTGCCCTGATCCTGTTTAGGGAGGCCTGACTCCACATCACCTGTGCAATAAGCAGATGCCGTTGTTGCATCTTCTTTTAATTCCAGTGGGAAACTTTTTCCAGACATATTTGTAACATGACATTCCGTTTCCCTTATTTATGCATATTTTTAATGGGACTTCTGTTGCTCTGTGTGGCTTTTTTCCTGATGGCTCACTCTTAAGCAATAGAAGAAGTCTCCAGACCTGACCTTTGATGGCAGACAGGGTGTGTGTGTTACTTTTGGCCTCACTTCCTGCTCACTTGCCCACTTGTGTCCTGGACAAATTCCCTTCTTGGATGTGTAGCAAAAGTACAGGATTGGCATACACAACTCCTGGCCCAATCCCCATCGCCTCAGATTTTCCTGTCTTCTCTGTGTTTAAGGCAAATGTATTGAGGTTCAATTTACATACCATTACACACATTTTAAATGTAAAGTCTGATGAGTTTGGACTAATATATAGCCTCACAAAATCCATACCTTAATTAAAATATAGAAGAGTTTCGCAGTCCCGGAAAGTTTTCTCTGCACTCAATCCTTCCCATCCCCGACCCCAGGCAACCACTCATCCACCTTCTATCAGAGTTTTGTCCCTTCTAGAACATCATCTGAATGAAGTCACACAGAATGCAATCTTTTGTACCTGGCTTTCTTTATTCAGCATGTTTTTTGAAATTCATCTGTGTGACTATGTACACTGGCAGTTTAATCCTTTTGTTACAGGGAAGCATTTCAATGTATGGGCTGTTTATCTATTCACTTGTTGATAGACATTGGGATGCTTCCAGTTTGAAGGGACTAGGAAATATGTATTTTCTAAAAAGAGAAAAGTAGAGCATGGGATCATATGATATTTTGAATTTAAATGAAGAAGTGCAGGATTTTTACTTGATTTTATTTTGTATCTCTGTCCTGAAAAATCTGGTCTCCTAATGTCATTACCAACCATTTCCTTACCCTAAAATGTGTCTACCTATATATCGATATAGTTGTTCTGACATTACAGTACCGGTATTATTATCAAAAATAAAGCTGTAGAATGTAGTTAAAAATTTTTAATGCTCTTTACACATGTGTAATGTGCATACAGGTAAATTTCTATGCTATCATATAAAATAATTGTTTTCTATGTGATTTATTTTCAACCACTTGACACAGAATTAGGATCTTCTGTGTCTCTAATTTTTTTAAATTTTATTTTATTTTTACTCTGTAATGTTTGATAACATAGAACATTCACTTGGTTCCAAAATCAAATCTATATATCAAGGCCTATTCAGAAAGGTCTAGTGTCCATCTTTGTCCCTACCTTATTTTCCCATATCATTCTATTTGCTCCTATAAAAAAATATAAGCACATGTGAACCTCTCTTGGTACTTCTCTTCCTTTCTTATACAAAATACTAACGGCATTCTCCATCCTAACACTCTAAAAGAAGTAGTATGTCTTTCTCATTTCTTTTTACAGCTGCTTCATTTATAGATATACAGTATTACAGTTTGTTCAGTCAGCTCACTGGTGGACATCTGGGTTGTTTCCAGGCTTTTGCAATTATCAACCATGCTTCAATAAAAAAATCTAGTGCAAATATCATTTTAGATGATGCCAGTGTCTTTGGGGTTGTCTTCCCAATATGGTACTGCTGGCTCCAAGGGTGAATCCACAAGTCCTTTCTCTAGCTATTGCCAAATTTCCCACTTTCAGTGTTGTGTCATGTTCCCACCCAATGGGGTGCAAAGTGGCACTTGCTCCCGTGGCCTCACCCTGAGAGTATGTTGTCATACTTTTCGATGTTTACTAATCTCATAGTTGAGAAATGGTATCTCAGTGTAGTTCGAATTTGCATTTCAGACGGTTACCCTTTTAATTTGCAACCGAATCACTGTCTTCCCTTATCTTTCCATCCACAGCAGGCAGATTATTTCTCATTACCTGTTAGCCCCAATCGCCCTTTGATGGTGGTAACTTCAGTCCTCCTCCAGAACTCTCCACTCCCTCTGTCAGGGCTGCACCCTGGGTGAAATTTCACCATGCAGTTCAAGATATCTCTCCCTGGGCTTCCCTGGTGGCACAGTGGTTGAGAGTCCGCCTGCCGATGCAGGGGACACGGGTTCGTGACCCGGTCCGGGAAGATCCCACATGCTGTGGAGTGGCTGGGCCCGTGAGCCATGGCCGCTGAGCCTGCACATCCGGAGCCTGTGCTCTGCAACGGGAGAGGCCACAGCAGTAAGAGGTCTGCGTACCGCAAAAAAAAAAAAAAAAAAAAAAAAAAAAAGATATCTCTCCCTTCCACGATAGAACCAAGCCCGCCTCAAAGCAAGTTTTCCTGTATAGAGAACAAACTAATGGTTACCAGTGGGGATGGGGGAGGGGCAATATAAGGGGAGGGAGGGAAGTGAGAGGTACAGACTATTGGCCGTAAGATAGGCTCAAGGATGTATTGTACAACATGTGGAACATAGCCAATAATTTGTAAAACTGTAAACGGAAAGTAACCTTTAAAATTGTATAAAAAACAAAAAAGACGTATTAAAAGGAAAATTGTTTAAAAAAAAATAGTTATCCTGGAGTGACAATATCCTGGGATGGAAGTAATTTAAAAGGCAACAGATACAGCTCTTTGAAACTCTCCAGAAACATATTTTTCAGTACTTAATACATGTCATCACTTTCACGCTGTATCTTTGATTCTCCTCCCTTTCTCAGAAGATGCCATTATAATGGACTCAGCTATTACGGAAACAAGTTGTTAAAGTAGAACAGATTATCGTATTCAACAATCCCAATACTTAGGTCCAGGCCCTAGGTTGGTAAGCTCTGAAGGATAAAAGCCAGGCTTATCATCTATGTTAGCTCTGCTTGCAAGGACATCTCCTAGCTACATTCTTCTTTCATCCATAGACTCAGATTTGGAGGGAAAAATAAAAAATAAAAATAACCTATGGAAAAATTCACTACAACTCAGGTCATGGTATCAGAACGAGAGTCATTGTGAATGAGGATTTTACCAAAGCATCACTGTGAAATAAAAGTCAATCTCTCTCGATTTCTCCTGCCATCTCTTTCTGGGAAGCTCTGTCCACGTGGCATGGATCTCCTCGGGAGGAGGACCGAGTCCTGGAAACCCCATGGAGCTGTCCAGGCACTGACAGGAATTGACCAGGCTGAGCTGATCTCCAAGGACCTCCCCCAAATCCCTCCACCAGGCCAGGGCTTTTGTTCACCGCTGTCTCACGCTGTCCTCTCGAGAGGTTTAGGCTCTGGAGCCAAAACCCTCACCCTTTCCACAAACAGGCTTTGTAATATTTTAGTGTAATTGCACCAAGCATGTTGGGAAATGAAATAGCAGCCCACACCCAGTGGTCTACTTAAAATGTCAGCAAGAAAGGCAAAAATTCACTCCCAGGGTGGCAAAGAGCCATTCCAATTCTCAGAGCCTGGGCTCAGACGTCTTCTAAGAATAAACAGAAACAGCCGCAGAGGGCAGCGGGACTGATTTCAGTTATTCAGTCAAAATGGACACACTGGCTTCCAGAGTTTGGAGGTCTAACCTCATGTGTGCTTTGGTTGAGAGAAGCAAAAAAGCAGAGGAGGGAAATGGCAATGGGGTCCACATTTAGACCCAGATGACCAGACAGAGAAGTGCAACCATAAAAACTCAGAATCAGACAGCGGGTTGGCAGTGAATGACTTTTTTTTCCCATTAAGTAGTTTGTGGGCAGGGGCACACCTCCAAATACTCTGTGGCAGTGCCACTGAGAGCAAAGAATGGTTTGCACCTTGATTGGTTAAGACCGTCTATGACACACTCTCACCCTCCTTCCATGCAGACACACTTGCACTGCAATGATTTTTAGGTTGACGAGCTGAGACCTTTTATGGTAGCATTGTTGCGTGTGAGAGGGTAAACTAGAAAGTGTCCACAGACTTGGTATTACTGAGCAGTATGTTCTCATCTGAGGTTTGGCACAAGCCAGCAGGACATTTATGGCCTCAAGCAGCCATCACCAAACCCCAAAGGCCGTTATCAGTGCCAACTATTTGCCTTAATTAGGACATTCTGATAGTGGTTCCTCATAGCGGTAAAGTGGTAACCCCTGTGGTCAGCTCTATTTGGTGTTATAAGTCATACAAGATAAATACCAGAGGAGCTGGTTAATACCTGGGTTGATGACAAATGTGCCAAAGAATCACATTGGTTGTTAGTAAGTACAGGTAGGAATCAGATCACGTTATCATGAGGGTAATGACTTCAAACCTTTACAGGTGGGGCTTCCCTGGGGGCACAGTTGTTAAGAATCTGCCTGCCAATGCAGGGGACACGGGTTTGAGCCCTGGTCCAGGAAGATCCCACATGCCACGGAGCAACTAAGCCCGTGCACCACGACTACTGAGCCTGCACTCTAGAGCCCGTGAGTCACAACTACTGAAGCCCGTGCACCTAGAGCCTGTGCTCCGCAACAAGAGAAGCCACTGCAATGAGAAGCCCGTGCACCACAACAAAGAGTAGACCCCACTCGCCTCAACTAGAGAAAGACCGCTCGCAGCAATGAAGACCCAATGCAGCCAAAGATAAAATTAATTAATTAATAATAAAAAAAAACTTACAGGTAAGAATAGGGGCTTAGTGTGTCCTGACACTCATGTAGACAGACTGTACAAGAGTGCCTTTCAAACCTTCATATGTGTGCAAATCAGCTAGGGATCTTGTTCAAATGCAAATTCTAATGCAGCAGGTCTGGAGCTGAACCTCAGATTCTGCATTTCTAACAAGCTACCAGGGTATGCAGGTGTGTAAGGATATAGATGGTCCATTGGGACAGCCTTTGAGTAGCAAGACTGTAAAAAAGATGAAACACAGAACTGAAGGATGATAATAATCGTTCCACCTTCAAAGTGGTTTTGGAAATATGTATTCCAAAATTGTAGCCACTGCTTAAAATCGTTTTTAAAATTTCTCTTTTAAAGTTGCTTTAGAGACAATTTTGTAATGTATTCTAAAGTCAATCCTACTATTTTAAAGTTAAGCCTTTGTTTTGACGTAGGAAAACAAGGCATCATTGGTTCATTCAACTCATCCATCAGTCTTGGCATCAAAAATCCATGACTTCCAGAGATGGGCCTGTGAGTTTACAGGCAAGTAAACAGATTTCAAAGCTGTGTGGAGCCGTGGTAGCTGTTCTGAAGGGTCCTATAATGATTTAAAAACTAAAGTCAGATTTGTTGGTTACATGAAAAGATGCTCAACACTGTTAATTATTAGAGAAATGCAAATCAAAACTACAATGAGGTATCACTTCACACCAATCAGAATGACCATCATTAAAAAGTCTACAAATGCTAGAGAGGGTGTGGAGAAAAAGGAACGCTCCTACACTGTTGGTGGGAATGTAAATTGGTGCAGCCACTATGGAAAACAATATGGAGGTTCCTCAGAAAACTAAAAATATAGCTGCCATATGATCGAGCAATCACACTCCAGGGCATATATCTGGAGAAAAACATAATTCAAAAAGATACATGCACCCCAATATTTATTGCAACACTATTTACAATAGCCAAAACATGGAAGCAACCTAAATGGCCATCGACAGATGAATGGCTAAAGAAGATGTGCTGTGTATATACACAATGGAATGTTATTCAGCCATTTAAAAGAATGAAATAATGTCATTTGCAGCAACATGGATGGACCTAGAGATTACCATACTAAGTAAAGTCAGAAAGAGAAAGACAAATACCATATGATATCATTTATATGTGGAATCTAAAATATGACACAAATGAACTTATCTACAAAACAGAAACAGACTCACAGCCATAGAGAACAGACTGGTGGTTGCCAAGGGGTGGGGTGGGGGGTGGGGAGGGATGGAAGGGGAGGTTGGGATTAACAGGTGCAAAATATTATATAGAGAATGGGTAAACAACAAGGTCTTACTGTACAGCACAGGAAACTCTTGATATATTCAATATCCTGTAATAAATGACATTGGAAAAGAATATGATAAAGAATGTATAAATATATTTGTATAATGGAATCACTTTGCTGTACAGTAGAAATTAACACAGGGTTGTAAATCAACTAGACTTCAATAAATTAAATTTTCTATGTAAAACAATAATAATAATATAGTTAGTACTTATATGAATTCTTAAAATTCACCTAGCCACTGGCTGTAAGTATGCTATAACAGTGTATTCCCATAACAAGATTCTCCATTATTTCTGAGCAGCATTTGGGGAAATGGGGTGCAAGGTCAATGTAAAACCAGTGAAATAATAATAATGAATATATTTTATATTGAGTGATATTATATGTATGTTCATATGTTATAAATATATAAAATAAATTTATGCAGGATTGACTACATCTGGCACAGTCCTAAGAGCTATTTTACATGTATGAACTCATGTGATCTTCACAAGAACTCAGAGAGAAATTTATCCCCATGCTGCAGTTGAGGGAACTGAAATACAGAGGGATGGACTAAGATGGATACTTCCATGCAGCTAGTGAGAAATCAGAGCCTGTGCTCTCCATCACCCTGCCCTCCTGCACCTTGATGCTCTTATCACTGCAAGTTGGTTTGCTTGATGCAGATGAGTGGAAGCAAACACCCACCATGACTTCTGTAGAACATGGGACCTCAACATCCATTTCCCACATTTGCAGTTGTCTGAGCACGTCGATCATGCCACAGCAGTGAATGGGGCCTGGCCTTGGCACGTTCAAGTTCAGAAGGGAACACTGAGTTATACTACAAGAGAGATTCTAGGTCATGTAGGTCGACATCGTTTGAAAAGTCCTTGTTATAAGTAGCATGTCATGTAACATTTTTACTTGTGTATCATGAAAGAATTGCTTCATATAGGAGTTAAAAAAAATCTGTGGAACCTCTGCATTGGAAATAGTTATAAATTATTAGGACTGTTTGAAGAGAAAGAAATTGTAGCTGGTTCTCCTGTTAAGTGACATGATCCATCCTGGAACTTCTAAGGTAAGGCAGGAGCTCTGGCCGTGGGTTGAGAAAGACTTCAGATAGCCGTGTTATAATAGACCTCATGTTGGCAGTTCCTGGTGTTTGTGGGGTACACATTTTGTTCTGTGAAAAGAGTGGATGGGTTTTATATTGTCAGAGACTTCTTCTGGAAGCCAAGAGGATTCTTGATATGTGTAGATCAGTTTATACTGAATGTACCCCTGATGTACAAGGGGAACATTTCATGGTGAGTTGTCTATAATAATAGCAAATACTTAGGTGGTACATGCTTTTTACGTGCATGAACTATGTTAATCCTCTTACTGACCCTATGAGTTAAGTACTAGTATTATTATTCCTATTTATCAAATGCGTAAACCGGGACAAAGAAGTTCTATGATGTGACCCAGGGGTCACGTGGCAAGTAAGCAGTGGAGACAGAATTTAGGACTAGGCAATGTCTCCAGTGTCCCAGCTCCTGACCACTGGCCACTCTGCTTCTTCACAAAATAAGTTCCTCCCCTCCCCTTGCCCTGTGGGGCTTTGCACCAGCTTCTCCCCTCTTCTTGCAGCGTAAACGTTGTTCCTTTTGACCTTCAAGGAGTGACTCTTCTGGGTGCCTTCAGGGTTAATGTTGCCAATATAACGTGGAATAAGACATTGCATGAAACATACCTATACTAAAATATTATTGTTTATCTGAAATTCGAATTTAACCAGGAGTCGTGAATCTATATTTGCTACACCTGGCAATTCTACTCAGCACTCAGCTTAAACATTCTCTCCTCAGAGGCCCTTTCTAAACACACAGACTTAAGAGACCCCCAGCCATTGCCCCATCCCCACAAATCTCTGCATAGTCCTCATCTAACAATATCATTTTTCTTCACTTGTCTACTTGACCTCATCTGTGTCCTGCTATGAAAATGTCACTCAGAGAGTCAGGAGCCTCATCCATCTGGTTTACCACTCTATCTGCAAAGCCTAGAACAGTGCCTGTTGAATAAGAAAACATGAGATAACCATGTGTGGGAAGAAGGAACTCTTCCCTGCTGCAAGGACCTCTGTCTACATATGTGAGGGATGCTTTATTTCTGCCAGCAAACACAGAAGAGTTGATCGGAAGATATGCTGTACATCATTGCCTCTTCCCTGCTTTGTGCAAATAACCTGGAACCAAACACACTGACCCGATTTTCTAATTCAAGGGCGAAAACTTTCCTATTGGCTAATGGTTATTCATATTTTTAAAACTGTTAAAGAAATGTCAGTTTCCTTGCAGGCAGAATGGTAATTTAGTGTATGTCTTTGAAAACAGTGATCATCACTTCCCCAGTGTATGTGGCAGATGCCCTCAAACACTGAAAGGGGTCAATATAGCTCTGAAAAGCACTACAATGACCACAATGACAGCCAGGGAGACATAGTTCGTTTTTATACAGTAGCCCTCGGTTTGGGTAAAGCACATGATAAACATCTATTTCACTAACTCTCTTTTAAGGTAGAGCTGTCTTAGTTTTACAATAAAATTGAGAGGAAGGTACAGAGGTTTCCCATATACTCCTTCCCCCACCCTTTCTCAACATCATCACCAAAATGGTACATTTGTTACCACAGATGAACCTACATGGACACATCATAATCATCCAAAGTCCATAGTTTGCCTCAGAGTTCACTCTCAGTATTATACATTCTATAGGTTAGGACAAATGCTATCTAACCTATATCCATCATTATAATACCATACAGAGTAATGTCACTGCCCTAAAAATCCTCCGTGCTCTGCCTATTCAAGTCTCCTCCCTCCACACCCACTTATAGTTTTATTGTCTCCATAGTTTTGCTTTTTCCAGAATGTCATATAGTTGGAATTATACCACTAAGTCTTTTTTTTACTCGCTGCTTCAAGTAAATGAAGTAACAATACATGTAGAACAAGCGAGTGACCCTCTATGGACATACACTTTCCCATTGAAGACCTTGATGTGGTAAGTAAAAGGTTATAGCACCGATGATGTTTAACCTGGTTTAATACCAACAGTGAGGGTTTGATAAAAGATGAACCCGAATGAACTAAGAACAGAAATCTTGAGAATCTTTGAGCTGTTCAATCAACATCATTTCCAGAATGGGTTAAATGATGCTGAAGTTCCCTGTGACTCTAACTATGAATTTGTAGAAGGTAGAATTTTCACCACTTTTATTCATTGAAAAAACTAAGACATTTCTCACATGCAAGTTACAGATGTTTGGCTACTGTTCAAATCCTAATTTCACTGAACCAAAGCTATTGCAAAAGAATCACTAGTTGCTAATTTTTTTTAAATGAGTAATTTAGTCTTAATGTTAGGTATAGTTAGAATAACTAATTATTGATTTTATTTTATAGTTATGACATCTTAAGTTGGAAAGACTCTTCTACTTCAGTAATTTGGGGGAAGAGTTGTAAGAAAATGTTTTAGAATATTAGAGGTGCAAACCCTAGTGTGTGGGCTATGTACTCTACATATACCTATACAAAGCTCTTATTTCCTGACCTCCTTTTTTATAATCCAAACAAAATGTAAAAAAAAAAAAAAAAAGATGCACTTATCAACCAGGACTTTTTTTTTTTTGGCCAAGAATTTTCTCAGAGTGAAAAAAATCAATAATATACACCCACTTTACCTGCCCACAAATCCCTCTTCTCTCCCAATATCTTCTCAACCTTCTACAACTGATCAACATTTTCCATTAATAAACTTTGAAATTAAGAAAAATTGATGATGACTACTTCAAATGAGAATCTTACTGGGAAAGCCATTAATTCTGTATCAGAAAACTCTAATATGTCACCCAAGGCAAAATGAACTGATTTTAATATTTTATACTAAATAACAGTATATTTTTTTCATAAGATGATATTTTTTTTTTTTTTTTTTTTTGCGGTAGGCGGGCCTCTCACTGTTGTGGCCTCTCCCCTTGCAGAGCACAGGCTCCGGATGCGCAGGCTCAGCAGCCATAGCTCACGGGCCCAGCCGCTCTGCGGCATGTGGGATCTTCCCAGACCGGGGCACGAACCCGTGTCCCCTGCATCGGCAGGCGGACTCTCAACCACTGCGCCACCAGGGAAGCCCATAAGATGATATTTTAAAAAATAAGAATGAGTGAAAAACAATTTACTCCGAGGTACAAGAAGTTACTTCTTATTTTGTATGGGGGGGGTGAAATTTGTGGAACTATTGAGGGGTATGAAACCCCTGTCTAAAAAACAACTTGAACTGATGTCCATATAAATCACTGCTTTAGAAATTCAACTATTTCATTGTAAGATATGCTCGTGGCTTAATCTATACACAAACTTATACCTTTCCCTGAATTGCCATTTCTCTAAAACCGTTGATTAAGGATGAGTCCCTGTCAGGAAATGCAACCTCCCTCTCAATCCACCGTGGGGCAGGAGACATGCAATAACTATGATAATTTTCTTTTAAGACAGCTTTGCCATGATCTATCTGGCATATTCCTTAACCTCTTTGAACTCAGCTTCCTCACTGTGAGATATCATAAAAATAACTATTTCATTGAATTGTCATGAGGATTAAATGAGATAATGTATACAAAGTACCCGTTGTATAGTAAGTGCTCAATAAATGTTAGCTTCCCCCCTGCATTTACGTGTATATGTTAGCAAGGTTATGAAATAGCAGATGTTATGTAATAGCAGAAACTGGAATTTCCACTTCTTATTTACAGATCTCAATTCATGTTTTGGGTTTTTTTTTAATACATTATTATTTTTTTAAATAAATTTATCTGTTTATTTATTTTTGGCTGCATTTGGTCTTTGTTGTTGCACATGGGCTTTCTCTAGTTGTGGTGAGCTGGGGCTACTCTTTGTTGCAGTGCACAGGCTTCTCATTGCAGTGGCTTCTCTTGTTGCAGAGCACAGGCTCTAGGCACAAGGGCTTCTATAGTTGTGGCACGTGGGCTCAGTAGTTGTGGCTCATGGGCTTAGTTGCTCCGCAGCATGTGGGATCTTCCTGGCGCAGGGCTCGAACCCATGTCCCTTGCATTGGCAGGTGGATTCTTAGCCACTGTGCCACCAGGGAAGCCCTCAATTCATGTTTAATAATTAACATTAATATACACAAATGCAAGTAGAATAAAATAACTTATGCACACAGCCAGATGCCTCACACCCTAATGCGTTGTAAAATGTCCTTGAAGTTTTTCAATCTCTTAGAATGCTGTGTTCTTCAATCTCCCTTTCCCCCAGGCACCATTTGGGAGTCTCACTATGCCCCTCTCTCCATGAGTCCCTCTAGTTGGCTCCACAGGCTACTTGGACCCTGGTTGGCAAAGTTCTGGGGAACGCGGGGGAATTCCACTTAATCAGAACATCACCATAAGCACACCACTTGGGAGCTCCTGGTACAAGTCCAAATGGATAATTGTTTATAACCATCATGCATTCTCTACTAGACATATAGGATACAGTCCACTAGCATTTCATTACATCAAGACTGTAATATAATGTATTGTAGGTAAGGAAGATATTCATCACTTGGCAATTGCCCTGCATAAGATATTTAGATTTGCAAAGCATTGAAAGATGGCTAATGTTTATGATTCTCCAATGACAGATGATGAAAGATATCAACTATATGGCAGAGGTTGAAATCACTTCTTGGGCATCCCATGACATCTGCAGCAGCTTAGAGCAAAGACCACCAGATTTGAAGTCGAAAGACTTAGATGTGGGTTTTAGTTCTGACACTGGTATTTTTCAGAACCTCAGATGTGTGACCTGGAAGAAGGAGAGTAAAGACTCTCCCAGCGCTATTGTTCATGAATCAAATAGGGTGGAAAGGTGGTTGACTCTATAAAGCCCTACACACGGGAGTTATTGGGGTCATCTTTGCTTAGTTTGTAAGAAGTAGACTTAAATCATTCCCAGAAATTCTCAATTTCTCCATCTTCAATGCCATGACTATTCCTGCCTTTCACCTGTAACCCTCCTCTGACTGGTACAAACTGTAAAAAATCATCATTGATACCACAACACCATTTAAGGAGGCGATTTTTCAGATCAGAGAACCAAGACCCACATAAATGCACGTTAATCAAAGTCATGCGTGCTGATTTGTAGACTAATATCCTATCATTTTACACTCTGCACTTATAAATTTCAGTTAAGAATTTTGCTATTCTATCTCGGTATATTCTCTACAGGGAACACGCTGTTGCTGTTGAATAGTATTATTGGTTTTTGTTCTATAAAGAGATTCTAGACTTTGTAACTACACAAATTTGTCATCAGTCATGAAACTGAAAACTTGGCTGTCGAATCTTTCATGCTCTTTGCTTTTAAAATACAATTTAAACAACCATCAAGCCTATTTATTGGCATCCTTACCTGATATATTAAAGAACCATTAGCAGTTTGAAGGGCAGAAATGTAGGTGGTGCTAAAGCATGACACGTGGGATGTATTTGACATTCGAGCAGCTCTCACCGCTGCCTGTCAATTACTTCCCCTGAAATATCACTTACGTCCACGTGGGCACCCTAGGCACAGGGGGATAGTGTCAGGAAATGGCGCTTCCATGCTCCAACGATAGCATTGGAACTTGGAAGCAGAACTTTAAACAAGTGATCATTAGAAGAATTCTCTCTCAACTTTGGAATTTTTTTTTAAAAATGGATGCCATTTTCACAGAAAACAAAATATGACATCCAAGCCAGTCCCAGCACTTTGAGATGTCCAAATTAGTCAGAAGTCCATAAAATACACACATTTGTGTGCCAGAGAGAGAATGAGATTACACGTGCATATATTAGGCTTGATTATCAATGAAATAGTTGTATGTTTGTACATTGTATAGATCCACATATAGACATACATAAACATTCCATTAACAATTAAGCCAAATATTTTAAAAAATTAACTCCAAACCAAGTTAATGGTCAGTAAGAAAGAAGAACAAAATATAGCCAAGCCTCTGTAATTCATGTAAAAAATGTTAAGACACAGATATGGATACTTTTTATCAAATTCTGATTTTGCTTTGAAATGCAGAATGTGATGATTTTGTACCATATTTATTTGTGCTAAAACTTCCACTCTGGACAGAGAGCAGCTAACTTGGGAGGTACAAGAAGTAGCCTGAGAGTGAGTCAAACAATATTATTTACCAGGTGTATGGAATTTTAAGAGTTTGAAAATCACAACATCCCCACTTTCTCGATGAGAAAACTGAGACTCAAAGCATAGGGGTCACAGCTAGAATCCTAGTCTGGACTATCCTAAAACCTAAACTACCTAAAACTATCATATCTTTTGTTTATTTTTATTTAACAAGCTCTTAACTTAGCATTACCATGTACCTGGCACTTCTGTAAATGGTTTTATACCTATTAATTCATTTAATCAGATCCCCTAAAGACCTAACAAGTAGGTACTGATATTAGCCTCATTGCACTGATGAGGAAACTTAGGCTGGAGAGCTTAATTTATCGATGTTTTGATAGCCAGAATGTGGTGGAGGAGGGTAGGGTGAATCCAGGCTTTGTGTGGCCTGAAGCTTATACAATTTGGGGGACTCTCTTTAAAAAACAAATAATACCAAATTGTAAATACAAAATTGGGTATGAATAGGAAGAAAAATCGTAACAAATTATTAGAGATTGGAGTTTTGGGGCCTTTCTGATGAGACACCAAAGTGAAAGTACTAGAAACGTTTCCTGATCACACCTGTCTCCCACCCCAACTAAAACATTCTGTAGCTTCCTGTGAGTGCTGGTAGCTTTCTATATGGTACTGTTAATCTTAATAAGAGCCCTGCAAGGCTGGTCACTGAGGCAGGGAGAATGAAATGACTTGAAGACCTTCTTCAGGATGACTGGATGGTTCCAAATCCTGCACTTTCTGTGAAGCTCCTGCCAACATCTCTCCTAGGAGCTGGCTTTTATAGGACTGAGAATTCCTCCTCCTCTTTCAGGTGATTCCATTGCTTCCTCTAAATGACTGTGCACACCCTTCTTCAATATCTCCTGCTGCTAACACGGAACACTGTTTTCAACAAAGAGGGAGTGCTGTTAATAGAAAAATAAGAAGATCTTAGATTTTTGAGCATTTTACTCAAAAACCACTAAAGACTCTAGTGCATTCTGATTTATATAAGGGTTGGTGGTTTATAAGACATGCTGCTAGCAATAATTTAAAAATGAGTATATCCTTTGATAAAGGAGGCAAGACTATACAATGGAGAAAAGACAGCCACTTCAATAAGTGGTGCTGGGAAAACTGGACAGCTACATGTAAAAGAATGAAATTAGAACACTCCCTAACACCATATACAAAAATAAACTCAAAATGGATTAAAGACCTAAATGTAAGGCCAGACACTACAAAACTCTTAGAAGAAAACATAGGCAGAACACTCCATGACATAAATCACAGCAAGATCTGCTTTGCCCACCTCCTAGAGAAATGGGAATAAAACCAAAAATAAACAAATGGGACCTAATGAAACTTAAAAGCTTTTACACAGCAAAGGAAACCATAAACAAGACGAAAAGACAACCCTCAGAATGGGTGAAAAAAATTTGCAAACGAAGCAACTGACAAAGGATTAATCTCCAAAATATACAAGCAGCTCATGCAGCTCAATATGAAAAAAATAATAATAATAACCCAATAAAAAATGGGCAGAAAACCTAAATAGACATTTCTCCAAAGAAGATATGTGGATTGCCAACAAACACATGAAAGGATGCTCAACATCACTAATCATTAGAGAAATGAAAATCAAAACTACAATGAGGTATCACCTCACACCAGTCAGGATGACCATCATCAAAAAATCTACAAACCATAAATGCTGGAGAGGGTGTGGATAAAAGGGAACCCTCTTGCACTGTTGGTGGGAACGTAAATTGATACAGCCACTATGGAGAACAGTATGGAGGTTCCTCAAAAAACTAAAAATAGAACTACCATATGACCCAGCAATCCCACTACTGGGCATATACCCTGAGAAAACCATAATTCAAAAAGAGTCATGTACCACAATGTTCACTGCAGCTCTATATACAATAGCCAGGACATGGAAGTAACCTAAGTGTCCATCGACAGATAAGTGGATAAAGAAGATGTGGCACATATATACAATGGAATATTACTCAGCCATAAAAAGAAAGGAAACTGAGTTTTTTGTAGTGAGGTGGATGGACCTAGAGACTGTCATACAGAGTGAAGTAAGTCAGAAAGAGAAAAACAAATACTGTATGCTAACACATATATATGGAATCTTAAAAAAAAAAAAAAGGTTCTGAAGAACCTAGGGGCAGGACAGGAATAAAGACGCACACACAGAGAATGGACTTGAGGACACAGGGAGGGGGAAGGGTAAGCTGGGACGAAGTGAGAGAGTGGCATGGACATATATACACTACCAAATGTAAAATAGATAGCTAGTGGGAAGCAGCTGCATAGCACAGGGAGATCAGCTCGGTGCTCTGTGTCCACGTAGAGGGGTGGGATAGGGAGGGTGGGAGGGAGACTCAAGAAGGAGGAGATATGGGGATATATGTATAGCTGATTCACTTTGTTTTATAGCAGAAACTAATACACCATTGTAAAGCAATTATACTCCAATAAAGATGTTAAAAAAATAAAAAATAAAAGAGTGTACCCATATTATATCATATCTTATATATTAGTATTCATTCTAGCAAACAATTGCTTTGTATTTTTTCTTGTCAGGTGCTAGGATCAGATATCTCTACGTTCAAGATAGAAATGGAAAGGCTCACAACACAACCCAGAGAGGATATCTGAGTCAAGAATTCAAAAGTCAGACAATAGACTAAACTTACCACATTTATAATAGATGTGCCAATCACCAAGGCAAGCTTTTTACTGGCATAAAAGAGCAGAACCCTGCTATTCCCTACTTTACTACTTACTCTAACCAATGGAATCAGTCTGGTGTCTTTTTGTTGTATCTGTTTCCTGCCAGCCTCACCACTTGTCCATAGGAATCACTTTATATGGCTCCATAGAATGCTACACCCAGGACCATCACTGCCAAAGAAGCAGCCAGTTCCCACAACCCAGGCCCAGCAAGTGGCCTTGCCGAGGCTATGGAGAGTGGATTCACGGGAATTCCAAAGAGGTCCTCCCAGCTTAGTCTCTAGAGCTGAAGTCCCTTTGAATAATGTGGATTCACCAACCTTTCCTTACTGGACCATGCAAATTTTCTCATAGGTCCTGCCTCTCTAGGGGCTACATGACCATGCACAGAAAGTACTAATTACAAGGAGGCCTGACCTTGACCTCCTATGGGAGAGGCATCAAGAGTTCGCCTAAGGATAAAGATCCATCCCTTTAAGACAGCAACTGAGTCCAAAGACTAAAGTGTGAAAAGAACAACGGGTCCAAAGATGAGCACATCAACACTTTCATTGCCAACAGCAATTGGTTGCATCTAAAAATAGTTCTGTTTTTAAGGAGAACTGTTTCAAATGACTCTTTAAAAAAAAAGTAAGCCCACATTACCAAATTTTACACATTCCTATCTCCTAGGAAGAAATTTCTACACTTAAAAATTCAATAAGTAAAACATTCTGACCCCTGAGTTTATGCCCAAGACAAATTCCTTGACGCCACACATTCACAAATTTGCTAACCATGCAGCTGTGGTTAGTCATATGGTTCCTTGGTTAGGTAACTATGGTTTTGTTCTGATCCTTTAAAAAAATACATTTTTAGCATTACTTCCATTTTTTAAAATATATTTTCTCATTCTTGCCATTCAAATCATTTGAAATACTTCCCTAAAGATCCATATCAATAGTGTTGAAAGAAATGAATGCTTGGGAACAGGAACAAACCTTAATGGGATAGACTTCCGGCTCTAAATACTCTATGAATCTATGCTTCATTTAAAAAATTTAACCCCAGATCTGCCAGTAGAGCATGGATAGGTGTTGAATAATCCCAGATCCCAAAGTATGTATTAGAATTCAGGTAATTGGTCTTTTTATCATCCTCAGTAGCTGCATCTGTAAATCTACAATATTATCCTTGATTATTTGTGACACTTTTACTTACCCTTCTAAGTATCACTTGTTTCCATAGCAGACAAACCCAAATACCTCTCAACTAAACGACTTTTTTGCACTATACAGCCCATGTGCAGAAATTCTGTTTGTTTATATTCTGATTTTTTCAAATTTAGATTTGTAATTAAGTGTATTTGTTGCCCTTAGAATAGTGTAAATATTTGGCCTGCAAAACTCAGCATAAACATGCATCCATCCTTTTGAGGCTCCAATTCACTTCTCTGCCTCTGAGGATGTAGTGATGGGGTTGTTTATCAGCTCTAGACATTGAATTACTGTTCGAATGCCATGTTTCACCTTTGGACTTGTTCCTCACAAAGCTGGAACCAGTGTCTTTAAAACTGTGCACAAATAACAGATTAGCAACAGCAAAAGACATTTCAGCAGCATCAATAAAATCTCAGCAGTACGCACAGGGAACCAATGGTCAGAGAGACCCAGGAGGCCTTCCACACAGGATGCGTATCTTGTTACAGAATTCCTCAATGCCTTTTTGCTGTCTCCCTAATGACCAGTTAAATGGGCTCCCTCGAGGATGCTTGAGTCAGCGCCAGCTTGAAAACTGCTGAGGAAACATCCTCTTTTACTGGAAATGATTTCCATCAAACTGCCATGTGCCATATTTAGACTCATGGCTTAGTAACACCCAGCCAAAGGGGCTAAGTTTGCAGGGCAGGAGGCCCTGCACTGTGAGAAAAGAACTTGCTTTTGTCTGGCCCAAGTGACCACAGGGCAGTGAGCTAGTGAGTCTGTGGTGGGCTGTAACCAGAGGCACAGAATTGCTTCTTTCTATCTGGAGAGACAGGCTTCCTTCCGCACAGGCAGTTGCTTCATCCCATCCTGCTTGTCCCACAAATCAGAGACATGAATAGGGAGGTGGTGATTCAAGTTTATGCGCATCTACCTGTCAGTGGGACATCACAACCCAGCAATTCTGCTCACCTGAGCTCAGCAGGTGGATGGCGGGCAAATGTCTCTTCTCCCCCACCTAAACTTAAATCACCGAAAAATGATATTAAAATGTCTTGAGTCTTAGAATATAATTCTGCTAAAAAACTGAGTCACAAGATTATAGAACTTTAAAAAATTTAAGACATTATGGAAAAACCTGAGCTAACCTTTTGGCCATCCCAATATTTATACATAAACATACACATATAACTTGATGTAAATGTTTAAGCAAAATTATGTAGACATGGGATTTTAAGTGCAATCATTTCCCCCACCCCAATTTTGTCCTTGGCTTCTCTCCTCTCCCCGTTCTCCCTACTCCCAGTACATCACCCCAACTTCCCAGATTAATTTATATTAACAACATATCTTGCATCTTTCCATGTTCTTCCTTATGCTTATATAATTGCACACAAACACCCAGACATATATGCATATAGATAGGTCATTTCTGTCACTGTTTGATGTCTACAAAAAGAAGATTCTATTGTAAACACTTCTCTGCATTTTGCTTTTCTCTCAATAAGAAATCTGGAAAATCCTTCCAAGTCAATAGTCAATAGCTCTGATTCAGTCTCCAAGAGTGTTTAGTATTCCAGGGTATGGAAGGTTCATCATTCTTTCAACCATTCCCCTCTGAAGGGGCAAAACTTCATGAAACTCTGTCCTGTATTTTTTAATATACGTTTCCACTGGAAAGCCAAATAAAGAATGCTTACCCAAGTCCTAAATATATTTTAACAAAGAACAAGAAAAGTTCTCCCTTGAGCCCTAACACAAGTTTATCTTCTCTTCAGTGCACAAGGTAATGCTGTCTCAAAGTGTAGATTTTGTTATTATTCAGGTACCTTAAGGGAACAAATCAGGAAATGACTGTATGGAAAAGATAGCTTGTTACTCATAGTTCCCAAGAGGAGAGGGCATGTCATGCCATGCAGGGCCACATGGGGAAGCACCAGGGTTAGTCTGGAGAAAGAAGTGTAAGGGGAAAACATGAGCAAAGAGCCTTTATTGTGGTTTTCATGGGAAGGAATGGGCAAGATAGTGTAAACAAGCTAAGCAGGTTTAGGATTAGCTAGTTTGAATAATTTCAGTGGGATCTGGGTTATAGGCACTGTCCCAAGTTGTCTGGTACTCGGACCTGGAGTGATTAGGGAAGGGTAATATTGGGCCAGAGTATAAAAGCCCCAGAGCTCAAAAATGGAGACGGTTGGGAGGTATGGGCTTTGGATCAGTTGGTTTGCTAATGAAAGTTTCACTCCCAGGCAAGTTGATTGCCATCTCTAGGAATTAGCTAGTGCTGGAAAGGAGCAATCCCACTCCAGCCAGTGAGACCCCAGATGCCAAAGCATCAAGAATACAGAAAATAAGGGCTTCCCTGGTGGCGCAGTGGTTGAGAGTCCGCCTGCCGATGCAGGGGACACGGGTTCGTGTCCCAGTCCGGGAGGATCCCACATGCCGCGGAGCAGCTGGGCCCCTGAGCCATGGCCGCTGAGCCTGAGCATCCAGAGCCTGTGCTCCGCAACGGGAGAGGCCACAACAGTGAGAGGCCCACATACCACCAAAACAACAAAAAAAAAGGAAGGCAGAGATCTAGGTGATGCTTCTACAAGCCAAAGATTGCCATCAAACAACTAGAAGCTGGGAGAGAGGCACAGAGCAGATTCTCCCTCACAGCCTCAGAAGGAAAAAACCTGAGGCCACCTTGAGTTCAAACTTCTAGTCACCATAACTGAGACAATCAATTTCTGTGGTTTAAGCAATGCTGTATGTGGTGTTTTGTTATGGCAGCCCAGGAAACTAACATAGGTGTCATCATACCTTACTCAGGTAAAGTGATTGGAAAATAAGGACTACTTATTTCCAGGGGCTGCTGCTGAGTCAATTCAGCATTTGTCAGATGCCTTCCTCACCTTCCTGATAACCTCTCCATGCAGGTTGGTTCCCACAAATTTGTGGGGCCCAGGGCAAGATTGGAGAGCTCCCTTGCTTACATCTATATATCTACATCTTATAAATCAAATTAACAAACTGTTAAATAAAATGTTATCCTTATACCTTCATAATATCAAAATAAATGATTTTTATATGACTAAATGTCAGCAGGATATAATAATTAATATTACTAGGCAACAATTCATATTATTACTGTTCTGCTTGTGAGTCAGCATTCTTACCAGAGTAATAAAATTTAAATGTACATAATTAATTAAATATTATATATTTATTCCATAAAATTTAATCCTTTTTTACTTTCCTTTCAAATGTCTCTATAATCAAAATTGTCACATAATGTGCATTGTGTTGACTATAAGCCAACTGAGTCAATATAGTTTTATAATAATTTTAGTTTCAAAGAATGAAAGTGCTGAGAGTGGGCATCCTTGTCTTGATCCTAATCTTGTAGGAAATGCTATCAGCTTTTCACCATTGATTATGATGTTAGCTGTGGGCTTACCATATAAGGCTTTTAGTGTGTTGAGCTAAGTTCCCTCCATACTCATTTTCTGGAATTTTTATCATAATTGGATATTGAATTTTGTTAAAAACTTTCTCTGCATCTATGAAGATGATCATATGATTTTTATTCTTCAATTTGCTAATATGGTGTATCACATTGAATGCTTTGAAGATACTGAAACATCCTTGAATCCCTGGGATAAATCTCACTTGATCATGGTGTATGAACCTGTTAATGTATTGTCGAATTTGGTTTGCTAATATTTTGTTGAGGATATTTGAGCCTATGTTAATCAGTGATATTGGCCTATAATTTTCTTTTTTTGTGATATTTGCCTGGTTTGGGTATAAGGGAAATGCTGGTCTTGTAGAATGAGTTCAGAAGCATTCCTTCCTTTGCAATTTTTGGACTAGTTTGAGAAGGACAGGTATTAACTCTTCTCTAAATGTTGGGTAGAATTCACCCATGAAGCCATCTGTTTCTGAGCTTTTGTTTGTTGGAAGTTTTTGTATTACTGATTCAATTTCATTACTGGTAACTGGTCTGTTCATACTTTCTATTTCTTTCTGATTCAGTCTTGGAAAATTGTATATTTCTAGGAGTTTGTCCATTTCTTATAGGTTGTCCATTTGATTGGCATATAATTGTTCATAATAATATCTTATGATCCTTTGTATTTCTGTGGTGTTTGTTGTAACTTCTTTTTCGTTTCTGATTTTATTGATTTGGACTTTTTCTCTTTTTTCTTGATGAGTCTGGCTAAAGTTTTATAATTTCGTTTATCTTTTCAAAGAGCCACTTCTTAGTTTCATTGATCTTTTCTACTGTTTTCTTAGTCTCTATTTCACTTATTTCTGTTCTGATCTTTATAAATTTCTTTCCTTCTACTAACTTTGGGTTTTGTTTGTCCTTTTTTCCTAGTTTCTTTAGCTGTAAAGTTAAGCTGTTTATTAGAGAATTTTCGTGTTTCTGAGGTAGGTGTGTGTCACTATAAACTTCCCTCTTAAAACTGCTTTTCCTGCATCCCATAGATTTCAGTTCATTGTGTTTTCACTTGTCTTCAGGTATTTTTGATTTCTTTTATTTCTTCAGTGACCCATTGGTTGTTTAGTACCACATTGCTTAGCCTCCATGTGTTTTGGGTTTTTTTGCAGTTTTTTCCTTGTTAATTTCTAGTCTAATAGCATTGTGGTCAGAAAAGATGCTTCATCTCATTTCAATTTTCTTAAAGTGAAATTTCAAATTTCTTAAATTTACCAAGTCTTGTTTTGTGGCCTAGCATGGGATCTGTTCTGGAGAACTATTAATGTGTACTTGAAAAAAATGTGTATTCTGCTGCTTCTGAATGGTATGTTCTATATATATTTATTAAGTCCATTTGGTATAATGTGTCATTTAAGGCTAGGGTTTCCCTACCAATTTTCTGTCTGGATGATCTGTCCAGTGATATAAGTGGGGTGTTAAAGTCCCCTACTATTATTGTGTTACTCTCAATTTCTACTTTTATGTCTGTTAATATTTGCTTTATGTGTTTAGGTGCTCCTATATGGGTGCATATATATGTGTGTGTGTGTATATATATATGCTATTCTTATATCCTCTTCTTGGATTGATCCCTTCATCATTATGTAATGTCCATCTTTGTCTTATTACAGTCTTAGTTTTAAAGTCTATTTTGTGTGATATAAGTATTATTACCACAACTTACTTTTGATTTCCATTTGCATGGAATATTTTTTTCCATCTCCTCACTTTCAGTCTGAGTGTGTCTTTAGATCTGAGTGAGTCTCTTGTAGGCAACATATATATGAGTCTTTTTTTTATCCATTTAGTTACTCTCTCTATATCTTTTTTTTAATAGCTGATAAGAATTTTACTTTTATTTTTCTAGGGAATATTCATATTTAAGTGAGCAGAACATTATTATACAAAATGAACTAACAATTATGTATGATAACATTATTTTTGCACTTCTGCTTATTTAATTTGCATTTTTAGCCACAGTTTTTAGAAATTTGTTTTTTGTTTGTTTGTTTTTTGTTTTTTTAACATCTTTTTTATTGGAGTATAATTGCTTTACAATGGTGTGCTAGTTTCTGCTTTACAACAAAGTGAGTCAGTTATACATATACGTATATTCCCATATCTCTTCCCTCTTGCATCTCCCTCCCTCCCACCCTCCCTATCCACCCCTCTAGGTGGTCACAAAGCACCGAGCTGATCTCCCTGTGCTATGTGGCTGCTTCCCACTAGCTATCTATTCTATATACCTTTTGATTGGAGCACTTAGTCCATTTATATTTAAAGTAATTATTGATAGGTATGTACTTATTGCCATTTTGTTTATTGTTTTGTGGTTGTTTTTGTAGTTTTTTTTACTTCCTTTCTTCTTTTGTTCTCTTCCTTTGTTATTTGATGACTGTCTTTAGTGTTATATTTAGATTCATTTCTCTTTTTTGTATGTGTATTCAACATAGTATTGGAAGTCCTAGCCACAGCAAACAGACAAGAGAAAGAAATAAAAGGAATCTAAATTGGACAGAAAGAAGTAAAACTATCACTGTTTGCAGATGACATGATACTATAAATAGAAAATCCTAAAGACACCACCAAAAAAACTACTAGAGCTCATCAATGAATTCAGCAAAGTTGCAGGATACAAAATTAATATTCATAAATTTGTTTCATTTTTACACATTTATAGTGAAAGAGAAACTAAGAAAACAATACTATTTACTAAATACTAAAACAATACACATAAATTTGTTTCATTTTTACACATTTATAGTGAAAGAGAAACTAAGAAAACAATACTATTTACCATCACATAAAAAAAGAATAAAATACCTGAGAATAAGTCTAACTAAGGAGGCAAAAGACCTGTACTTGGAAAACTATAAGACGCTAATAAAAGAAATTGAAGATGACATAAACAGATGGGAAGATGCTATGCTCCTGGATTGGAAGAATTAATATTGTGAAAATGACCACACTACCCAAGGCAACCTACACCTTCAAGGCAATTCTTATCAAAATACCAATGACATTTTCCACAGAACTGAACAAATAATTCACACAGAATACCCTGAGTAGCCAAAACAATCTTGAGAAGGAAGAACAAACCTGGAGGTATCACACACCCTGATTTCAAGCTTTACTACAAACCTTCAGTCATCAAAACAATAGGGTCCTGGCACAAAAACAGACACATAGATCAATGGAACACAATAGAGATCCCAGAAAGGAACCCACACTTATATGGGAAATTAATCTATGACAAAGTAGACAAGAATATACAATGGGGAAAAGATAGCCTCTTCAACAAATGGTGTTGAGAAAACTGGACAGTTACATGCAAAAGAATCAAACAGGACTACTCTCTCACACCATATACAAAAATAAACTCAAAATGAATTAAAGACTTAAATGTAAGATCTGAAACCATAAAACTTCTATAAGAAAACATAGGCTATATGCTCTTTGACCTTGGTCTTTGTAAAAAAAAATTTGGATCTGTCTCTTTAGGCAAGGGAAGCAAAGGCAAAAAGAAACGCATGGGACTACATCAAACTAAAAAGCTTTGCACAGTGAAGGAAGCTATCAACAAAGCAGAAAGGCCACTTACTGAATGGGAGAAGATATTTGTAAGTGATATATCCAATAAGTTGTTAATATCCAAAATATACAAAGAACTCATACAAATCAACATCATAAAAACCAAACAACTGATTAAAAAATGGGCAGAGGATCTAAATAGACACTTTTCCAAAGAAGACATACAGATGGCCAACAGGCACATGAAAAGATGCTCAACCTCACTAATCATCAGGAAAATGCAAATCAAAACCACAATGAGATAACACCTGACACCTGTCAGAATGGCTATCATCAAAAAGACAACAAATAACAAGTGTTGTCAAAGATGTGGAGAGAAGAGAAGACCTGTACATTGTTGGTGGGAATGTATAATAAATTGGTGCAGCCACTAAGGAAAACAGTATGGAGATTCCTCGAAAAATTAAAAATAGAAGTATCGTGTGATCCAGCAACACCTCTCCTGGGTATTTATCCAAAGAAAACAAAAGCATTGGCAAGAACATCTTGTGACATTAGAACGTCTGCTGTAGTGACTAACACTCTTCAGGTCCCAGGGAAATACTTCTCCACCTCTCATCTCCTTGTGTGATAACTGAGTCCAAATGTCATGAAGGAGTGTGGGTTTATTATTGGCAAATAAAAAAATAGGGCACCCAGTTAAATTTGAATTTCAGGTAAGCAACAAATTTTTTTTTTTAGTATAAATATGTCTGCAATACACTGTAATTTATGTTAACCTTATGTTGGAGATGGACTCAGCTTTGGAGACACCCCTGGAGAATAAATAAATTAATGAACTTGTTCATCCTTAAAGACAGAGGTGCTGAAGACAGAGGTGCTGATCTGGTCTTTAAGGCAGGTTCTCTTTCTGCCACCACAGGGAACAATTTTTATGCACACACTTCTTGCCAACTCTCAGTGAGACAACTCCATTCTTCTTTCTTTTATTATTTCATTCATAAATATCTATTGCGTGCACACCAGGAGCCAAGCACACCTGCAGGCACAAGAGAGGTGAGGAAGTAGAAGACTACAAAAATGAGTGAGAGAGGAACCTCACACTTTGTTGCCTACAGACTATCAGGAGAGACAAGGCACATCCTTAACAGCAAGAGCATGAACCAAAGATGTTGCCTGTAAAGGTCAGGAGTAATTTCAAAAAGAAGCAGCCTTTAAGTCACCTTACATGCAGATTGGTTTAACAGACAAGAGAGAAGAAAACAAAGGAGGTTGAATGTCCCATGTGAAGACATACTAGGAAACAGTGTCATGAGGCAAAACTCATATGTCTTAGAGGTAAAACTTGATAAATCCTAATGTAAGTTACTATTTTTTTCTTAAGTAATAGAAAAGTTGGTCATTTTTCCTTTGGAAAAATTGACCGTAATTATCCTGTAAAGAAACTCATGGATACTAGTCAAGGAGCAGGTTGGTCCCTTTCACAGACTGAGAGTTCAGGCAGCTATACTTTTCTAGCATCAGGTAATGCATGAGACCTATTCCTCAGCCCTTCCAGTTAGGGATGCCCTGCCGAGCTCTCTCCACCATGCCGCAGATGGCATATTGTGCTTCTGGCTATTAAGCTGGAAATGCAAACCACCTTTTTGTGGTTCAAATAATCTCCAGGAGATAGTTTCCTGGAAGTTTTAAGTCCTATTTCTCATATCACCTCCATCTAAATTGATGATATCTATGACCTTTTCATCTAATTACACTAGTATTTTGTGCCTATTTTTATTAAATGGTTCCATTACATACCCATTATGTGATAGCTGCTTTCTGTTACTAACCTAATGAGCCCACTCTGCTATTTCTCTTTCCTTTCACAATTAGGTCAACATACTTAAATACTGAATTTGTCATGTTATCTAAGATTTTCACAGAAACCCTTATTTGACAAGTGATTTTTACTAACACCTAAATAGAAGAGATAGACAACTAAAACTCTACCAAAATGACGTGTACCCCACTTAGAGAAGTACCTAGATTGGGTCACAGGACAAGGAAAATGTGGAGAGGACTGAAAAGCAGGAGGTAAAGAGACAACATTGCAAAGGAGAAATCGAGGAATCCAAAAAATAGGTGACAAGTGGGAAAATGATGGGAAGAGCCTGAAGAATTTCCCAATATGTCACCAGTCGTTACAAGATGCACTGTGTGGCCACCATGGGCTGTACAAATCAGCCCTCTACCCCACTTTTGAATCAGAAAAATTCACAGTGTAAGGCAATATCCTCCTAATATGTTGTGAAAATTCTACTGGGTCAGAGTTAAAGGTAGAAATTAAATAAACGAAAAGACATTTATGAGAACACCATTAGGAAGACCTGCAATTCTTTACTATGGAGGCTTATCAGTGAATTGTCTATTATTATGACTAGCGTATTAGCATTTCATGGATTTCCACTTGCTCCTACCCCACAGTTTTTGCTATATTTGAGTTCTAAACCACTATTTTTATTTTATTTTCTCCTGTCCGATATTTGGCATGCATCTAGTCTATTGGGAACATTTGCTATATTTGTGAAAATTATTCAGAAGTTATAAAACGGTATTGAATAGCAACATGTAGCTGTTACATGTGATTAGAGATTACCAAATGCAAGGCAGGGAATCCAACTAGAAAAGTTAACTCATTGTGTTAGCTAGTATCACGAAGGGAGCCTGACTTTAGGGAAGACTTTTTTACTGAGGGCAGTAAGCCAGTAATGATATGCCTAAGCCATATTAATAGCAATTGCATTGCTAATTTCATTAGCATTTGCATTATCATTATGTATTAATTACTACAGTTAGGCCACCAAAGACTAATATCCAAATCTGACAGCACCAATTCCCCAGATGCATTTTGCGGTCGTTGAATGATTATCATTCAACAGTTTGCTGCTTTGACAAATACAAAGCAACACAGGCTCCCCAGCCTTGACAGGGCCAATTGCACAGACATCATTTAAACTAAGCTAAAAATGCCTTCAAACACTTTAAAAAGAGAAGATGCTGCATGAAAAAATGAAGGAATGGATGAGAAAACACCAAGCACAGACAGTTACAAAGTTCTACCTTGACTCCAGGTGGAAGGTTTTTGCTCAAATTCAAATTCCTTCAAGTGGAGTGACATTCTCAGGGCTTTCTCTGATGATCTGTGCTACTGAAAAAGAAGTCAGTGTTCAACTAAGCGCAGGAAACACTGATCTAAAAAGAAACATGGATCCTACTGCAGACTTTCTCAGAGCTTTTAACATGTTATTGCCACTTGTGACCTTATGAGAGGAGGATAGAATTGGCAGAGTTTCCTAAAATTTACTTGACCATCTAATCTTTCTTCTCACTGCCTATGTCCTAGAATTATTAATCCCAGGAACACATTTTTGAAGAAGCTGAATTAGCAGAATATAACTTTAACCAGAATAGTGAGCATTTCATAAAAGTAAATACCAACGCATATAATAAAACATTCTGTTGTATTTAAGAGAAATCCATTGTCATTAGAGACTCCATAATTTCCATATCAACCTCTAGTCTATATTGTAAGCAGAATCTAATATCATTGCCAAGATCTCTGCAAATTATTCCCCTGGATACTTCTGTCCCTGAGCCCCAGGTTCTACTGAACTAGGAATCTATGGATGATCTCTGCTCCAGTGCACAGTGTCTCCTTCCAGTCCACATTAACCCAAATAAGGAATGCCAATCCTTTCCTAGATCTCCACCAAAACCAAACAAATAAACAAAAAAACCCTCTTACAAGATCTGTTTTTTTTATTTTTTGTAGGCTTTGCTAAATCCTGGGGAGGCATTTGGAACTTACACTACAGCAATGTAGTTGCAAACAACTCAAAATTGAGTAGTAGACACACATTTGCTTTCTTTTTTAAAGGCTTTATTGAGATGTAATTCACATACCATATAATTCACCTGTTTGAAGTATGACTGAATGGTTTTTTAATAGATTTACAATGTTGAGACACACCTCTGCTTAACTTCCTCAATTAGTTCACCAAGGTGGTGGTCTTCCCACTCCTCTACCTTCTCTTTTTCTCTTGAACCCTCAAATTCAACTTCTTTCTTTTGCAGTTCTTTGGTGTTCTTGCCTTCAGCCAATCCCTTTTAATCCCATCCCTCAACTCCAGATAGCACAGTAGGGTAACTTTCTAAATAAAGATAGAACAGCACTAGTTACAATAGCCAAGACATGGAAGCAATCCAAGTGTCCATTGACAGAGGAATGGATAAAGATGTGATATGTGTATATACATACATACATATATATATATATATATATATATATATATATATATATATATATATATGACTCAGCCATATAAAAGAATGAAATAGTGCCATTTGCAGCAACGTGGATAGACCTGGAGGTTATCATACTAAGTGAAGTAAGTCAGAAAGACAAAGACAAATATCATATGATTTGACTTATTTGTGGAATCTAAAAAAATGATACAAATGAACTTATTAATATTTACAAAGCAGAAACAGACTCACAGATATAGAAAACAAACTTGTGGTTACCAAAGGGGAAAGGGGGGTGGGAGAGGGATAAATTAGGAGTTTGGGATTAACAGATACACACTACTATATATAAAATAGATAACAAGAACCTACTGTACAGCACGGGGAACTATACGCAATGTCTTGTGATAACTTATAATGGAAAAGAATTTGAAGGAGAATACATATATATACATATATGTATACATATATATTTATAAATATATAAAACTGAATCACTTTGCTGTACACTCAAAACTAACACAACATTGTAAATCAACTATACCTCAATTAAAATATTCTTTTAAAAAGATGGATCTCTTCCTGAGTGTCAGATGTCAGAATTTAAAATCTTGAAATAAATAAATAAAGACTTTATTGCATGAGGCCAATTTTCATCTTCCCTACAGAAGCCTCATGATGAATTCTATCGGATCGCTTCTGGAAAAGCTGCGGCTCTTCCTTTAATATAGTATCATCCTACATGAAAACGGTTATAGCTGTTTCTCACTTCCCTCAATCCATCTCCTTCACCTAGTTATGTCCCTCAGATAAATTTGCAGTAAAACCCAGACAGAGAGCTGAGTTCAGACTCCCTCGTGACATCACCATCGCCTCTATCCGAACAAGCCGAGAAAATTCCATATTCAGTCACAGGCAAACAATTCAAAAGAGCAAGTGAGTACAGTGTTTCTGGCTGAAGGCCTAGCCTCCAACAAAAATGGCCCAGACTTTCTTAAGCAAAGAAGAGAGGGAGGGAAAGTAAATGGAGGAGAAATGGTAGTGGGTTTAAGAGCGCTGCACCATAGCTTTCTGACCAGCCATGTCAGATATGGGCTGGGGATGAGAGGAGATCTCAAACTCCGTAAAAAGCAATGGGGGCTGCAGAAAGCACAGGAAGACCATGCCCCACCCCGTCCTTAGGGTATTTCCACCCTGGTGAAGGGTAAACAGCTCAATTGCCGGATTATGAGTTTGTTGTGCAGGGCACACCTAGAATTTTCTTTCCAGAAAGGGAGGCTTTACCAATTTTTTAAACCATTGGGTAATTATTGCAATAAAAGCTCTACACATTTGCACTTGACCCATGTGTTCCCTGTATTCGTTCATTCCCTGTGTGTTCTGTCCAGACTATAAAAAGACACGTTTTCTTCACTCTACCTTGAAGCATTTGGTTTAAGGAATTTCAACTTTCTGTTGTGTTTCATCATAATTCCTTATACTTCATGCATATCTTAAATAAATCTTTCTTCAACACTTAGATCAAAGAGCTCAATGCTATGCACATGCAGCCAACTGACATCAAGAGGATGCAAAGGATGGTGTGAAGGACTTCCTGGTCAGTCCATCTGGTACATCACTGCCTCATATCTCAGCAAGTGATGATCAGGTGAATAATTAAAACTTTATTTGGGAACCAAAGCCAACCAAGACAGGGAACTTGAAAAGGTGTCTCTGTCTAGTGGTCCCCAATCTCCATCTGCTCTCCCCACAGCAATACCATATTTAGATGGGCAGGTGCTGGTCCAGAAGCTATAGATCATCTCTAGACTATATTTCCTTCTATGCAGCTAGGGGGGCTATTCACAAATAAGCCTTTAGATATGCAAATTGGTTACTGGGCTCTTGCTACCTGGGGCAAAGAGGCTTTTTTTTTTAATTGAATCTGTTGAGAACTGATGCTTTTGTAAAATACAATACCAATTAACTATAAAATGAGCCAGGCATCTGGATCTCCTGGCAATGTCACATTGCTGTTAAAACTTTCCAAGCACTTGACTCTCATTTTCTGTGCTTATCTCAGCGCAGACTGTCCAATAGGATGTGAGAGGAAGGTATGTACACGACCTGCAGGTCATGCTTTGAAAGGGAAGGGGCGTGGTCTCCCTTGCTCCTCCATGGTCCCCTTCTTATTGGCTAAAATGCAGCTGGCCTGTGAACTACCTGGCACCACACAGACATAACCAGTGTGTTAGGAGGATAGAGAAACAAGGCAGAGGAAGTCTGGGCTCCATTGACTTCACTGAGCAAATTGCCTCACCAGCTTGAACTTTTACACTTCTATCTGGTTCAGGAGACATTGGTCACAATGGCAAACGTATACCTTATCAACATATGGACTCAAGGCCAGATTGCTAGTTGGAACATCTCTATACATATGGAGGTCTGAGTATATTAACAAGTATTAAAAATCCTCTCATCAGGGTGTGGAGAAAAGGGAACACTCTTGCACTGCTGGTGGGAATGTGAATTGGTACAGCCACTATGGAGAACAGTATGGAGGTTCCTTAAAAAACTAAAAATAGAACTACCATATGACCCAGCTATCCCACTACTAGGCATATACCCTGAGAAAACCATAATTCAAAAAGAGACATGTACCAAAATGTTCATAGCAGCTCTATTCACAATAGCCCGGAGACGGAAACAACCTAAGTGTCCATCATCGGATGAATGGATAAAGAAGATGTGGCACATATATACAATGGAATATTACTCAGCCATAAAAAGAAACAAAACTGAGCTATTTGTAATGAGGTGGATAGACCTAGAGTCTGTCATACAGAGTGAAGTAAGTCAGAAAGAGAAAGACAAATACCGTATGCTAACACATATATATGGAATTTAAAAAAATGTCATGAAGAACCTAGGGGTAAAACAGGAATAAAGACACAGACTTACTTGAGAATGGACTTGAGAATATGGGGAGGGGGAAGGGTAAGCTGTGACAAAGCGAAAGAGAGGCATGGATATATATACAGTACCAAATGTAAGGTAGATAGATAGTGGGAAGCAGCCGCATAGCACAGGGAGATCAGCTCGGTGCTTTGTGACCGCCTGGAGGGGTGGGATAGGGAGGGTGGGAGGGAGGGAGACGCAAGAGGGAAGGGATGTGGGAACAGATGTATATGTATGACTGATTCACTTTGTTATAAAGCAGAAACTAATAAAAAAAAATCCTCTCATCAGTGTTCTATAGTTTTCAATGTAGAGATTTTGCAAGTATTTTGTTAAATTTAAAAGTGTTTTATGTTTTTATGCTATTATAAAAGGAGTTGGTTTAAAAAAATACATCAAAGTCACAATAAGGTCCTACTGTATAGCACAGGGGACTATATTCAATATGTTGTAATAACCTATAATAGACAAGAATCTGAAAAAGAATAGATATATATGTGTGTGTATATATATATGTATAACTGAATCACTTTGCTGTACATCTGAAACTAACACATTATAAATCAACTATACTTCAATAAACAAATAATAATAAAAACTTGGAAAAAATACATCAAAGTCCCACTGACTCTATGTCTAAATATTTGGGTAACACACCTTGAAATTCTTATTGGTTTGGTCCCTTAGTAAAAACAGAGTCAGAAATTTACCTCCTTTCCCTCCATGTGGGGACAGGCTACTGTCTCCCTTGAGCTCTGACAGCCTCTGCGCAAAGATACACCTTGGTCATAAAAAACAATATATGATTACATGTATCCTAAAAACATCATTCAGCAATGAAATAGTTTGCTATGGAACATATGGTTTTTTTTCCTGGGGTTTGAAGGAATTTGATAATGTTTTTGTATTAAATTTTGAAGCAAGTTGACGGAAAGCAGCCCGTCTGCAAATGTTCCACACATAACGCACGTTGACCATGGACAGGATTTAAAAAGGTGTTGGATTAGGATGCAAAAAACAATAAAGTCAGTTTAAAAGCACTTTACCTGTATTCCTGAATAATGAGCTATTAAAAGAACTGCCTTTAAAAAGACCTTTATTGAGTTGATAATTTAATAATCTTATTAATTTAGAACCGATTGCTATTTATCCCAATGTGTGTGTGTGTGTGTTTAAAGGTATCTCATTTAGTTTAAGCCTTGAGTAGAGCTTTCTGAACTGTCCAGGTTGGAGCTACTGAAAGTGAGTTTTGTGACCAGTGTGGTCCAGGAATTGTTTGTAATCCGTCTGTACCGAGATAAGAACAGAGATTGGAAGTCAAGTACTTAGAGACGTTTATAGCAACATGACATTGCTGTGAGATCCAAACACAAGTTCCACTTTCTAAGAACTAATTTTTATTGTAAAGCATTGATACAAAAGCACCAGTTCTGAACAGACTTGACATTTTTAAAAAATGGCCTTTCACCACAGAGAGCAATTGGTCTAGTAACCTATTTGTGGATACGAAGGCCCATTTGCACATTAGCCCTCAGCTTCATATATGCCTTAACTCACACACAGCCAACATAAAACCTTCTTAAGGACAGGGGCACAGAAGTGAGCACCTATAGTAAAAACAAAACAAAAACTTATCATTCATATATTCTTGTCACTTGGCAACAGAGCAAGACTATTATAATTGATATTGATTATTATCAGTGGACAAATTTGCATAGTTTTATGAGTATAAAAATTACAAAATAATTTATTTTATAAGATAGAAAATTTGTATTCATGTGTGTGTCTCAATCATAGAAACAATAATTGTCCCCATGCCTTCTCCTTCTGGACTTTGTCTTCAATTCTAAAACCATTTCTCAGAATTTGCTCCAGGTGTTGGTAGCTACACCTCTGGAAAGAGTCTTTTGTTAATACCAAATGCATTTGACTTATTTCTTTGGAAAGCTTATTTTGTCCCTGGAGAAATGCAGCCTGGTTAAATGTCTGAACAAATTGTTATTATTATTTTACTGAGCAATAAACTAAAGAGTGATTGAGTTACCAGTGACTCGTAGATATTGTTAAGCCTGGAATCACATGGTTGAATGACCAGCTGGCCCAGAACTTGGGTGATTCAATTGATCCAGAAGACAAATGAGCCAGGAGCGAGAAGGTCTCACACCAGTGCAAACGCAATTAATGTCAACAAAATCCCATTAAATTTATCGGTTGCCTGGCTTCTGAAAATGGTGGAACCAACCCCTTTCCTGTGCCTGCAGGGCAAATTCATTAGATGGAAAACAGCATCTTGTTAACCATGGAGTTCAGCCAGGTAAACATGGGGGGCAGTGCCAAGTCCTTGAGAACTTATAGAGGGTCAACCTAGGAGGAGGGACCACAAAGAGGAGATGTTGGCGTTCCTTTATGATGCACAGTAGGTTCTTCCTAAACAGTGTCTTCTAAGAGTCACCTTACAAGATGGAAAGAATATATCTGATTGTCATTCAGTTCATAAAATAATGATTATATATGGCGGGGGGACAGAGAGAGAAAGATTGAGATTTTGCCTGCAAGTTCATCAAAGACTCCCACTTTTTTGTTTTTTGTCTTAGTTTTTAAAATAAGAATGATTCATTTGTGCTGACTCATCTTCAACCATATTCACATCAGATGCTCTTATGCCCACAATTGGCAACTCTGTGGAACAAAGCAGAACTCGCTGGCCCCAAAAGTCATCAAACCTACAATTTTGACTTCTGTTCTATGTGCTCACACCAACTGGATGAACACTGCTAAACTCATCCAACTCTAAACACTCTTAACTGATCCATCATTGTGCTATTTGGCAATGGGATGGCGCCGCTTCTGAGATAACTCATGCCGCAAAACTCAACAACACTCCCCTTGTTCAAAGTAGAGATGATGAACAGTGAAAGGGCCATGTCACAGAGGGCTTTTGTGTGAACAGACTTACCACCCTGGGGTAACAGAAGTGTAGCCTGGAGAATGGTTTGGCTGGATAAAGCAAAAAAAAAAAAAAAAAAAGCCAAACAATCAAAAAGCATGGATTTTCAAAGAGATCATTTGCCCAGCCATGTCTGATTCTGAATTCAAACCCTTAGATTTCATGGTGTTCTATCAAAAATCTACTGAAATCAATCTGAAACAGCAAAATATTGAGGTGAAATGTTACCAGCATCAGAAAAAATGTCTAAAATACTTTTTTTCTTATAAAGCAAATGTTCTTTGTTGGTTAAGTTGCTAATGCAAGATGTAGCACATTATGGCAGTGGGAAATAAAAAAATTATTACTCATTCATTGGGTCAATGTTTATGTGTCTGGCATTGCTCAAGGCTCATGGGATAGTATTTCTTTGTGCTCTTGCTTAATTGTTTTTTCCATTTTTAATAATGATTAGTGCATGAAGAAAATCTGGGAGGATAATGAGACAGAATTATAGAAGGGAATGGCAGAGTAATCCATTTAAGAGAGGGGAATCCCATGAAATCTAAGAAATTTGAGCTACCATAACTCCCAGTGTCCTTTAATTTTTGTATTTTTACTTAGCCCATGGGAGAAATCAAAATTCATAAATGACTGCTGATCATGGATCTTTAGGGATAACAGAATTTGACATGTGATTAACATTCTGAAGAAAACTAGATTCTGGTTATTCTTAACATGCCATGACAAGGCTCTTCTGGAATGCAGGGCAGGGGCCATTGAGGAACAGGGGGGAAAGCGGGATGGGGTTGCAAACATCAATAGAACCAAGAAGCAGTGAGCGTAGGGCAAGGGGGAAGGAGGGACAGAGAATATACCTCATGGCCTCTTAGAAGAAGTTTTGGAAGGTAATGAAGAAAGTAGAGGGAATATCTGTACATTAAACTGCCTGGAGCCTTCCCCATATTCTCCTAGACTCCTGAGCCTTTCTTTCATACATTTTTTCTTTGTTGATTTAGATGTTACCAAAAAAAAAAAAAAAAAAAAAAAAAAGGTGTAGAGTTTCACTGCTGATTTTTTTCTCCAGACCATTTGCTCATTCTTGCACTAGCACCCAAATCCATAATTATTGTCAGCTGAGATAAAACTAGCTGCTTCACGATTTACCGACTTACGCAGTCTCCACAGCATCGATCCCAGCAGAAATGTAGATCAGCTTTTCCAGGGAGAGTCTCCCTCCTGAAGAAATGACCCTAGGCCAGTGTCCACCACAGAGAGAACTCCTGAAGAACTCACCTGGGTGTGCAGGCAGGAGTTGGGAGGGTCATAGGGTCTCACAGTCCATGTGACACACCATAGGCAGGAGCTCCTAACTTGCTGCTCCCACAGCAGTAAGACAGCGATGTGTCAGCTCTTTTCCTCTCTCCTTCTTGCCAACTAGAATTCATTTGGATCCTAGAAAATGGCAGAGACCAGAAATCAGTTTCCCTTATTACCCACTATCATACACCCCTATTTTGGCAGAACTGGGCCCTGCAGCTGTGTGGAGGGCAAAGTCTATTTCAGTCCTGCCATCAGAATATCCAGCAGCCAATGGACAGGGGGGTGTGGTGTAAACTGGGGGAGGGAGAGGGAGCGGGTTGGAGGGGTGTATCCAAAAGCTACAGGCACTGAAGGGGTCAGAGCTCTGCTAAATAAAGTGAACCTTTTCTTCCACGATTTGTTTCTCTTTGGATCAGCATTAGCAATTGCCCCCAGATAAGAGGGAGCCCGGCTGGGGCCACTGTGCAAATTCATGAGGGAGGGGAAACACACAAGCTGGGCATATGCATGATTATTACAGGAAGAGGAAAACACTGGAACTATTTAGCATCTCATGGTTGGACAGGGCTATTGCTGAGACAGTGGTGGGGAGGAGACAAATGGGGTGGGGAAAATTCTCTATTCTTAATAAAATCTGTTTGTCTCTTCCAGTAAGTAAAATATTGAGTGATTACATGTCTGACCCTTTAATATCATCAGTGGAACGAGAGAGATCTAAAAGAAAATATTTAGAAAAACAGAGTCTATATTTTGCCTTGCCTGTGTTATGCCTTAATAGGTTCTCTCATTAGCAATAAGCCAATTCTATATAAACAATGTTTTCTCAGCAGGCAACAGCAAGTTAATAAGGTACCCTCAACACTCCTTAGAGCTCCCAGGCTTTAAGAACCTACTTAAAGAGATATTGTGGCTTTCCTGGTACCCGGCACACATTTCAGTGGGGAATAAATGGGTGTGTGCGAGGCCGTAAAGAGCAACTTCCCTTAACAAGTTTACTCTTTTTTTACCACTGTCCACTAACATGGGGAAACATGAGCAAAGCAATTATTCAGGCTTTACCTGCAAAAGGGGAAATATCATACAACCATCAGAATATATACTACAAAGGTTAATTCATTTTTTCTTTCTAAGTGACTTTTTTTCTCAATTTGGGAAGATGTTTTTAGTTCTTATTTTAAACAGATGTAACTTCTCAGGTGGGCAGATAAGCCATCTGAGTTTTAAAAACATAAGTCATTATTAATTGACTTTAGTTATCAAATTAAGTTTCTTCAAAGATCTGCCGACTTATTAAATCCCAAATCGGACACAGTTGCTTTCCTGCACCTTTCCACTTCTCGATCAGCTACAAAATCTGATATTTGAGATGGATTCTATTTGCCTTTGCCCAAAACTTCTTAGAACCAAACTGGACAATTATTTCTCTTTCCTCATCCAATTTAGACTTCGTACTTCCCTGGGAAAATGTAAACAGTATTTGCAAAACAGCTTAAGGAAAACCCAATTATTTTCCTGGTTTTATTAACTTGATATTTGTACCAGTAACTCTGTACTTCCACACATATCAATAAAGTTTATCACTTGTTTCCTTCATGGATTGGCTGACATTGTCAGGGCAAAATTTAATGTCTTAAGGTCAGTATTTTGGAATTATAAAAATGATTATTTTGGACATTCTTTGTAATATTATATATAGTTCAAAAGCCAACATCTAAAAATCTATTCCCTTTTAAGAAATGTCATAATTATCTTCAATTATAAATGTAAACACATATAAATCTGTGTTAGAATTGGTATACTTTAAATCAGTTACTCACTTGGATCTTTAAGAATACATTTAAAACCAGTATAGTATAGGAATACTTGCTATTGATCAAAAATAGAAAGATTTCACATGTGTTAACCTACATCTTAACTTACCTTTCTTTTTCTTTATCTTATGAAATAAAAATGTTTTGCAAAATAGGATTGTTACTCCCAAGCCCCCCTAGACAAGCCATTAAAATCAAAATGACAATCTTATTAGCTTTAACTTTAATTGGTTTTATACAATCAGTGCTTTAAGTTGTTAGGTAAATTCACTTCTCAATATATTTTAAGTATTAAAAGATTACCTTGATGTCTGATAAAAATAAAATAGTGGTATTAGCTTTAATTAAATTGTTTTTTCTCTCTTTTTAAGCATTACTTTCCCTCTATCTTTCATTTTATGTTATATGCACTGCGAGTATTCCCAATATTTTTAGAGTTTCAATACCCTACTGTTAACATATTTATGTTTTATTTGAAGTGAATTGAAACATTTTAAAAGTTGAAAGTTTACCTCATTCCTTCAGAAAACTCAGTACACGTCAATGTATCACTGTATCAGGATTGATCATCACCTATTAGGGGCTCAATCATTCATATCCTAATTAGAATTTCTCATTCTTCTTTCAAAAAACTTTAAACAAGTATAAATAAGTTTTAATATCCTGAAGATTTTAATAGGAAAATCACATTTGTATGATTATACTTCTAATAATTAAATCATTTTAAAGCTAGAGGAATACGTTAGCTCAAACATTATTTTGAGGACAAGAAAATGGAGCTCCAGTATATATAATTTATTATGTGGCAAACATACAAAATGCAATCTTGAATTAATTCACTGACACTATTCCTTGAGTAAAAATAACAACAAAACTGTAAACAGTTTCAATGTTTGTTATATTGTTATTTGTAAATCCAGAAAAGCAAGCACAACTAAAAACAAAACAAAACAGAACAAAAAACAAAACCTTAAATTTTACATTCTACTCAAAGACACAGGTGCTCTGACTATACCAAATCTGTTCTCACTAATACCCAAAGCAAGGATTCTTAACATCGTTTTTTTTTTTTATATATTACATCACATTTCACCGACATTTAAGTTATCAACCAGCTGAAGGGACTAAAACCAGGCCCCCCTTACTACTCAAAAAGATAACATTCACAGTGATAATGTGTCAAGCAACTGTACTCGAGTGATTTTGATTTTGATTCATTTCTTGTCTTTACAACTTTCACTTTGACCTTTTTCAAATGGACACAGAAATGAGTGAGTGGTGTGATTTTTTTTTCATTCATTTATTTGGCCATTCTAAACCTTTCACTGAGTGCCTAATATACATGAAGCATTATAAAATGGCATGACCACAAATAAAGCAAATATTGCCAAAGCTTCGATTAACAAAAATAGCATGTCTGGAATGAGGTAAGTGCTGGCTCAGATACTACCAGAGTATCATTTTCAGCCATTCCCTAATGAGGATGCACCTGGGATGCACTAAGGAGCAAGTAACCAGAAATTGTCAGCCTACAACGTCTGGATGGACTAGGAATGTGTAGCCAGGGAGGAGATACCTTGGTTGCAATAAACTTGTCTTGGAGTTCCTTAACTGTATTTTTTAGTTAGGGCCTCCCCTATTTTTCTGTAGTATTTTTTTTCTCAGACTTAGTTGTGTTTTCTTACTTTTCAAGCATGTATAACTATGTTTATTTTACCCCCCCCAATGGATACACAAAACTGCAGGATCTACTAACAAGTCCTCTATGTTGAACACTTTCGGGGCATCATTTACCAGTGGGAAGGAATAGTTTCTGCTCATTTGCCTTTTAGCATTTATGTTTCCTTCTTAACTACACATCAAGCAAGAACATTTGAGATATCCCAAGTCCTGGAATTGGGTAAAGATTCCTCTGTTTATTTAAAATATTTGCTTAAATTATGCTTCATTTGTTTAAATACCCAATAAACCAGTAGTAATTTCTTTAATGCACATTCTATGTTTAAACCAAAAGAAGGAATAAGTATGATCATATTGTAAAATATATATGGTAAAGAATAAACTGGACTTTAAATTTATCACAGAGAGAGTTTGATCATCCATCTCCAAGGTTAAGTTCTTTAACTGCTCATAAAATTTGCCAAGCTTTCCTCACATCATTAGGATGTTTCAAATTGTAACCCCCCAAATCATTTGTTGTTACCTCAATAATTTTATCTTGACTCTTTTTAATAGGCATGTGAATGTCTTTCAATCCCTAAGTCTCTCCAAGACCACACTAAAAAGGAAGACAGAGAGAGAAAATAAAAATCCCTTTCTTTGCCTCCTTCTAATCAATAATAGCATATGAAGATCATCAGCTATGAAGGACAGAAAAGGCAGGATCACAGATACAACTGGAAAAGTAACAGGAGGCACCTCTCCATCTCACAGACTAACTTTGTGATGTGCTTCATTTAGCAGTTCCCAGGCCCAGGTGGAAATCCTTTAGCATCTTCCTAATAAAGTTTCATGTTGGGAAAGTTTCATGTAACAAGTCATGTTTATTATGTCAGCAGATTTTTTTTTAAAGCTAAACTAAATTCATAGCACCACGCATGATTTACAATAAAACCTTAATGAAACGCTCAGAACTGTTTAAAAAGCTGCAGCAGGTTTTTAAGGAAATTGGTTGTCTGTATTTACTCTTTGAATTAAGTGTTAAAGGAAAACAGAATAATAATATATAAAACCCTGGTTTCCTGTAACAACAATAATTATGATAACTAACATCTGTATATGGCTTTACAGTTTGCAAAGTGCTTTCTCATACATTACCTCATTTAGTAGAGTGGAAATGTTTAATGATCCCAGTCTTAAACTGCATTTCATTAATAGTTTATATATATAATATTAATATGCACATATATGTAATATTATATATATAATATTAATAAACACATTTAGAAGAAACTATCTTCATAAGCACTCTGCACTAAGCCTGAACAAAAGGGAGATAGGGAGATGTTGAAATCCAATATCAACCCCATAAATCAAATAAATGTCAAATGAAATCTGTCAAACACTTCATAATGTTCTGTGTATGTCATCAAACTCAAGAAGAATCCTGCTGTGTCACCTCAGAATGATAAAGAGATCTAAGGTGTGAAAGCACGCTGTTAGAAGTTTCATTAAAGCCTTATTTACTAGTTCCAAACGAATTTACATTGATCTTTTAAACTATTGCTAACCACAAATGCATTAAACCTAAACAGTCTTCATTTACTGAGAAATAAATGTGTCAGCAGAATCATGACTTTTGTCCAATGTTGTTCCGGCATTTAATTCACAAAGGCTCAGTGTTAAGCTTTTTATTGCTTGTTGTGCTAAAGCCTGTTCATTTAATTGCAAATATATTTCCTTCCTGCATCATTATCAAAATTGTTATCTTAAGGAAATATTGTTTTTAAATAATCTGCTGGAAAACCAGAGCCGCACTTGGGCTTATTCCGAATAATTGTTTCCTGCTACAGATGAGTTAGCAATTAAGTGGTAACGTTGCTTAAACAATTTTAAAAGGAGGTGAGGATAAAAGGAATCAGACTGTGCTAATCCAAGTTATGAGAAGCTCTTGGAGTTTTTTGTGGAGTCAACATGCACTCATGGCTGATTTAATCAATACTTACCTGTTCACATTTTAAGAGAACTTGGTTATTGGTTCCAGGGCCTAATCTAATAAATAAATCATTTCAATGTAGGTTGTAATTTTGTGAGATATGAATTAATTCAAAAGTGACCTTAGTCTTTCTATCCTTGAAATGGAGACACATGTTCTGCATTTGACCTTGACCTTGATCTTTCCTTATATTAATTTGGAGGAAGGACTTGCAGCCAGGTTTTAAATTAAGTGATGCCAGTAACACTATTATGGGCACACCCATACTAAAGAAAAAAAATTGAGATGTTATAATAAAATAAGGAAGAAAATGCATTATGTGACTCCAGACTCTACAGGATTTACATGCACTTTTTTAAAAATTACTTTTCCATAGCTAAATACAATAGGCATGGCATGTTTGTTTCAGTGGGTGAAAATGTATCGACAGCATTCCCAATTCTTCATTAGTTAAACCCACACTAAATAGATTGCATCATATTGTCCATTAAAGGAGACTTACAAAAAAAAGAAGTGCTCTCTAGGAGATGACTCCAGTTCAATAGTATTTAAATTCAAGAAAAGAGCAATTGTTTACTGAGGAGATGACTATGGGAAATACTTTCGGGAGTGTTCATCATTTCTGAGATTAGTTCTATTGTTAACAATGGAGAAAGACACAATTTCTAGAAATTAAACCAATATAAATCAAGCTTCCAATGGGAAGCAACCAAGATAATTCAAATTTGCAGTTAAAAAAAAGTGCCAGTAATTGATGGGTGGTTATTGCTCTATTTCAAAAGAAGTGAGAAACTCTCCATGTACCTGTTACTACATGGAATTATCCAGTTTATTTCAGAGGAAACAGTAAGAAAATGATTGGCAGGGTGGGACCAGAAATGGGTGGACCCCTTCAGTGGACCAATGAGCAGTTAACCATGTCCTGCATGGCCAAGACTGGGGAGTGACAGGAAGACATAAATGATAAGAGCCTAAGGTAGTAAACACTCACAGCCTACCTTGATTCATCCTGTCCTTTGCCTGCCATGGAGTATCATGGTTCCATGTACCATGGGAACATGGGCAAGGGACAACCATTCCCAAGGTACAGAGCGTACCCACCCCAAACTTTGATAATACATCTACATCCCAGCAGCCTGGAAACCAACAGACTTGTCTAGGTATTTTCTGGGTTTCTCCTGCAGAACTCACAGAGCAAAGGGCTCCAGGAGTGTGATGGAAATGGGTAGCGGCTACTAAGTAGTTAGAAAATGGAGTTAGAAAATGGGTACTATGGGAAAGAGATTTCCATTTCTGCAGTCAGCTGAGCCTCTGAGACCTGGCTTCCAAAGAACGAAGGTGTTACCTTGACAAGGCTGTTGATGGCCATCCTCTCACGTCTCTGCCCACATGCATCTTTCACGTGCTCTCCCATTGTCACAACCTTCTGCTGCTGTCACCCTCCTCCTCTCCCGGGTCTCACATGGTTATAAATATTGCAGTTCTTGAGCACCTGTGTGCTCTTCCACCGGCTTCAGAACTCCTCTTCTTGCTTGTTCACCTCCACACACCTCCCACCACTTTGTTTTTGACCTAACACTACCTGTGGTTTTCTCGTAGCTTCCACTATCCATTTAGGTACTCCAAAGGATTGGGTTATTGTCTTAAATGCTTTCTTGAAATCAAGACCCAATTCTTTTCTGAGGTCAAAGCTCAGCTTTCCTTTTGCCCACAGTCAGCTGCTATTTGGCAATCTTCTGCCATCTATAAAAGCATCCTGCATGCGCTAAAGAGTACTGCAACATACTAACTCTTTGCTGCTCCCAAGCCGAAGAGATGCCCAGTGAGGATTTACCTTCTCCTCTTCTGGTCTTACCTGAGCCTTCACGGGATGCCAGGTATATGCATGCACTTCATATGTTCTCATTCTCTGAAAATCCAGGCCAACAATGTCAGTATCACCAGCTACCTAATTCTCCCTTAAGAAAATATATGTTTAACAAAACTTTAGGACCTTCTGGAGATCACAGCTGAGGAAAAGCATCTAAGTACTTTCAAACGATTAATTCGAAAACCTGAGACACAGTATACATTCTTTTTATGAACAACAACATGGATGTTTACATTCAAGTTCCTGCCTAGATGTGGACACAGATGTCTCAAGCTGGTAACAGGCAGAGCAAATCAGACTGGAACGTGTGTTTTAGCCCACACAGGCTAATTCGTATCTTAACCTGGTCTGGATCCAATACATAAAAAGCAGATGACCTGACAACAGAGACCATGTTCCCATAGTTTCTGTAGTGACTGGGCAGACATTGTACTCTTCAGATACAACATATGTTTTCCAGGACTTGAGGAACCCAGCCCACTTCTCTCAAACATATAACCTGTGCGACCCCCAAGGAGATTTGGATGGTCCACCCTTGATCGATAAATTTTTTAAAAGTCAAGAAAATTTTGATGAATAAGAAATAAATAGATTTTTACTCAGTGTGCTTTTGTGAATCCTCTTAATAGCTTCATTCCAACCACATCCCAATCCAGTGACTATACCTGTTTATTTTTTCTAATGATGAAACAGGGTTGGTCCCTTTGCATATCTCCCATCTAAGAGAAACTATGAGCATCCATCAAGGGCATTAAGTGTTAACCTCACTTTCACTTTATGAGTTTCGGGCCATAGGCTCGTGGACCAACCCAATTGTTGATCCATAAACAGTGTCCCCATCCTGAAGAGTATAAAGTGAGGTTAAGCACAAGAAACCACCAAGAGCATCTCCTTCAAATATTTACAAGGCTGTAATATATGTGTGTGTTTTATGTCTTGGTCAATATGTCTGATTGGTGGGAGTTCCATTTTTATGAGTTCCAGGTGCTTCAACTCATGAGATTTTTATTCACATCTAGAATATAGGTATATATATTTCCAGATATAATCTTATCCAGCCTCTTCAGATGTTAGTACTAACAATTTCAAGAATATTCAAGCAATAGGATGGAACAGATTCCTCTAGAATTAAACCAAAACAATATTAATAATAACAATCATAAGACCAAGATGAAACATTATAAGAGCCTCATTTGGGAAGCTTATCTAAAGAATAAGCCATTTATTAATGAGTATAAACCCTATTTATACATTCAATCATTCCCATCTTCAACTCATTGTTCTGCTTTTTCTTTCAATATTTTATTTCTATATGATGCCCCTTGACCCCTCAGTAGGTTTCATTGGAAAGGTATGCTCTTTGAGAAAATAAGATCAATAATGTTATCACTTTCAACTGTGCTATCGTTTTCACAGATCCAAGCTGAAATGAAATCAATTATGAGAACAAGTAGCACTGTTTTATTACTAATGAATGAATTTAGCATTGTTTCCCATATTCCCACCACTTAAAATGGAAGAAATAGAGCAAATGTGGTCCAGAGAAAGCTCAAATAGTCCAGGCTAATGGTGGAAATACTTAAGTATCATCCGTATACAGCTAATATAAACCAAAGTGGTTTATTACCACTGTTTTGTGATTTATGACTCACATTATGACTTTATTTTGAAATGGTTGCATGAAATATTAATGTGTGGTGAAAGAACACACAAGAAGGAGCAGGGATCATGTTCTATCAGATGTTAGGCTGCTCAGTGATTTATTCCTCATAATACACTGAACTCAAGTCTTAGTATCCTATTTGCTCTCTTATTGCAATCAGCCCCTCATATTCAAACTTTTCAAGGTGAGGTAGCCCTACTTTTGTTCCGAGATTATAGGTTGTGTACTGTTAATTTTTAAAAGGATGGAGTGGTTTATAACAAATGTGAATAATTTATAGCAAATGTTCTCAGCATTGATTAGTGTTCTTTAGAAATAGAATGTCTTCTTGATATGCATCACTCCTTTAATGCCTTATGAAAAGTCAGAAGACCTATTACTGCACTGCTTAATGGACAAATCAACTTTAATTTTAGTCATATATAATATGAAAGATAAGTACCTATGTTTTTCCCTGTTTGGGATTTGCCAGGCATTAACACTGAACATTAGCTCAAAGCAATCTAAAGAGAAGTTAACAATAGGACACAATTGCTCTCCCTTGGAATTTACATTTGATGTTTTCTCCAAACTTTGGGGTGGATGGTTTCTGAAATCTTTCATTTTGCTGCACTTTAAGTCATTCTGCACCTCACTTTGCAAAGCTCGAACCTGGGGACTTAAGTAACAGATTCCACAACAAATTTACTGAACAAGTATATTAATTTATACAGTTTCCTATTTCATTTTAATTTGATCAACGGCATCCAATGCATGAAAAACAGTATCTTTTTGAATCATCATGAAAGTTAACATGGTATGATTTTTATAGTATTGAATTCACCAACTATGATTTTATCATATATATTTAAATGTCAATTATTGGTAAATAAAGAAAATAACATAAAATAATAATACTTGACACTGTTCTTTCTATACAAATGACATACACTGTCCAAGAGCTTTACATATATTAACTGACTTTATTCTCTCAATAACCTGTAACATAAGTACTGTTGTAAGGCCTGACATACAAAGAGGAAACTGAGGCACAGAATCAGTAAGTAACGTGCCCTAGTGACACTGCCAGTAGCGGAATTCAATTTAAGAAATTAGATGGTTTGATTTCAGAATCTATGCTCTTACTACTACACTATTCCTATTGTCCTTTGCTCCGAAACGTTTAGCTTCAATGCCCTTTGTATAAACACAGAAAAATGAAAAGATCCAATGATCTGGACCTTAAGAGTACAAAATCTAACTTTATGAAGGACCAATGTTAAGAATTAGGTTCAAATGGTGAAAGGGGAAAGGGACAGATTTTGCTTTTGAAATTCTTTAACATGTCCTTGAACACCCATGGTCATCCAAATGGCAAGATGGCTACCTCCTGCATGCGTCAGGGATAGTAAAATGTACAGCAAGAGCACTAGGTCAGAGAGAACTTGGCTATGAATACACATCATACTGGGCAATCCTGGGATTATTGCTGAACTTCTCTGAGTCAAGATTTCCATTTCCAAACTAGATAATAACACCCACCTGTAAAGCAGTTGTAACAATAAGAGCTAATATGAAGTGTCTGGCATTTAGGTACACAGTATGTTATGATATATATCTGTTGTCATTGTTTTTGTTCTATCAATTTTATTCTTTCAGCAAGCCTATCCTCAGACTGAGCATGAGTGCAGGGAACTCAGCCCTTTAATGATGTTAACCCCTAAGCTCTTTGGTTACCCTTCCCCCCTTTGTTCCTGTCATTCAAACTTACATTGCAACTCACTCAGTTAAATTCACATGCATTCTTAACTTCCAATAGCCATTGGAAAAATGATACAAGAGACATTGAGAAGGCAGAGGGACTATGTGATGTCCTACACAAACACATCTCCACTCAGGGAAAATCCTTTCAAGGAAGATGCCTCGTTCTTACCTCTGTGTTCGGTTGGTAAATCTGTGACCACTGATATTCCTTGTCTGTTAATTCCTAGTCCTTTCCCAGCAAGATAAGAACTTGAGAGAATAAATAGAAGAAAATCAAAGAGAAAAGAATCGGTATGATTTGGGAAAAGAAGACAGATGGAAACCAAGAGGGAGAAGAAATGAAGAAACGAGAGAAAGGGAGAACAGGTTTCTTCCAGAGAGAAAGTAGATCAATAGTAGACATTTCTGCATGGAATAACTGTGGTAGAAATAGGATGCAAACTGAGCCAGGCTCACTTATTGTTTTGTGCATCCAGTATAGAAAGTAACATGAATAGCAAAAGGTTCTGCCACAAACATGGAATTCCCAAAAATGAAAAAGGGTAATTCCATGGAAGTGAAGCATTGCTGCAGCCTTACCGTATTATTATTATTATTATTATTATTATTATTATTATTATTATGAAAAAGCACATCACATGCCAAGGGCTGTTCAACTTTGTAACTTAGCTGCCCTAAGACAAGGGTGTGAGGTCTAAATGCTCCTCCCTCGACCTAACCAGAAGTGGATGGAGATATAAACATTTATCCACCTAAGGCTCCAAGGAATGACTTTAAAAGTTGCCTCCATCTCTTTAGATGTATGCATGAGGGGAGAAATGGCCTGTGTAAAGCAATTTTTTAAATGCTGCTTAATTTTTTTTTCCTTTACATCTACCATCTTTTTCTTTTGACCGTTTTGTGTCATAAGGATCATGACTACATTTTTTTAAAAACTTTCACTACCAAAAAAAAAAAAAAAAAAAAAAAACTTTCACTACCATCTTTCTTTCCCAATTTTAATTCTCCCCTGAGAACAGATCAGAACCCCAGACTTCAGTCTAGACTTCCCATAGCTCCTCCTCCTCCCCCACCGCAATGACCCAATTGCCTGACTGTGAATGAGTAAGTGTCATGGAAAAGAGGTCTATGTACATAACTACTAACCTATGCTCCATAATGGAAAGTTCTAAAGCCAAAAAGACTACTTTGGAAGGGACTTTCAAGATGGCAGAGAAGTAAGACATGGAGATCTCCTTCCTCACCACAAATACATCAAAAATATTTCTACATGTGGAACAACTCCTACAGAACACCTACTGAACGCTGGCAGAAGACCACAGACTTCCCAAAAGGCAAGAAACTCCCCACGTACCTGGGTAAGGCAAAAGAAAAAGGAAAACACAGAGAGAAAAGAATAGGGACAGGACCTTCCCCTCTGAGAGGGAGCTGTGAAGGAGGAAAAGTTTCCACACGCTGGTGCAGACAAAGGGTGGGAGTGGGGGAAGCTTCGGAGCCATGGAGGAGAGAGCAGCAACAGGGATGCAGAGGGCAAAGTGGAGAGATTCCCGCACAGAGGATTGGTGCCAACTGGCACTCACCAGCCCGAGAGGCTTGTCTGCTGACCTGCTGGGGTGTGCAGGGGCTGGGAGCTGAGGCTCGGGCTTCGGAGGTCAGACACCAGGGAGAGGACTATGGCTGGCTGTGTGAACACAGCCTGAAGGGGGCTAGTGCACCACAGCTAGCCTGGAGAGAGTTCGGGAAAAAATCTGGACCTGCCTAAGAGGCAAGAGACCATTGTTTCAGGGTGTGCAAGGAGAGGGGATTCAGAGCACCACTTAAAGGAGCTCCAGAGACAGGTACAAGCCGTGATGATCAGCGCGGACACCAGAGACAGACATGAGATGCTAAGGCTGCTGCTGCAGCCATCAAGAAGCCTGTGTGCAAGCACAGGTCACTGTCCACATCTCCCCTTCCAGGAGCCTGTGCAGCCTGCCACTGCCAGGGTCCCATGATCCAGGGACAACTTCCCCAGGAGAACAAACAGCATGCCTCACGCTGGTGCAATGTCACACCTGGCCTCTGCCGCTGCAGGCTCACCCCACATTCTGCAACCCCCGGCCTGAGTGAGCCAGCCCCAAATCAGCTGCTACTTTAACCCTGTCCTGTCTGAATGAAGAGCAGATGCCCTCAGGCGACCTACACGCAGTGGCGGGGCCAAATCCAAAGCTGAACCCCAGGAGCTGTGTGAACAAAGAAGAGAAAGGGAAATCTCTCCCAGCTGCCTTGGGAGCAGCGGATGAAATCTCCACAATCAACTTGATGTACCCCGCCTCCGTGGAATACCTGAATAGACAACGAATCATCCCAAAATTGAGGCAGTGGACTTTGGGAGCAACAGTAGAGTTGGGGTTTGCTTTTTGCATATAATTTGTTTCTGGTTTTATGTTTATCTTAGTTTAGTATTTAGAGCTTATTATCATTGGTAGATTTCTTTATTGATTAGGTTGCGCTCTTCTTTTATATATATATATTTTTTTCCTTTTTCTCTTTTTGTGAGGGTGTATGTGTATGCTTCTTTGTGTGATTTTCTCTGTATAGCTTTGTTTTTACCATTTGTCTTATGTTTCTGTCTGTCCTTTTTGTTTTTAGTATAGTTGTTAGTGCTTGTTATCATTGTTGGATTTGTTTATTGGTTTGGTTGCTCTCATTTCTTTCTTTCTTTTTTATAACATTTTTATATTTTTATTTTTAATAATTTTATTTATATTAATTATTTTATTCTATTTTTTTCTTGCTTTTTTTTCAACCCTTTTCTTCTGAGCCATGTAGCTGACAGGGTCTTGATGCTCCGGCCGGGTGTCAGGCCTGAGACTCTGAGGTGGGAGAGCCAAGTTCAGGACATTGGTCCACCAGAGACTTCCTGGCCCCATGTAATATCAAATGACAAAAGCTCTTCCAGAGATCTCCATCTCACCATAAGACCCAGCTCCACTCAACAACCAGCAAGCTACAGTGCTGGACACCCTATGCCAAACAACTAACAAGGCTGGAACACTACCCCATCCATTAGCAGAGAGGCTGCCTAAAATCCTAATAAGTTCACAGACACCCCAAAACACACCACCAGATGTGGTCCTGCCCACCAGAAAGACAAGAACCAGCCTCATCCACCAAAACACAGGCACCAGTCCCCACCACCAGGAAGCCTACACAACCCAGTGAACCAACATTAGCCACTGAGGGCAGACACCAAAAACAGTGGGAACCAGCAGCCTGTGAAAAGGAGACCCCAAAAGCAGTAAATTAAGAAAAATGAGAAGACAGAGAAACACACAGTAGATGAAGAAGCAAACTAAAAACCCACCAGACCAAAAGAAAAAAAAAATGAAGAGGAAATAGGCAGTCTACTTGAAAAAGAATTCAGAGTAATGATAGTAAAGATGATCCAAAATCTTGGAAATAGAATGGAGAAAATACAAGAAATGTTTAACAAAGAACTAGAAGAATTGAAGAGCAAACAAACAATGATGAACAACACAATAAATGAACTTAAAAATTCTCTAGAAGGAATCAATAGCAGAATACCTGAGGCAGAAGAACAGATAAGTGACCTGGAAGATAAATAGTGGAAATAACTACCACAGAGCAAAATAAGGAAAAAGAATGAAGAGAGTTGAGGACAGTCTCAGAGACCTCTGGGACAACATTAAATGCACCAACATTCGAATTATAGGGGTCCCAGAAGAAGAAGAGAAAAAGAGATTGAGAAAATATTTGAAGAGATTATAGTTGAAAACTTCCCTAATATGGAAAAGGAAATAGTCAGTCAACTCCAGGAAGCACAGACAGTCCCATAAAGAATAAATCTAAGGAGAAACACACCAAGACATATATTAATCAAGCTATCAAAAATTAAATACAAAGAAAAAATATTAAAAGCAGCAAGGGAAAAACAACAAATAACATACAAGGGAATCCCCATCAGGTTAACAGCTGATCTCTCAGCAGGAACTCTGCAATCCAGAAGGGTGTGGCAGGACATATTTAAAGTGATGAAAGAGACAAACCTATAACCAAGATTACTCTACCCAGCAAGGATCTCATTCAGATTCCACGGAGAAATTAAAACCTTTACAGACAAGCAAAAGCTAAGAGAATTCAGCCACCAAACCAGCTTTACAACAAATGCTAAAGGAACTTGTCTAGGCAGGAAACACAAGAGAAAGAAAAGACATACAATAACCAACTCAAAACAATTAAGAAAATGGCAAGAGGAACATACAGATTGATAATTACCTTAAATATAAATGGATTAAATGCTCCAACAAAAAGACATAGACTGGCTGAATGGATACAAAAACAATACCCGTATATATGCTGTCTACAAGAGACTCACTTCAGACCTAGGGACACATACAGATTGAAAGTGAGGGGATGGAAAAAGATATGCCATGCAAATGGAAATCAAAAGAAAGCTGGAGTAGCAATTCTCATATCAGACAAAATAGACTTTATAATAAAGGCTGTTACAAGAGCCAAAGATGGACACTACATAATGATCAAGGGATGAATCCAAGAAGAACATATAACAATTGTAAATATTTATGCACCCAACATAGGAGCACCTGAATACATAGGGCAAATGCTAACAGCCATAAAAGGGGAAATTGACAGTAACACATTCATAGTAGGGGACTTTAACACCCCACTTTCACCAATGGACAGATCATCCAAAGTGAAAATAAATAAGGTAACACAAGCTTCACATGATACATTAAACAAGATGGACTTAATTGATATTTATAGGACATTCCATCCAAAAACAACAGAATACACTTTCTTCTCAAGTGCTTATGGAACATTCTCCAGGATAGATCATATCTTGGGACACAAATAAAGCCTTGTTAAATTTAAGAAAATTGAAATCATATCAAGTATCTTTTCTGACTACAATCCTATGAGACTAGATATCAATTACAGGAAAAAAAAATCTGTAAAAAATACAAAGACATGGTGGCTAAACAATACGCTACTAACTAACCTACAGATCACTGAAGAAATCAAAGAAGAAATCAAAAAATACCTAGAAATAAGTGACAATGAAAACACAATGACCCAAAACCTATGGGATGCAGCAAAAGCAGTTTTAAGAGGGAAGTTTATAGCAATACAATCCTACCTCAAGACACAAGAAACATCTCAAATAAACAACCTAACCTTACACCTAAAGCAATTAGGGAAAGAAGAACCAAAAAACCTCAAAGTTAGCAGAAGGAAAGAAATCATAAAGATCAGATCAGAAATAAATGAAAAAGAAATGAAGGAAATGATAGCAAAGATCAATAAAACTAAAAGCTGGTTCTTTGAGAAGATAAATAAAATTGATAAACCATTAGCCAGACTCATCAAGAAAAAAAGAGGGAAGACTCAAATCAATAGAATTAGAAATGTAAAAGGAGAAGTAACAACTGACACTGCATACATCCAAAGATCATGAGAGATTACTATAAGCAGCTCTATGCCAATAAAATGGACAATCTGGAAGAAATGGACAAATTCTTAGAAAAGCACAACTTTCTGAGACTGACCCAGGAAGAAACAGAAAATATAAAGAGAACTATCACAAGCACAGGAATTGAAACTGTGATTTAAAATCTTCCAACAAACAAAAGCTTAGGACCAGGTGGCTTCACAGTATAATTCTATAAAACATTTAGAGAAGAGCTAACATCTATCCTTCTCAAACTCTTCCAAAATATAGCAGAGGGAGGAACACTCCCAAACTCATTCTACGAGGCCACCATCACCCTGATACCAAAACCAGACTAACATGTCACAAAAAAAGAAAACTACAGGCCAGTATCACTGCTGAACATAGATGCAAAAATCCTCAACAAAATACTAGCAAACAGAATCCAACAGCACATTAAAAGGATCATACACCAGGATCAAGTGGGGTTTATCCCAGGAATGCAAGGATTCTTCAATATATGCAAATCAATCAATGTAATACACCATATTAACAAGCTGAAGGATAAAAACCATATGATAATCTCAATAGATGCAGAAAAAGCTTTCGACAATATTCAACACCCATTTATGATAAAAACCCTCCAGAAAGTAGGCATACAGGGAACTTACCTCAACATAATAAAGGCCATGTATAACAAACCCATAGCCAACATCGGTCTCAATGGTGAAAAACTGAAACCATTTCCACTAAGATCAGGAATAAGACAAGGTTACCCACTCTCACCACTATTATCCAACATAGTTTTGGAAGTTTTAGCCATGACAATCAGAGAGGAAAAAGAAATAAAAGGAATCCAAGTTGGAAAAGAAGATGTAAAACTGTCACTGTTTGAAGATGACATGATACTATACATAGAGTATCCTAACGATACTACCAGGAAACTACTAGAGCTAATCAATGAATTTGGTAAAGCAACAGGATACAAAATTAATGCACAGAAATCTCTTGCATTCTATATGCTAATGATGAAAAATCTGAAAGAGAAATTAAGGAAACACTCTCATTTACCATTGCAATAAAAAGAATAAAATACCTAGGAATAAACCTACCTAAGGAGATAAAAGACCTGTATGCAGAAAACTATAAGACACTGATGAAAGAAACTAAAGATGATACAAACAGATGGAGAGTTATACCATGTTCTTGGATTGGAAGAATCAATGTTGTGAAAATGACTATACTACCCAAAGCAATCTACAGATTCAATACAATCCCTATTAAACTACCAATGGCATTTTTCACAGAACTAGAACAAAAAATTTCACAATTTGTATGGAAACAAAAAAGACCCTGAATAGCCAAAGCAATCTTGAGAAAGAAAAATGGAGCTGGAGGAGTCAGGCTCCCTGACTTCACAGTATACTACAAAGCTACAGTAATCAAGACAGTATGGTTCTGGTACAAAAACAGAAATATAGATCAATGGAACAGGATAGAAAGCCCAGAGATAAGCCCATGCCCATATGGTTACCTTATCTTTGATAAAGGAGGCAAGAATATACAATGGAGAAAGCACAGCCTCTTCAATAAGTGGTGCTGAGAAAACTGGACAGGTACATGTTAAAGAATGAAATTAGAACACTCCCTAACCCCAAACACAAAAATAAACTCAAAATGAATTAAAAACCTAAATGTAAGGTCAGACACTATAAAACTCTTAGAGGAAAACATAGGCAGGACACTCTATGACATAAATCACAGTAATATCCTTTATGACCCACCTCCCAGAGGAATGGAAATAAAAACAAAAATAAACAAATGGGACCTAATGAAAATTAAAAGATTTTGCACAACAAAGAAAACCATAAGCAAGAGGAAAAGGCAACCCTCAGAATGGGAGAAAATATTTGCCAATGAAGCAACTGACAAACGATTAATCTCCAAATTTTACAAGAAGCTCATGCAGCTCAATATCAAAAAACAAACAACCCAATCCAAATGGGGAGAAGACCTAAATAGACATTTCTCCAGAGAAGTTATACAGATTGCCAACAGACACATGAAAGGATGCTCAACATCACTAATCATTAGAGAAATGCAAATCAACACTACGATGAGGTATCACCTCACACCGGTTGGTATGGCCATCATCAAAATATCTACAAACAATAAATGCTGGAGAGGGTGTGGATAAAAGGGAACCCTCTTGCACTGCTGGTGGGAATGTAAATTGATACAGTCACTGTGGAGAACAGTATAGAGGTTCCTTAAAAAACTAAAAATAGAACTACCATCCGACCCAGCAATCCCACTATAGGGCATATACCCTGAGAAAACCATAATTCAAAAAGAGTTATGTACCACAATGTCCATTGCAGCACTATTTACAATAAACAGGACATGGAAGCAACCTAAGTGTCCATCTACAGAAGAATAGATATAGAAGATGTGGTGCATATATAAAATGGAATATTACTCAGCCATAAAAAGAAATGAAATTGAGTTATTTGTAGTGAGTTGGATGGACCTAGAGTCTGTCATACAGAGTGAGGGAAGTCAGAAAGAGAAAAACAAATACCGCATGCTAACACATATATATGGAATCTAAAAAAATAAAAAAGGTTCTGAAGAACCTAGGGGCAGGACAGGAATAAAGATGCAGATGTAGAGAATGGACTTGAGGACACAGTGGGGGAATGGGAAGCTGGGATGAAGTGAGAGAGTGGCATGGACATATATACACTGCCAGTTGTAAAATAGATAGCTAGTGGGAAGGAGCCGCATAGCACAGGGAGTTCAGCTCGGTGCTTTGTGACCACCTAGAGGGGTGGGATAGGGAGGGTGGGAGGGAGACACAAGAGGGAGGGGATATGGGGATATATGTATACGTATAGCTGATTCACTTTGTTATACAGCAGAAACTAACCCACCATTTAAAAGCAATTATACTCCAATAAAGATGTAAAAATAAAAGTACTTCGTGTGGTCCACCACACCATTTAGGAGGAAAGTTCCTTTTAAACACAATCACTCATGTGTCATCTCAAATATTAAACCCTAAGAGATGTTTCACAGTGTATGGGTCTAGTGCTGTTGACCAGTTGGCCAGTAGACTGTTAAATAAACCACGTTGTCCATGAATTCCCCCCGCACATTAAAAGGCAGAAGTTGGCAAATGTATACAGTGTACTTCAGCTTATTAGGGGTATTTTTAGACTCTCACTTTTGGGTTAATAAAAACAAAAATTGACTTCTGTAGAAGGGAAAAACTCTCTGGAGTACTTGGAATATCATGCATTCCAGACTTGGAAAGGAGTTACAATTTCCAGTTTCAACAAAAATTTTCTGACCTAAATAGGAAGCCAGAAAAAATAAGATAGAAGTTTACATCATAACTCAGGTCCGTCTATTCTTCTTATAAGAAAATAAGACCTAAAACGAAAACAAACAAAAACTCATCAGTTATTAAACTTCGTAGGAGGATAAAGAAATGTTATTCTCACTTTCAAATTTCTTTATATATTCCTTGAGAGGTAAATGGGTCCTGTCTTCCCTCCAAATTCTCCTTTAGAAGAAAATTGCCAAAGAGTTTTCATTCTGTGAGTAAAAAGTACATCCCCATTTATTCAGTGGTTTATTTAACAAATATTTTTGGAAGTCCTACTATGTACCAGGCACTGTGTCAAACCCCAGGGATCCAGCAGTGAACATGAGATGGTCCTTGATCTCATGAAGTTTACAAACCAGTAAGGGAAGGAGAACATTCGAAAAATTATTTGCAGTATCTTTAAGTTTCATGCATTCTCGTATGTGTGATGTATTTCTTATTTTTAAATGAAGAAAATAATTAAGCCACCTAATAAATAAAGAGAATTTTTTAAATTGCCATAAGAACAGAAGTTCAGAAGGCTACAGGAGCTATACTACATAATTAGGGCATGCAAATAAGCTCAGAGAACAGTGCAGATACACACCTGCTTCTCCCAGGTGACACATAAGCATTTTAGCAATAGTCTTTTCAAAACAATAACTCTCATGTTTTGTCCAACCTAAGGAGTGAATTTTTATGGTGGAAATCTCAGACCCAGTATAGGAACAGGGCAAACCCATGGGGGGCAGAAAAAAAATTTACAAAGGCTTCTCATTCTGTGAGTAAAAAGTGCATACACATTTATTCAGTGGTTTATTCAACAAATATTTTTGAATATATGGAAAGGCAGAGTTTTCAGAAATAATGTTGTTTTAGAAATATGCAGTTATTTTCCCCAAGTATAATTCAATGACTCAACCTACCTTCTGCTGAAACCACTGTCATCACCACCAAAGCTTGAGTATATGAAAAAATTTAGAACTCACTTTCAAAAATTGTCCCAGAATAGAGGTAATTAAAAAAACAGAATTAAGAACACATAAAATGCCAGACAGGCAAAAGAAATCTAAGGGAACTGGCACTAAAGTTTTCAAAACATGGGAACTGAGTTTTTCAAATGTCAGCCAAAGCAAAGCAGCTCATCAGGAATTCAAGAAAAAAGAAAGACAAAATCATTATCCCTGGCATCTGTCATGACTATTGGGAGAAAAAAGTAAGGAAGTTCTGTTTATGGCCTTAAAAATGCCATTATTTGGACCAGAGTCATAACAGAAAAGTGCTGCTTATTTCAGTGAACTGTAAATATCAAACCCAAAGCCCAAGATCTTAGAACTCAGGAAATGTTCACCATTGACTGGTGTTGCCTAGGTAAGAGGGCCGCTGTGGCTGTGGATGACTCTCTGATATACGTCATTTCTTTTTCTCCCCCTGGCTATTCTGTGTCTTTGTAAATTCTTTATAACACTCCCTTCTCACTACTATTCAATTAGCTTTCAAATGAGTGAAGAGCACCTATGCACCACTTTACCAACTATCATCACAAGAATTCACAACCAGCTGCTTTGAAGTAATTGGCATCATAATGTGCAGAAAAATTACTTTTCTAATGGTTGCCTGGAAGATTTATATCTTTAAAATGTAATTAAAAAGTAGATTTAGAAATATGCTCAGCAACCAAAAAGATTAAATATTAATGTGGAGTGTAATTAATAAATTATACATCTCTTGATTACTAATGGCTTATTGACTGTAAAAGCATAACATTATGGAATATTAGGGCAAACAAAGGCTTTTGCGGAATATTGTTCAGCTTCAAGGATGAAGCTTCGGCTCTTGAATTTTCAGAAGAAATCCCGATTTTGCAGATAACATAAAAATTTGCCCAGTTGTTCCCATTATCAGTCTTCATTCATTCTTTATGTTACAAAGTCTGCTGCTCTTTATAAAATGAAAACTTTGTAGTTTCTTGAATTTCTTTTATTGCATTAAAGCAATTTCTATTGCTTATCCTCTGGGCTTTCCAGTTGAAATTTCAAATCTAGAAGTATTTCTGTCCTCTTATATGAAAACAAAAGGTCTAATGCCATTGCAAAGGGCAGCAGTGAAGAGAAACATGTGAAACAAGGTGAGTATGTGATGGGTAATACTTGCAGGGCACTTCAAACTGAAGAGCAGGATGAAACTATGAATGGAAATAGTGGGCTTTCTAATGGCTTCAGTAGACAACTTGGAGCTCCAATCATCCTAAGTTCCGTTTACAATTTTTCAACACATTCATCAGAATCTTAGAATGTGAAAGCTGTAAAGCACCTTGGAAGTTATCTGGTTATAAAATTTCTTGAAGGTTATCTGGTCTACCAGCTTCATTTTGTATATGAATTTGGAATTCTCTTATTCAAGGCAGGCACATGACTCATACAAGATCTCAAGGGTACTCAAGGGCAGAATGGGTACAATAACTCGGGTCTCCCCCCAAAACCAGTCCAAAGCTTTTTCCTTTGTTTCATTAGTAACTGAGAAACCAGAATGGTCTTAATTTACAAATCTTTTGATATTCAAGTGCTTTTCTAAGAAATTTTATTAACATATACACAGAAACAAGTGATGTCGAAACCACTAGAACCAAACTTCAAATAACTACCTCTTCAGGAGTCCCTCCCAACTCAATCCCCACTAACCTTTGTCTAAGACAATGAATTCTTTCTGTCAGAGAATCTTCCAGTGGAGAAAAATTAGCAGAGTAAGATACAGCCAAGGACCTAGAGTTTCAGTCTCATTTTATTCTTCTGAAATTAGGCAACTCTTTACACACCTCAGAAACCAGAACAAATAGCTCTGTAGTCAGCATTTAGAGCAATGAAGGAAGGACTTTGGCAGGAATAATATTTGGGCAACCGTGCTCAATAAGTTTTGCTCAGGAAATTTCCCAGAGAACCTAGTGAGTGCTGAGAAAGTTAATCTGATTCCTAAAGCAGAGTACTTCCTGGGTCAGAGTTCAAAAAGGAGGAGGACTCACCCCCCTGCCTTGGGAAGCTCATGAGCAACCAGACCTTGGCTCTCATCTCAGCTTCGATGTTCCTCCTTCAGGCAGACCCTCCCTCTCTATCTGCACACTTTCTTCATAGCACACATCATAATTATACTTACGTTTTGTCTATTTATCTAATCATCTATTGTATCCATTTATTTATTTGTTTTTCTATGTACACGTTTATCAGGTTTTTTTGTCTATTTCATGCTTTTCTCTTTTAGAGTAGACTTTAAGCCCCCTGAAGGCAAAATTTTCTTTACTCCTTTAATTCCAGAGTCTAGCACTACACCAGAAAAATGAAAGTTCCATGAATATCTGTTGAGAAATAAATACACCTATAAGAGCAGAAATGTCCGGAAAATCCTCCCAGCTCACTCTCTCCCTGCTTGTCCTTGGCATTATAAACACTGTTCTTTCATTTTAACACTGGAGTCTCCTCTATTTTCCCTGTGCAGCCAAAATGTGAGGAGGAAGGTGGAGGGCCTCCATCATTAGGAGGGTGGTCACCATCAACGTGGAAAACTGTGAGGACAAGAATGGTGACAATAGGCTCTAGAGTGGTCCTTTCTCTTAAGTCCAAGTGGATTAAGTTGCAAAGTATCTCACACTAGAGGAAGATCAAAGCTCCTTCTAGAATGGATCAAATGGTCTTTCTCCAGTGACAATGAGTAGAGCACAATTAAAACATAGCTCTGAACAAGAAATAAAATAAAAGGGGAAAATGTAAATAGGCAAGACTTTTCCAAGCTATGTTAGAAATTCAGGCATTTAACAGGTATATGACTCTATTAATTTCACACGAATGTAGTTCATAACTTCTAGCTTGTAAAATTCTCCTTCCCTTTCTATGAACAATAGCATTCATATGTCCCTACAGATGTCACTCTGTACGATTCCTTGGTTGAATTTTTTTTTTTAATTTCAACATAAGTCCAAAGATGTCACATTCGTTGACCAAAAAAAAAGAAAGATACTTTAACATTTTGAGAGTGTGACACTACCTTCCTTGTTGAACTGAGTTAATCTCAGCTCACTCCACTTCCTCTCAACCATCATTTTGCTCTATCTCTTCTGTCACTATCAGTTGAGCAGCTGACAGTAGCAAAAACACTCAGAAAGTATATGGACAAATTAACATGGGCTCAAAACTCCAAAATACAAACCTATCAGCTTAGCTCTAATAGAAATTTAATCACCAGAAATTATTATTTTTAAAAAGTTACAAATAATAATATAATCAAAAAATCCTAAGGATACTATATTTCTTCAAGCTGACAATGTTAATTGTCACCAGAATACTATCTATGTAACAAAACTTTTTCATTGCTTAGCAAGTAATCAATAGGGAGGATGGGAGGGAGGGAGATGCAAGAGGGAAGAGATATGGGGACATATGTATATGTATAACTGATTCACTTTGTTATAAAGCAGAAACTGACACACCATTGTAAAGCAATTATACTCTAATAAAGATGTTTAAAAAAAAACAAGTAATCAGTGGCTTAGAAACTTCATAAAATTTCTGATTTTACAGAGACGGAAATTAAGTCCTTGTGAGGTTAAGTGACTTGGTTTAGGTCTCAGAGTCACTTGCTAAAATAAATGCATAACCTAAATGGTATTCATTTTGATGCAATTATTTTATTTTGTAAAACTGTACTCACCATGGCAGAAGTGTACCTGATTAAGATCTTGACAATTATTTTGCATACTATTAAAAGCAGTGCTTAACCCATGTGGCAGGATAGCTACCAATGGTTTCTGTTGTGTTCTCTGTGTTTTTTCTTCCTCCTTCCAAGGTAGCAGAGGAATACTGTGTTCAATTTTACTTCAGAGAAGATTCTTCAAAATGACAGTTATAAAGAAAGTAAAATACATAGAAAAACACATGTTATAATTTTAAATTTAAAAAGATGAAAGACTAGTGTCTCCATTGAGTAAATTACATGCACATGTAAGGTCTGAAAGAAAACATGACAAGATTTGCTCTGTTAGAGCATAGATTTTTTAAAGTTTCTACCAGTATATTACTTATTCAAATAAAAATTAAAATTTAACATCATTAAGTACACATTCTAAAACAACAGGTGGAGGTTGATTGTTTCTTCTGGATAGAGATTCCAGATATTTCAGCAAGTTGCATCTAAAAATACAAAGTTCTTCCTAGGACGGAATTGTGTGGCACTTTATCTAAGATGCTGTGGTTATTGGATTTGATGTTCCTTTGGCAGCATGAACATTTTGGACCTTAATTATGCTCATCAATCCTTTATGACAACTTCAAGGTCCGAACATTTCTGGAAGCTGAAATTCTTGTGCTAACTCATTTGGGACAAAACCTGCCTTGAAGTGACAGGTCGCTATGCATAGTCCTTCTCCCACTGATGAGAATATTAATATATTTGATTAAAGACATAGTTAACAGTTTAGATTATGGAGTGATGCTGCAAATCTTGCTAGGGCTCTTATACGATGTGTGATATGCCTATTAAAGTATGGTCCAAAATCTGAAACCTTCCAAATTTCAAGACACGTCTGGCTCAAGTGTTCAAGAAATGGATAGTGAACTGTATTCTGTCTTATTTTACTGTTTAATGTAATCATACGCTAATGACAGCATCAAAATCCCTTTGCAGTCCTGTCCTGCATGATCACAAACCACACACAGCCCAAATCTGACCAGCCCTCAGTGTTAATCAGCTGACAACTTATTAGCAAAATCAGTGAAGGAAAATCATCCTTCATGGCTGTTGATGGCTTGTCAGAAATCCACAGAGAAACTCTGAACCTTAATCTACATAAGTGATGACAAGAGAAATCTTATTTATACCACTTTAAATACTCATCTGCCTAATATATTCTGGAATCTCTCAACAGTACATGACACTGATAACTCTTAAATGTTTCCTGTTTCAGAATGAAAAGCTTTCTGCGATTTGGGTTTGAAATAAAATTATTTCCCAACCACTTGAGCACCAAAAATGTCAAATGGCCTAACTTTTTAGGCTTAGGCTGAGGTGCCCTAGAAGTGGGGAACTAGGGAAAACAATTAAGCTTGTCATATTTCAACTTTTAGCAATTTTTTTTAATGACACACAACATCAGTATAAAGACGTAATTAAGTTTTTCAACCCATGGGGATCCACGTGTGCTTCTCATACACAGGCAACTTAGTATTCAGTTGGCTTTTAGTAGAAATCAAGAGTATTTTCGACCATTTTATCACCAAATATTATTCCACTTTTTCCTGTGCAAATTCATCAAATTTGCAAAATGAATAGGCTTCGAAAACAGAGATACTGAACTCTCAGTGAGTAAAGAGTAAAGTACTCCCTGGATAAGTCATGTATTTTGGGTAACATGTTAACTTTTTGAAAGCTTCTCAGGGGCCATTTAGCATATTTAAATAATAAGTAAGGAAATCAACATCAATTAATATTTTCTCTGTGCCCGCGGGGTACTTGGCACTGTCTGTTGGACTCAGTGGGAAACAGTCATTAACTGTCCCTGTTCTCAAAGGGCATTTTCCAAACAGACCATAACACCAACCTCATTCTTTCACAAACCACAAAGAGCAAACAGAAAAATGTAACTTTAGCCAATTAAGAGACTTTGTTTTTAATGGATACTTTACTTCAGTTGGCTTAAATCTTTGTCTTTGAGGTGGTGGGGGAAGGATTGGGAAAATAATGGGATAAGACAGAGAAGTGATGATGAGAAGGAAGAAAAGTAGGAAAGTGTTGAGTAGACATGATGTATTTCTTTTCTCTAAACGGCCAGTAAACACAGCTCATTCCTTCATCTGCTCAATCACTCAACTCTATGTCCCGAGAGCTTCTCTGTGCAACCCGGTCCCGGGCTGGGGACAAAAGAGTGAATCATGGAGCCCTTACCCCCAACTATTCAATGGGGCTACAGGGATCTCTATCTCATTGGGTTCTTGTGAAGATTAAATGAGCTAATATGTGTGACAAGGTTCAAATAATGCCTGGCACATACACTATATGGCACAAATGCTCTAATATTTTGGGAAATGGGCACATAAACAGATATTTTCTGTGCAATGTGGTAAGGGGGGAGGATGCACGGGTTGGGATGCAGAGGAGGGGCGGGGAGATTAGGTGGTGGCTCCAGAGTCCTGTCCAGGTATCGATGCATCATCCAGAGGGCTGCACCTGTGCAGCTGGGCTGCCCCACGGAGCAGGCAGAAACCCTGCCTGGGCCTCCTCCAGACACCATGTGTCCTGGCTAGAATTAAGGGGCATCTCCTCTTTCTCTCAGCAAGTGCTGTGCCCTCCAGGAGAGGAACTTCTTAATCTTTAACTAACAGGTGGAACTGATCAGGTCCGTATTTCCAATCACTCAGCATGGCTGATTCAGCTTTCCCCTGAGGATCAGGTGCTCGGTTGGGTGTAGGTACTGTGTCAGGGCCCTGCCCGTGGCATTTTCTTGTCCCTTTTCAGGACTTCCTCATGGACTAAGGACCCAACTCTCCAGTAAACCCTGACTCTGCCTAGAAACCCTCCCTGGACAGGGCCCTCCAGTGGGGAGACTGCAACTTCCTGGTTCCCAGGTATCCAGGTGTGAACCACCTGTTGGCCAGGTATCTTCAATAAAGAGGGGAAAACAGGAATCCAGCTCTTACTACCATGCTGAATTTGGTTCAAATTCCATTTGTTAGAGCCTGGGGAAGAGAAGGGTCAGAGGGCAATCCAAAATGACTCACCTGGGGTGCACCTGTTGAGTGAGGTATCAGCCATGCAGTGAGAGGCAGCGCTCACTCCACAGTGGTTCCTGCATCTGTTCAATGAGCGTTGGGAGCCCGCTGGGTGTCAGGCCCTGAGCCAGGGCACTGGGGACCCACAGTGAACAGAACACACCTCTAGCCCCCCCAGGGTGCATATTCAGCTGTGCCAGACAGATGCACAAGTACTCACAGTAAACGGTTAGAGGGAGAGTGCCCTCAGCATTCAAGACTCCATGTGGGTACAAAGAGGGGACCATAGTTGGCCTTTAGCCCAGATGTTGCTGGGCCAGGAAGCTAGAGGCAGATGCTATGAGAGGTGCTGGGTAAGGACCCAGGGTCTGAGCAAGACGGGGACTGAAGGGGACTGTCATGGAGGATGACTCTAGGGCAGGTCACCACTGGTTGAGTAGGACCCTCTAAGCCATTTGTGAGGGCAGTGGACATCATAGACCCTCTACCAACTCCACCTAAAAAGGATGTTTGCATTCCTGGAATACAGGCTGTGGATGATGAATGGAGTGTGTTTAGACCTGAATCTCAGAAGCCTCCTCTAAGTGAGCTATTGAGAAACTGGAGGTGTGTGTTCTCCTCGGTTCCCAAGAGACTGCCCTAGAATCATCTTTAGAAGATTTTAGATGAAGTAAAAACAAAACATAACAAAAACCATGTTTTAATCCCTCTGCCATCTATTAATCGTGAAAATAAATATTCACTTGATTCACAGAGGTGGTGTGAATTAACCTTTGGTTTTTAACTTTCAGGCTTCAGAAGTCTCTTACATTGGGAAGTTCTCTATGCCATACAGTGGTGGTTTTTCTGTGGAAAGACTTGAGGATAATCTTTTGCCCTATAAATTGGAAGCCTGGATAATGCTGTAAGGGCGGTGGGGTTTGTTCTCATTCTTTGGTTCTGTATAATAGAGAAAAATGTACAGAAACCCAAAAGAAAAAATAGTGAAAGATGTTCTGGTTCATAATAGTCAAACAGAGGATATTAGGGGCCCTCAGATCAGATTTCGAACTCCAACTCCTAATGAAGTACTAAATAGATAACTTTGCCTAAATCGTTTAACCTCTGTGAGGCTGCATTTTGCTCATTTATAGAAAGGGAGAAACAAGACCCATCTCTCTTGTACAGGCTCCAGTGTGATAGCATCAGTGAAGGCGTTGTGCCCACTCAGAAGCAGTGGATGAATGCACAGAACTATATTCAGTCATCAGCTCCTTTCCTGATGGATGAAACTGTAGCAGAAAATCACAGAGGTCCAAGTCCTTGTAGGGTTTCCTAAGGCTCTGCCTGCTTAGTGATGTCAGAGTCCAAGTTATCAAAAAGAGAGGAATCCAAAAATCCAGAATTAAGGTTCAAAATCTTGTGAAGAAAGCATCCTGGGGTTTTGGAGGATTCCAACATTAATCCCTTGCCTGCCATCCCCTTGGTTTACTCTGCCCTTTACAGATCACAACCTGCAAGGCCAGACCTTCACCAATTTTCTGCAAACACTCACAGAGCAGCACACAGGCAGATAAGGGCGGACCCATGCCGGGTTCATCAGGGAGGGGAGGGGAGGGGTGCCCGACCTCAGCATGGAGGTGACCAAGTTCACATAACTGTCAGGAAATGAAACAGATTCCCAACTGGACTCTAAGTAGAACTCACCGAGGACCAACTATGGGCTTAACTGAACCTCACAGCAGCTCCATGAGGACTTCAAATATGTATCCTCTAGGTCTCTAAAGGGAATGACTACAGAAATGTACAAACTGACTTGATACAAGCTGTGGTTTAAGCCCAAGCTCCTCTTTCTGAGAGTCACGATACCTACCATTTATTAAGCATAGATCATGTTCTAGACACTATATGCCAAGTGTTTTCCATGTACTATTTCTGTTGTTCCTCACCAGCTCCTACATGTCAAGGATTATTATCATTCCCACTTTACAGATAAGAAAACTGACTCTCAGGAAAGTAGTCACTTGCTCAAAGACACAGAGCTTGTGTGATTTAAGCCAGAACTTGCCTTTTCCTCTGCTCTACCATCTCCTCAGGAAAAAAAGGTCCACCCTCTAAGCATTGGTGAGACAGGGTATTATTGAAATAACCTATAATTATTGATCTACACAGACATTGGGAATGTCCCAGGCAGCCAATTCCTAGCCTACAGACCCTGATTTTTTTCAGGCAGCAATGTGTCACTCTGGATGATTTAGTTGGTGTAACTGAATGGTGACAATCCCAATCGATTTAGCCAGTGATTGGTGGTTGCCACTTGACCTTGTTCTGACCAAAGAGATGTAAGAAATCTCTTCTGGATTTCCAGAAAAGAGTCTTTCCTCCCTGACAAATAAGACACGCAGAGGAGAAAGCCCTTTTGTGCCAGCTCCTCCTGTCACAACACCTGACAGCCACAACACTGTCGGATGTGTGAGGACCCAATGGTTGGAGCAGGGGCAGCCGTCTTGTGAGCATGAGTGGAAGGTGAGGGGCATTGCTCACACTCTAAGGGTGTCAGAATGAAAAAGAAAAAAAGTTTAGGATTTGGAGTCATTGTTATGCCATCAAACCTACCCTGGGACCACCTACTTCCAGAGTTTTTGTAATGTAAATAAGAGTTGTTATGATCAAAACCTCTGTTAGTGTTTCCTATTGCTCCAGACGCACCCCAACTGAGAGAGTTATGAAGTCAAATCAAAATGCAATGTTGACTTCTTCTGAAAAGGCAATTTGAGTGTGTTCAGGAAGTAAGTGAGTCACCTATTCTGTATATGGTCCTAGTTCTCAGTCACCTAGAAGAGCAGTTAGTGACTTGGAGTTCTTTCTTTGCCTCTGGAGGGGAGGAAAAACTCTTCCTCTACCCTCTTATGTTTTCTGACTGGGACATGCAGATTAAACTAACAGCAGTCAGATTCACAAAAGAAAAGCATACAAAGTTTATACGATGTTAACATTGTCTATGTGACACAGAGGGCTTCATGGATAAGAAGCAAAAACTCCAAAGAGCTTGTTAGACTCAGGAGCTTATAAACAACTTAACAAAAGATGATAAATTTGTGGAGAAGTGGCAAGGCGAAGGAAAGGGATTTGAGCTTTTAGGGGTGATACATTGTGGGAAAGTGGCCAGGAAATACATGAGGGAAACTAATGGAAAATGAGGGTTGTTTCAGTAAGGTTTGTGCTTACGATGAGTTGACTCATCTTGGTGTCCACTTCCTATCCCCCATGATAAGAATGTTCTCTTCTTCCTGGTACCAGGAGGGCACCTTTCTCATGGGAAATTTATGTCCTGCTTTTAGGCAGAAAGGGTGAGGACAGCGAGCAGTTTCTCAGTGGCTTGCAGCTCAAAATAATCAATATGCCAAACCAGCATATTTTGGGGTGACATGTTTTGATCCCCTCCACTTCCAAATAAATAAGATATCCATTATTTTACTTTTATATTTAAAATATAAATAACTTGTATTTTATATCTGAGCTATAAATATAATTAAAATATTTAATTTTGTAATATTACAACAAAAGCTACTAACTTTAATCACAAGGCTTACTGCATTTTATTTTTAAATGTTTAATATTAATATGTAATTATTATAATAACTTAACCACTACAGAAATGCATAAAGCAAAAGTGAAACTTGCCCCAGAATTAAAATGTGCTGAAACTTCTTTTAATAATTAGAAACTTAATTTGTGTTTGAGCTTCATCCATGTTGTGTGTAGCAATAGTTCATTCCTTTTTATTAATGAGTGGTATTTCATTGCACAAATATACCATAGTTTGTTTATTTTCCTGTGGATGGACGTTTAGGATGTTTCCGGCTTGGGGCTGTTATGAATAATGCTGTTATTACCATTCTTGGACAAATTATTTTAGCGGGACTTTTTCTTTTCCTCATTTCTCTGGGGTAGCGAACAGGCAAAATTAAGTTATCATCAGGTTGGAAATCAGAGCAGTGCCCTAGGGGTGGCACAAAAGAACTTTCTGAGGTCATGGATATGTTCTATATTGTGACTGGTGTGGTAACTATGCAACTATATACATTTATCAAAACTCATCAAACTGTGCACTTTAATGTACATAAATTATACCTCATTTATAAAACACATGAAAAAGAAAAAAGAGAAAACAACACAAAACAGTATGAAATTGCAGTGGATAAAGAGAATCCATTACATCAGCATCAATTACCTAAATGGGAAGGGAATCCAAAAAAGAGGGGATATATGTATATGCATAGCTGATTCATTTTGCTGTACAGTAGAAACTAACACAACATTGTAAAGCAACTATACTCCAATAAAAATTATTTTTTAAAATGTTGTGTTAGTTTCGGGTGTACAGTAAAGTGGATCAGGTGTACATAAACATATATTCACTCTTTTTTAGATTCCTTTCTCATATAGGTCATCACAGAGTATTGAGTAGAGTTCCCTGTGCTATACAGTAGGTCCTTATTAGTTATCTACTTTAGACTTTTTTTTTTTTTTTTTTTTGGTGATACGCGGGCCTCTCACTGCATGGCCTCTCCCGTTGTGGAGCACAGGCTCCGGACGCGCAGGCTCAACGGCCATGGCTCACGGGCCCAGTCGCTCCGCAGCATATGGGATCTTCCCGGACTGGGGCATGAACCCATGTCCCCTGCATCGGCAGGCAGACTCTCAACCACTGCGCCACCAGGGAAGCCCTAGTTATCTATTTTATATATAGTAGTGTGTACATGTCAATCCCAATCTCCCAATTTATCCCTCCCTCCCTTTCCCCCTGGTAACCATAAGTTTGTTTTCTACATCTGTGACTCTATTTCTGTTTTGTAAATAAGTTCATTTGTACCATTTTTTTAGATTCCACATACAAGGGGTATCATATATTTGTCTTTCTCTGTCTGACCTACTTCACTCAGTATGATTTTCTTCTGTTCAACCCTAAACTGCAGACACCTGGAAGCTAAGAACCATGATTCTCAGATTTTCTTGAATCAAGGAGTCAAACCAAGCTTCTTCAAATTAAAAGCACACTTGCAAGATTTGCAAAAAAAGAAGGCAAGCACAGGCGAGTTGGGGGCCATCTTCCTGCTGCTTGGGACATTGCTGAAGGCAGGTGTGGTGATGGAGGGTAAGAAAGGTCATCTCCCGCAGCTCTAGCCCAATCACCACGGCCAGGGCAGGTGTGTCTGTGAAGGGGCCAGACTCGCCCTTCCAGGGTCCAGTCACCAGCCTCAGGCATCTAAAGGTGCAGTTAGAGCAATAGCAGCTATAGACAGATGCTACAAGTCTGTTTTTGTTTTTTAATTGGAGTATAACTGCTTTACAATGTTGTGTTAGTTTCTACTGTACAGTGAAGTGTATCAGCTATATGTATGCATATATCCCCTCCCTCTTGGACCTCCCTCCCCCATCCCACCCATCTAGGTCATCACAGAGCAGCGAGCTGAGTTCCCTGTACTATACAGTAGATTCCCACTAGCTAGCTATTTTATACATGGTAGTGTATATATGTCAAACCTAATCTCCCAATTCATCCCACCCTCTCCTTCCCACCCCATGTCCACACGTCCATTCTCTATGTCTGCATTTCTATTCCTGCCCTGCAAATGGGTTCATCTGTACCAGTTTTCTAGATTCCACATATATAATGGAATGTTACTCAGCCATAAAAAGAAATGAAATTGGGTCATTTGTAGAGATGTGGCTGGGACCTAGAGTCTGTCATACAGAGTGAAGTAAGTCAGAAAGAGAAAACTGTGTCATTTTTTTTGTTAATTTGTTTTGTTTTGGTTAATTATGAACCTTTTCAAGGATACATAATAGTTGAAAGTATTGTAGAGTGAACACCCATATAGCCACCATCTAGATCCTACCGTTGTTCACATGTTAATTTTGCTTTAGCACATATCCACAACACATTCACACACAACTCCTTATTTTTCAGATGCATTGACGGTGCATATTTTAACTCAGCAGTTCCACTGATGGTCTCCTAGTCCTCTCCAGTACCAGGTAGTGGCTCCCCTAGAGGGCCAGTGCCCCAACTTGTTCTTGGAGTCCTCCAGATGACCACCCTAGAGCCCCTCCTCCAGCCCTCTGACAATTCTGTAAGCCCCTCACTCCATGTACGGTCTGTTCTGCCACAAGGCCTCTTCCTAAGACTCCAAAATAGCTCACGTAGGACTGGGAGTCAGGGGATGGGGTGACAGTAACATGACAATTGTCTTGATTCATACACAGTTTTTTCTGAGCAAGAGGAAACAGGAAAAGAAAAATCTTCAGCTCCACAACAGAATGTTCCTCAACTCTACCCTAAGAAAATTAAAGAGGATTGCCTGCACCCGCGGCTCCCTCCCCCAAGAGGAGAGGCCCCCAGCCTTGCAAAGCTTTGCGCAGAATAGGTTGCTCTTCCTTCCAGGTTTGGAGTTTCCACCTGCATTTTCTCAGCCCCAAAGCCAGCATTTTCATTCATTTGCCTTTATTCATTTTAAACATCCTGAGGCTAACTCTGGCCATGTTCAGTCACCTGTCCAAGTGGCCTCTGAGGTTCAAATCACTGTTTTTGCTGGTGCCCTAGATGCAAAATGACGTAAGTTTTGAGTGATCTGTACTGAACCTATATATTCTGTAATTATTAATTTTGAAGAACACAAAGTTGTGGGTTTTTTTTTTAAGAACACAAAGTTTTTAAGGAACACAAATACTGGGTTATAGAAGAAATAACTAAGACAAATACTGTATGCTGACACATATATATGGAATTTAAGAAAAAAAATGTCATGAAGAACATAGGGGTAAGACAGGAATAAAGACACAGACCTCCTAGAGAATGGACTTGAAGATATGGGGAGGGGGAAGGGTTAGCTGGGACAAAGCAAAAGAGCGGCATGGACATATACACACTACCAAACGTAAGGTAGATAGATAGTGGGAAGCAGCCGCATAGCACAGGGAGATCAGCTCGGTGCTTTGTGACCGCCTGGAGGGGTGGGATAGGGAGGGTGGGAGGGAGACGCAAGAGGGAGGGGGTATGGGAACATATGTATATGTATAACTGATTAAATTTGTTATAAAGCAGAAAAAAAATTTTTTTTAAAGTGAAGTATAGTTGATTTACAATGTTTTGTTAGTTTCTGGTGTACAACAAAGTGATTCAGTCTTTTTTTTAACATCTTTATTGGGGTATAATTGCTTTACAGTGGTGTGTTAGTTTCTGCTTTATAACACAGTGAATCAGCTATACATATACATATATCCCCATATCTCCTCCCTCTTGCGTCTCCCTCCCACCCTCCCTATCCCACCCCTCTAGGTTGTCACAAAGCACCGAGATTCAGTCTTATATATAGGACTTTTTCTTCTTTTTTATATTCTTTTCCATTATGGTTTATTGCAGGGTATTGAATGTAGGTCCCTGTGCTATACAGTAGGACCTCGTTGTTTATCTATTTTATATATAGTAGTGTATGACTGCTCATCTCAAACTCCTAATTTATCCCTCCCCCCACCTTTCACTTCTGGTAAACAAAACTTTGTTTGTTTTCTATGTCTGTGAGTGTGTTTCTATTTTGTAAATAAGTTCATTTTATCATGTTTTAGATTCCACATATAAGTGATATCACATGGTATTTGTCTTTCTCTGTCTGGCTTATTTCACTTAGTATAATAATCTCTACATCCATCCATGTTGCTGCAAATGGCATTATTTCATTCTTTTTATGCCTAAGTAATATTCCATTGTGTGTGTGTGTGTGTGTGTGTATACCACATCTTCTTTATCCATTCATCTGTCAAAGGGCACTTAGGAAGCTTCTATGTTTTGGCTATTGTAAATAGTGCTGCAGTGAACATTGGGGTGCACGTATCTTTTCGAATTAAATTTTTCTCTGGATATATGTCCAGGAGTGGATTGCTGGATTATATGGTAACTTTATTTTCAGTTTTTTGAAGAATCTCCAACTGTTTTTCACAGTGGCTGCACCAACTTACATTCCCACCAACAGTGCAAGAGGGTTCCCTTTTCTCCACACCCTCTCCAGCATTTATTTTAAAATAACTATTAAATCAATCTCTGCTTAACACAACTAGAGTCACTCCTGTCATCTGCAATTGAAATCCAACTGATACAGAAATAAAACCAGATCTCCCATCCTACTCCAGGCCCCAGAAATAATCACCAAAAATAGGTTTCTGGACCCTTCCACCTATGAGATCATATAGTACATGTTGTCTTACACGGGACTCCACTTAACAGCATTAGTTGAGCCGTCTCTCCAACACCAGGACTTGTAGCCTACCTCACCGTCTGGATTTATCGTGATTTATTTAAACAAAATACTACCTGTGGACACTTAAGGTATTTCAACTGTTTGCTATCATTAAAAATGCTATAATGAACATCTTTCAACACACCACTTTATGTACCCAGCAGAGCATGGATGCAGGATACATTCCTAAATTCCAAAAGGAATGTTCACTGTTGCCTGGCAGAGAGGATCCTCCATTGTATTCCCATCAAGCCAGTGTGTATACAAGCATCATCACTGGGCAATTTCAAATATGCTTTTGTTGTTGACTGTCTGATAAATGAGAAAAACTGGCATCTTGTTTTAATTTGAGATTCCTAATATTGAGAAATATTGAATAGTTTTTGTTTACCAGTCATTTACCACTTCTTTTCCTCTGTGGATTGCTTGCTCTTTTATTTTAAATTGATTTGTAAATATTTTACATAGCAATGAAATTTACCTTTTGTCCTATATATTTGAAAATGCTTTTGCTAGCTCACCATTTGTCTTATAGTATGTTTTTCATGCAGAAGTTTTCAACTTTTAAGTAAATTCATCAGTCTTTCCCATTATTTACCTCTGATTATTGTATCACGTTTATAAATTCCTATTCCTTCCTAAGAATGGATATAGACAGGGATAGAGATTTAAAATTCTTTAGTAATAAAATGGTTTTGTGGTTAAATCTTTAGTTCATCTGAAATTTGCTTGATATTTAGGAGTGGGATATTTTTAACCAAATGGGTAGTAAATTGAGCAAATGTAATTTATTGAATTATCTTATTTTGCTGATAAAATGTTGCCTTAATGTACTTAGGATTTTGTGTATTTGTGCTCCCCATAAATTATGAGCTATTTCTGGAATATTCTGTTCAATTGACATGTATCTTCTTATTCTAGTTCCAACTATATAGATATTGTAGGTAATGCTATAAAAAATTTCAATATTTAGTGGAGATAGTCTTACCCTCCAAATACTCTCCCCCAATCCCACTTTTAAAGAATTTTCAGGATTATTCTTAGATATTTATTTTTCCAGTTGAACGGTAGTATTAATTTTCAAGTTCCTGCGGCCGAGGTGGCAAGGGGGGGAGGGGGAAGAGCTTGATTTAATTTTTAAAGGATTGACATCTTTAGACTATTGAATAATACTGAGTCTCCTTAACCAGTGATAAGCTATGTCGTCTATTCATGAGTCTTAACTTTTTAAATGTTCCTTAATGAGGCTTTTCTAGGTTTTTTTTCCATAAGCGTTAAACAGGTCTTAAAAAGTTTATTCCTAGATAATTTATATTTTGCTGCAATTCCGAGTGTGATATTTTTCACTGTATTTTCTAATGGCTTGTATGGTTCCTAATAGTTTTCATGAAGAGGTCAGTGTGACTCAGCTTAATTTAAGTTTACATATCTCTGTTAAGAATGTATCAAGGTTGGGCTTTGGCCTTGATATTCAAGAAAAATCTTTTCAGCCATTTGAGGTCCAAATAGCTGTATGACTGCAGTATCATTTCTGGCATCCCTAATCTTGTCTATGATCCATAAACCTGGGAGTGTAGTCATTTGCATCCTATCTAACCAGTGTTACAACATCAAAAATATCAACATGCCATGTGTGATGCTTAATTTTATGTGTCAACTTGACTGGGCTACGGGATGCCCATATAGCTGGCAAACCATTATTTCTGGGTGCATCTGTGAGGGTGTTTCCAGAAGACATTAGCACCTCAATCAGTAGCCTAAGTAAAGCACACTATGTCTCTCTTCCAGTGGGCATCATACAATCCACTGAGGGCTTGAATAGAACAAAAGGCAGAAGAAGGGTGAATTTGCCCTCTGCTTGAGCTGAGACATTTATCTTCTTTTTTCCTGGTTCTTGGGGCTTTAGTCTCTGGGACTTACACCACTGGCTCCCCTAGTTCTCAGGCCGTTGGGTTTGTAACCATACCTCTAGCCTTTCTGGGCCTCCAGCTTGCAGACAGCAGATGGTGGGACTTCCCACCCTCTATGATTGTATGACTCAATCTCTCCCAATAAAAGTCTTTGTATATATCTATATATATCTTATTGGTTCTGTTTCTCAGAAGAACCCTGACTCATACACCATGCTGTTTGGATTTGGATTCAATATCTGACAATTTACTTAATATAGGTAGGAGAAGAAAAAATTTCCTTACAGGCTTTATATGTTAAAATTCCATCAGCCAGTTTAAGGATAAATGAATACTTATTTTTTCAAGAGTACCTGCTATAAAGATTAATTATGACATTAAAAATGCATATTTTGTTACAATAATTATTAAGAATGTACTAATAGGGCTTCCCTGGTGGCGAAGTGGTTAAGAATCTGCCTGCCAATGCAGGGTCATGGGTTCGAGCCCTGGTCTGGGAAGATCCCATATGCCATGGAGCAACTAAGCCCCTGTGCCACAACTACTGAGACTGCACTCTAGAGCCCATGCTCCACAGCAAGAGGAGCTACAATGAGAAGCCTACACACCACAAAAAAGTGTAGCCACTGCTCACTGCAACTAGAGAAAGCCCTCACATGGCCAAAAAGACCCAACTCAGCCAAAAATAAATAAATAAAATAAATATTTTTTTTTAAAAAAGAATGTACTAATAGTTAAATTAATGTGGAGAGGGGAAGATTTCATTATACAACTATTAAGAGAATGTGTTACATAACATTCTAAAATCAAGCAACATTTATAGAAATTTAAAGAAACTTATAGAATACAGAAATTAGATTATATTGCAGTTATAATCTGTGTACAATTGTTTGGTATGCTAGCCTTCATAGCATTAAGTAAAATATCTATTAGTGACTGTATTGAATTTTTAATTATTTAGCACCATTTAGGCCATGAATCTTTCAAGAAAAGTCCATTTAAAAATTCTTAATATCGGGCTTCCCTGGTGGCGCAGTGGTTGAGAGTCCGCCTGCCGATGCAGGGGACAAGGGTTCATGCCCCAGTCCGGGAAGATCCCACATGCCGCGGAGTGGCTGGGCCCATGAGCCACGGCCGCTGAGCCTGTAAGTCCGGAGCCTGTGCTCTGCAACGGGAGAGGCCACAACAGTGAGAGGCCCGCGTAAAAAAAAAAAAAAAATTCTTAATATCTCGTCAGAATGAAATGCATAATGTCAATTTTGCTGGCTCAGAATTTCATGATAAGGGAAAAGAATCACACACATAATATTCATGAATAATTATCTGTGACTCAAAATAAAGATTTTAAGATTCCTCTCCCGTTGCGGAGCACAGGCTCCGGATGCGCAGGCTCAGCGGCCATGGCTCACGGGCCCAGCCGCTCCGCGGCATGTGGAATCTTCCCGGACCGGGGCACGAACCCGTGTGCCCTGCATCAGCAGGTGGACTCTCAACCACTGCGCCACCAGGGAAGCCCAAGAATATTTTTTAAAAAGAGAAAATATCACAGGAGAAAAGTCTTTCTCCTCTCTGAACCTTAATTGAAAGTAAACATCTGCTTTATTCGATAAATATGCCTTCAGGGACTTTGCACTATGTCAAACTTTTAAAATATGACTAACTTTTATATATTTTAAATTTTTTATTTTGAAAAAACATTTCAGACGTAGAGAAAAGTTTCAAGAATAGTATAGTAAATAGTGATACAACCTTTATCCAGCCCCTCATTCTCTCTCTCACCCTCTCCCTCTCCCTCTGTCTTCCCATCCCTTCCTCTTTCTCTCAGGGAATGGAACATGCTGGGAAAAAGCTCCAGACTAGGGGTAAGGGATTCAAGGGTTCTTATTCTGGATCTTCCTGAAATAAGCAGCAAAACATAGATGACTCTACCTCTACAGATCTCTATTTCTTCATCTTAATGATCAAGAGTTTGTACTGAAATCTCAAGTTTCAGTTATCATCATTTGCTATGATCTGTAATGACTGTATAAATACAGTTGTCCCTCTGTATCCATGGGGGTTCCAGAACCCCCAAGAATATCAAAATTCACAGATGTTCAAGTCCCTTATAGGAAATGGTGTAGTATTTGCGTATAACCTACGCACATCTCCTGTACACTTTAAATCATTTCTAATACAATGTAAATGCTATGTCAATACTTGTAGACACAGTGTAATTGGTAGGTAAATAGTTGCCAGCACACAGCAAATTCAAGTTTTGCTTTGGGAAACTTTCTGGAATGTTTTGGTAATATTTTTGATCTGTGGTTGGTCGAATCCATGGATGCAGAATCCATGGATATGGAAGGAAGGCCATACTGTGAGAGAATAAATGATAGAGTGGAAGACTTGGAACCCTTCAGGAAAGTATGAAGAAAGCAAGCTGAAAGGTGGAAAGTGGTAGATGCTTAGAATAATAAGAATCAATCTTTCTAGAATAGTGTTTTCCTAATCTTTGGGAAAGTTAAGAAAACAACTCCTTGCTTTCAAACACTAACTTGGGAGGAACAAAGCCCCATCTGCCTGCCAGTGACTAAATATCAACACAAAGTACACAGTAAACCTCATTAATTTTCCCTAATTGGGTGCAAAGTTTTGAAAAAGTCTGAAGTAGAGAAACATTTTCACAAAATTCAGCTTAATTTCAAGTTCATATGGCAACAGGATGACAGGGCCCCCAAAGAAAGGAAAGAGCATACTGTCTTAGAGAATTTTTAATAATAGAGTTTTAAAGAAACATTAGGAATTAGAACATTCATTGTTCCACAGAAGCGTTCAATTTCAAAGAGGGTTTACAAGTGTTTAGAAACATTTGTTGGCCTTCAGCATTATAAAAACTATATATTTCCCTTGTTTGTACTTTTAATTTGCTTGGCAAACCCTTCCTCTACTTCTAGCCCCAATGTATCAATGCATTTCACCAGCATTTTAAATCTATCCTGGATTCTGAGTTAGTGGATTTCTCATTGGCCAGGGTCATATAGCTCTTTTCTAAAAATCCTCAATACTTTTAAGCTCCCAGGAAACGCACCTGTCAATATGGCATACGCATTCTCTCATTTTCTTAAAAGCAGGAACTAGGTTTCATTTTTCACCCTTGATTCTAAAGCAGTTGGAGAGCTTGAAAGAGAAGGGGGCCGTCAACAGAGCGCAAATAAATCTAATCGTGGTGAAAAGGTGATGAAAGACTTGTGCTTACATTTCCTCAATTTGTTCTTAAAATAATCCTTGACACACTCTTTGATTAAGGACCAACTCTTGCTTTTCCAAGGCTGGGGTCATAGAGATCGGGAACAAAAGACACAGTAATTTTAAAACATATTTGAGCAATTAGCTCCCACCATTTCCTCTCCATATTTCCAAAGATTTAATAAGTAGCTAAATTGACCTCTTTGAATTCTGCTTCTGCTCCTTTCCCCAGCCCACTCTCTAACAGGTATACTGTTGAGTAGTAGACTGGTTAAGAGGAATGACTTGAGAAAAGTCTAACTGAAAATACCACCACCAGCCACTTAAGGCCTATGAGTGTTTCTAGCAGAACTAACAGCTCAGGCATGGATTGAAAGGGAAAATAATATATATGAGTAATATTGGGAGAAGGAAGGACTAAAACTGGGGAGTGTGACAGATGCTATCAATGTCACACCAGAGTCCTGAGACACTCACTGTGCATACCATGATCCTTACCTGCAACTCACCTCCTCCACCATGGATTTCTCTCTCACAGTGTAAGGAAGACCAGAAGTGGTAGAGAATTAATGCCCCTGGATCAGCTCTCAGCCCATAACAAATGGGAATTAGAGGATAAAAAGTCAACTGTCTCCTCTGTAGGGTGGGACAGCTCTGAAAGCACATTCTACCCTGTCTCTCAAAGACAAATCTTGCAAACAAGGCATTGACCACTCTTTGTTCTGGAGTACCTTGGTATGGATGTTTGTATAGCAAATAGCCTTGGAAGATAGAGATAATATCTTCTTCTGGAGCAAAGGGTAAAAATGCTTACTGCTCATTATGTAAGATTTGGGTTCCTTAAGTACAAGGTTTCAACCCACCGATTGCATAAACAAAATCTAGGCCCATCTGCACTATACCCATGGTATAAGCGGACAAGGAGAATCAACACAGTGATGCTCACACTGCTTGCTGCGCCATATGTAATGAAGTCAATTGTCTCTGATGTAGGGGTCTCATACCTTCTGCCAGCATCCATGAAACTGTATTAGGCCAACATGCTAGCTTGAAAGTATGGTGGAGCTCTCAGACCCCATTGATCTCACACCATAGAACATGACCAACTGCAGGACTGAATTTGAATTTGGTCTAAATTTGAATTTGGTCTAAATTAGAATAATCATTTTCTGAGAAAATGTATTTTAAAAAACTTATTTTGCTATATTGTTCAGACAGGATCCTAATGAAAGTTGAATATTTTGAGAAATAGATCTCCAGGGTTTCTCTGGTCGCCAAACTTGAAGGTTGAGCCACCCAAGCTCTTAGCTACTGGCAGATATACTAGAGGCTACATAGTTAGTACACTCATTCTCTCAAATAGTGAAGTTGTTCAAAGATCCAGGAGACAAGTACAGCTCCTTCCCCTGAGACTTAAAAGACAGAATATTGGGAATTCCAAGTGTAACAGTCAAACACAATGAATTCATCATTTTTGCTTCTTGCTTGTGGAACTGTGGGTCAATATATATTTTGTTGGTTTGTTCACTTATTTGTTACACCATACAAAAGTCAATCTCCTTAAGCGTATGCATTAAAATGACAATGGAGAAAAAAAGTACAATTAATGGTGAAAAGAAGAAAAGTTATTGAGGCATTTGCAGGTTGGGAGGGAAGGAAAAGCATGTGGCTAACACTGGGATTAGCAATAAGTTTGAAGTCCAAAGGGTTTTCATATTCATTCACAGGTGGATAAAAGGGTATGAGTATCCCCATGTACAGAAGAGAAAGAGGAACTGTTGCCAAGTTCATCAGCTCTCTGCAGCTCCATGGAGAGAAGTAAGCTTTATTTTACAGATCACTGAGAATGAATCAGGACTTCTCATAGCTTAAGACCCCTGGTTTGCTTTAACTAAATACATATATATTGTATATTACATATATAAATTATAATGTAACATCATATTGTTACATTATTATGTAATGATAAACATTAGAATTATGTTAGAATTATATATGTAGCATACATATTTTCATAACATATGTAGTTAACTTTAGTAACTTCAGTATAGTAATTTCAGAAAAAGCTCTTTCTAGACTAACCATAAAAATAAAAGCTTACTTTACTATTACTGGTTCTCTGTATTGTATTTAAACTTCTACAGTTGTGTGTCAGTTATAAAACATACCGTTAAGATAACATTGAAAAGGTTATATTAGTAAAGTGCACTATAAGTATGATAACCTTCAGTTCAAATCAGAGACCAAAAAGATACAAAGCTAAGGAAATAATTTCACCCTTACTTAATATGCTTTTCAGATTAATCTAAGAATGACACCAAAAGGCCAAGATAAGAAATGCAGGCAGTGAATGCAAGCAAAATATTTTTTTAAAAGGCCACTTTAATATTGGAAATCAACGTACCCATGTAAGTGATCAAATAGTAGGAATTAACAATGTCTTAAAAAACTTCCGTTTTCCATCATTTTATTGGTTTGAGGGCTTTTAGTTTCAAGCAGAAATAAAATGAGCTTTCTTCCCTGAAGATATAATAGTCGTTGTCCGACCTGATTTTGACACTGATTTTGTAAGTTATTTGGAGAAGAACAAACATCTTCAAACAGACATTTCCTTACTGAGCACCTGTGATACACCAGGCGTTGTGCTCAGGGGTGGATTCAAAGAAGAAAACTGTCCTTGAAGGGCTCAAAATCAGACACATATTTTTTAAGCTAAAAAATAAACATGTGACTTAGTTTTTTTCCAAAGGGCCTGCAAATTGGAATTTATCCAAATTCCCTGCAAAATAGAAACCTAGGGAGAAATTAAGACAAGGTTTTATCCAGCATGTTATCTACACATTCTTAACTATGGTAGGAGGCTCCATTTTCCCCACTAGCATGGGAAGAGAAAAGATACTAAAAGTTCTTAATTCCACACACTTCTTTTTGTGTCTCCCCCTAATATAGCTGCTTCATTTCTTGAAATTCCTGCTATTTTATTAGTCCTGTGTGAGGAGAATGGAAATCAAAGCCAAGAGTCCCTCAAGATGAGGTAAAAGGAGGGAGTTGGACTCCATGTAGCCCAGTCCAGAGCTTGAGGACAGAAGACTGAGCTAACAGTAAAGTGGGTCCCTTTGCCTGGAGGGTCCTTAATGCTAAAGACAGACTATGAAGAGCTAGATGACTTTGCAGGTATATTCCACAAACTGTCCTCTTTCATACAAATGATTCCAGGGAGGACTCCCCACTTAAATTTATGAAGCTGGTATAACCTAGGCACCAAAACTAGACAAGGATATTAAAAGAAAAAGTGCTATAGGCCAATCCATCTTATGATCATTAATGCAAGAATCTTAAATAAAACATTGGTAACCTAAATCCAGCAGGTTATTAAATAATTACATCATGGCCAGGTATGGCTTATCACAGGACTACAGATTAGATTAACATTAGGAAATCTACAAATATCATTCACAACATATTACAGGAGAAAATCTATATGATTATCAAAATATTCAGAAAAACACAAAAGTAAAATTCAATACCTTTCTGGATAACAAAACAAATACCCTAAACAAGTTAAGGATGGAAGGAACCCCTTTAACCTGATCAATGGAATCAACATAAATCATACACAATGGTGAAGAATTAATAACATTCCCTTAAAAGAACCAAAACAAGTCAGGAACAAGAAACAATGCCTACTCTCACTGCTTTTATTTAAAATTGTACCAGCAATCCTAGCCAGCACAATAAGGCACGAAAAAGAAATAATCGATATAAACATTGGAAATGAAGAAATAAAATTGTCATTATTTGTAGACTAAAGAATTATTTACGTAAAAAAAAGTTCAAGAGAGCTTACAACTTATTAGAGAAAAGAAATAGTGGTAAAAAAAATAGACCAAATGAACAGATTAGGGAAATTTACAACAGACCAACATATCCATGTGAACTTCATATATGAGAGAGGTGCTAATATAAACCAGAAAGAAAGAATGAACTATTCAAAAAATGTTCTGGGCTGACTGACTACACATTCGTAAAAACATCTTTGCCTCATGCCAGATTCAAAAATAAATTCCAGATGTATTTAAAATCTAAAGATTTTTTAAACTTAACATTTATGGAAGAAAAAATAGAGAATAGTTTTAGAACCTCAGGATAGAGAATCACTTCTAAACCAAGACAAAAGATGACAAGGAAAGAAAGAATGATACATTTTTTGCTACATTAAAATTAAAAACCTTTGTATGACACCATAAACAGAGTGAAATCTATAAGCCAAATACTGGAAAAGACAGCACAAATACCTGCAAAGGAGATTTTCCTGTAGGTCCTATTGGCCAGAAATGGGTCAGATGACCAATCACTGCTTATCTGTAGGAGCTTAGGGAAGACCTGCCCTCATTTCTTGGGACATTGGCACCTCACACCTTAACCAAACCAGGACACTTTTAATAAGAAAGAAAGGAGGGAAATGTTGGCTGGGTAAGCAAACTATTACATCTGCCAAAGACAGTTCACAAGCAACTGACAGAAGAGTAAACCAGAATGATTAATAAACCAATGAAAAGCTCTGGGCTTCACTAGCTATCAGAGGAATACAATTTAATGGTTGGGGGAGGGAGAGAGGAAGAGAGAGACAGAGAGAGAATATCATACAACCATCAGATTGAAAAAATTCTAAAACATGTAATAACACCACGTTACTGGGGCTTGAAGAGGCCCATCTCCACTTAGATGCCTTGTAAGCCTCTCAGTTCAATGTATTCAAACCCAAACTGCTTCCTACAAACCCTTCTTTCCCCCAGTCAATGGTACCACCAACAACTTAAGGGAAAGACTTGAGTCATCCTTAACTACTGTCATAGCTTCACGGCTCATATCCAGTCACCCAGACATACTTGTAGGTCCTTCTTTTCTGTTTCCACAGTGCTAAGACCCATTTCCACTACCTGGTGGATGTCCTCATCATTTCCTGCATGAAAATCCTCTACATCCTCTTAACCCATCTTTTTGCTTCCTATCTTGCTGCCTTCCAACCACTATTCAGCTGGTAGTGGAGCTGTCTCTCCATGTTTAAATGCTCCCAATAGCCATTGTTATAAAGATCAAGTTGAAATGCCAGATGGGACATCCCTTAAAGATCTTTCTATACCCCTTCCAGCCCCATCTACAGGCCTCTCTAGGAGTCCACACCTTCCTATTGGGTTCAATTTTCTTTTCCCCAAGTACATTCATTAAGAGTTATTTTAGTGAGGATCTCTGAGCAGTAAATTCATCTAGCATTTGTATGAAATTGTTTGTATTTGCTTTCATCCTTGAATGATTATTTATTCCATGTTCATTGTTATTATCCCTCAGCACTTTGAGGGCCAAGGAAGGCTACTAATGATGGCACCCAGGATACAGACCAATGATACACAGTCAAAAAAAAAAAAAAATGACTTGCCTTCCTTCTAATTTCTGTCTGACCAGCCTTACTTATAAAACAGAGTGTACTTCCCAAAGAGAACTTCTCCATAAACTCTAATCAACATTTTTGCTTTGCTTATCTCTGACAACGCAAGGCTCTTCTCAAAAAAACCAAAAAAAACAAAAGCAAAAACAAAAACAAAAACAAAAAAAGAAAACAGCAAGGGGGACACCATCCTAACTATATTTGTAAGGTAAGAAAAGTTCAGAAATATTCTTGTACCCTGCCATACTTTAGAGGCTGTGATGCGTAGCTTTCTATGATTATAAAAGAAATGTTTATAAGTTAAAAAAAATATGTTAAACTTTCTATTTTAATTCTAGATGTAAGATCCAGACATGAGATTCAATGCTCAGGACACTGAGGCTAACTTATTTCTGTAAAATAAATCATTTCCTTTCAGCTAGTAAGCTGAAAGGAAATGTATGTTATTCATTAGATTACCAGTACCCACATATCAGCACTACTGGGTAATTCTTTTTCATCTCTAAAACACCAATATTTGTGCCTGATTTAATTGATTTATGCCAAAGATGCAGGTGAAAATTGTTTTGAGTTTTATTACATTACTAAACTATTAGCTTAGTGTTTCAGAGAGGAAGAAAAAATGTTTTGAAAAAATAAAAAGAGATCCAGGTGCCCACTGGCCAAAAGAAAACACACCAAGGAGTCGCATGCACATACAGGCTCCTGGGTACAAGTTTAAATCAAATTTTCTTAGGAGAGGCAGACATTGCTTATATTTTACAAAGGATATATTTGACCTAAACACGCATAAAACATAGATGATCATATTCTAAACAATCTAAAAATATTAACTCATTTCCCCCTTCTTTGGCATTTCCATTGGCACTTTTGTATGCAATCTGAAATCCACTGTAAAGCACTTGACATACATACATACAGTCTCATATGTGCCCTCTTGAAATGTGAATGTATATAAGCCATGTCTCAATGTAAGTTGACTATAAATTCTTTTCAGGCAAAAACCATGATTTTTGTGGTTATTCTTTCTTAATTATTAAAAATATCTCAAAATACCCACTTTGGTGCCGTGTTTAGATTTATATGATAGATTTGCTTTCCCCAAATGCTGTACTTCTTTACCACCAGGACTTTGCATGTGGTTTATCTGGAACATTCATCTCATCCTTCAAGAAATAGACATTAAAAATATGGTTCAAAGATATTATGAGAAACTTTATGACAGTAAACTTGACAATTTATATGAAATGAACACATTCCTTGACAATCACATCTTACCAAAGCTGACACAAAAAGAAAGAGAAAATATGAATAGCTCTATATTTATCTAAGAAATTGAATCTGTAAGTAAAAATATTTCCACAAAGAAAATTCTAGGTCCAGATGACTGCACCTGTGAGCTCTTTTAAATATGTAAGGAAGAAATGACATCCGTCATACACAAAACCTTTCAGAGAACAGAAAAAGTCCAGCTCAATCATGATAGCAAAATCTGCAAGGGCATTACAAAATAAAGAAATTATACACCAAATTCACTTATCAGGTACAAAATCCTGAACAAACTATTTGCAAACTAAATCTAGTAATGTATAGAAATGGAAAATACACTATGGTAAATTTGGGTTTATCCTAGGAGGGCAAAGTTGGATTAATATTAGAAAATTCATGTAATTAACTGCATTAATAGATTAAACATGAAATCATCATATGGTCCTTCCAATAGATGCAGAAAAAATGATTAGATAAATTTCAATGCTCATTTATGTTAAAAAAAAAAACTTTAACAAACTAGGAATACGAAGGGACTTTCATAACCTATAAAGAAAATTCATAGCAAATATACTTTATGATGAAAGTTAAAAATTCTCCTTGGGAATCAGGAACAAGATTCAAATGCATGTTATAATTTCTATCAACATTTTAGTGGAAATTCTAGCAAGTACAAGGAAATATAAACTAAATACATAAAGACTGTTATGAAAGAAACAAAACTTTCATAATTCACAAATGATATGTTGTTATGATTTTAGCATCTATGTTCATGAGTACATTTGCATTATCATTTTTCATCCTCATTCCTGTGAGGTTTGGTCAAGTTTATGCTAGTTTCATAAAATTTTTCAATACTCTGCTATACTTTTTGTATGTATTAGCTGTGTCTCTTATTTTCTGATGCTTTGACATTAGGAGGTCTTGCTGCTCCTAGAGGGACTGCCCCACCCCACAGGGTTAACTAATTCCCAAAGATAGTAAACAACTCACCCCTGAGGGTGCCTTTCAAATGTAAACCAATCCAGAGCCCACACACCTAACTCCTTCTTTATCAGGCTTTCACATACAAGGACACTATCCACCTGCCCCAATAGCTCCAGGGTCACATTCCAAACACCTAAGGACAGCTCCTATGCCCCAGAGCCTCCTGAAATTATTCAAAGTAATCAATCTTAAACCTGTTTACCCTGCCTCACCCATTCTTTTGTCCATTGTGGCGAGAAGCCATGTTCCTTCTGCTTGTGACCCTTGAGTATAACAACCTGTCTTTACAATGGTAATATCCTCCCAATCTGTTGACCTTGGCAGAACTAAGCAATAACAAAACCTCTTATTTTAAAATATATAAAATTAGAGTTATTCATGAGAACTGGCCCTCGCCCACCTCCCCTTGCATTACTGTTCCCTTTCTTTTCAGGTTTCAGCGGCACTGGACTTCTTCCTTTTCCTCTACATGACTTAGGGTTTTTGCTCCCATGATTCCCCCTACCCAGAATTCTCCTTCCCCAGAACCCTGCTGGTTCCTTTATCACCATCTCAGGCAAGCCTTCCCTGGCCATGTGGTCTAAAGTAAACCCCTCCCCTGCTGCCCCCTTTCTTTATTATCAATACATTACTACATTTTATTTTATTTTATTTCATTTTATCTTGTTATTCCATTGTACTTATTGCAACCTGAAATTATCTTTGTTTCTTCTTGGTTTACTTTCCTAAGTCTGTTTCCTTGAAAGCCAGAAATCCATCTGATTTTCACTGCTTTAGCCTAGGAGAGTACTTGACACACAATAGGGGCTCATCATCATTGTTTGAATGAAGAATTAATAAATGGACACAAGAATATGCCACAAGCCATGGCAGGTATTTGAGAAAATAGTTTGGGGAAAATAGCGAGGAGACCATATCTCTTAGAACCAAGGTCATTTAGGGGATGGTGGGTAAGCGAGTCCGTAGGGATCCCTGAACACCCAGTGGGAGAGTAACACAGGTTGGAGCATAAACACCATCCACACTCTGTACTGCCCCAGCTCTTGAACTGAGACTCAGTATCTGGCTGAAGGCTTGCAATGAATTTGCCTCTTGTGTCACCTAGACTATAGGCTTCAAATAATCGACAGGGAATATTGTAATCAGTGACTAGTTTTAATTCTAGAGAGACCCAAACATGCAATTCTATTCTTCCTTAAAATAAGAGAAGTCATCTTAGAAAATGAGATGTTTAAAACACAGATCACTAAGCATCAATTTGGGCATTATCTGAATTCTGACATCATAAGTGAAAACAGTTTTAACTCCACTTAAAAAGATCTCAGATTCAGGCAGTTTTACAACAGGAAATGGGAAAAGGTTAAGGCCTTAACATGATTCAGGTGTCATTTGATATATATACATAGGAAATAAGGTCAGTTAAAATAATTTTTTTCATCAAGAAATTTACAGCTCGGAATAAAATGATGTTTCAATCCATTTTAACCAGCGTTCCGACTCATTCATGTTTCTTAACATTACTCTGCATTGACCACTTAAAAGCTACAAACCATGGAAAGTTCAAAGAAGACCTCTGTGCTTATTTCACTAACATTTTAATTCCGGTAAAGTTTAAACTACTGAATGCAGCTATTTTCATAACAAAGAAAAAAAAAAAGGAGTCTGCTATTAAAATGTGGGGGACTGTAATAAAATGGAGAAATTCATTAGCATCAAAGTTCCTTGGTTCATGAAACAAACTGGTTCAAGGGAGGCAACAAGAAAAGTGTGAATAAACCTCAACTGTTTTGTTGTTTATTTATAAATATCTATGCACATATTCAAGACCCAACTCGAATATCACTTCCAGGTGACTACTTACCTTTTCCTCTCCTGTTTTCCAGTGTATAAATCTCTATTCTTATGCATATTTCCTTAGATAATAGATATCTCCTCTACTCAACTTTTGGCTTCATAAAAACAGAAGTCCTTGTTTTGTCGATTTTGCAGCCCCAGGCCCTGGCATAGTGTCATACTTTCAAGAAAGGTTTATTGACAAAGTAAAAGAGTATTTTAATCAAGGGCCTCCTATATATGTACTAGGGGCTGGTCATTGTTGCTTTAATAGTAATTTTTTAAAAAAAACCCTGATCTGCTCCTGTCCTCAAGAACCTTACTGTCTGATTGTGGAATTTAAAGAGGCAGAGGGTTTGTTTACTAGTTAACCCCTCTGTCTTCACCCAACCAGTTTGTCGGGAGTTTAATAGCAACTTGCCTGTATTTGTTTCACAAAGGGTTTATATTCCAAACATAGCCATCATCATAAAAAATCAGGGAATTGTGTCACACCATCTTAATACTATCCTTAATGGTCTCTTCAAAATTAAGGAAAAAGATCCATAAGATTCCAAATTGTTTATTAAAGAAAAGCTCTGACTGATGAAATGTTTCAGACCATGCCTGCCATATTTTTTAAAGAAAGGAAAATTTTAAATGTTAACATGTGGAGGTCACTATATTCATTTAGTTATAAAATATATCTAGTAAAGAGCTGCTTCTAGGTATAATTTATACGTTTAATACGTGCAACTATAAATCAAAAGCACTCACCGTGGGGTGTTTCTAGTGAAATTGTCCCACTCTCCATTAATTTTACTGACTGGAATTTCAGTCGAAGATTAAGCAGTTGATTTTTCAAGTAGTAACACAAAATTCTCGTTTCTCTTAATGGAAGATGGTGAGAAAGGGTGTTTTCCACATTTCTGGCCTATGAGGAGAGACAAAGCAGTTATATTGTACCGGATTGGAAAGACAATGCTCCCGTTTGGATAGGTTGGGTTCTTTTGTTTGTTTTGGGGTTTTTTTTTTAGTCACCTATACACATAGTGTAGAGGTTGAGAATTTTCTTATTCAAGGGAATTATAAAATATATTTTTTTAATGGGGAAAATCTGCTATACTAAAAATATAAAAGCTATGTCATCCCAATGTGTGAAATAATTGTGATTTGAAGTATTAGGGTCCATTATCCCCATAGAAACCTGCACACCTATCACAGGTTGGGGTTTGGTTTTTGATTTGGATAATATGGACCCTATAGTGGTCCATCGCACTCTGTCACCCAAAATGTCCCACAATAAAAGTGTGTGATAACTCAGTCTTCCCCATGGGAATTAGCCAACTCTGATGCAGGCCTCAGTCTAATTTTTTAAAGAGCTACTTGCTGTATATTTCCCACCAGACAGTCTTAAAATTTATTGTGAGCTTATACACCATATGAAAATTCAGGGTAGTATTGGTAGATCTTTCTTAATTCCAATAATCATCAAGCACCTTTTAAACACTGTTTACTAAATGATTAATCTCCTATTTTTTTCAACATCTTTATTGGAGTATAATTGCTTTACAATGGTGTTTTAGTTTCTGCTTTATAACATAGTGACTCAGCTATACATATACATATATCCCCATATCCCTTCCCTCTTGCATCTCCCTCCCACCCTCCCTATCCCACCCCTCTAGGGGGTCACAAAGCACCGAGCTGATCTCCCTGTGCTATGCGGCTGCTTCCCACTAGCTACCTATTTTACATTTGGTAGTGTATCTCCTATTTTTAACATGAGTCTTTCTAAATTGTTTTCCTAAATCCTGGGAAAAGCACTCCAAAATAATATCTTGTGAAAGAGAGCACAAACGTACAGTATACACACAGAATAAGTATTTGTAGTCCACTTTCAATTTATTCAAAATATACTCCTCTCCCAGTTAAAGGAGAAAATGATTACATATTCAGTTATCTTGAAATAATTAAAAGGTCATCAATTTCCTGTCATGAAAGTGATATGGTTTAATTACATTGTATAAATGTATTGACCAGGCCATGGGGGAGAGTATCCCCCTGAGAGGTTATTATCCTAACAACAATCTGACCTCCACTGAGTGGGATATAAGTGTGTACTTAGAGATTTGTGTATATGTGTGGATTTTAAAATAACTGTAGATTTGGGATTAGCAGATACAAACTACTATATATAAAATAGTTAAATATAAGGTCCTACTGTATAGCACAGAGAACTATATTGGACATCTTGTAATAACCTATAATGAAAAAGAGTATGAAAAAGAATATAACTCTATGTATGACTGAATCACTTTACTGTACACCTGAAACTAACACAATATTGTAAATCAACTCCTTCAGTTTTAAAAAAAAGAATCAAATAAATATAGCGGGATTTTATCTGAAACAACAATAGGAAATAAAAAATAAAATTGCGTTTAGGGCAATTGTATTGAGATTAATTAAGGTTTGGTTTACTACCCAGAGTCCACAAGTCAAATATCATCCAGACTGACAATTTAGGGTGAAAAGTAAGGACTCAAGAGTTCAAAATATAGGGAAGTCAGTTAAAAAAAGCAAAGGATTAGAGTAAAAAGATAATGACTATAGAGTCTCTGAATGGTAAAGCTGGTTGGAACCAGAGAGAGTTTAAGATTTGTTCATATTTTTCTATGAGAAAATAAGATACTTATTCATATAAATATAGAATTCACTTATATTAATGTATACAAACTTTCCCTTTGCAAGGATTTCATCCCATTAGACTAACTATTGAAATTGGGCAAAGAAAATGGCCAATAAAAATGACAATTAAATAGAACATCCCTCAAGGTAATCATATTTGCAGTTTCCCCTAATCTATCCTAAAACAGTTAAAAGGAACAAGTCTCTAAGCTGAAGGGTTCATTCTGATATCACGCAGTCACAAGTCTACATGAGCTAGGGAAAACCTACATAGTAAGTAGTGTGGAAAAACTCCGTTGACTAGCTAGAATGTCAAAATGTAGTATTTCTACCCAAAAATTTTGTTACAACAAGTGGTAACATACAATAGTTTCCAATACAGAGAATTTCTTCAAAGTGAGGTCAATTAGAGTCTTAACACACTGTTATTAACACATGGATTAATAATTCACAAAACAGATTTTTCTCCTCTCTTTACCTCACACCACTCCATGCTTGAGGCTTAACAGATTGCTTGGATACCTCTACAAAGGCCGTTTCTGCTTCATTCATTTGAGCCTGTGCACTGGTTGTCTGTTTCCTGGATGCCACTCCCCACCTCTCTCCCATCCCCACCCGGTAAACAGACTCAACTTGAAGATCAAAGTTCCTAGTAAAGCCCCCAGAGCTGGAGCGGGGCATTTCTTCCACTATTTACCGTATTTACCTCTAGCCATGCCTCAAGTATGCAAAGCAGCACAGTAAATGGAAACAACACTGCATCAGGAGTCAGTTCCCTGTTTTGTCACTTACCACCTCTGTGATCCTGAGGAAGCTTCCTAATCACCCAAGCCTTGGACTCCTTATGTGTAAAACTGGGATAACGACACATAAGTAAAAAGTCTTACAACAACTAAAAAGAGAATTTGTGAAAAGCCCAGCACAGCGCATGGCACATGGGGGCACTCAGCAAATGGTACATCTTCCACAAATCCCATCTCCCTTCTCCAGGGTTCCCTCCAATAACCCTGCAGCCCACCAGAGTGGGGACCCTGGGGACGATGCACCCTATGTTAGGTCAGCACCCTGCTTGCTGCCCCCTGAAGCCTTATGTATACATGAAGTTTCCTCTGGGTTACAGCCTTCTTCTCCTCCTCTGTCTCCCCAGCTGATCCCAGGTTCCCACACAGATTGTGATTCACATCATCTGGGGGTGAGGTCTGCAGTTGAGTAGTTTTTATTTTTTTAAACTTTAAAAACTTTTATTTTATATTGGAGTATAGTTGATTACAATGTTGTATTAGTTTCAGGTGTACAGCAAAGTGATTCAGCTATACATATACATATATTGATTCTTTTTCAGCTTCTTTTCCTATATAGGTTATTAAAGTACATTGAGTAGAGTTCCCTGTGCTATACAGTAGGTCTTTGTTGATTACTTTATATAGAGTAGTGTGTATCTGCTAATCCCAAGCTCTTAATCTATCACTCCCCCCAACCTTTCCCCTTTGGTAAGCATAAGTTTGTTTTCTATGTCTGTGAGTCTGTTTCTGTTTTGTGGTTTTTTTTTTGGGGGGGGGGCTGGGATATTAATTTTCTTTTTTTAATTTCTATTTTATATTGGAGTATAGTTCATTTGCAATGTTGTGTTAGTTTCAGGTGTACAGCAAAGTGATTCAGTTCTATATATACATATATCTATTATTTTCCAGATTCTTTTCCCATATATGTTATTACACAATATTGAGTAGAGTTCCCTGTGCTATACAGTAGGTCCTTGTCGATTATCTATTTTATAGATAGTAGTGTGCGTATGTTAATCCCAACCCCTTAAAGCCCTATGTATACATGAAGTTTCCTCTGTGTTACAGCCTTCTCCTCCTTATCTGTCTCCCCAACGGATTCCAGTTTCTGACACAGAGGTTGTGATTCACATCATCTGAGGTGGGGTCTGCAGTTGAGTATTATTTAAACCCCTAGGAGTTATTCTAATGTGCAACCAGGATTGAAGCCCAACACAACCTTCCATGATCCCTCCAGCTAACGGAGCCCCTCTCCAAATGTACTGTAATTGTTGGTTCCTAGATGGCGACACTCTTCAAGGTCAGCACTGTGTTTCATTCAACTTCAAATCACTAAAAACTTAACACAATGTCGAGCATTTTGCAGACCCTCAAAATCTTAATAAATAAATAAAAGGGTAAAATGTTGGATAAATGGCCCACCTTGCTAGTCCTCTTTTCTTTTCTGGAGAATGTGTATAGTATTTCTCCTACTCACAAAGACACTGAAAAATTAAACCAAGTTTTTTTAAAAAAGCATATGTTTGGGTGGGATGAATTGGGAGCTTGTGACTGACATATATACACTACTATATATAAAATAGATAACTAATGAGGATCTACTGTATAGCACAGGGAACTCTATTCGGTGCTCTGTGGTGACCCAAATAGGAAGGAAATCCAAAAAAGAGGGGATATATGTATACATGTGGCTGATTCACTTTGCTGTACAGCAAAAACTGACACAACAGTGTAAAGCAAGTATACTCCAATAAAAAAATAAAAAGCATATGTTTAAATAAATATGTACTGTATAAAGCAATAGCATTAACAAACTCCAATAATATATGTTCATATTCACTTTATACAATAAGAAAGCTGAAAGTAGGAATGTTTGTGAAAACATATGAATTTAGTCATTCAAACGTGTCTCTTGAAATCATTTCTTTTTAATTTGTGGCTTTTATCAGTAACCCTGGAAACAACTTCTTTAAAGTAGAATTCATGGCCGCAGTGACTTTGAACTCAGCTCACAGAGACTGATAGATGCTGAGCTAAACAGCATCTCACTTGAAACAAGACTGGCATGTGAAGCTATGGCCCCAGAAGAAGAAGGATCACGTGTACAGTCAGTGCTGCTCCTGGACCCAGAGCTGGATCAAATTCGAAAAAGCAGAACACAACCAGAGTCCACTCTCTAAGCATCATTCCTCAGGTAAGGCTTGGACACCTCCAACTCTGATCCCCCCACAGGGGACAATTCGTACTTGAACGGTGCCCTGGGTGAGTCTATTATTGCCTTTAGGATGTGGAGAATAGCAGTATTCATTTCCAACTGGGTTCTTGACAAATTACCACAAACTTAGAGGCTCAAAAACAGTCCACAGATTTATTCTCTAACAGTTCTGGAGGTCAGACATCCAGAATGAGTCTTAAGGGACTAAAATCAAGGTGTCAGCAGGGCCAGTTCCTTCTGGAGTCTCCAGGGGATAAGCTGTCCCTTGTCTCTTCCAGCTGCTGGTGGCTCCTGACAGCATCACTCCAATCTCTGCCTCTGTGGTCTCATCACATCCTCCTCCACGGTAGTCAAGTCCCCTTCTGCCTCCCCCTTAGGTTTACATTTGGGGCCACCTGGATAATTCAGGATAATCTCTGAATCTCCAGGTCCTTAACTTAATCACATCTATAAAGTCCTTCTTGCCATGGAAGATGACATTCACAGGTTCTGGAGATTAGGATGTGGACATCTTTAGGGGCCATTATTCAGCCTGTACAGACACATAACTAGATGAAAGTAAGATCTGTCCACAAATAATTATAATACAAGGCAGCACATAAAGATGCTGTAAGAGAAGGACAGGTGAAGACATACAGAAATAAGAGAGGAAATAAGTCCTTCCCACTAAGAAGGGTCAGGAAAGGCCCTGTGGGCTGTAGGATTTGACCTGGTCTTGAGAGATGGGAAGATTTGGAAAAAGTAATACTCAAAATATGTCAGTAAAAAAGTCAATAATCGATACTCATTCTTCCTGTGGTGTGCACATACACATACACACACACAGTAAAAAAAACCAAAACAATTTTTTGAAAAAGACTGATTGGGAGTATTCTGGACCTGTCAGCCAATGGTATAAACTGTGACCAAGGGTATAAATCAATATTATATAAAATATTGAAATTCTGGAACAAGATTTAACTGAAATCTACAGAACACAATAGTCAAGGAACTGGCTATCTTATGGCATATATATATAACATGTATGGTAAAAGAAATATTTTAAATAAATGAGAAAGGGGTAAGTCATTTCATAAATAAATCCCCCTGGAACAATTGATTATTTGATGAAAAAATTTATTTAGACTCTTACCTAAAATCATTCACCAAACAATATAAATTCCAAGGGAACTTTAAAATTAAATATAAAATATCAATATATAAGAAATCAAGAAGAAAAAACTTTAAATTTACCATCATTGGAGGAGGTCCAACTTACTAAAAGTAAGATGAAAATATTATTATATGTTACTAAGTTTAAATTTTAAGCTTCTCTTCAATCAAAATAAATAAATAGAACAAAATTAAAAGGCAAACATCATATTTGGGGGAAAATAGTCACAGGAAATACTACCTAGACAAAGTACTAATATCATTATATATATAAAAAGGTTAATCAAATTGAATTTTAAAATACTGAAGCTCCAGTGGATAAATTGACAGAGGATGTGAATAGGCAATTTCCAAAAAGGAAATATAACTAATCAACAAATGTGTGGAAAATGTTTTCCTTCACGAGTAATCAAGGAATGGGGCATTAAAATAAAAATGAAGTAACCTTTGACCCCTATCAAATTAGCAAAGATTTTTTTAAAAAATAATAATTTCCACTGCTGATAAGGGGACTGTGAAAAAGGTACTCTCGAATATTGCTGATATTTTGGTATAATCCTTTTGGAAAGCAATTTGGCAAACAGCCTTGCAATGTTTATACTCTAACTCAGTAAGTCCACTTTTGAGAATGGAGCCTAAGAAAATAATTCTGAATATTCAGAAGCACTATTTATAAAAGGAAAAGAAAAAAATCAGAAGTAATCTAAATACCAGATACAAACACAGTTTTTACATAAATTGTGTATATTCACTTCATTAATTATAATGTAACTTTTAAAAATTATATTTCTAAAGAATATGCAATATATGGAAAATATAAGCATTACAATGTTAAGTGAAAAAAAGAGTAGGATAGAAATAGTATATATATGATCCTTCCATTTAGAATGAAAACAAATAGAATAAAGATTAGATATAAATACAAAAAAATATTAACAGTGTCTGTCTTTGGATAGTGAAACCATGGATGAAATAGATAATAGATAGATGGATAGATATTTGTTTGTTTTAATTATAAGATATCCTTTTGTTGTCATTGTCAAACTCTTACAGTTTGTCACATAAAGCTTCATTAAAAACTAATTTTTAAATGCCCCCAATTAAACTTTTTTCCTACTGAAAATCTTCAGGAAATAAATTTTTTCCATTTTTTTAAAATAAAAACTGGCTTTTGTTTTTGATTTTTTTTTGTTGTTGTTGTTGGTATGTAAATAACACAAGAATTACAAATTTAGAATCTCCTTCAGCTAATACCCAGACCACTTTCCTTCTAAGACAATAGTTATCTGGTACAGCATTTTAAATCTCCATTGATTACACCATAACCCTCATAAAGTGTTTCTACTTGCTCATAACTTCTCCCATAAGCTCTGAAATTCAAATAAGTGATACAGTTTTTTAAAAATTCTAATCTAGGTTTTGATATATATCTGTCTAGAGATAAAAGCTAAGTTGATTTCATGTTTTTAAAAAGATCTCCAAATATTATATGTGCTTCAAATCTCATTAGCAATTAGTTTTTAAACTGTTTGCTCATTGAACGTAACATTTGCAGATAATTTTAAGAAGTGATTTTTAAAATTGCTTTAATAAATTCATCAAATAACTCCCCACTGTTGGATTTGGCAAAAATGGAGTTTGAGGTTGAGGGAAAGAAGGGATGCAGGCCCAAGAGTCCAGACAATCTGGGAGCCAGAAACCAGTGGCCCAGCAAGATGCCTGGTCACATCCAGAACCCAGGAGCCACTTGGCACTGGGAACGAAATGCACCCTTCTGTCTTGGACACCAGACCTGGGACACAGCCAAGAATGGGGCTTGCCTTGGGGGACTTTTAGGAACCTTCCTGCACCAGTCCTGCACCTTCTCTTGCTGGAGCTCTCCCCTCTGCTGGGGAGTAGTCAGCCATGCAGAGCAGCATCCAGGCCCTCTTGGGAGCCCTGCTCCCATGGACCAGGCAAGGAGCCCTGGTCAAACATGACATTGTCTTTAGGACACAAGGAAGACTTGAATATCTCCCTGAACTTCTCTTGCCTGGTTTGTAGCCGTGTTGGATCAGGCCAGAAACTGTGACCTCCTGATACACAGTGTCTAGACAGTATGACATCCAAACCACATCAGCAGGCCTCATCTCATCATAAAAAATGTCAACATTCTGGAATTGCACCATCCAGAATTGTAGCCACTAGCCACATAAAGCCATTTAACGTTAACTTTAAATTTATTAAAATTAAATAAAACTTAAAATACAGGTCCTCTGTTGCACAAGCCATAGTTCAAGTTCAGCCAGAGGTGTCTGGTGGCTGCCACCTCGGACAACACAGGTCTAGACCATTCCCACCATCACAGAAAGGCCCACGGGGCAGCACTGTTCCAGAACATACTGGTTCTAGCAGGGAGTCAAGGGGCCCACTTCCCCCATTTCTAAGACAGTAAAACTTAGAGGATCTGACTCGGAAAAAAAAAAAAAAAAAAAAAAAAAACAGGGAAGAAGCTCAGATGCTGTTACCATCTAATTAATTAATTAAAATTTGCCTTCAGCCCCGTCCATATAAAATAAACTCCTGACTGTGGTCAGCGGTTACAGGCAGACTTTGTCATTTTGCTTACTGACTACACATTTTCATTGATCAATTCTAAATTGGATTATTGTTAGTTTTAAAAGCGCCTGAGCAGCAGAAAGTGGCCATGTGGCAGGCAAAGGGGAGATTGATAGCAGAATAAACAGGGAAAGTGACAAGATTCGAGGCTGAATTGATCACTGTCAGCGGGTCCGTGGTCAGCTGTCTGCCCTTTAGTGCCCAAAGTAAACATCAGAATAATGTTTAGACAAACACATTTGATTTTTGAGGTAATGGGTATGTCAACTAAATGACAAACCTTAGAAAGGTCAAAGGGATAGCCATTTTTCAGACTCTTTCAACTATTAATCGTTGATTTTGGTAACAGTGCTCTGGTAGGCAGAGCGGGGAGAGGACGTCGGCTTGTGTGCGCTGTGTGATGCTCCAGACAGACCTCCCCAGGATTCACCTGGTCGTCAAAATAAAATGCTGCTGTAAGCGAAGAGTTCCTCCTTTAAAAATGGAACCCAGCATCTCAGTTGTCTAAAGACAATCCAAAAGGCAACAATCTTATTAATCCTTTGAAGGGATTCAGTCCTTTAGTACCCACTAAAATCATATTTCTGTGGCCTGTTATCTACAATAAAACAAAGCACAGCAAATCCATTCCTAATCATCCATTAGCCTCTGAGAAATTTATAACGTTGTTCCAAACACAGGAAATCACTGGTGAGTCACAAGTATCCGAAATTATAATTTGGTACAATTCACCACTTGCTGGGTCATTTTTAATGTGATTTTATTTCCCTTTGAAATATCAGACATTAACTATGACTTAAAGGCCAGTCAGCGCTGATGGTGACTATTACGAGAGTCCCAAATTCACCTGGTTTATCTGATCACACAAAGCATTTTTTTTCTTTTGCCTAGAGGGATATGACAGATGAAACTGGATGGGAATAGAATGTAGGTAGAGATGTTCCTGCCTCCAGAAGGAGCTGAGCATGACCCTGCTTCTCACAGAAGAATATCATGGTGTTCTTGTGTGCTGGCAGTTGCTACATGCAAATCATAATTTATCCATCTATTGAAACTATGTCACTTGCCAAAATGTTAGGACTCTCTAAACTCATCAAGCACATCAATGTACCTAGGAAGTCAGAGAAATATGAAGTGTGTATTTGAGTCCTACCTGTAAACACACGTGCCATGGCATGGAGTGCACAACCCTCAGATAAAATAGTGCAACAAGTAGGAAGCATAAACCGTATAGAGGTCTATTGTTTTGCTGTGTAAAATTCCCGCAAACTCACTGTGCAGCTTGGGTACTTAGGAAATAAGTCTTTGAATATATCTGCAGTGTGGGAGTGTCTTAGTCAACTTCAGTGCCATAACAAAATACCTAGAGTGGGTGGCTTGAACAATAAAACTTTATTTTCTCACAGCTCTCGAGTCTAGAAGTCCAAGATCAAGGAGCCAGCATGGTCAGTTTCTGGTGGGAGCTCTCTTCCTGGATTGTAGACAGCTGTCTTCCTGCTGTGTCCTCACAGGGCAGGGAGAGAGAGGGAGAAAGGGAGAAAGCAAGCTCTTTAGAGTCTCTTTTAATAAGGTCACTAATCCCACCTTAAAGGCCCCATCCTCATGACCTCATCTAAACCTAATGGCCTCCCAAAGGCCCCACCTCTGAATACCATCATGTTGGAGGTCAGGGCTTCAACATATGAATGTAGGGGGCACACAATCAGTCCATAGCAGGAAGCATAAGGTTATCAGCTTATGGAGGTGGATGTTACTGATGTTCACCAATTTCTAGTTCTTGTCTATTTCTAGTGACGTCTTCATTACATTTCTCCATACCCTTGGAATTAAGTTTGGCTATGTCATTAGTCATGGCTAATGAAATATGAGGCATGTCACTTCCAGGCTAAAACATGTCCCTGCTGTTGCTCAGCTCTCCTGTCATCTCTTACACTATCAAGGTAAGTCCTGAGCCTCTTGTGATGCTCAGGTGTATTCTAGTTACCATGCTGCAGAAGAGCTGAGCAGCTTAAAAAAAGCATTGACTTATATTCATGGATGCTGTGAGTCAAGAATTTGAACAGGGTAAAAAGAGGATGACTTGTCAATGTTCCATTATATCTGAGGCTGGGAAGTCAATGGCTAATGTCTAGAATCATCTGAAGACTTGTTCAATCACATATCTGGTGCTGGGGAAGAAGATTCAAAGGCTGACTGCCACCTTGAGTGCCCACTGTAGACTCTCTAAGTGGTGGGGACTTGCTCACAAATGGCAACATCAAGGCAGTCAGATTTCATACATGGTGGCCCAGGGCTCCAGCAAAGAAGGCAGAAACTACATGGCCTTTTGAAGCCAGCTTGGAAGGCACACATATTACATCAGGTATATGCTATTAGCTGAAGTATCAATAAGCTGTTCCAGGTTCAAGGAGAGGGGACACAGATACCATCTCTCCATCACAGGAGTGTCAAAGAACATGTGTGCATGTCTGGAGTCGGTGGGGAGGGGACTTTTTAAGACCACTACTGAGGGTGTGGAATGCCTGTTTGGAGCACAGCCCCACTGCCCTTCCACAAAACCATGTGGAATAATAATAAACTCTTACTGGGTTAAGCCACTGAGGTTTTGGTGGCATCTGTCCATGCCCAACCCAAATAGAATATCTCCTTAAGTCCTCAAAGAGCTAATGAGCTTCCTCCATAAATATCAAATTAACCAAAACAGGAAAGGCTTCTACTTTAGAGGAGTATAGCTCCAGTACTAAATTCATGCTTCAAAAGCAATCAGGTTGGAGTGTATACCTGAGTTACTTTGTTGTACAACAGAGGTTGGCACAGAACTGTCAATCCATTGTACTTCAATAAAAAAAAAATTATAAAAAAAAAAAAGCAATCAGGTTACACAACTTTAAACCAACATCCCCTAAACTGTGTTTGGAGGAACACAATATATATGTCCAATATTTTTAGCAAGAAAACGGAGGTTCCCAATAAAGCCACAATAGCATGTACCTGCCCCAGGTATCTGCCTCCAACTGCCTGCTAAGTGGCCGTGTCAAACATCGCAGATCAGCCTCAACACTAACCATCAAACAATCGTCTCCTGAGTCCCAAAAACTACTTTCTCTAAGATTCATTGTAGTATAGTTCCTCTCCAAACCCACATTATGTTTGTATCTTTGTGTATTTAAATTCCTGTCTTTGGTCTCCTTTGGTACAGAGGAGAGAGTATGGGCTTGAATTCTACTATTTGACCAGTTATTTCCAATAAGTATGTCAAAGTATCATTCTATGTCTAAAGTTGAACTAAAAGCTGGATTGGGGGGGGATCTACTGAAGACTTGTTAGCGAAGGCTAAGATCTGAAGTAGCATTTCGTCTCCCTGGGGAGGCAAGATGGGCACACAAAACCACATTAGTCATCTGATCGTGTATGATAAGGACATTATCAGAGTCATGAGAAAGGAGATGAGAATTGGTTAAAGTAGAAGGAGACAGCTTTACAGAGGGAACTGGATTCAGCTTGTCTTTGCAAGGAAGACAGATTGGACTGTAAGGGGAGGAGAAAGAATGCGCAGACCATGGAGAGGCAAGAATGCTCATGGGAGGACCTAGTGCAAGGAAGAAACCAGACAGCTGGACTGTGTACAGTGTCCTCATAAAGCATCAAGTTATCAAAGTTAGTGATGGTTCCAACGTCATTGTGATCCACTGGAGAACCTGACTCAGCCCACTTCCCAAGGGCTTCAGACCAGATGGAAAACTAGGTTCCTCTTATTTTATTCTATGACCTGGAGCCGCTTGAAAAAAGCAAGAAAAGTCAAGAGCCTGGGAGGAGGTGGGCTGTGAAACAGAAGGTTCTGGGCACAAATCCAACTCTGCTTCTCAATCGCAGATGAGGACTTAACTCATCCACTCCTCAGCTTCCCCTTTTGCCAAATGAATATGAAATTCTCATTAACATGACTTCTCTGTGGATTAGTTTGACACTGTGTGTAAAGTTCCCAGCACTGTTATGGTTACATGGTAGAGGCTCAAAAGAAGGTGTGTGTTATCATCACCACCATCGTCATTATCATCACCATCACCTCATTAACAAAATGAAAGATCCCAAGGATAAATTCCAAGCTATGCTTTGGAAAGAAATCGACTAGAAAGACAGAGATTTGTAGAGAACACAGGGCTTATGAGTCCTGAGTCAGCAATAGAATGTGCTTCAGCTCAAAAGTTCATTTAAGAATATTTTCCATCCGCGGTGTGTTGGATCTGCAGATGCGGAACCCACGGGTACGGAGGCCGTGTCAAACATCATAGTAATGAAACTGTAGTAATGAAACAAGGAAAGAGCAGCATTATAAAATCCCAGTGCCAGTTAGTGTTGACTTCTTAGGAGGAGGGGGGAGGACAGATGTCAGTGAACATTACTGGCAGTATTCTAGTTCTTGGATTGTGCAGAGGCTTGATACCTGTAACGTATCATTAATAAATGAATAAGTAAAATGGGAGAGGGCCATGCACGAACCGATGATGATAGCTCAAATATCAAGTAAAATCAAATACTGCCCAGTTCTGTACTTGGTTATGTGAAGGATGAGAAAATGTCCTCATGTAGGAGTCTTCCATCCTCTGAACACTGAAGCAAAATAATTATACTCATTAAAGAAAAGAAAGTTAATTTAAGAATATCATTTTGACAAAAGGAAGTACTAATGTCTGCTGCAACATACAACATGGATGAACATTGGAAACACCATGCTAAGTCAAAGAAACCAGATGCAAAAGCCATATTGTAAACTAGAGATGATCATACTAAGTAAAGTAAGTCAGAAAGAGAAAGACAAATAGCATATGATATCATTTATATGTGGACTCTAAAATATGTCACAAATGAACTTACCTGTGAAAAAGAAACAGACTCACAGACATAGAGAACAGACTTGTAGTTGCCAAGGGGGAGGGGTGTGGAGGGAGGGATGGAGTGGGAGTTTGGGGTTGGTAGATGCAAACTATCAACGTTATATACAGAATGGATAAACAAGTCCCTACTGTGTAGCACAGGGAACTATATTCAATATCCTGGGATAAACTGTAATGGAAAAGAATGGGAAAAAGAATGTATATATGTGTATAACTGAGTGACCTTGCTGTATGGCAGAATTTAGCACAACATTGTAAATCAACTATACTTAAATAAAAAAAAAATTAGAAAAAGACCGTATTGTATGAGTCCATTGATATAAAATATTCAGAACAGACAAATCCATAAAGAGAGAGAACAGATTAGGGTTTTCCAGGGGTTCTGGGGAAGAGGCAGTGGGAGTAACTGCTTAATGGGTTTGAGGTTTCCATTCAGGGGGATGAAAAGTTCTGGAACGAGACAGTAATGATGGTTGCAAAACATCATGGATGTACCTAATGCCACTGAATTGTACACTTGACAGTGGTTAAAATGGTAAATTTTAAATTATGTGTATTTTAACACAATAAAAAAGTGGCATCCAAATATATTAGCAGAAAAGTAACATTAAAAATCAGGGAACTAGTGGGAAGCAGCCACATGGCACAGGGAGATCAGCTTGGTGCTTTGTGACCACCTGGAGGGGTGGGATAAGGAGGGTGGGAGGGAGACACAAGAAGGAGGAGATATGGGGATATATGTGTATGTACAGCTGATTCACTTTGTTATAAAGCAGAAACTAACACACCATTGTAAAGCAATTATACTCCAATAAAGATGTGAAAAAAAAAAAAAAAAGCAGGGAACTAACTCTCTCCTAACACTCAGAATTTAAGACCCTAGTAAGATGACTGTACAGTATGGATGCATGATGTTAAAAACGACTGATAGAGAAACTGAAGAGCAATAAAAATAATAAAAATCATAGAAAAGAGACAGTGTAGGGGCTTCCCTGGTGGCACACTGGTTGAGAGTCCGCCTGCCGATGCAGGGGACACAGGTTCGTGCCGCGGTCCGGGAAGATGCCTCATGCCGTGGAGCAGCTGGGCCTGTGAGCCATGGCCACTGAGCCTGCGCGTCTGGAGCCTGTGCTCCACAACGGGAGAGGCCACAACAGTGAGAGGCCCGCGTACCGCAAAAAAAAAAAAAAAAAAAAAAAAAAAAAAGAAAAGAAAGAAAAGAGACAGCGTACCAAAAAGTGGTCAGAGATGGAATGACTAGAACAGACAGAGGAGACAGCAATAACGTGTAGAAATAGGAGAGGTTATCTGAGATTATCTGACTGTCCATGTACGCTCTATTAAAATAACAAGATTGTCCTTGCATAATTCCCCACTCTAATTCATTTCAGCAAAAGTCCCACCCCAGAACCACTGGGGCACTGAAAGCTAACTATAACTAAACTGTGTACAGTGAAACAATACTGTATTGTAATCAATTTTCATATTTTCCCAAATTTCAATGCATAGAGAAACTCGAATCTTGGTGTAATATTTTCCCCACGGATAGGGAAAGCTGATACGTTCACCATTTGGAAGACAGAGAGAGAAGGATGCTTTCTGGAGAAGGAGTTAAAAGATGTTAAACTGAGTAGAAGGTGGACCATTGTGCACAACTCTCCCCTCACTACAGCTGGTCATCTGCTGGAACCAGTGAGCAGAGTGGCACTTGCAGTCTGAGAGGGAAGTGGCTGAAATCAGGAAGCCCTTTATTTGGAGGAAAGCTTTGTTAGCAAGGACAGTTAAGGGGCTGTGGTCAGAATGCCCAGCTGAGGCTACCCCAGGAGTCCTGTAAGAGAAAGGCCTGAGCTCGTGCTGTCAGGCTCAGCTCTGAGTCAGCAAACAAATATACAGTGTTTGAGTTAAAGTTTCATGTAGTGCTGTAATAATTAATCTTGCTTCGATGTTTATAAGGTCATCATTTTGGAATCTGTAGACTAACAGACAGTAATAACTCCACGGATCAGGCTGCCTGAATCCAATTACAAATATCTCATCTATAGTGGCAGCAACTTGGAGTGAGGTGAAACTTGGAAGAAAGGCTGGAAAAGTTCCATCCGGACCGCTAGCCTGAAAAAATGCTGATAAACATGAAATTTATCAACAATTCTGAAATTTCTTTCCCAGATAGAAACATTTTACGCTATGAGCTTTTTGAGGACTCTTTTTCGGAGGAGGCTTACTGCACACCATGGGTTCAGAATGCAAATCACCACCTACAGTGGAAGAAAGCGATAAATTTAAAAAGCAGATTTTCAGAGAAAGACCCAAAGGAAGAGAAACAAATGGACAAATGGGGTGGGGAAGGTAAGATAAAGGGATGGAGTGAGATGAGGGGGGACAGAGATGAAAATAAGAAAGATCCCAAAAAGGAGACTCACTTCATCTCTTCAAATTTCCTGGTGTCCTGATGGAGTAATGGGAGATTCCAACATAGATGGGAGGATCTAAGTAAAGGATCAGTGGACATCAGCTGGCTGTTTATTTGTTCCCAGACCCGAGCATTGTCCACCTCTCATCTGACACCTCTCTCACCCACCGGTGGCCCCTGATCTGCTCCAGCTAAGTTTGTTTCCTTGTTGACCAACACGCCAACACATCACAACAAGAAGTTGGCATGGAAAATGACTTAAAACATGCATCACGCTCATAGGAAGAGAGTCAGTCTTTTTATCTGCCCCTGCAAAATATGAATTGCACCAAAGGACACTTCGTCATCATAAAAGAACGATGAGCTGCCATGCTGACCTGTATACCTAGGGCTTGGAGAACAAGGAGGCCAGTCAGGGTTCTATCTCCCCTGACACCAGGGTGCAGGGTCACACTCCCATCTGCTCACTTAGTTGTGACTGCCAAAAGTTCTGCAATCCTTTCTAGACTTTAGAACCATGAAGATTACAATGTCTCATCTCAAGAAGAAAGGAAGTGCCTTTTTTTTTGGATTAAGTTTGGTCTGTTGTTTGTTTTGCTCTGTTTCCACTTGCTCTCTGGTCAGCTACCCACTCTTCAGAATGGAACCAGACTCCCTCGGCACCATGAACAGGACCCTGGCTTTTTCCCAGGCCTCCTGCAGAACTTCTAACACCTTCCTCACACAGATTGCAGGTAGGAGATTAGAAGCACAGAGCTCTGGAATTGTAAGGATGGAAAAGAAGATGTAAATAAAGGTCCACCTTTCAATCTCCTGGGACTCCAGTTCAAATTTAAGTGCTCAAAACAGTGACCCTCTCCTAGAGAAAGGGAGCTGCTGCTCCACCCACAGTGCAACAGGCTGTTTCCTGGCTGGTGCTGCCCATCTCTGGGCTAAAGCCAGAGTGCCTGCTGCATGAGCTGTGAGCACACATGGTCCAGCAGAAACCCCTTTGTTGTCCACATCTGTCCCTTTAAAATGACGGTAAGGTCCACTTTCTCCCTGCATTGCATCTGTTTCCCTGGCATCCCACGTTTCTGTTACAGAGAGCTAAATCCTCGATTTATTGCTTTCTCTTTTTTAAAGTAAGACAACGTAGGTTCAAGACATTTAGCAAATATCTCTAGCTAAGCCCCAAATTTAAAGATGAGGAAGGATTTGGAATTCCCTATACTATTCTCCTGTGACCAGGTTGTGTGTTGTTTGTTTCCCAGGCATGTTGTCATACGAGGCTCTTTGGCTACATATAAAGATGTCTTAATTGGTCTCAGTGATTTCCAGCTTGCAAGACATCACCTAGAGCTAGACTGGTGCAAAATTTTTAAACTTTTAATTAGCATTTTAAAAATTAAAAATAAACCTTAGAGTTAGACCAGTCCGTATTCAAATGCTCTGGGCATCAGTCCCAGCTACTCACCAGCTGGTGACTTGAGACCAGTTACCTAACTTCCCCATGCCTCAGTTTCCCAACTTCCCCATGCCTCAGTTTCCCGCATCTACAAAACTCTGATGAGAACTCCTGCCCTACCTACTTGGCAATACTAAAATGGAAAAATGCTACGAATTATAAAGCATTCAAAGTTGCTGTCTCATGACTGAGAATACCAACTTGTTCATCATAATAATTACTGGGGGACTTGCAGGTTATGCTCAAGTCATTGGAGAGTAAAACACAAGTAACTTCCTACTAAACTACTGAACTACAGGGCTTCTTCCAGAACCCATCCATGCGAGCGCTAGTAGTTACCTTTCCATCTACGGTATGGAACACCTGTTTTTACAGAATGATCATCTGAGTGCAGCTGTTTCCAAATCTAAAAATGAGTCAAAGTATAAGCAATCTTTTAATTTTTAAACTATACGGTAAAGTCAAATTTTTCCCCTTTGGTGTACAGGTCTATGAACTTTCATACGTACAGACTGGCCTAACCACCACCCCAATCAGTGTACTGACAGGTTCCATCACCTAAAACATTCCCTTAATGGACACATTCTTTCTCCCTCTCCCCACCTCACAGCACCTGCAAGCATGGATCTGTTCTCAGGGTCTATTCTGACCTTTTTGGAAAACGTCATCTAAATGGAATCATACAGTATTCAGTTGCTTGAAACTGGCTGTTTTTCACTCAGCATAGCATCTTTGAGAATCATCATCAAAGTTATTGTCTGTTTCTTTTCATTACTAAATAGTATTCCCTGGTACTGATGTACCACAGTTGGTTTAACCATTCACCTGGTAAAGGACATCTGGTTTATTTCCACATCTTAGCGATTATTAATAGAGCAGCATAAACATTCACGTGTAAGTTGTTGCGTGAGCCTAAGTTTTCATCTCTCTAGGGTAAACACCTAGGAGTGGGATTGCTGGGTCACCCAAATCATTCTTTTATAGTGACAGGTAAATTTCAACATCACATTAAATCTCCAGATTTTTTTTCAAGTCAATCTCTTAAAATAAGAGACTAAAAACACTATTAAACAACACTCAAAAACTCATGTACTCTTCCCTCTCTCAAAATTTGAGGTTTTGATACTTTTGTGCTATTTTTGAGTGTTTTCCATAGATATTTAAAATGTCATTTTACCACATTGTAAATAATTTTCAGTGATTCTATCGAGTTATTTTTATCAGCTAAGAGACATCCATTTGACTTTCTGAAATAAAGACAAAATAAAGCTAAGTAGAAAGGGGGTTCAACATCAGAGTTTGAGTTAACACAGACTGCATCTAGCATAATTTTGAAGCCACTAAGGCTGAACTTTATGAAGAACACTCCTTCAACACTACTCATCAAGTAACCCTTGGGGTGTTTGAAGATACTTTTTAGGAATGCCCCCAAAGGCCTGGATTTAGCATTTGTTAAGCAGTCCTGGAGGAAGCCACAGTCACTGGAGTTTTGTGAGCCAGTCTCTAACGTGGTATCTCTTGCCCTGAGCCTCATGGGTCCCACAGGCCTCAGAACAATCTTCATTCCCATGGTTGAAGATGACAGCATAATGTCAGTGTACTTAAAATTCAATTTCGTTCTTCCTAATCTATGCTCCATTATGCAGGCCTTTGAAATAGTCTCCAAAGAAGGTAAGGCTTCTATTGATTCCCATTCTCCTACATAGCAACTGGTGTGTAGCAACCCATAGTATAATACGAGGGGGAGAAAATATTGATTCTAGGAAACTTAATATTATTAAAAGACAGTTGTATTAAATCTCTTTCCTGGACTTAGCTGAGCGCCTTTTTTTTTTTTCTTTCCCATTTTCAGAAAATCAATGAAGCTAATACCCTTGTTAGTTTTAGAGTTTCTACGACAGCAGTTTCATGTCATCACAGAACCATCGGAAGGTTTGTAGGCTCAGTGCTCAAAGCTTGCAGCCCTTGACTGACCGACGATAATAACAGTCCTCTGTTTAGTTTTTTCTCTTTAGTTATTCTGCCACTCAGAGGGGGAAGTTGTATTCGAATTACATTTCCCATGTTATCTGTTTTCTCCGGTGTGTAAAAGTCTCAAGATAATGCTCAGCCTTCACCATAAAATGCCTAAGTGCCTATGATAAAGTTCACTTCACAAATGCAATTTGCAGTTTGAGAGAAGTCTATAGAAATAAAACCAACAGGAATCAACATGGCAGGGCGGGGGGGGGGGGGTGTTGCTTGATGGAGAACACCTGCCAACTGAAAACCCCAGAATCTGCTATTTAAGACTGTAAGTCACATTGGTTTTTCTGTGGACCATCCAAACATGAGCTTTCCTTTTTATAAGAAGCAGCTGCTTCTGATTTGTGACAAGATTAAAGCATTTTGGAATCTCTTTCCAGCATCCAAGTTCTGATAGAATGTCTGCTATGTCATTATCAAATATAACAAGACTGTAATATGGCTCCAGAGTCAATGAACCAAAGACTGGAGTCTTCTTCTAATTATATAATATGAAACTTCTTGTAATTCTGATGCCATGAATTTGGAATTTGTGATTAATATGAGTTAGACTGCTAAGCAAGCATTTTCATCATAGATACTGCAAACAGTATTTTAAAAATAAGATGGCAAGAATAATGCTGAAACTATGTGAAAAACAAACTGTTTTCAAACCCCCTCAAAGACTTTAGAAGCCACAATTAGCATGCAAATATTTGTGGTGCTTTTTATAGTTATTTTATATCCCTTTCCTCTGGCTTCTCTTGGGAGTGGTATTCTCAGCTTCCAACTGACCAAGTCCACCTGGACATTTCAGACACCATGAATTGATTTGCCCCAAACTGGACTGGATATTTGTATTTCTTGCTCACTGTCTCTCTTCCTGTTTTCCCACTTTCCATGAAAGAACTCATCTCTACTGTCACCTAAAAGAGAAATCTGAAAAGCAACCAAGGACTGTTGACTGACGTTGACACTGTCTAAGAAATATCTGTCTAACTTGACTCCTCTCCCCTAGAATTCATCCTATTGCTGCTTCCTCCCCACTCACCGGACCCCTGAAAGGCCTCTTACCTACCAGCATCTCTGGTCCCAGAGACACCCTCCTGAAAAAAGCAAAGCATCAGATCATATTGAAAACTGCCCTTGGCTTCATATCACCCATCAGATAACATGCCGAGTCACCAGCACCCTGTGCTGGGAAGGCTCTGGACTCAAAGATGATGCACATGAGCTTGAGCAGATACCAGAGAAGAAATGCCTGTGTCCCCTTTGGGTGAAGGTAGGAGACCCAAATGGCTCGAACAGGAGTTTTTGTTAGTGGTATTTATACAAAATGGGTCATAGAGGTGAAGGGGGTCCAGACCAGTGGAGACTTGAAAATCAGCCTGAGACTTTTTGACTGTATCCCTCCATCCGTGGGGAATCATGGTATGTCATGAGCAGAAGAGGCAGAGAGAAGCAATGTCCAATTGGAAACACCAATCCCCTCCCCTGCTGCCACACAAACAACTAAATGATGTCATTAGGCTACTAGCTATTTTTGCTAGTGACTACTTCATTTGTCTTTCATGGGAAACAAGGAGAGAAAGAGAGATTTATTGACAAGTAACTCTTTAGGAGCTTCCCTTTAATACACTTTGAATTTTTAAGTAACACTTTGTACTGGCTCTACACACATAAATGCTGTTTCAGAGATTTACAATGTATTAGTAGTAGTATATAGCTTAACTGTGATGGTCCTTTCTCCAGAGGATAAAAAAATAGAAATATAGTACATCATCAGATAAAGTTCTAACATATTAATGAGGGGACTTCATTTCTTTGAACCAAAGAAACCAAAAAAATATGATGAAGAATGCATTAATGAGGGTTTCAAACTTAAGTGCCTGGTCCTTTTAGTCCAAAGCCATTTTATCAGATAATCTCATTCAAAGTAAGACACAGTGGTCCTATGTGTTATCGCCTCCATTTGAGAAGATCATTTAAAAATCATTTAAAAGGGAGTTGGTATGTACACACCACAATTTGTTTATCCAACCATCCACTGATGAACATTTGGGTTCAGTCATTTAAAAAAATGAAGTACTGACACATGCTATAACATGGATGAACCTTGAAATATTATGCTAAGTGAAAAAAGCCAGACACAAAAGACATGTTGTATGATTTCATTTACATGAAATGCCCAGAACAGGCTAATCCATAGACACAGAAAGCAGATTTGTGGCTGCCAGGGGCTGGATGGAGAATGAGGAATGACTGCTTAGTGGATACAGGATTTCCTTTTGGGGTGATGAAGTTGTTTTGGAACTAGATAGAGGTGGTGGTTATACAGTGCTGTGGGTCTAATTAATGCCACTGAATTCTTCACTTTAAAATGGTTAATTTTGTGTTATGTGAATTTCACCACAATTTTAAAAGGGGGGAGGCGGTCTGTAGATGGTCATCCAGGAGGCTGTTACAGTGAAATTTCAGACATTGTGGCAATAGGGTAGAGCTTTCCTATTAAGGAGCTTTCTCAGGGTCCCTAAATCACAGGAATGAGCTTGCCTTTGTCCAGGACTGAACTTGCCTCAGATAAAAAGTCCTCACTGTGGCTTGTCTGGGAAGCCAAGGTTAGCTCTCAAGAAGGGAAGGAGAGTTGGCCTCAACCTTCCACTGGCATGGATCCATCCTCTGTGCAGAAAAAGAAATAATAAGTAACTAATGCTGACTGGAATTAATTTTATTATTATCCTTATGCTATGCTGACCTTTTCTTTTCTGTGGCCTAAAATTAGATCTTGTGTTGTTTATCCAACTTTTGCCTGGGATTCTTTTTTAAGTTGTATTGATTCCCTACTGCTGTGGCAGCAGAACCAAGCCAAGAGGAGACCTGGTGGTTACACACAGTTTACTTTATGGTTTCACCCTCAGACACAGACCGAGGCAGCGACATTTGTTTCTGGTTACTGATGACACATGCATTTCATCTTTCTTTCTCATGCCCCAGGCTAACCTGGGAAGCCTACCCAGGGCCTTACGCAAGGGAGCCCCTGGTTGCTGAGGCTGCAGACTATAGAGTCTAGAAGTCTGAGACTTGAAGACCCACCCACCCGATTCCCATTGGATAAGAATGCCAGCCTTTCTCAGGGCAGGAAATCAACATGATGAGGGCAAAAGATAAAGAAGAGACTAGATGGAAGTGAGCTTTGAGTAGGTAGAGTTTTGCTGTCCTGCTTTTTGATGTGAGTGGATGTACGTTCAACTTTGCCTTTCTATGAAAAAAGTCACCAGGAGGAGGGCACAGCTGTCAGGGTCCATTCAAAGGACAGAAATCACTCTAGTTATTTTAACAAGGAAGATGTAATGCAAAGAAATGTTAACTATAAAAGATGCTTAACTATTTTAGTTTTAAAAAGGGACCCTAAAGAAGTAGCATTACCTTTAGGATGAGGAAGAGAGATAAAAGGACAAAGAATTAGGGGAGAAGCCCCCTCTTGCCACCCACAAGGCTGAGACTCAGAGCTCAGCAGAGGGGACTTAGCTACCACAAGAACTTACAACCTGCTGGTGGTCAAGAAACATTCTGGAAGGCAAAGGCCAGAGGTGGTCTGGAGAAGCATCCTGTCATTGTAGGGGTGTGTGGGGGAAGAGCTTCTGGAAAGTGGCCACCAGAAGGGAGAGCATGGCCAGAGGTCAACAGCCGGAGCTCAGCTACATAGGCCACTGGACCACTGCAGAGGAGGGTAACGCTGAAGATCCAGAACTCAGGAGCAAAGAGTCTTCACCTTGCATTGCCATTCTAATGAAGTTAACATTTGGCCAGTGGGCAAAGGAGAAATGTTTACAGGGTCCAGCTCCAGTATCACAAATCAGGGCAGAGAAGAGTCAATCTGGAGCTGGGAGACAATACATTGACACTTTGCACAGATGGGGACCCCCGTTCTAGATCTGGTCTCACTTCAAGGGCAGGCAGACCCTTCACCTCAGTGAACTGTTATCATGGTATCTCCATCCCTGGGAGGAGCACAGACAGCATTCTTCATCAACTCCATTCGCCAGTACTCAGTGATATATCCAGGTGAGTCAAGGGACATCATTAAACTTTCAAAAACAGTGGTTGATAAATATTTTCACAGCATCTCAGGTGGAGGAGAAAGATCAAGAGGAGGACTTTCGTAAACTTAGATGTGGCCCCAAATGGCTGCATTTTCACCAAAGTCAGTTTCCTTTTCCTCCTGAGCATCCAGCTAGACTCTGTTCCCAGCTTCCTTTTACAGTTAGGCAGAGGCCACATAACTGATTCTAGCCAATGGGATGTAAGCAAAAGTAATATATCCCACTCCCAGGCCTGGCCCTTAGAACAGCCCCGGCCCTTATGTCCTCTCTCTTCCATGACCCACTAGCTGCTTGCAGAAGAGGGGGTCTGTGGTCTTAGGGAATGGCAGAGCTTCTAAGGAAGGAGCCTAGGGCCCCGAGTTACCTTTTGGAGGAGAGTATCCCTGGAGAGTTGCCCAGCCAGATATAGCCACATTGGACTGTGATGACAGGAAAGAATAAGCCCTTAGTGCAGTGGTTTCCAGACCAGCAGTGTCAGCATCACTTGCAAACTTGTTAAAAATGCAAATTCCCGGCTTTGACCAAGGCATACTCAATAAGAAACCCTGCGAAAGGGTTTCTAAAAGCCCTGTATTTTAATAAGGAGATTTAGACACTCTAAAGTTTGAGAACGTCTGCCTTATTGTGTAAGGATACTGAGATTTGGAGGGTTTTTGTTAAGTCACTTAGATAACTATCTACAGGGAGTCCCAAAATAAAAACCATAAACTGCGTCCTTGGTAACCAATTAAAATTTGACTGCTGCTTCACTAGAGACCTTTGTCACGGCTCCATTCATTCCAAGCCTGGACCAAGCTGATTAGGTCTTCATAAGGTTGAAGACTTACTAACCTCGGGTATCACCTGTGACATTTGACCGGGAACCGGAAAACCAGGACTGGGTTCACTAATTGAATTTTTTAGACAAGTCACTTAACCTGCTCATTTTATCGCCTCTGCAAAAAGCAGATCAATTCCAACCCATTTAGTAGTTACCTGGAGGAAAAATCCTCAGACAAGCATGAGCCAATAGATTGTAAGTCCATGTTTAGAGAAATTCCATATGATTGTTTTTATATCCATCAAACTTTAGAAAACAGAAGACAAAACCCAGCAGCTCTTCAACTCCATACACCAGCTGCAAACAGGGGACTGCGCAGAAACAAACGATCTAGGTTAACTCGTTTTCAATTTAGAACTTTCCAAAGGCGAAGTTTTCTATTTCAACTGTTGACCAAAATGTAATGCCATCTCTACAAAAATTGTGGTTGTTTAATTTCCCAAATATAAAGTCCAAATTTTAGGGTTTTTGAGATCACATTTCCCAGGGGGAAAAATATCATCATTTCAGGGAAACGGGAAGCTTGGAAAGAGCATCTAATATCAAAGCAATGTGTTTAATTAGCCACGTGGGTAAACAAGGGCAGCCAGGAATGCAGCGGCTCAGAGGAGAGTCATGGCATTTAGTTCCAGCTCCGTGCAAAGCCACATCTTCAGCACTTAGTTCAGAAGTAATTACCATCTCGCTGGCCCTCGGGTAGAGGGAGAAAAGAAATAACTATATTCATCTTGTGATTAAATGGCAATTAGCAGCTAAGTACCCTGCAATAATGTGGCACTTACCACCTCATCACAATATCAGCAGCTTCCCTGGCCAATCCCACCATCCCACTGGGTATCAGAGCACAGTGCTGCATGGCTAGGACCCTAGGGAGGACCCAGGCACCAGCCAACATAGGTCAGAGTGAGGCACAAGTTAGTGGTTAAATGGGGACTCTACAGCCAAGCTGCCTGGGTTCCAAATACAACCCCACCACTTATCAACCTGCCAACTTGGCCGAGTTACTTAAATCTTTCTCAGCATCAGTGTCCTCATCTGAAAATTGGGGGAAAGAGTTGTTTCTAGCACATAGCATGGTGAGTGTGAGGCTTAAGTGAGTTAATAGATGCAAAGCATTCAGGAGAGCTCCCAGAACACGGAATATTCTCAGTCAAAGATGGCTAATGTTTCCCCATGCTTCTCCTTCATGGGTCTGGGACAGATGAACCCTTTCCAGCCATGCATGACTTAATGCTAAAAATAATTTTAAATGTATTGTACTACCCAAAACAGAAACACACACAAACAAAATACCCTCTCTTATACCAGCCTGTCCCTTTGGTTCTGGATGAATTCTGATTTATCCTGTACCTGAGGGACCGCCCTCAGTTGTTACAAATTGTGAAACAAATAGAAGCAACATCCAGGAAGGCCTGAACGGAAATTTTTTATTTCCCAGAAAGAGCAAGGCTATGGATTCAGACAAGAAACTGGGAAGTCCAACATCTCAAGACAAAAATGAATGAGGATGGACTTACGTAAGGCCAAAGGGACGATGGGTGTGGCCAGCTCTTGATTATCTACATTTATAGCCACCGGATGCTTCTCAGGCTGACGTCTCCTCTCACCACAGACATTGTGAACTTGGTGCACAAATGATTTCTGAAATTAGTTTTAAAACATAATAAATGATAAATCTGTTGCAAGACCATAGAACATTTTTAAGGTTACCCATTTGGGGCAGCAGGGGTCATTTGTTCTTAGATGCTTTCCTAACCCCTGCCCTACTCTGCTCTGCACAGCTGGGGCCTGCATTTCCCATGCTCCTTGCCAATTAGCTTTGTCCAACACGAGACAATGGTAAGACTGGAGAGTCTTACTCTACCTGTAACAGAGATTCCAACAGTGCCTGCACCTCCTATCAGATAGCTCTCCACTCTTGGTTCCCAGCTCCAGCCAGGATATCCCCACTCTGGGGCTCCAGTTCAATATCACATCCTTGCCATGTCCTTCTCCAGCCCAAGAGGTGGCAGCGGAATGTTCTTATTGCTAATCACTGATTGACTAATGGTTCTCTGGTGGTTTCTTAGCTGTAACCTCACTTATGTAACCAATCCCCTTTATTAAATTCCCTCTGTTTGAAATACCTAGACTAGATTTTATTCCCTGAAGAAACACTGACTGATAAACCAGCGCTTCATCTATGTTACTTTCTCCCTCTTCCAATATCTCAGTGAGAAAAGCACTGGACTAGGAATCAGGAGCCCTGAGTTCTGGTCTCAGTTCTGCCACTAACTGACCGTGTTACCATGGGCATTCTTCTCTGTGCCTCAGTTTCCTAATAAATAAGATGACTGGACTTGGGGATCTCAAATAACACTTTCAGCTATAAAGTTCCGGGACTAGACATTCTGACCAGTGTCACCTGGCACTTCAGAATGTGGGAACCCGTGGCATTGACTTACTCCCTGCGTTGGCTCACACACAGCCACTAGTGTGTCATTTTACATCAGCAGCTGAGTTAGAGCAAGGTGGTCTCGTCTGTTTTGTAGGTGAGGCCAGGGTCTGCATGTACGGAGGGGTGGCCATACCTATACATGTATGTTCTTGTGATTCCCTAAGAAACATTCATAGGGGCATGATTCTCTCTCTATTCATGATTTAAACTTATAAAGAACTGAGCATATTAACATTGAAAGATGAGGATTGGTGAGGATGATACCATCGAAATTAACATTTCAGCCAAACTAATATAAAGATACTAAATAATAAGCATGAATCCATGATACATTTGGAGCCTCAGCAAGTAGATTTCTATTTTCTTTCTCTTCTCTGAGCTGGCAGTTCTCATTTTCTCCTCACAAGACAGCATGATCAGTTATGGGTCACACACGGGTAGAGCCATGGAAAACTTCCAGTGTGCTATATGTAACCTGACCCCTTCTGCTTTTTCTCATCATTATGTAAAAATTCTTATTCTTTTCTAATGCCTTCAGTACTGATAGAGTTAGCTTTTAATTCATTTTAGGCTAGAGTTACAATCAAGTACATATTTAAGTCAGTTATCAATTCATGTCCTTTACTGATAGAACTTTTGTTTTAATTTTTATTTTTGACTGCATTTGGTCTTGTTGCTGCACGCGGGCTTTCTCTAGTGGGGGCTACTCTTCATTGCGGTGTGTGGACTTCTCATTGTGGTGGCTTCTCTGGTTGCGGAGCACGGGCTCTAGTCATGCGGGCTTCAGTAGCTGCAGCACGTGAGCTCAGTAGTTGTGGCTCACGGGCTTAGTTGCTCCGCAGCATATGGGATCTTCCCAGACCAGGGATCGAACCTGTGTCCCTTGCATTGGCAGGCGGGTTTTTAACTGCTGCACCACCAGGGAAGTCCCTAGAACTTCTAAATATAAGTTTATATGCATGCATGTGTGTTTACATACATCTCACACACACACACTCACAAAACTCAACCTTGAAGATATTTCTACAGTGAAAAGTCTCATAAATTTTTTCTTCTCATCAACATAGTCTTAAACTTCACCCAGAAGTAATCCATTTTCCTTTAACTCCTCAGTGCTTCATAAAAAGACTGATATCCTCTTTTTATCAGAAACCAGCACTGAAGTATTCATCTATAACTGCAATGTCCAATATGGTAATCACTAAACACATGTAGCTATTGCGTACTTGAGATGTGGCTGGTTCGAATCAATTTATGGCATAAATGTAAAAACACACCAGATTTTGAAGTCTCAATATGAGAAAAATAAACATAACATAATCTCATTAATATTTTTATATTGACTGCATGTTGAAATTATAATATTTTGGACACCTTGTGGTGAAAAAATACTGTTAAAATTAATTCCATGTATCTATTTTCATTAGAAAAATTTAAAACACATCACATCCTATTTCTACTGGGCAACATTGATTCTAGAAGTTAAAGGATATGAAAAGATGCTTCTTCCGTGTTTTCTTTCCTTACAGAAGAACTTTGATGAGAAGCAGCAGTATCGACCACAGTTGATGGGGGTGGGGGCAGGAAAGGGCTGAATTTATAGGAAAGATGGTTGTGTTAGGGTTTCAACTTGCTGACACCCAAATCAAGCTTCACTCTATACAGAAAATAGCAAAGACCCAATTAACGGTGCTGTACACTGGAAAGAGCATCATTGTGTTAATAGCTTGTGCTTTCTTCATAAGTCCAAGAGAGAAGGGCTTAAGGCACTTTTTCTTATTGACTGAAAGCTGAAGAAAGTAAGGATCTCTGAGTTAAAGTTTCAGGGGCTTGAATTCCCATATGGCCACCCATTTCATTATCATTCAAAAGCACATGTCAAGAATAAATTTTACAAATATACACAGGACTTTAAAGCTTTAGGATATTCAGAGGAATAAGATCACACACACATTCCACCTTACATCTAAATAATTTTATTCATCATCTCAATCCTTGGGCATAGCATGAAGCCTGGTACACTGTGGGTGCTTAATGATGTTTGCTGAATTGCACCAAAGGAACAACTTAAGCATGTCAGTTACTGAAAGTTGGACCCACTCATGCTGTTTAAGACAATGAAGCAAAGATGCAGAAATTCAGAAACACAGTTGCAGAAATTACCAAGTACATGCCACAGCCATTAGAAAGATGAGAAATGAAATCAAACTTTCTCGGAACGCCATGTTGTTGTTCTATCAGCTAATGAGGATCTCGTTTTTTCTGCTAGGTTGTATAATAACCATCTTGGTAGTTCTTTAGTAGGAGAAAGAAGCCGGGTCTCTTTGCCATCTCAGTCTTTACTGGTTTGCATTATTTTTGTCCAAGCCTTTTACACTTACAAAAAAATCTATTTAAACTTTGCATTCTTTTTCCTTTGAATGGATCATGTGGGCACTAGGGTGGACCTCAGGGGCTTCTGGGCGGATAAGACCAATAACAGGAATTGCTAATGTGGTTTCTATTGAATATGATGGATTCATTAGGTAAAATCATTTGATAAATCAAGAGTACTACATGTTTACTCCATTCATCTTTGTCTTTTGGATTCCAGGGCGACATTGCTGACACAAAGTACCACTTTGAGCTAAATGAGCAGCCTTGCTTGAAGAAGCTGGTTTAAGGGATAAACACTGCCATTCCTTGATTCTCACAAGCCCCTGCATTTGCCTTGAAGTCACGCTGAAGCTACACTACACAGAAGAGCCCTAATTCTCCCCAATGAGTTTTAACGATAAGCCCCAAACCTTGGGGAATTTCTTCTCCCTTTCACATAGTAGTAAGTCTGGATGCATGGTCCTTAAAAATCCCAGTTGTATTATTTTTAACAATCAAATGGAATTTGTTAATATATAATACATATATATATATATAATGTTGTACCCCACAACCAAGTGGAATTTTTTTAACATCTTTATTGGAGTATAATTGCTATACAACAGTGTGTTCGTCTCTGCTGTATAACAAAGTGAATCAGCTATACGTATACATAGAGCCCCATATTCCCTCCCTCTTGGGTCTCCTTCCCACCCTCCCTATCCCACCCCTCTAGGTGGTCACAAAGCACCGAGCTGATCTCCCTGTGCTATGCAGCTGCTTCCCACTAGCTATTTTACATTTGGTAGTGTATATATGTCCATGCCATACCAAGTGGAATTCATTCCAAGGATGCAAGCCTGATTCAATAGGCAAAACTCAATGTAATACAGCATATCAAGAAGCTATAGAAGAAAAATCGGATAGTCACATCAATGGATGGAGGTAAAGCACTGGACAAAATCCAACACTCATTCATGATAAGAAAAATCTCAGCAAATCAGGAACAGAGGGAAATTTTCTAGACTTGATATGAAAACTCTATGGAAAATAAACTTGCAGCTAACATTGTACTTGATGAAAAACTGAACATTTCCCCCCTAATATCAGGAACCTGTCAAGGAGGTCCTTTTTTACTACTCCTATGGGTTGAATAATGTTCCCCCCATCCAAAGATATGTCTAAGTCCCAAGCTCCCAGACCCGTGAATGTGATCTTATTTGGAAAAATGGTCTTTGCAGTAATTAAGTAATAAGTTAAGGATCTCGAGATGAGATCTTCCTGGATTTAGGGTGAGCCTGCCTAAATCCAATGGCAGGTGTCAGAAGAGAAAGGCACAAGGAGTGGACAACAGACACACAGGGAAGAAGGCGTGTGAGATGGAGCAGAGCCTGGAGGGATGCATCTACCAGCCAAGAAATGCCAAAGGTTCCCAGCAGCCACCAGAAGCTAGGAGAAAGGCATGGAACAGATCCTCCCTCCAAGCTTCCAGAAGGAACCAACCCTGTTGACACCTTGATTTTGAACTTCTAGCCCTCAAAACTGTCAGAGAATAAATTTCTGCTGTTTTAAGCCACTCAAATTGTGACAATTGGTTACAGCAGCTCCAGGAAATGAATACATCAGGTGACAAAGCTCAGCAGAAGCCACGGACCAAATGAATCTGATGGTTTGTACAGAGAGGCTGGGAGTAAGCTTACCTTTGCCAAGTCCATGAAGAGCAGAAGTCCTGCTCAGCAATTTGCATTCTCTATAAGACTAAAGTTTCTTAAATCCCCTCAAAGTCGCCACTGTATCCGAAATACATTATTCAGATTTATTCATGACATCACTCTCTCTGTCTGCACCCATGTACCTCTCAGGAGTTCACTCCCTCCTGCAAAGGCATCCACCCCTGGGCTCCCCTGTGAGCCTCTGGAGAGAAAGAACTGTGCTCTTAAGCTCCTTATGGTCCCAGCACCCAGGGCCATGCCCAGCACATACAGGGGCCTAATAAATGTCTGCTGAGTGGATAGATGGAACCAATCTGTGATTAAAAGTGTCCTCCTTAGAGCATAAATGTATCTCCCAATACCACCTGTGTCTCCGTTCTAGCTCTTTCCCTAAATACCTCCACCATGTGTGCTTTTTCAGGGCCAACATGGCGTCCATGCATCAGGCCCACTCCCCTGACCTGTTGAGGCATCATCACATAAGCCCTTAGCCTGCTGAGCAGAGGCCCTGAGCACACCATGCTCTTCTCCACACATTTTCACCTTCAGTGCTGTTCCTTTGTTCACACTCCTACTCCTTCAAGTCTCAACTCAAATGCAATGACCTCTAGGAAGCCTTTCTGAATTTCCTTAAACAGCTTTGACCTTCCTCTTCCATCACACTTGGAAACACTTAGCATTGACAGCTAGCTGTGTGCTTTTGGTTGGTGGTGGAGGAGGTGGTGGTATCAATATGACTGAGCCCCTGCTGGGTGTCCTTCCCTTCATTATACCAATTATCCAGTTTTACTGTAATTTCTTGCTTGTCTGCCCACTACATTAGAAGCTCCATAGGACAGAAGTCTTTTCCCCTTGAGATCTGGCTTGTAATTTCACTGTGGCTTCAGTTTCTTATCTGATGACCTCATCTCAGCTTACCCAGAAATTCTCCCAAGGGCTCAGGAACCGTTTGGACCACAGATCTGGCCCAGACCGCCCTGATGGAGCAAATGCCAACCACACTCCAAAAGGACACAGTTTCTTGCTTTTAAAGTATTTGCGGGCTTCCCTAGTGGTGCAGTGGTTAAGAATCCACCTGCCAATGCAGGGGACAGGGGTTCGAGCCCTGGACTGGGAAGATCCCACATGCTGCGGAGCTACTGAGCCCACGTGCCACAACTACTGAGCCTGCACTCTAGAGCCCGTGAGCCACAACTACTGAGCCCACAAGCCACAACTACTGAAGCCTGTGCGCCTAGAGCCCGTGCTCTGCAACAAGAGAAGCCACCGCATTGAGAAGCCCGTGTACCTCAAGGAAGAGTAGCCCCCACTCACCACAACTAGAGAAAAGTCCACACGCAGCAACGAAGACCCAACGCAATAAAAAAAAAAATTAAATTAAATTTTAAAAAAAGTATTTGCTAGTACCTCTCAGATTTTAAACATTTCCCCAAAAGCCATTATAAATGGAGCCTATAATTTTTAAAATATTATTACTTCAGAGGAAGGAGGACTCACATCAGTTGCCCATGCAGCCAAGCTGGCACAAAAACCCCTGGTGAAAAGTAAGTCTCTTAAACAGAAACCAGTAACCTGGCTGAGCTGGTACGAGTAGCTCCCCCTTATCCGTGAGGGGATACATTACAAGACCCCCAGTGGCTGCCTGAAACCAGACTGAACCATATTTATGTTGTTTTTTCTATACATACATATCAAAATTTTTAATTTATAAATTAGGTGCAGTGAGAAATTAACAATAACTAATAATAAAATAGGACAATTATAACAATATACTATAATAAAAGTTCTGTGAATGTGGTCTCTCTCTTTCTCTCAAAATATCTTATTGTACAAATTTAATGCCTTTTCCATCCTAAGTGCTTACTATGCACCGAGGCCAAAATTTTTGCACTTTGAAGTGTTAGAGCAAAACTAGCACAAATTTCTTTTTCTGTCTTCACAGTTTCACAGATAAAAGATTCCTTATTACCGTAGGTCTTAGCAACCTCCGCATAGGATTTTTCTTCTTTCTTTAAGTCGAGAACTTTCACCTTTTCACTGAAAGGAAGCACTATATGGCTTCTCTTTGGTGTATCCAAATTGCGAGCATCACTGCCTTTGTGCTTTGGGGCCATTATTAAGTAAAATAAGGGTCACTTGAACACAAACCCTGTGAGTGGTCTGATGACCAATATGGCTACTGAGTGACTAAAGGGCAGGGCACACTGGACATAAGGATGATTCATGTCCCGGGTGCGATGACGCAGATGGCATGAGATCTCATCACATTACTCAGAACAACTTAAAACTTAATGAGTTGTTTATTTCTGGAATTTTCCATGTAATATTTTCAGACCATGGTTGACTGCAGGTAGCTGAAACTGCAGGAAGCAAAACCATGGATGGGGGGGTGGGGTTACTGTATAGGAAATATGTCTGCAGCACAAGGAAGGGAAGACAGCCCTGCGCAGATGCAGTGGAAGTCCGCCCACAGTGTGATGTGCATGTGTGTTCACACTGAGTGTAACTAAATACCCCCGGCTGGTCTAAACTGTGTTCAGGGTGGGAGAGATTTCATTCTTCTCCACTGGAGTAAAGTTGGTTTCCACGAGCCCTTTCAACTTGCCTATCTTTGTGTTTTTATTACTTCCTTGTTGCCCATTTTTATAAGTAAAACTTTTCTCTGATAATGACTGCATCTCCCTAAAAGCTTCTTCTGAGTTCTTATTTTCAAAGCAGTTGGATCCATCTTAATATTTTCCTGCCATAATTGCCTCAAGCCAATTTCTTTTAAAGGAATTAAAAATGCAAATCTAATATTCTAATTGCATAATAGGATCATCTTGGCAGTTCGATCAATACTATCTCCCACTGTCAATACTATGGCCGGGCTGCGTGGATGTCAGAGCCCACTGGTCTCACTTTATCACTGGCCCCATGGCCCATCCACATCTATAAGATGTGACATTTTATTGGTGGCCTTCCATCAATCAGCTCTAATTTGTGCATCACAGAGATGCACGTTGTCATCTCAGCATCCACGTTGCCCTGGGCACCAGACAGCACAGAGTTGAAGCCTTCATGTTTCCCGGGACTAAGTTAAATGGTAAGAAAGAGGCTGGTTGACAACCACACACGGGATTTTTTTTCCAGGTCACCATCCAATGGAATTAGAAGCAAAGGACCTATGACAGGTCACCCCAAAGATCCTAAACCTGTCAGTACAGCTACAGATCATTACAAATGACACAGGTCTGGAGTCAGGAGACTCTGGCTGACAGATCCAGCTCAGCCATTCCCCAGGGGTCACCTTGAGCAAGTCACTTAGCCTCTAGGTGCCTCAGTTTCCCCTCCTACAAAATAACCGTGTTCACCTAAGTTGAATGCTAAGGTCCCTAGCAACCTACAACTTATTTTACTTCTAGAAGAGTGAAGATCATACTCTAAGTAGCAAGGATGAAGGATATTGTCAGTTGACTGAGATAAGAAACATCATTACTACTTCTGGGTTATTTGCCAATTAACAGTAGAAACATCATAATTAGCACGTATCATGCAAATTCTACTTCCGTTAAGAAGTGTTTTTCCAATAGATGTGTTGGGGGAAAAAAGAGAATGTTTTCCCACACTCTCTCTCCAGCAGAATTTTTTTTTAAGGTTTCAAATACCGTACTATTTGATCCAAAACACAATCATTCAATTTACCCACCTAAACCAGCAAAAAGCTATAAAAACTATGCCAACGATCATAAATTTCCTTAAATAGAACTAAGCAATTGGAGTGAAGCAAAATTTCAGGTTCTTATTAAATCTGATTTTAGGGTAAGCTGATTTTTAATAGACAATCAGGTCAAAATCTTTTAGATTCTCTGAAGAACACCTTTCTAAAATTATGACAGCACACACTAAGTCTCAAAATGTAATTTAGTTGGCTTTGGAGAAAAGCACTCTGTGTGTATATGTGGGTATCTTACATGTAACTATAATAAAATTTCTTATTTATGTGGTTCTTTGTAGATTATTCAATTAACAATTATCCATTATATGCTGGGCATTGTGTAAGGAGCTTTCATAGACATTTCTTTATTGGGTTCTCAGGGTGACCTCAGGGGTCAGATGAGAGTGGCCTTGTTTCCAGAGGAAGAAACTGAGGCTGGAGGACAGTAAGAGGCATCCCCAGGAATTATCAGGAGACATGAAAGTGACAGAAGATTCAAAGATTGTTCAAGAAAACAAGAAGCAAAGGAAAGATTCTGAAGAGTTGAGTCAGCAAAGCGTTCAATTTTCAGAAGTGTGGAGGGAGGGCTTGGAGATAAGGAGGGAGAGAGAAAGGAAGGGTTATTCTCTGAAATACAGATCAGTGGGCTTAATATTGATCCCTGGCAGAAAGCGAGAACTAATCATTACGGGTTGATCTGTGAGCTCAGGGACGAGAAAACAGCGACTGCCAAGAGGCTGCCCGTCTCCTACACAAGCCAACCCAATCTAATCTCGTTTCCTCTCTTGATAGGTTATTAGGCTGGTTGATCAGTGGATCTGATCAGTAGGTTTCAGCAAGGCTCTTGACAGAGTCGCTCAGGATATTCTTGTGGACAAGAAGGAGAAATGGGGGTGGGACTAGAGGACAGTTAAGTGAATTTGTAACTGGTTGAACAAGCGTGTCCAAAGCGTTGATTAATAGAGTGATGTCAGCCTACAAGGAGGAAGCCGTGTGCCCTGGGGCTCTGTGTTTTGCTCTGTTCTGTTCGACCAGCTAATCAGTGTCTTGAATGATGTTGTAGGAGGCATGCTTGTTAGAACATGGAAGGACATAATTATGGGGTCACATAGGTTAAAAGAATCAGGATCCAAAATGTGCTCATCCTGCTAGTCCAATGGCCCCAAAACCTTAAAGAAGAAATGTAAAAGGAATGAGTTGTATAGTCCTTTGATTGATTTCCAAATCAATAGCACAATAGAGAATCTTGGCTTAGGAGCAGTTCAAGGAGAGAAGACTTGGTCCCAGGCAAAATATGCCCCCGTAAACTGTTGTAGCCAGTAGCAAAATCTAAGGGGTCTTGGATATCATTCGTCGATTTCCAGGGCCCCCTCTAAAAGTAGTTATGATCTTGCTACCTGGTGGGCTGGTAGAGATACAGGTTCAGGTCAGGCACTGCATTTTAAGGCAGGTAAGAGACAATTCATAGGAGGGGAACAATACAAGTGAGAGATATGGCTACTACTCTAGGTGAAGAATGGTTGACATGGTTGGTGATATTTACACGAGGAGAAGCAAGGTGGCAGTCTTCTAATACCTGGAGAGATGACATAGGAAGAATGGGAAATCACTGCTCCATAAAGATGGAGGGAGTTACAGAAGATCACAGATAGAGTTTCAGGGCAACCAAAACACAGATGTTGCCACATGAAGGGCTGAGTTCTCAATTCTTAGTTCCCAGTATGGAGTTTATAGGCTGGGCTGTTGAGGGATCTATTTTTTTCTGGAGTGAGAATTGCCCTGTGTGATTCTACAAGGCAAAATATTTGATGTATGTAGATGTGTGGACAGGAGAATTGCCATAGAGCCTGCTGAGTACTACTTCAAGGTACTTTGTGTACATAGAGAAAGTGTGATGGAAAACTAAAAATGACCATGACACATTGCTTTCCCTGGAGGAGCTTAAAATCTAAAGACACATAAGTAAGTATGTAATTGGCTTTAAATAAAAGGCAGAATAAAATAGATTGTAATCGAGGCTCAAAAAATAGCTCAGCAGGATAAGGAGAGGGTCACATTTAACTTTAAGTTGGGTTTGGAGGTCCATCCAAGATGGCTTCATGGAATAGGTAGCATTTGAGTCAATGGGAGTTGGATTTCCAGCCCAGACCTCCAGGCAGCTCCACCGCAGCCCTACTGACATTCCAAAGGTCCCCATCCCTGCATCTTCTTCCAGATTTACCCTTTTGAAACTTCTTCTCGTCTGTGCCGTTTCTTTGACCAGGTTTTGTTCTCTGTCCACACCTGCCACCTGGCAGCTTAAGATGTCCTTTGCCTCCCTACTTCCCAATCACCCTCACTGCTACCCAGGACTTGCCTCCATTCTCTGTGCCCCAGCCCTGCCCACTTGCACATCTGACAGAGTCCTGGAACAGGGTGTCACTTCATCACCTTTGCCATGTTCTGTGGTTTAGAAGCAAGTCAGAGGTCCCACCCACATTCAAGAAGAAAGGATTATAGCAGGTATGAATATGAGGCCACCTGAAAGTCTGTCTGCCACAGGTACTGAACAAGAGTCATTTAGACACCTGGAGCAAGGAGAGGAGAGATGGGACAAGGACACAGATGGCTGACAGTTGAGTGAAGGGTGCGGGTGCATGGAGGGTGTTGGGCCGGGCCTGGGGGAAGCCCTTAGAAGTGCCCTTGTCTTCCTCTCAGCTCTTGCACAGACAAATGGCTTGTCATCCTATGAGTATAACAAAGGGACAATTTAGGCACCGAGTAGTCACCTCTGAAGACTTGTTTAGTTATCAGTAACTAACTAAAAAGACAGTAAATACTTTCAGGCATGAGCAGGTGCCCATCACAGGCAGCACGCAGCCTTGAGCTCTTCCCTTTCACAGTTCTGGAAGGCTTGCACCCTCAAGGGCACTAATCCACCCAGCTGTGGCGGCTGACACTGTTGGGATTTACACGTCTTGGCCATCATACAGGCTCCCAGACTGTGGTTAAGTTAACATCATCCCCCCAGCCACGTGTTTACATATGGGAATTCCTGTACATTACCAGCTGCTTAGACATAACATTTTACTGCCAGCGGTTTGAACTCCACATCGCACTCAAAGCTGGTTGCTGGAGCCTCTCCCTCAGCTTTCTTACAATGCAAGGTGTTGTCTCCCTTGAGAACCGACCATTTAAAAATTAATCACCATGATGTTTCATTCCACAGTGAAGATCCTGCTCTATTTATTTCTTCTTCTTAAGACCTGTCCCTGGAGTTCTCAGGGGAAGACTATGTGTTTTGTTATTTTCTCCTGTAAAGTGGTCTGAAAACTGCAGAGAAGATAACCAGGAGATACTTCTAATCCCAGCCATTTCCTCTCTCCAAATATGGCGCCCTCTTTGGGGAAATGGTGTCTCCAACAGTGAGTAAGTGCCATAAGTCTGCTGCTCTTTGGGGCATTGACTACTCATAAGAGTAGCTCTGTGAGAGGCTGCAAAATGGCCACAGTCCTTCAGTTCTCCATGTAATCACACCCTTAGCAATGTGACTCTGTGACTCTTCTCATCAAGAAATGGAGTCTACCTCTCCCTACCTTGAATCTGGGTTGTTGTTATAACTTACTTCAGGCAAAAGAATAAAGTGGACATGACAGGGTGCCAATTTGGGGCCCAGGCATCAAGAGGCCCTGCATACTTCCACCCCTTGGAATCCTGCAAAGATCAAGCCCAGGCTAGCCTGCTGGAGGATGAGAGACCATGTGCAACAGAGACTTGCCATCCCATCTGTTGGCATCTTAGACTAGCCAGGCCCCAGCCAACCCAGAAGCTGATGGCCAACACATGAATAAACTTGGATGAAACAAGAAAAGCTGCCCAGCTGAGCCCAGCACGAACTGCCAACCCACAGACATGTGAGAGAAGAAAATGGCTATTGTTTTTGCCTACTCCGTTTTGGGGTAGTTTGTTATGCCATAAGAGCTAACTGATACAGGTGCCATAGTTTATCAACATAAACATCAGGGTTCCCAGTTTGAAAGAATAATGAGGCAAAGACACCTACTAATGATGTCCCCACCTGGCTCATTCTCGAACACTGAGCAGGCTGATGATGTCCCCGTTCTTTTTTTCACTAAGTCTTTTGAACCCATTTTTGTGAGCCACCAGAACCTCACACTGAAACTGGAAGGAAAAGACCTCCAGGGGATGGGTTGGGCTGCTATATCTTTTCCTTTCACAAAAACCTTGCAAAACATACTCCTTTTATTTCATCCTTGGATGATTGCCTTCAATTCTTTGTTTCATAAGCTTCTGTTCTTCTGAAGAGCCATGACAGCATTGATTTCAACCTATGATTGCTGGTGAAATATTAAACCTTATTGATTCGAAATTAAGGATTAGTTGCAAGTTGGATACTCTGCATATTTTGAAGATGCACAATTTTATTTCTTCTAGTTGAAAAGTAATTGCAGCTCCACAATATGATACTTTTTTTTAAGATGGAGTCCTTCAAATCAGCTTTCTCATTTTGTCTTGCCAAAATTGTCAAATACATTATGGTGACTAGCCAATTTATTCTTCCAAATGAAGCATTCATATCTCTTACTTATAAGTGTGCTAGTGTGAAAACACATGTTCTTTTCATTAACTACACATTATGATGCCTCTGCATCCCCCCAACAACAACAAAAACCTCATTGGCTAGAAGTAAAGATATTCTGAGTAAGAATTCAGTAGATTATGTTTTGTCAAATCAGCAGAGTTTATCATTAATTTGATGTTTCACTGAGAGCATACCACTGTTCCCTGAGACTCATAAATTTAAAGCTCACCTCAGTACATGGCTACAATGGATGTTCTTTCTTCTAAAATTCTCTCATAAAATAGAACACCACACCACTGAAATAAAATCTCTCAGGATGACTCAAGTCTTGGGATCGGCAATGTGCTGCCTAAAACCAAAGTTCACCTGAAGATGCAAAGACATGAAGATATGCATGCAATAGAATACTTATTTCCCAGTTCCTAATTCATAGCCGCATTGCTCTTAAGCATCCACAAATATATACTGCTCTCCAGAATGCAGTTGTTAAACAGTTTTTTTCCTTTGAAGCAATTTGAATGGCAACATTTTTTTTTATTGAAGTATAATTGATTTATAATGTTGTATTAGTTTCAGGTGTACAGCAAAATGGTTCAGTTATACAACTGTATATATATTCTTTTTCAGATTCTTTTCCATTATAGGTTATTACAAAATATTGAATATAGTTCCCTATGCTATACAGTAGGCCCTTGTTGTTTATCTATTTTATATATGGTAGTGTGTATCTGTTAATCCCAAGCCCCTAATTTATCCCTCCTTCCCCCTTTCCCCTTTGGTAACCATAAGTATTTTTTCTACATCTGTGAGTCTATTTCTGTTTTATAAATAAGTTCATTTATATCATTTTTTAGAGTCCAAATGTAAGTGATATCATGTGATATTTGTCTTTTCTCTGTCTGACATACTTCACTTAGTATGATCATCTCTCAGTCTATCCATGTTTCTTCAAATGGCATTATTTCATTCTTTTTATGGATGAGTAGTATTCCATTGTGTGTGTGTGTGTGTGTATATATATATGTATATATATATGTATATATATATATACGTATATATATATATATATATATATATATATGTACACCATATCTTCTTTATCCATTCATCTGTCAACATTTAGGTTGCTTCCATATTAAACATTTTAAGGGACGTATATAAACAAGCTAAACACCTTTCCTTAATATATACATCTCTATATCATAGCTGTATTCGACCTAAAAAACGGTTGCCCTGGTGTGTTCCACGTAGACAACACAAACACAGAATCTCTCTCCCTTTCCCCGTCGGCAGTCACTGCTTAGAATTCTCCACCCCTTTCCCTTCCCAGAGCTCCTCCCGCAAGCTCTGACCCTTACTTCTCATCTCTAACTGGCATTCACTTGGGATGAGGGAACCTCAGCCCCCCAAGCCCCACATCGTCCACAGAATGGTATAGTCACTCTACTGTCTTCCCATCCTCCACACCAGAACCGTGATGCTGACTCCTGAGGTAAAGTGTCTAGAAAGCGGGGTTGGAGGGTCTTTTTGAAATGTAGGTGAGATGTCTTACGTCCTTATTTTCAGTCTTCATTCTCAATTTATTATTTGATCCATTCCTGAATTCCTCAGCTGACACTCACTGGGCTCATCTGACAACTGCAAGGTAGACAGAGAAACAAGCCCAAGTTCTTGGTCTCAAAGCACTGAGAGTCTTCAGGGAAAACACCAATGATCCCGTCCCTTTCCCAACAGGCTTGCAGATGCAAATGAGAAGACGAAGAGCAGACGAGTCCATTCACTGCTGTTCGTGTCCCTATCACATGAGTAAATACATAAATAAAGCAAAAACTCTTGAGGCTGTAACCAGTTAATTAAGGAGTCTCAGAACATGGGGTTACAAACATAAAATGGTTTTATTGCTTCCACACATTGCCCTTCTCACTTTGCTCTGTTGATTCATCCTTTGAACACCCCTTAACAGCATCTTGGGCAGATTCCATACCTTCCCAGTCACTGGTGCATTCCAAAGCTTCAATCTCAATCTTGATGTAAATCCCATGTCCTCCTTCTCTCTATGTAGACTTGAGCTGGGACCTTAAATGCTGAAGGGTGGGAGAGATCTGCTTCTACGATGCCCACACCCTGCTGCCTGAGCTCTCTCAGTTGATGGGGCAGCGAGGAGGCACCAGAAAGGGACACAGGCTTATTCACTTAAGTGGTCGCTACTGGCATCCTCTCTTGGGTGGTTCTTGAAGCTCCGCTGGCTGCCTGGCTTATGATTCCTCTGAATGGCAGCATCCAAATGCTGGCTGTCTTGTGGGCTGCATGTATGAGCTCTGAGGGCTCTGTCAGCTCCCTTCTCTGCCCCCACCTACTGCACAATTGCCTGACATTCAGAACCTGGTGCTTGGTTGACCTCTTTCACCCCTGCCCCATTGTCCCCTACATCAGGGGAAAATCCCAAAGCCTCTTACTGCTAGGACTCCTGTGCCTGACGGACATTCTTCTTAGCTGGGTACCAACAAGATGGTTCAAGCTCAGCTTTCTTTCTGGGATGTCCACTGACCCACAAGAAACTCAGCCTGCTTCACACCCACCCTCTGTCCAGGCTGCCTCCCCTCCCATGTCTCTCAAAGAGGCAAATGGGCAAGTCCACTTCTTAAGCCAATGTCCAGTGGGGGAAGGCAAGTCTCCCTTTCTTTCGGGCACCCCCAATCTTTTAGTATTTCCCTGGGTTGTCTCACTTGTCTTCATTTTGAGAGGGATGTCTCTTACTCCAATCTCCTCCTTCTCCCCTCCCAGCTTTATTAGAAACACTGGGAAGAGGTGCTGGGTGGTGGCTGGTAATAGGCTGGGTGGGCAACTGAAAAGCCCCACTAAAACCTCTTGGTGTTTGTTTCCAGGGGCTTCCATAGCAGATAACCAAAAATGGAGGGCCTTAAATGACAGAAACTTATTCTTTCATAGTTCTGGATGCTGGAAGTCCAAAATCAAGATGTTAGGAGGGCCACGCTCCCTGTGAAAGCTCTAGAAAAGAATCCTTCCTTTCCTCTTGCAGCTTCTGGTGGCTTTAGATACTCCTCAACTTATAGCAGCATCACTCCAATCTCTGCCTCATCTTCACATGGCCTTCTTCCCTCTGTCTCTGCAGGTGTCTCTTCTCTTCTTATAAGGACACCAGTCATTGAATCTAAGGGCCACCCTACTCCAGTATCACCTCTTCTTAACTAACTATATCTGTAAAGACCCCATTTCCAAATAAGGTCACATTTGGAGGTTCCAGGTAGTCATGAATTTGGGGGAAGCACAATTCAGTACAATCTTGTCACAGAAAACTTCCAGGTCATTTCTTTGAGAAGCAGAAGAATCAGAGAGAAGCTTTGAGATGTGTCTTGTTCTACAGAGGGCTTCAAGGGAGAGAAACTTTAGTCAAGGTGATGGTACAGGATTCATGCAGACCCATCACTGGGATCTACAAAAAAAGACAAAAAAAAAAAAAATGGTGGCGGGGAGATAGACAATAAGAGGTCATAAAGATTACTGGCTAAAGAGATATCCCTACACCCTTTAACTACCCTGGACCTAGGAATGACCAGCTTCTCACTCACCAGTCCCCAATCCCCCTCCTTGCACTCCTTCCAGCCACCACCCTGTAGGTGACCATGACGGCCACCGCAACCCCCATAGCCAGCCCCTGGCAGGGCAGGGGAGAAGCTACATCACGCCTCTGGAAGGAGGTATTTGCCCAGCACATGTTAATACTCTTGATACACTTGCCCGTGGAGTGAATGTACCTGCGGTGTTTCTTCTAGCCCCGTTTGGATGACGTGACACAGCTCAGGTGGGATTTAGTCACCTGTCTTGGGAACCTGCCATTCTTTGTATGAGGAAGAACATTCTAATGCCCAAAATTAACTTCTAAATCTGCCCTTCCATAAGGCATGAATTCCTTAGAGCACCATTATTGGGGAAAGATTGTTTATATAACAATGAGATAAACCTTGAAATGTCCAACTTAATACATCAAGCCAGAGGAACGTATTAAAGATTGAGGATGTAATCTAGGAGAACTCTATTCTTACTCATTTTCTCATTAGAAGTATGTTTAAAAGTTAGTTTATATCCTTCCCCCCAAAATAGTGATAAATAATTCCTTATATGTGTCACTAGCTGTTAAAATTAATTATTCAAAATAAATAATGCATCATATTCAGGATGAAAAATGGAAATTCTATTTAATATTTTTGATAGCTTGAGGAAAATATTACTGAAGCTCAATTTCACTTAAACTAGATAATTTGTTACAAATGACATATTTTTAATAAATATTAAAATATGATTCTTCCTTTTTAATAAATAGACATGAGCACAGACTTTGGGAAGAAGCTGGGGCTCTATTCCAGCTCTTTTTCTAACTGTGTTAACTTGGCAAAATAATGGCCCTTATAAGCCTCAGTATTTTCACCTGGAAAATGGGTTTAATGATGCACTCTTCCTCAAAGTGTTATGATGAGATTAAACGAGTTAATGCATGTAGACCTCACAGAACAGAGTCTGAAACACAGCAAGCACTACACAAGTTCTACTGTTGTAGTTTTTTGGTAGGCCTTTCTGCCTTGTCTTTTCTTTCTCTCCACTTTACGTTTCCAAAGTACAGAGGAAAAAACACCAGCAATTTTCTCTCCCCAAGCCCTCAGCATGGTGCTCAGCAGAAGCAGGGTGCTTCTAGCGCTGTGGTTGAAGTTGTGGAATCATTTACTTTCCTGTGGCATTCTGATACAGCTCAGAATTATTGATCTTGGTTTCTGGGAACAATATGGTTACATATCAGATATTTTCAGACAAAATTGTGTCTTCTCCTAGAAAGATAAGGTAAAGAGTCACAGCCTCCTAGTCTTGACACAGAGAAATGATCAGTTGGGAGTCAGGAGCCCTGGCCTCGAGTTCCATCTCTGCTGGCTACTAGTTATGGGATCCTTAAAAAAAAATTCACTTTTCCCACACAGACCTGGGTTCTCCCATTTGACAGTGAGAAAAGTTCTTCCTGTGTGATTCTGTAATTAATAATAATGACAGTGACAGCCACCTCACCTCTAACGTAGACCAGGCATGAGTCAGAGTGGCTTAGAATTACCAACTCCTTCAGTCCTCAAGATACAGTTCCCACACCAGGACTTTAGAGTCCCCTCTCTCATTATCCCCATTCTACAGCTGGGGAAACTGAGGCACAGAGCCCCCACTGCTGGTAAGCGGTAGGACCAGAGTCTGGTTCCAGAGCCTGACTTTTTAGCCATTACCCAGTACTGCCACCTCCAAGTTCATCAGCATCTGCAATACAAACAAATACTTAATGTGCTTTCCCTAAAGCTCAGCATATGTTGGACCCCGTGCCCTCAGGCCTCTGTGACATCACTAGAATAATCCCTCAGCTCATCCTTCAAGAGCCAATTCAATGTCCACTCTCCTGAAGCTTTCCTGAGTCTCAGTGCCAACAGACATCACTCCTACTTTGACACACATTCCAACCCTGGGGCTGGTATGGCCACTGCGGTGTCCTAAGTTGGTGGCCATTGTTTTATATGAATTGTCCCATCTCCCTGTGCACAGGATTATGCTCTGATGTCAGAGTCTGTGTCATCCGCTATTGGCATCTCCCTGCTGGAGCACATAGAAGGCTCAGTAAATATCGTCACAAGTCAGAGCATCACTGACGTGTGGTGCATTCTGGTCTGACATCATCTATTGATTAAGCTGATAGGATGTGGGACAGGGGGTGGGGAGAAGCCTGGGGCTCCTAAATTCATGGTGCGGGAACAGAGTGGAGGCAGCATGGCGAACCAAGACTGGCACTGGAGGAGGACTGCAGTTATTCAGGGAAGACAAGGAGTTAGGACACACCAGGCTTATTTCTACAACGGGGTGTAAGAACGCAGCACCAGACAGACACCGAGTTGCCACAGGAGCTTCCTGAAGGACCCTTCACTCAGTCCACAGGAGGTGCCCTGGAGGAGCAATGCATCACTTGTAATGCCTTTTCCATGTTTACCTTTTTGAAATATTAATGGCCTTGGCTGGCCTTTGTTCTGCGGACCATGGACACAGAACCTGTCCCTAGAAGGGGTGGACTCAGAACCCAGGACTGAAATTCCATCAAGCCTTTTGGTCAGTAGAAATCCTTCAAGCTATGACAATAACTCAGGTCCACTCCTTCCTTCATTTAATTCCAGAGACTTGGAGGAAGTTTCGTCCCTGAGACAGAATTCCATTTCATTTCTAACACCACACACTGTGCCCTAGAGACAGAAGGCTCACCAGCAGGATCGAGGGTCTACAATGTACAGGCCATTCACAGTAGGCAGCTGATGCTGCAAGTGTCATGTACTGGGCACAATGGTTCTCAACCCCACAGCCTGGGAGGAAAGTTCATTTTAGGATTTATACCAGGAGTACACACATGAGAAGAGGGTTATATCTTTCTGTGTATCTGCTTTGAAGCTCTGTGCACCAGCTTGTTATTATCAGAAGACCATCTGAACTTCTGTGGATGTGCCTCTGCATCAGTGCTGTCTGGAAATGGCTGTTGGATCCACACTAAACAAAGCTCTCAAGAAGAGAGAGAGGACAGAGGATGTTTCTGGTAGAAGCTACAGAAGGCTAGCGTTTCAGGAATGAAAACCAAGCTGCAAAGACAGAGCTGGAAAGTGGGATATTGCTGCTCAAAGTGCCACCAAAATGCCTGGAAACCCCAGAAAGAAAGGACAGTCTCAGTGAGAGGGTTCCTTCCAAGTAGTGACAGCAAATGTGCATCCAACTCTCAAGCATTTGGTGGTTTACCTGCATCCCGCATACGGACCAACTATTGTCTATTGTCGCAGACTCTGCGTGATTAAAGGCCCTCTAGTCCAGTCCCCGTCTAAAGGTCACATACGTAACCTCACACACACACACTAGCAGACACCAAAGGTGCCCTGTCCATATCCCTTTGGTCCTTCCCTTTCCAGTGCACTCTGGCCCAAAGTCCAACTTCCAGCACCTGCAATTTTTTGCCTAAAGGCTTTCTCTGGCCACCAGAACCTGATCTGCTCATAGACATTTCAGGTTGGAATTGACAGGAATTAATGCTACTGGGAGCAGCCAGTGACGGATGGGAGTTAGTGGGTACATACACCTCAAAGTGGGAAAATTCTGCAGTTCAAGTTCAACAGCATTTTCCAGAGCTTGGATATATATTACACACACAGAGACAGACACACACACTCCTCTACTATTCAGAGCAGGTTTAAATTATACAACACTCGTATCTTCACATCAATTTTATTATTGTTCTTATCATTTCACTTTAGAAATGAAGAAACCGAGTCTCAGAGAGTTAATAGATACCAAAGACATATAGTGCACTCAAAACCACTTCTAGGTGCTTCCAATGCCTTCAGTTTTTCCACTGTGCCAGTGCTGCCTCAATGGAAGGGACAACCAAGGACACACTTCCAAAGAGCTCATTTATTGTCACTGTGTCTCTTGGTGAAAGGCACAATAGATATAAGGGCAGAACAAACATTACTCTAACCTCAGTGGTGAATCAGTTCTTACCTATTCCCCACCATCTACTGGCACACACTACAAACAATAGTAGATGTTTAATAAATACATGGTGGATGAATGGATAGGTGGATGCATGGATGCATGGGTGGATGGATGATGGATGGATGAGTGGATGGATGGATGCATAGGTGGATGGATGGATGGTGGATGGAAGATGAGTGGATGAATGTATAGCCATTATCAGTCCTCAGTGAATATCTATGTCTACTGCATCCTGAGCAAGAACAAGGGTGGAGTTACAACTTATTAAATATGATTTGCATATAACCTATTGCCTATTTTACGTTCCAGCACCAAAGACATCTAAGAGCGTTTGTGTGAGAATGTCATCTATTGGGGTTGTCAGAGCAGAAAATGTTTGAGAAAAACAAGTCTCAAACAGTCACCAGAGGCTAGGTTGAAATCCAGTAGTGGTTCTTATGCCTACGTGCACATAAAAACCACTTGCGAACTTGTTAGAAATACTGATTTCCTGCCATAAGTCTAAGGTTCTAATTTAATCATGCAGTATCCTCAGGTAATTCTGAAGACACCACAAGGGTTGTGATGCTCTGAATAGGGATGAAGGGATCCCCTTCACAGAGACCTTTTCTTCTCTCCTTGAGTTTATTGTCAGGATTTGCCTTATTGTGTCAGCATCACAAATACACATGAGGCTTGAAGAGCGAGTCATAAGTGGGATATAAAAGGCATCACTCCCACCCTGGGTACTCACTGAAAATGTCAGGGAAAACACAGCATCAAAGCCTTAGGTGTAGATAGCGTAGATAAGGAGATTAGGGGCCAGAAAAGTCAACCCCCAACCCAGTGCGTCAATCCCTTATAAAGCTGCCAAAAGAAAGTCGTCTCACTTTTGCTTGAACACTTTCTGCAATAAGAAGTTCTCTACCTCCTGAAACTGTCATTGTTGAACAATTTGGTTACACAGTTCTTAGTGGTTCCAGTTCTGTTTACTGAGGCCACAAAGATGAGGTCCAATTGTCCATGCACCATACAACTCATGGAATATTTAGGGACAAATGGCATGTCTGTTCTAAGATAAGCAACCCCTCCGCCTTATTCCTATAAGTATTCATGAGATAGAGATTGACAACTATTAACATCTAAGTGATGCCCTCTGGACCTACCTTTGAATTTAGCCTCCCAGCTGTGGTCAGATAAGAATAAGTAGAGAGGGTCTATCACACTATCATACCCTTTTATGGACACTCTACCTCCATTATTGCCTTCTAAAATCACATTAGCTGATCTAGTGGTCAAATCCTATTGAGCCAAACCTCAATTAAAACCCCAAAGTCTTTTTCACAAAACCTCTGTGTGTGTGGCCATTGATTCGGTTATCAGCACTCGTTGAGTAAAGGCATTCACCCATGTTGTGACTCATCTAACTACTTGGCCTGCATTTTGGCATCTCTCCATCTGCTCCACGTAGGAGGAGGCTCACTGCTTCTTCAGCCTTCCTGTGTTCACTAAATCTGGGTAGAGCTATGAAAATCAGCTCTCCTACCCCTGCACCCTGGAGATACACCATCATTACCTTAGTGGAGACTCTTGAGCTGGGATCTGATCATATCTGCAGAAAGACATGACAGATAAGGCTTCGTTTCTTATGAAGATAAGAGTGAAATGAAGTGTTCTTGTCATGAAAAATTACTTCCTCCCATGCTGACACTGGAGAATAGGGCAACCAGGGTGCTGTCAGAGTTCCAATGAATGAGGGAACTTTTTTCCCGTCTCATTGATGGTTTAATAAAAGTTTAATCTATTTATATTTATTTTGGTCTATTTTAGCTTCCACTTCCCTTGCTTTTTTTTCTTTCTTCCTTCTTTCCTGCCTTCAGCTCTGTTTTTGTTTCTTTTTTCTTTTGAAATTATATAGTCACATTTCTCTACTTTTATTATTATAGTATTAAGCGTACACAACTATCTTTTTTTCAGATTTTGATGCTAACCAATAACTCTACTCTCCCACTGGATAAGGATCTTTAATTCCACCCTAAATATTGTCTTTCTATCACCCATGACATTGTGGTCTAGAATTTTAATTCCTTCTCATTTCAAATATCCCCTCAAATATTATTACTGCTATTCTTATAGTAGATTTGCAAAATGTTTTTACCCGTTTCACAACTTTCTTGCTTTCTGATGCCCACTGATTCCTTATAGCTTCCATTTTCTTCTTTCAGTATTGCATTATTTTATTTGCTCTTTCAGGTAGTAAGTCTCTTAGTCTTTGTATGTCTGAAAATATATTTATTTTACCTTTACTCATATCAGGGAGTGAAACAATTATATTGAGAGAGTTCTGAGGGTAATGAAAACAGGAGAAATGGTGACGAGAACACCTGACAGCAGCGCTGCCAGCATGCCAGGCTCATAGCTGCCGGGAAAAGCTTCCCTCCTTTTGAATCATCATCTAACTGAGTATAGATATGAAGTTGATAATTACTTTCTCTTGCCATTTAGAAAATAGTATTTGATCATCCTCTGACATGTCTTGTTGCCGATCAAAAGTCTGCTGTCAGTCTGATTGCAGCTCCTTTTCAGGTACATGTTTTATTTAATTTTATTTTAATTAATTAATTAATTAATTAATTAATTAATTGGCTGCGCCAGGTCTTAGTTGTGGCATGCGGGATCTAGTTCCCTGACCAGGGATCGAACGCGAGCCCCCTGCATTGGGAGGGCAGAGTCTTAACCACTGGACCACCAGGGAAGGCCCAGGTACACGTTTTAAAGATTTTTATATCATCTTACATATTCTGTAATTTAATCCCAAGGAGTTAGCTTTGGACCATGTTATGTATCCTCTTCAAGATTTAGGGTTCTACTGCAAAGTGGTTAATGATTTTTCATTATGGAAAATTCTCCACCAGTATGTCTTTGACTATTATCTCTCCTTCATTCTATCTCTAATTTCTTTCTGGAACTCAGCTATATTTTGGAGCTTCCTGTTTTGTGTTCATTGTCTCAATTTCTGTTTCATGTTTGTACCATCTCTTTGTCTCTTTGAGCTGTATTTTGAGCATTTTATTTTTTCAGCCTTAACTTCAAAATTATTTCTTTCTTCACTTGCATTAGCAATCTTTGTTTCTTTCTCAAACCCAACTGCTTTTCATCTTGCATTACAAAATCTATTTGTACTTTTCACCTTGATCATCTAAATCATGCCTATTTTCAAATTCTTTGGACACTTCTCTTATCTTCAGTTCTTAGTGAATTCTCCCATTTGTTGCATCTGTTGACCCTCTCTCAAGGGCTGAATGTCATTGTGGGTTTTGTAATTTTTTAGTTACTTGAGGGAAATGAGAACATACAAGCTTGCATGGTGTGTGAGATGTAAGTTTGGCTCTGGCATATGTAGGCCCTTGTGAGAATTCCACCTGTGTGCCCTGGGTTATGGAGGTCACCTTAGGGGGACAGTCTAACTTTGGCTCCTGCAGACTCTGTGGAGTCATTCACGTTGTGCTAGACTTGTTTTCAGTGGTATTTTTTGGCTTGAGATCTGGCTGTGTACATTTAGTCTCACACTCATACTGTGCAAGCTTGTGCTTTCTGATTTCCCTCAAGTAACTCTTGCTACCCAAGGTCCAGAGCATAAAGCCCACATCTGGGGCTGGTGGGTGGAGTTTTAATCCCTATTTCATTGATGGGCAGTCCTTATCACTGGGAGTTCACTCTCTCCTCCTGCATCCAGGGATCTTGACACCTGAACTCCCTGCCAGTGCATTGTTACAACCCAGACCCCTGGGAGACACTTCATCCACAGTCCCCGGGCCTCCTTCTCTTCCAACTCTGGCTTCTTGTTTCTGGCAGCTGGAGATCTCCCTTCCCAGCTTTTGAGCTCACCTCTGGATTTTGTTTTTGTTATTTTTGGAATAGAAGGGGAACTTTCCCAATTATCTCGGTCAACCATCTTGATAAGAAGTTTAAAGGGTCTTTGAAACATTAGAGGATTTAATTCATGGGCAATGCTTTCCCTTTAGCCTTTAGTCGGATGTCTTTATAGCCACCCAGCTCTGCATCCGAGTCCTGTAAGGGCAAGCAAGTACCTTTATAGCAAGACGAATAAATCACACACATTCACGGCGGCAAAAGCCTAACCTCACAGGAACTGCTCTGAAAGGGAAGGCACCATGTGAAGAAACAAGTCTTGATATGTTCAGTGAACACTAGTCTTGGTATCTTCTGTGTGCTCATCAAATAAAAGATGTTGAAATGAAAGGGAAGTTTCTCTACCTCTGTGTTCCTGGCTTGGAAGTGAAAGGACTTACATTATAAGAAGTACCATTTATCTTGGAAATATAATTTTGAAAATAAGACTCTTTCTTTGCAGGTCCTCATCCTCACCCCAGCCCTGGTCAGAAACCCTGAGCAGTTGCAGGTGTACGCAGAGCTGAACGTGCCTGAAGTTCAGTCGTTCAATAAGTTACAACAGAAATGTTAACAGCAGTATTGATTTTTTATTATGTTTGTATTGCCTGCTTCATTTTATTTTCCTTGCAGGAAATTTTTTAATCAAAAATCCAATTATTGAAATGCCCCATAAGCCAAATGGTACTAGTGAGGCTAGAGGAACACAGGCATTAAATCCCTCCTGGTTTTCTCTCTTCCACCTTTGCCCACCCCCCAGTCCAAAACTGAAAGCTTTTCCATTTCCAGCTGAGAGTAAATGCATGTGACCTTCAGTTCCACAGAGGTTAACCTAGTCTGATTAACTTTTCCATGTTATTCCATTAAATAAAAACAGTTTTGACACCCAGAGACTAAAGCATCCTAGAGATAATACAATAACCCTATGCAATCATTGCAAATTGGATTGTAATAATTCATTTAGGTGACCATACATATTTGTTATATGTAATATGAAACATCGCAAAATGAAATCAATAGAAATGTTTCTTGTTAATGAAGATATACTGGGCTGTTATGTGTGGGTTGCGGACTCAATACCACAGAAATCTTATTTGTATTATAAATTTCAGGGTATCCTGAGTGTTACAAATGAAGATAGCATTTCTTAAAGAAGCGATGGCTGGTCTTTTAGAAAATTATATCATAAATTTTATGTCATTTCTTGGTCTTTCAAGATCTTTGCACAGCAACATAGTCTTATAATTCAAGTAAAAATTCTGGCTGAGTGATTGCGTTCAACAATTTGCAAACAAACTTTTACCCAAACTTCCATTTTAAAATTACAGAGTTCAAAATAAGTTAGCTTCGGTAAGTCTGAAGATGTTACCCCAGAAGATTTTAATATACTTTTTAGGGTATTTCCTCCCTCCTAACATAAAAACTGAAGATGTAGAGGTAGAAATTGATAGGTATAGATACAGATATGTAACTATACACACATCAACCACTGTGACTGTAATGAACTTCACTGTTAGAAGACTACCCTTACCTTCACAAATGAAATACAATATAACATAGCATCATATAGTATACTATAGTATGATAATATAACGTATATGTTTATTTATATGTATAGATAAATAATATAAGATTGTTTTAACTGTGTGTTAACTAAACTCACATGGTATTTTAAAAGACCCATTTTAATAGTAAGTTCTGCATTTTGAACAATATTATGGTGATATTTCAGATGAACAGTTGGCAAATATTGGCAATAGGTGCAAAGAATTAGTGAAGTCATAAGTTATGATGCCATTTACTCTTCTCTTGTCAAAGCTCCTATGCTTTCCTTCTAGTGAGACCTGACACGTTGAGTAAGACCCATAAGAATGGCATCCATCGCCCTCGTGAGAAAGGAGGATTACAAAAGGCAAGTAGAGTTATTTGCAATAATTAAATGGTTATCCTGGATAGTATACGTTTAAAACAGACCCATAACAGGTAATTGTAATCATGTTTCTCCATCTGTTATCTTTTTGATTAATGCTACTCTCTCCCGTTTCTACAGCACCCTCTGAAACCCTCAACTTTAGGTAAACGCAGACTAAAACCTGCTTTAACTGATTCAATGAGTCTCAGCTGAAATCTGGTTCTACCTGCACCCCTTGTGAGCCTCTTGGACTTGGCTGGTGCCCACTTCCACACCCACTGAAGGGCTGTCTGAATGGACAGGAGCTGGGGCTGGCTTTGCCTTTGCCTCCTGCTGTCAGTCTTTTAAATATTTTGAGTCTGGGGTCTTCAGACTACACTGCCCTCTAGCTTTCCTCTGCACTGTTTACTACCTTCTCCTCATTTACCCCCTACACTCACTGGAGACTTGGGTTCCTATGTTGGGGTCATAGGTGTCCATCCAGGAGCTTCTCCAGGCTCTTTCACCTGAGACTTTCATCACTGGGGCCAGCTCTGCCTCTGAAATGGGAAACTGGGAGTCTGTCTTTAGACCTTCTACTCCTCTCTCAACTCTGCTTCCCATCTGATGTCTCCACCTCCTCCAGAGCTTCTCCTGTGTATAATCACAGATGTCTGGAACCTCCCCCTTCCTCCTGACTCCGCCCTCATCCTGATAACTTGTTCTAGCTCTGCCTGCCTTAAAAAAGACAGAGGCAATTCTCTGGATCTGGACCCCAAGATCCTCTCTAGCCACTTCTCTCTTGCCTTCCCTTCCCAGTGCAATTTCTTGAAGGAATAGCTTACGCTTCTCTCATCTTCTCCCCTCCTCACATGCCACCACCAGCTCCCCCTGGAACTGCTTTGGCTGAGTTGCCAATGCCCTGTTAATTTCCAAATCCAATAGAAACTTGTCTGTCTGTCTTTTTCTCTATCTCCTGTGGCCAGGAATTCCCATTCCTGCAGCATTCTGATTGCATGAATTCCTCAATCCGTGGTTGCTTCATCTTTATCCATGAAAGATCTCTCTTCCTCCATCTGTTCTTTTTTCTTAATTTGAATTTGTTTAAAATGATGAGTTATTTCAAACATTCATAAAAGTACAGGGAATGGTAGGTTCATCTCTGATTCTCTTATTTTCTCATCCTTTGCAGTTGTTCCTAGTGGCCTCTTCCCCCTGCTAGTGTTAACGACTAAATCCTTTCCATCTCTTCCTCCTGACCTGCAGCTCTGTGTCCTCCCACATCCAGACATCCCCACTGGATGCCCTACAGGCTGCTCCACCAAACTGACCTCTTCTCCACACACAAGCCTGCTCTCCTCTTTCATCATTTGTATTGGCGATTATCTGTGTTGCCAACCAAGTTGGATAACAGAACACTTCTGGCAAAGTTCTCTTATCACATCTCAGAAACCTCTTCATACTCTATCTCTCTTCCCATGCCCCAACCATGGCTTTAGTTCAGACTTTTATCATTTCTTGCTGGATTTGATGTAACAGTCTCCTCGTTAGCCTAGCTCTTCAGTCTTGCCCCAGCACCTTCCAACCCAGCCTCCACCCACCTCTACACAGATTGTTTTCTTCATACAATTAAAATCCTATCATGCCTCTTCCCTCCTTGGAAGGCATTGGGATCCCTCCTTGAACTCATGATAAGGTCCAGACTATAACATGGGTACCAGATCCAACTGATCAGTACCCCCGACCCCACTCACAAACCCTCTGCTCTTCCAAGCTGGTTACCCTCTCCTTCCTAGAATGCCACTCCCCTGGGTTCCCCCCAACTGCAACCATGGAGCTAACTCTAAGTCTTCCTTTAAGACTTAGAATCTTGAAGTGTTTCCTCCTCTGCATCACCTTGCTAGGTCTCCAGTTAGGAATGATGCTTCTCCTTTCTGGATGCCTCTATCACTGCTCTTACCTCGCTGCTACTACCATTTGCATGTTGGTCTCCCTGGCCCATCTGTGTAAGCCCAGAAAACAGGGACAATTCTGACTTCTGCATAACCAGGATTTAGCACATTTCCTAGCATTAAGTCCTCGATAAGTACCCATCATCTCCTGACTCAAGAACTTGTTCATATGCACAGAGATGGTGTGCTGGGCCTTAATACAAAATCAATAAAATTGCAGAGGATTGTAAAAACTCCACTAAGGGCACAGTGTTCAGTATAAATTAAACAAACATTTAAATTCAAGAGCCATGATTTCTACTGCTTTAAAGCAAGTCAAGGAAAGTTAGCATTATATATTACTCACATGTCCCTGAATGCTATTACTTAGGAACCGATAGGCAGATAATCAAATGCTCACTTTAGAGGTTGAACCCTTGTCTTATCGAAAACTGGATAGTTATGAATGAGGTGATCCATTGATGATAAACCTCTATCCCGGGGAATAACTCTGAAATTGTTCATGCTGTGCTGCTCTGTGACTCTGAGCAGGAACCGGGGGCTTGGTTATTTAGGTGACGGGGTGGGAGAAGAGAAAGGAGGACAGGATTAAAGTCAAGGAGCCCCTGCCCCAAGTGGCTGAGAATTAAGGTCATCTTAGTCCCAGGGAGGCTAAGGGTTCTCTTCCCCATATCACAGATTATGTATTGGCATTCCTCTACTGCTTTGCTGAATAGAATACCTGCATCACCCAAAGATAACCTATTTTCTTTTCTTCAATTAATAAGATTGAGCTTATAATTTATTGAAAGTGAATAGGTTATTATGAGTTCTCCAGAGATAGATTCCCATGCGACCTGATTATTTTCTTTTTGTTCACCCCCATGTCCCATTCTCTGGGCTTCTCTTTTTTGTTCAGTGTCCCAGGAGGCTGGGCCTATGAACTTTTCTAGTGAGCTTCCCTACCTTGTGGCTTCTGGTAGGGTTCTGACAATGGGAGCCTTGACAGAAGATTGGGGTTGGAGGAGGGAAAGACCAGGCACTTATTTCTTCTACAACCTCTCTGCCAACCCTCAGTTTTGCCAATGGCTGCATTTCTCTGTCTGTGGCCCCAACCTGCATCGGGGAGGCATCTCCCATAGATCTCAATTCCTAACCCTGCTCTGTTTAAGCCAAAGGGAACTAAAAGATTCCCACTGATGCTCACCCTTGGGTGTACCACCTTGCTGATTCCTTTACCCCTTGACCTCTGAAATTGTCTCTTCAACGAACCCCTGTAGTACACAATCTATTTCCTGCCAAGAGTCTGATGGGAAAAACCTCCTTGATTCCATCCCTCATCATAAGCCTGACTGCAGTAGCCACACCCTCTTCAGGACAGTTATGCCTGGCACTGTGGTCACTGGACAGACAGATCTCTCTGATGGTTGGCCTTGATCCCCGAATCCCTCCCCTCCTTGAAGCAGTCATATTTCTCCAGAGAAACAGAACCAATAGGGTATTTAAGGAATTGGCTTAAACAGAACTAATAGGACTTTTAAGGAATTGGCTTTTACAATTATAAAGACCAGGAAGTCAATTGGGAGATTGGAACTGACATATACATACTACTATATATAAAATAGATAACTAATAAGAACCTGCTGTAAAGCACAGGGAACTCTACTCAATACTCTGTAATGGCCTATATGGGAAAAGAATCTAAAAAAAAAAAAAGAGTGGATATATGAACATGTATAACTGATTCACTTTGTTGTACACCTGAAACTAATACAACATTAGTAAATCAACTAGACTCCAATAAAAAATTTTTTAATTAAAATAAAATAAAGACTAGGAAGTCCAAAATCCATAGGGCAAGCTGGCCGACTGGAGATTCAGTTAGGAATTTATGCTGTAGTCTTGAGTCTGACAGATGGAAACTCAGGCAGAACTTCTATGTTGCCCTAGAGGCAGAATTGCTTCTCCTTTGGGGAACCTCAGTCTTTGCTCTTAAAGTCTTCAAATGATTGAGTGAAGCCCATCCACATTATGGAAGATAATATGGTTTATTAAAATCAACTGATTGTAGATGTTAATCACATCTAAAAATGCATTCACAGAAACATCTAGATTAGGGTTTAACCAAACCACTGGTCACCATAGTCTAGCCAGTTGACACATAAAATTAATCATCCCCCAGCCCCCATCCACCACATGCATTCAGTTTCTTCTGGGTAAGGAGGTACCTCTTTACCTCAAAAGCTAACAAGGGCTTAGAACAATTTGTACTCACTTATATCCTCTTAGGAGGTAAGGATGAGAAATACCTAGTGAAATAACAAAAACAAACACCTTCATGGTATCAGAGAGACCATGCAAAAGCCATTAGGCTCTGTACAAAGTATAACCCTGTTACATTATTTTATTGACACTGATTGGCTTGTGCTTGAAACTGCCCAAGAAATTTAGAAATATGAAAAATAGGATTAGAAGGAGTTTGAACTATGACCCAAGAGATCAAACCCTGACAACTTGGTATGCTAAACTATATTAAAATGTATGACTTTGAAGGAAGAGATCAATATTTTTTTCTGTTTGTGAAGAGCCTGCACTAAATGATAGTGAGATATAAGCAGCCTGAGAATGTAAACATATCCTAAGGATTTCCATGGCTTGTAGTTGTCCAAGGCAGCCATCTATAGAAAGGGAAAATGTGACGAGCTTCTAGAAAGAATAGCTGAGACATTTGCTTGTTTGTTTATTTTTAAAACCAAGAACAGATATATAAATTACTTATGTCTTAAAAAACACATGACTACCACTATGGACCTGACCCAAGACACTCTTTTTTAAGTATAGCAAAATAAACCTGAAAACGCAGCTTTCTCTTAGCCTGAGTGCCATGGAGGTTTCTGTCCAGGGTATTTATTCCTTCTGTGACGCCATACTGCAATGGCGGCACTCCTCTACCTGTAGCCACGACCCCTTCAGGAGTCTCTCTCCCCCATGTACACCTTTCCTTCCCTACCCCTTCAGGCCTAAGGGAGGTGCCAACTTCCTGCTAAATGCATCACCAATCCTTCCTGCAACCAACAGAATCTAGGAGAAACAACAGGCCAAGAATGGAAAATCTTAATTCCTAAGAGAAGTACCAGTCCAGCCAATCCCAGAAATCCTTCAGTCTTTAGCCAACATGTGTTCTTCTTCTAAAACAAGCTCACCAAGGAGCTGGTCACTCTCTAAGCGTCCCTTTTTGAACTTCCACATTTCCCTTCACATTTGTTCCTGTCCCTACCTGCATCATCTTCTCCTTCTTCTTCTCCTCCTCCTCCCCCCTCCTCTCCCTTCTCCTTCTCCTTCTTCTCTCACACTCCCTCTCCTTCCCTCTCTCTCTCCCTCTCACCCTCTCTCTCCCTCTCTCTTTCTCTCTCTCCCTCTCTCCCTCTATCTCTCTCCCTCTATCTCTCTCTCTTTCTGTCTCTCCCTCTCTCCCTCTCCTTCCCTCTCTGTCTCTGCCTCTCTCCCTCTCCTTCCCTCTCTGTCTCTCCCTCTCTCCCTCTCCTTCCCTCTCTGTCTCTCCCTCTCTCCCTCTCCTTCCCTCTCTCCCTCTATATATATCTCTCTCTCTTTCCCCTTCTCCTCCTCTACAGACAGACAAGCTTTCTTAATGCAAAGGGCTACTTGAATGCAGAAGAACCTCTTCACCATCTGCCTCTATTACAGTATCACCAACTGAGGTACGCCAATTCAAACAAAAGGAATTCAGCCAACTCTTATTCTCTTAGCGGAGATGGTCCTCCAGCAATCACACACATTGAGTCCAAGACCCAGATTTTCTCATCCATGCACCATAACAAAGGACTTTTTATATGTGAAACAAACATGAAGGGGCTGTCAGACCAATTAAATGTAAGTGATTTGCTTTATGCTGTGATTTCTTAGCTAAATATATCTCAAAACTTCCTTCTGGAATATTGACACTTTCCTTTCTCTGTGTAATTTTTGTCTTTGATTATCAAGGCTGCTTTGCTTAGCTTTGGCTTATATTTTTATGGACTCACACTACCAAGCAAAGTGAGGACTGACTATACCTAGACCCTCCGACCTGCCGTGAGAACGAGATGGAGCTTTCTTTTCCCCCTTTGTGAAATCTTTGCAACTGCTTAGCAAATAAGAGCCAAAAGAGGCCAGATGTTGGGAAAAGAGGGCAAAAAAAAAATTGCCTTTAAACAAATATTTTCCTTTCTCTTGATACAGAGATGCCATACACCTTATATCGCCAAATAACGCTCTTCTGGAAAATGCTGTCACTGATAGGAGGGGAGAGCACACTTGCTGCATGTGACAGCAGGAGCCAGAGTTTATCACCTTTCCTTCTCAGGAGGGGAGGGAGACTCGATAAGGGATTTCCCCAGCGGTGCCCAGCTGGTGGGGTCACTGGTACTCACACTCCTCCACAAGATTTGGAACCCCCTTGCCCTCCACCCACCCCAGTGCAAGTTGGGGACCCTTGCCCATGCTCCGAATCTTGGTCACCTTGGGTCAAATCTTACTCACCTTATGAGGTGGTTGGTTTAGTCTCTGTTTGTCCCTTCAGGCTGTGAGCCAAGCAAAGTCAGAGAATCTTCCTTTCTCCTGGGGACCCTCAGGTCCGGCCCAGTGCCTGACTCACCCAAGGAAAAGTAAATTTTTAGTCCAGGAGTGAGTCATCCCCCCACCCCAGGTTGAGTCCAGGCCTCTGTCTAACACTGAATCAGTGACCTTTACTGCCTATGGTTTTGAACATTGGTAAATGTACCTAATTTTGATAACCTGCTTTTGAAAAGAATCTTTTATTTCTTAGCCTGGGAGAAACCAAAGTCCTCTAACTGGGGAATTTTTCTAATGCAGCCCCAGTGACGGGCTGACTCCAGGACTGTAAGAAGCCCATTCACTTCCTCCCCTGATGGCTGGATAATGGGGCTGAGAAGAAATGCCTCTGTGAGCCCAGGCTTCTGTGGGCCCCTCTGTCCTTTGTCCCCTGTGGACCTGTCTCTGTGAAGATTATCTTCTTTTTTGTTTGTTTGTTTATTTTATTTTTCCAAATCAACTTTTTTTTTAATATATGGAGTATAGTTGATTAACAGTGTTGTTAGTTTCAGGTGTACATCAAAGTGATTCAGTTATACATATACCTGTATCTATTCTTTTTCAGATTCTTAAGATTATCTTTTTTTCTAAGTCCCTACAGTTTGCTCTTGCCTACATGATTACATATTGGGCAACCCATATATTTTCAGCAGCTCATCTCATAGTTGCCTCCCACCCCTCAGAGGGTGAGGTTCAGCCTCTGCCACAGACCGATGTGAGGAAGGTTCGATTCCATCAGAGCACATTCCTGGTACTCAAGCATCCCTGATGGATGTATTCTCTTGGTGCCCTTTGTCATCAGCCTCTGACCCCACTCTGTCCCTTGCTCTTGCTCTTGTAGAGCTGGGGATGCACAACAGTCTTGAAATTCCTTCATCTCCTCCTTCCCCTTCCTCCCAGTTTCAGGTCTATAACCACCTGCTTTGCATGTATGGTCCCACAAATGCCAGTCAAGGACACCCTAAGCACAGAGTTCCATCCCAGGGTTCCCCAAGTCCCCGTTTCTTTAATTACTTCCCCTCCTGACACATGTTTCAATAGCACTATTTATGTCTATCTATTCCCCTTGAACTGTAAAAGGTTTTCATTTCTTTCCAAGTCACTTAACTCTGCTTGGTGTGTTTAATAGCATTCTTTATTGAGCATCTTTTTTCCAAAGTGCTTTCCAGAATTTCTTCTCTCAGTGTCTCCAGAGCTCAGCCTTGTCTTCATTGGTTTACAGCTGGGTAAACTCCTGAATGGAGACCTTATCTGACTTGCCAGCAGTAACTCAGCCATTCAGTAACACTCAAACATAAAGATCCTGCATTAAAATTACTGGTCTCTCAACTATTGGTACCTTCTCCGGTCCCAAGGAAACAAGAACAGGCTTGATAGAAAAACTCATGTTCACTCTAAGTAGCAGTGGCACATCGTGAAGTATATACAGGGCAATGCTTAAAATTATCATCTTTGGGGTTAGACTGACCTAGCTTCTGTCCAGTTCATCCAAGCTTCAGCTGGGTGACTTTGTGCAAATTACCTAACCTTGCTGAGCCTTAGTTTACTTATCTATTGCATGGGAATAGTAATACCACCTCTCAAAGTTGAGAAGATAAAATAACAAAAATGCTTAGCCCAGTGTCCAGTATAAATGAAGTGGTCAAATAATCGTAGTGATCATTAATTTAAAGAAAATAATCATGTAGCTGAACTTAATTCTTTTTTAAAGTATATGAAGAAATGCTCAAACTCATAGAAATCAAATAAAGGTAAATTACAACAGTGAGTTGCTACTTCATACCATCACATCAGAATGGCAAAAATAAAAAATGGCTACTATCATGTGTTGGTAAAGAAGGAACATTTCTACATCACTGGTACCACCATTTTGGAGAATAATCTAGCTGTATTTATTGAATTTAAATATATATACCTTATAAAAAAATAAAATATAAAGATAGCAATTAGATGGCAGGTGTGCTGAAAGTTACGTCTTCTCTGTGGTCACTCCATGAGCCCCTCTTTTCCCCTCCTCTGCTCCTCCCGTTGACATGGAATCCTCTAAGAAGTGCACCTGGATCCTCTACGGCTTCGCCAGATTTTCTTTCTCGAGGAGCTCAGGTACTTCAATACCTCAATTCTTTTTGTTGTTGTTGATTAAACTGCTCATATAGGATCTCCATCTTCTCCCTAGTTGCCAGGATCTCCTCATCTATGGCAGTGTTTCCCAACCTTGCCTGATCATAAAACTTACAGGAAGTGGGAGTGGGGGGACTTTAAAAAATCTCTAAACCCAAATCTGCAATGGGTGTGGGGATACGCAAGTTTACCAGGCCCCCTAAGGTAAGTCTGTGATCAGGCAAATTTGGGATAAAACAGCCCATCCAGCATAGCCACCATGGTCTCCTAACCCAGGTCTCATGACTTATGAAGGAATTTGCACCACTATCTCCTGCAAGTAACAATCAGAGGGAAAGAAAAATTGGAATCAAAACCCTGGGGATGTTGTGATATTTCTATAGCTTATAAAGACAAGAGCTGGCACACTTAATATTGAGAATCTTTTTGAAATACTTGAAATAAATATGGCCACCATATCTGCAGGACACTTCTGTATGAGAATCCCAACTTTTAAAACTAAATGTGCCAACAGAGATCAGCCAAGATAGTGGAGTAGAAAGACCACAAGCTCACCTCCTCTCACAGGTACACAAAATCACAAATATTTATAAAACAACCATCGGTGAAAAAGACTCGAGCCCTCTAGTAAAGATCTTCTACAACTAAAGATATAAAAAAAAGAACCACAACAAGACAGGGAGGAGGGGCAGATTCACAGTATAGTCAAATCCCATACTCCCAGGTGGGCAACCCACAAACTGGAGAATAATTACATTGCAGAGGTTTCCCAAAAGAAGTGAAGGGTCTGAGCCCCATATCAGGCTCCCCAGAACATTTGGCTTTGAAGGCCAGCAGAGCTTGCTTTCAGAAGTCCCAGAGGGCTGGGGGAAATGGAGACTCCTCTCTTAAAGGGCACACACAAAACCTCACACTCCAGGATCCAGGGCAGAAGCAGTAATTTGAAAGGAGCCTGGGTCAGACCCACCTGCTGATCTCAGAGAGTCTCCCAGAGAGGCAAGAGGCAACTGAAGCTCACCCTGTGGAAACCGACACAGGCAGCAGCAGTTTGGGGGAGCTCCTTCTGCCACATGGATACTGCTGCTGGCAAGCATTATTTTGGAGTCCTCTCTCTAGCTTGTTACCCTGAGAACCCAGCCCCACCCCTGCCCAACAGCCTGTGAGACCTGTGACACCTCAGGCCAAGTAACTAACTGGGCAGGGACATGGCCCCACCCACCAGAAGAGAGAACTCACAGACGTCCCTGGACACAGCCCTGCCCATTAGAGGGCCCAGAACCTGGTCCCACACACCAGTGCATAAGCATTAGACCCAGGACCTCCAGTGCCCTGCATCCAGAGACCCCAGGACCCAGCTCCACCCACCAGTGGGCGGGCACCAGACCCCAATCCCTGGCCCCTCCCACCAGGGAGCCTGCTCTAGCCTCAGGACAAGCCTCACCCACCAGCCGGCAGACAACACTGGTGTTCCCTCTATGCCCACTTTCTAGAGATTTTTTATCATAAATGGACTTTGAATTTTGTCAGAAACTTTTTCCGCATCTATTGAGATGACCATATGATTTTTATTCTTCAGTTTATTAATATGATGCATCACATTGATTGATTTCTAGATATTTGCTGCATCTTTTTTTTTTAATTGGGGAGCAAAATTGTCCCTAGAATCACTTGCCCTTGTGCTTTCTTGGGTAGAACTGATGAACAGACCCCCCCCCTAAACTTCTCACTAGCAAAAGGAAATGGAATTATTAAGTTTGCCTTGAACCAATCATGGTCTATTCCTGAAACTCACCTTCCCTGAGAGTATTTCTAGAATACATTTAGGAAGAAGAAAGGAATGGCTCATAGATGGGTAACCAATGGAGTCTTGAAAAATGCACAAGATCATAAGATCACAAAATAAACTTTTTTTTTTCATTTCTTGATTTGCAGAGTGTTCATGCCAACAAATTTTAACCACACACAATTTCACTTCCAAACAAATGCCTAAGTCCTTCAAAGCAAATTTATAGTTTCATTTGATTTAGATTGCTCTGTTGCATCTGGACTCTTAATTACAAACAAACTAAACTCCTACTAATACTACAAAGAGCATATGCTGGCCTCAGGGAGGTAGAATGGAAGTAGAAAGGTCTAGTCCAAGCTTCTCCCACCCAAGTGTGGGTTCTCAGTTGATGGACAGAAGGTCTAATTAAGGTCATGACCACCGTTCTGTTTATACAAAGATATTATTAGAGGGTCCATCTTTAGATCTTGGTGGCTGGGGGTCAATATATATTTTTATTCCAAAACTAAAAAAGCTTTTATCTTTAAAAAAAAGTTATTAGCTATATCATAAGAACCCTCTCTATATTTAATTATTGAATAAATGTTTATATTTGTTAATTTATATTCTTTCCCTTTCTACAAATGATTTGGAGAAGCTTATAAAAAAAAAAGAGCCAATCTGAATAAGGCTAGTGGATTGCACCAATGTCAATTTCCTACCTGTAATATTTTACAGTAGTTGAAGAAGATGTTATCATTGGAGGAAACTGGGTAAAGAGTAGCCTGGATCTCTCTGTATTCTTTCTTACAACCGCATGTGCATCTACACTTATCTCAGAATAACAAGTTTAATTTAAAAATAAATAAATATAATCAAAAGGGTAAAATATAAAGAACTGAGCATATCATTGGCAGCAAAAATGGTACATCGGAAAGCAAGAAAAAGCAGAGACATGCAAGCCAGCAGTCCTCTGCAGTTGTTAGCAGGGGTCTGAAAATTTGGTCTAAGCTTCCCAGTGGCCAAAGGAAATAGGGAATTAGTTACAAGGATCACAGTGCCCTAAAATTTTATTAAAAGGTGGAAGGAGAGACTGCATTTCTGATACTGCAACCTGAGAGGAATTTGTTCCCTTTACAGATATGTTGTGTTGTACCCAACAACAATCCTACAAGAGATAAAACAGAAAAATTCATAGGACTTTTTTTTTTTTTTAATGTTCTTGAACCTGTAGAGACAGTGCAACTCCATGGTACATTTCAGAAAAAAATAAATTCTGAGGGGCCAATAAGTTTCACCCATGGGTAATGAAATGAGGCACAGTGACGTCATTTGATCATCTTTCTGCCATACTTACTCACAATTATTGAATTACGTTTTCACCCTGACACTGTGAAATACATGTTCCTCAGGAACGACAGGCAAAGGTGGCTCTTCAATACATTTTCTAGAGTCTTCCTTTTGAGCAAAAGTCAATGGATTGCCAGCCATCTCCTGTCCTCCCGGCTCTTCCCTGCCCCCGGCGCCATCCCCAGCATCATTTCTGGGCTGCATGGCTCCAGGGAAACTGGTTGCAACACTGGGGAGTCTCTCCAGGTCCCTGGACAAAGGAGCCACGATAAAGAGCACACAAGGGAGCCGCTGAAGTTCCCTCTCCCTTGTGAACAAAAGCAGAATTGGGCATTTTTTTAAGCAGTCCCTGGGTAAATGCTCCTGGGCTAGGTGTTACTTTGCCTCGGACAGGCACAAATCCAGCATGCCCTCTCAAGCACACACTGGAGAAGTCAGGGTTGAAGAAACATCTTAAATGACGCTGTTAAGTTCAGGCATTGCTGATTGGTGGATATCAAAAGGCAAAGGATTCAACTCATGGTCTCTAACCCCCTGAAGTTGATTATCTGTTCAATGCCAAGTATAGATAAGGTCCCGGAGAAGCCACACAGAACTGAATCAGAGGAAAATCCAAGTGTTGTAAACTCAAGATGTAAGTGCTAGGTTTGAGGGAGCGATCTGAGAAATGAAACCAGAGAGCGAGTTTTAAATGAGGTCTTGGAAAGAGAGAGGAATTACACAGATTGCCCGTGAGGAAAGGGTATCCCTCACGGGAGGTACAGCAGAGAGAAAAACATAAAGGTGGGATTCGCAGTTCATCCTCGGGGGACATTACACAGATTGATTTGGTTGGCCAAGCAAGGCCATGGTGGAAAGTAATGGAAGAGAAAGCTGGAGAGATAAGACCAGCTAAGGCAAGTCTTTGAATAGAACACTATGGCATTGAGAGGATTCACAAAGAATAATATCAGCACGTATATGCCAGCCTAATAAAAAAGTAGAGATAATGGACTGTCTCGTGCATCAAAGGTACTCTGCCTAAATTATTTTTGATCTATTGGCACATCTTTTATGATCTACTAAAAAATTAAATTTTTCATTCATCTATTGTATTCCACAAGCGCAAGTCACGAGCCCAGATTATTAATGATGTCAGATCTTGTATTACTAAAACAAATGCATAAAGGTTCCATTTCTGATGACAAAAAGAGAGTCATTTGTTTCAATCATGGAAGACAATCTTATTAAACATTGCCAACTTACTGCCAAGCTGGCTGGTCACCAAGGCACAGCTACAGAACAAATGGAATCAAGAGGACTGTCAATCTTCTGACAGTGTCACAGTCCCCAAAATAATAAACTTAGGGAGAGATAAATCTGTTATGACTTGGACACTTTTACTTCTTAATTCTGGAGTCTTTCAAGTTCACCATTTTCATAATCCTTTCATGTAACAACTAAGCTGTTTGGCAAATGCTAGTGAGGATGGGTAAAATGGTCCTATCTGCGTGGAAACCTTATACATATTCAGATAAACTGACTTAACCTTTCAGGAAAGTAATTTAGTAAAACAGATAAAAAGCCTTAAAAATGTTTATACCCTTTGACCCAATAATTTTACTTCTTAGTCTAAGGAAATAATCTGGAATACAGAAAAGGCACTGTGATCAAGAATGTCCACTACTCTGCAGCTCTTAATGGCCAAAAACAATGGAGCCAACTGATTTTCTAACAGGAGGGGCATGATTTAATAAAGTACCTTCTAGCCGTGGAAAAAATGCTTATGGCACATTACATATATGTTATGTCATATATACTACACTTTCAAGTATACAAACAAGGTTCCCAGAAAGTATATAAATAAGGTTCTCAGAATGAAGACTAAAAGATAACCGCCCCCAAATTTTGACAATGGTCTTTCCAGATGTTGAGATTTTATGTATCTGTTTCTTTTCTTCTTGTTCTTTACTATAGTACTTTCAAACTTGTCTCAGTACTCGTGTATTACCTTTAAATGCAAAGAGAACTCTTGAAACATTTCTGAACAGGTTCATTCTAGAAGGTCCTCTAGCTGGGGGGCACCAGGAAGAGTAAAGGACAAAGAGCACAAAAAAACCAAGAAGGTTGGTCATCCCTATTACAGCTGAAAGATAAACGTGTTTGCTCCAGATTTGCCAAGAGAAGCTTGGAGGGATTCCCAGGGAATGAGGCCAGAGTTAAGGTGCTGCCCAGATCCCAAATATGCCCAGCCCCTAGCCAAATGGCCTTGAGGTAGGAGAGATAAGATAACACAAATGCCACTTAGTTTTAGGGGAACCCAAAAAAAGAGGGTTTCATGCTTCGAATCCTATTTGGAATTCTGGGAGAAGACCACTTTGTGGGATGCCCAAAGGCAACATGAGGTAGTCTCATGAGAGCAAAAATGGCAGAGTGGGGTCTGGAGCCTCTGAAGTAGTTCTCACCCCAGATCTCCATGGCCTAAGCAGCAAGGCACAGAAAGATCCAGAAGTTTCCATGAGACTCCATGGTGAACAGGCCAACGAGCTGAAGTGGCCTAGAGTTGTGACAAAGAGCAGCCAAGTGATGACGCTAGTGACCAAACTGCCCCAGCATTAGTGGCAGATGCAGGCACACACCCGAGGCCAGGAAAAATTCACCATTTTTTCTTTAGTTTACCCCTTTGAGCTTCAGATACACAGAATTAACTTAATCATACTCCTAGTTAATGGCATGCCATCATTTAGTGGCGCACTCTCATCGTCAGTTTGTGATGAATTATGATTGATTGATTGATTGATTGCCTTTCATTCCCATTCTCATAGCCATCTTTCTCTCCCACCATGGGCAGTCACCCCATTGTATTTGACTAGTATTCTTGAGTTTGTATGTACCCTTGAGAATTACAAAGGTTCAATTTATATAAATGGTAATGTGCTAAAGTTGACATTCTGTTTTTACTCTCTTTACTCGGCACTAAGTTTTTAAAGTCTGTTCATTCTGATGTGTTTATGCCTAGTTTGACATCTGGATAATATTCCTTGATTTATTTACACATTTCCCAAGTGACAAACACTTCAGATGTGTTCAACTCCAGCACAGACACTGCTGCAATGGATATTCTTTTGCATGTCCACTCATAGACCCTTAGGGGAATTTCGCTGATATGTATCACCAGGAGTGGAATTTCTGGAATAGAAGAAACACACCTAACTTAACCTAATGACGGACTACTGCTTTTAAAAGCGGCTTCATAAGTCTTCAGTATGAAAAACAGTTGAAGAGTTACAGTACAAACACACACACACACTCACACACACACACACACACACACACACACACACACCATGCCTATGACAGATGCAGAGCTGTGCTGCTCAGATCCCTCTTCAAGGATGGAGGGAGTGTGGTCCACAGTCAGCCTCCAGCTGTCAGCTCCCACAGGGTCCATCTCCGTTGTGGAACACGTGGTCTCTAGCCTCTTGGGGTTGATTATATGACCAAGGCCACATATACATAAAGACTTGGCTGCAGTTCTTACCTTCCCAGGCCAGCTATTTCTGCCAAATGTCAGCAACACTGAAGGGTAATTTCCACTCCAGAGGCCCTGGCTGATTGGCCAAGGCTTTGCCCTGCCTGCATCATATCTCAACTTCTTCTACCCCATACTTCATCCTCCCCACCCCTGTCTCAGGTGCTGATCCCTGATAAACTCTGTCTCGCTGTCTGCTCCTGGAGCTCCAACACGCAACAGCACCACTCAACTGCCCAATCTTGCCAGTCGGCTGTGTCTCTCATTGTTCTTTTAACTTTCATTTCTCTGCTTCCTAATGAATTGAAATGCTTATTCATATACTTGTTAGCTGTTCAGTTCTCCCCTCCTCTGAACTGATTTATTATATCCATTATTCTTAGCTCCTTTGACTTTTTCACGCTAACATGTAGGAATTCCTTGATTATCCTGCATAAGCCTTCCAGTTTTAGATGTCGCAAATATCTTCTTCTAACCTGCCATCTGACTAATAACAATGTCTCTATGAGATTCTACCATGAACTGGATTCTTAAGTTTGATGTAATAAAGTCTACCAAGTTTTTACATTTGGTTGTGATGTTGAGGTCTGGTTTAAGAAGTCTTCTCCAACTCCTAAGTCAGATAGTCTCCAGTATTTTCTTCTATTATTTTTATAGAATAGGTTGACGTTTAGGTTTCTAATTTATCTGGAGTCACCTTTATAAATGATATAAGGTTGGGATTCAGTTTTATTTTCATTCATCTAAAGAGGAAGTTTCTGTAGTAGCAGAAGAGGAAAAGGTAGTAATATAGCTTTAATTGGACAGGGAGGAAAGGTGGGCAAGGGGGCATAACAACAAGTGGCATGATGTATTATTTAGAGATATGGGCTTGACCATCAAAAGTAACCAAAAACAGAAGCAGTTAAAGGTAAAGCCCTCAGAGAGGGGGAGGGGCAGGACGGGGAGAGGGGGTGGGGGGACACACCAGGATCTATTGCTTGTCACATAAGTCCTTTTATTTTCTTTTATTACTTCAGTAACTTTTTACAATTACTATTCAAGTTAAACGTGAACTTCAAGTTAAACTTGAACGTCAAGTTAAACTGAAAAAAGTCACACTTGTTATGAATCCTTCCCAAGCAGACTCTGATGTCTTGAGTCACAGACCCAGCTCTCCTTACTCCCCATCAATTCATCACACTTCTTCATTTTGGAATGAGTTCCCAACAGGAACTCATCATCTAGGGGGATGTATCACCCTAGACACTCCTCATGACACCACCCACAGGGGTGGGACATCTGTCTACAGGGAGGGTGGGCACATGATTGTCCTGGATGTGGAGGAAGGGAAATGACCTCACCGTGAGGTGAGGAAGCCACAGGGCCTGCGGAGATGCGGGTTTACAGAGGGCCTGTGAGTATGTACTTTCTGAACAGAGAAAGGCATATCCGGAAGGTACACCACAGTAATTTATCTGTCTGTGAATATATGATACTCTTTCTTCCCCAAAAATGACTTTTAAAAAAGCACTTCAGGGCTTCCCTGGTGGCGCAGTTGTTGGGAGTCCGCCTGCCGATGCAGGGAACACGGGTTCGTGCCCCGGTCCGGGAAGATCCCACATGCCGCGGAGCGGCTGGGCCCGTGAGCCATGGCCGCTGAGCCTGTGCATCTGGAGCCTGCGCTCCGCAACGGGAGAGGCCACAGCAGTGAGAGGCCCGCATACCGGAAAAAAAAAAAAAAAAAGCACTTCATACTGTCTAGCAAGTCCAAATTATTTAGAGCCGCTGTATATGGTTGTGAATGTTCTATGTGTGAATGCCCTGATAAAATGCTCTTTAAAAAAAATATATATATATATATATATATATATATATATATATATATATATATATATATTTAGTTGTTTCTATATGATACATCATGGTGCTTTGAAAAGAACCCTAGATTGAGAGTCAAGAAAGCTGAATTTTGGCCTGGCCACTGGCTATGTGATTTTGAGCCAGTCCTCCCCCTTCTAAAAGCTTCAATTTCCTCTAAGAGAATGGGTTACTAGAGAGTTTCTAAGACTCTTCTCAATTTTAACAGCCTATTATACAAATATCTGATTAAATTCCTAGAGAATCCCACAGTATCAGAATATCTAAAAAACACATTTTGAACCCAGAAAGTGAATTTCACTGAAATTTACTACCAAGTGAAAATTTTTATTGATAAATTTGATTGTCTTTTAAAAATATGTCCTTTAAATACCATTAATTGATTGATAAACAGCAGAAATGGTTTCAAAATCTAATCCAACACAGCTCCTGCATGTTCTACTCAGAACAGATGAATCCTTAAATCTTTTAGGGTTATCAGATATGTATAATATTGCCAGTTCATTAGAGGGTTGTATTACCATACTTCATTCATCTATGGCTCAAAGTGTTGTTATCAACTCAAATATTTGACGGTCTTAAAGGTGAGAGCACCTCTGTGGGTTAACCTTCCCTCTTGTGTGCACACAACATTTCATGAGGCCAATATAAGAAATCTTGCTTATTTCTTACAGTGCAAGCCAGGTGTACTTTCCCCAATAGCTTCTAATCATTCATCAGACCCATCTGGAAAAATCCCACACCTTGATGGCTGAACTTTCCACCTCTGGTTGAGGAAACTCAGGAGATCCAGTCTTTTCTTTCTCTAACACTGCAGTTTGTAGAAAAGAAGGATATGGCTTCTTCCACCCTGCCAGGTTCCCAGTTATGGGATGTGTCTGGTACTGCAGGGTACCTTTGAACAAACAACTGGCCATTTCCATGTATCCACATATTATTGCTTTGCTATAAGGAAAATATTGTAACACTGACCGTTTCATATTAGAATACTGACCCTATCTTATTAAGTGATCTACCAGTTGTTGGGTATTTCATTACTATAAACAACCTCAGAATAATAAAACCAAAAGCCAACTCAAGCACAATCACAGGGAAAATGCTTTCATGGAAAAGGATGAGCATTTTCTTGGCATCATCATGTATCACAAGATTTAGTACTATAGCCAGAATGAAAAAATCGGGGAGGCACACACAAAGCTGCCCCTCTGGCCTGTCCCTGGAGCTGTGCTCCAAAGGGCACCCATCTTCAGCCAACAGATCCGATGGCTCCTTCTCAGCATGGTCCTGTCAATCCCAGCACAGCATTTAATGCTGCGAAGCACACCTTCCTTCTGAAATGGCAGCCTCTTCCGGCTTTGGGGATAACTCTCCCTGACCACTCTTTTTTCTACCCATAACCAAATGCTGCTGTTCACCAAGGCACTTTCACCAACTTTTTCTTCAAAGCTTTTCCGGGGGAAAGTTCATCACCCATGTGATGATGGCTCTGACAGAAGTCTCTACAAAGTTCCAATGCAAAAATTTCACTTTCCAATTGTACGTTTTCCATCTCGCATTTTAAAATTTAAATCCATTTCTTCCCCACTGATTCCACCAAAAAAATCTGATCCCTTTTCCAAGTTCTCTCAGTTAATGTTACCGTAATATACCCATTTATTTGGGTTTGAAATCTCACAACCATCTTTCACTCTCCTTTTTTTCCTATATCTAATCAGTCACCAGCTCCTGTCCATTTTACGTCCTAAAAAAGGTCAAATCTTGATTATCTGAGGTTGAATTAACCACGGTGAAGACTGAGCGGTGACCTGGGACCCTTTACCCCTCCAGCTGAGTGAGAGCACTCATTGTGGGCTGACTAGCTAAGCTGGCAAGAATGGACCCAAAATGCAGAAGAGCTGCCTTTGACGTCAGCAGGAAAGAGAGACCGAAACTCCGTTTGGCCTACCTGGCTCAACCTCCTGCCTTCACCCCAGGACCTGACCAATCTCCACGGCGGATACTCGGTAAACATCTGCCAACCACAAGCATGTCCTAGCTGTCTTCTGAGTCGTAGCCGTAGTTGTTCCACCACTAGAGAGTCAAGAGTTGACAGTTGCTTCGACCTAATTGTCATTAGGAACGAATATATTCTTCTTCACCACCAGTCTCTCCCACTTAATGGAATCTGGACTCTGATGCCAGAATCATTCCTCTCTTTTATTGCTACCATAGTCCGAACTCCAATCTCCACTATCTCCCCTCTAAATGACGGCATAAACAGCCTACTGGTCTTCCTTGCTTGGAGTCACTCTCCAATGCAATTCAGTCCCAAGCTTGACTCCTTCTAATATACACCCTGGACCTTATCGCTTCTCTACTGAAAGCTTCAATGGTCAACTACAGAACATTGCTTAGATATCATTTGCAACGCTAGTATTCGTGCTATAACAAGTTCTTACTTATTCATAATCCATTTAGAGTAATACAAAAAAAAAAAAAAACTGGCAATAACCTTAGTGTCCACCAACAAGAGAATGTTAAAGAAATTCTAGTACATTCAAGATATGGAACACTAAGCAGTCCTGAAAGTCCTTTGAAAGAATGAGATGGTGGCAAGCAAAGATATCCACCATATATATGCCTTATTTTTATGTTTTATAGGCAAACAAAATTTGGGAGAACACATACCAAACAGGGAACCTATAGACACCACTGGGGAGTGAGATTGCAGGAGAAAAGGAGCTTTTATTCTTACTTTATAAGCTTCCATGTTATTGAAATGTGTTACAGCAAGCTGATATTATTTTTAAATACCCAAAGCTAATATAGGGTTTATAAACACATTTGTTATCTGAGGGCTTCACTTAGAAATTGTCCTCATTATATTTTGATTTGGGATACATTAACATATCTATACATATAAACCTAAAATGTAACCATATAATGTCCTCACTAGACTGTGTTCTCATTGATCATTGAAGACAGAGTTTGATCCAATTCATCTTTGTATTTTCCCAGGATTCTTTGCATGATGCCTGGCATATATTAGGAGATATACATATATATAATTTCACTACCAATTTCTCCCAGTTAATGGAACATGACGGAACATGGACTGTGATTCTAGAATCATTCTTCTATTGCTCTATATAAGCCATATATACAACTGTATTTTTGCATATTTGTATATGCAAATATATATGCAACCAAATGGGAGAATGATCGGCATTTTGTTAATTTGCTGACGAACCTGCCTTGCTCACTGCTATGAGATCTCCAAATCATCAAGTGCTCCAGGAAGGACAAGAGCCATTTGCTAGTGAATGAATCCTTATGTTTGGAATGATGGGCGCAGGCTGGCGTTAACTCCCAGGTAAGTCAGGGCCATTTGGGGATCAAGCACATCAGCAGGAAGCCTCTCATTGAGGAACTCAACTCCAGATTGAGGGAGAGGCCCTCAGAATCTTTGGAAGGGAAGGAAACAAATTCCTAACCCCAAACCTACTGGACTGAAAAGGGAGTGGTCACTTTATACACACATGTCTCCAAAATCCTGCCCAGTGAGTAAAAAGCATTAGCTGGTGCTTAACTAAATATTTAAAATCTCATAGAGGAAGTGTTCCATAGAAAGGAACAAAAAAAAGCAAGCTCAGCCTTTGCCCTATGGCAGTTGATTTCTCTCCCAAACCCCAGGTAGATGAAAGGTGGAAAGTCTAGAAACAGAATCGAACATGTCTAATTTCTTTTATAACAATGTTCTTATTTTAGCCCATGTCATCAGGGGAAATGGCTGAAAATAGTGACAAATACAACATCAATAAACATAATAATAATTGATTTTCCAGAGATGAAATATTTGAAATTAGTGGACATTTCCCCCCAGAGTATTGGTTGATTAATTTAATGTTCATCTTAGTCTTTCAAAGATATCCTCTTACTGCTCATCTGCTCTGCCACGCTTTGTGATGGGTTTTGTGGTTAGGACTCCATGGTTAAAGTATATTGCACAGTTCTGCAGTTTTCTAAAATTTATTTTATTCAAGTATTGTTGACTTACAATGTTCTATTAATTTCTGCTGTACTGCAAAGTGATTCATATATATACATATATATATAAACATTCATTTTCACATTCTTTTCCATTATCACTTATCACAGGATAGTGCATATAGTCCCCTGTGCTATACAGTGGGACCTTGTTGTTTATCTATTCCATATATAATAGTTTGTACCTGCTAATCCCAAACTCCCAATACATCCCTCCCCCTTGGCAACCACATGTCTGTTCTCTATGTCTATAAGTCTGTTTCATAGATAAGTTCATTTGTGTCATATTTTAGATTCCACATATAAATGATATCGTATGGTATTTGTCTTTCTCTTTCTGATTTACTTCACTTAGTATGATAATATCTAGGTCCATCCATGTTGCTGCAAAATGGCATTATTTCATTCTTTTTTATGGCTGGGTAATATGTCATTATATATATGTACTACATCTTCTTTATCCATTCATCTGTCAGTGGGCATTTAGGTTGTTTCCATGTCTTGGCTATCACAAATAGTGCTGCTATGAACATTGGGACGCATGTACCTTTTTGAATTAGAGTTTTCTCCAGATATATGCCCAGGAGTGGGATTACAAGTTCATAGGGCAACTCTGTTTTTAGTTTTTTTAGGAATCTCCATACTGTTTTCCATAGTGGCTGCACCAATTTACATTCCCACCAACTGTGTAGGAGGGTTCCCTTTTCTTCACACCCTCTCCTGCTATTTGTAGACTTTTTAATAATGGCCATTCTGATCGGTGTGAGGTGGTACCTCATTGTAGTTTTGATTTGCATTTCTCTAATAATTAGCAATGTTGAGCATCTTTTCATGTGCCTGTTTGGCCATCTGTATGTATTCTCTGGAGAAATGTCTATTTAGGTCTTCTGCCCATTTTTAGATTGGGTTGTTTGGTGTTTGTTTTTTGTGCATGTTTGTTTGTTTGTTATTGAGTTGTGTGAGCTGTTTGTATATTTTGGAAATTAAGCCCATGTCAGTCACATCATTTGCAAATATTTTCTCCCAGTCTGCACGTTGTCTTTTTGTTTTGTTTATGGTTTCCTTTGTTGTACAAAGGCTTGTACATTTGATTAAGTCCCATTTGTTTATTTTTGCTTTTATATCTATTGCCTTGGGAGACTGACCTAAGAAAGTATTGGTATGATTTATGTTCACAGTCCTGAAGCTTTAAAGAGAATCCTGATTGTTTAAGGACGGCTGCAGCCAACAGCAACAACAAAGGAGGTTAAGGCACATAAAGTGATTAAGCTTCCAGAGGTTGGGATTTCAGGTTTTTCACACAAGATATAAATTTGGTGACTGTGCTCCTCAACATTTTTGTAACTTAAGTATTCAAGAAACAGATTTTTGAGAGCTTCTATTTGTACTCCCCCAGAGCACCCAACTTTCACTGAATTAATTCAGAAATCTCAACACAGAGCAAAGATGAGATTCAAGTGACTATTTTCCTTCCTTCCTTCCTCTCTCCCTCCCCACCTTCCTTCTCTTTCTTCCTTTCCTCCTTCCCTTCCTTCCTACATTTTCCCCTCCTTTCCTCCCTTTCCTTCCTTCTTTTCTTCCCCTTTGCTATTATCTGAATATTTATGTTCCCCCAAATTCATATGTTGAAATCCTAACCCCCAAAATGATGGTATTAGGAGGTGGAGACTTTGGGAGGTTATTGGGTCATGAGGGTGGAGCCCTCATGAATGGGATTAGTGCCCTTATAAAAGAACCCCAGAGAGATCCCTGCCCTTTCCACCATGCGTGGCTGCATAGAAAAGACAGCAGTCTAGGAAATGGGCCTCACCAGACACTGAGTCTGTTGGCACCTTGATTTTAG